>NC_141139.1:116445726-117076226 GCF_053477565.2 Lygodium microphyllum
ATGTGCTGTTGAATATTGCAAGGATGGTGTGCTAGTGAAAACACATAAACAACAGCAGTTAACGTAGGTGATGGCATTTCTGCCATTGATAATAGAGAAGAGGATGATAACAACACTATAGATGAGAAGGAAGAGGCTTATCTTGAGGCATTTGACAGTTCGCGTTCGACGGGGCAGCCGATGACATTAATCGCAAATTGGTGGCATATTCTATGAATCATAGGCAGTCCAACTGTTCGACATGCGAAATATCACAATGATTGTCAAGCGGGAAGATGAGTAGTCCACTAATGCGACTATGGACATAGAATAATGGCAAGTGACAATGGCAATTGGTGACATTTGTTAACCCCAACATGAAGAAAGCAAAAGGAAATAAAAAATACGCAGGGCAAAGGCAGAAAAAAGGTAGCTCGACTGACGAAAGAAGAGGAGAAAAGGCCAAAAGTGCAAGGGCAACCTTAAAACACAAAGGCCAAAAGCACAAGGGCAACCTTAAAAAGTCCAAGGCAACTGCAAAAGGGAAAATGTGCATCTTAAAACACAAAGGCGCACCCTGAAATCTTATAAAAGAGTGTCAGGTGGTGGAAAATCCAGAAAGCTAAAACAGAAGACAAAGACAAAGGCCAAGGCAAAGAGAAACGAAAGACAAAGGCGCACAAGGAAAAGTGCAAGTCAAAACTTTGGTAAAAGAGCGCAAGCGCATCATGGTTTAATTCAAGGAGCGTCGGGCTCTCACCTGTGCAATTTGTAAATATAGATGGGCGGTGGAAAGGAAGCTAGGAAGATAGAAGGACAATGGAAAAAAGGGCCTAGGCTACAGCCGGCCATGTAAAAAAGGGAAAAGGGGATGACCGCCCAAAAGGGATTTAGGGTTTTGTATATAAAGTTGAAAAGTAAATGAGAAGCTCATTCTTGTGTGTGGCAAAAAGTGGCTCTGCTCTTTTTCTTCTTCTGCCTATTCTTGCTTGCTTGAGCTTATGCTTAAGAGAGGGAGTGTGAGAGTGTGAGGAAGTGAGCGTGTGAGAGTGAGGGACCATGGGGTGGAGAAGCTCTCCATATTCTCCTCTCTTCTTCTCTTCTCTTCCCTTCTCTTCCCTTCTCTTCCCTTGCTCGCGGTGATGGAGCTTGGAGCGTGGAGCTTGAGGATGGAGCTTGCTTGAAGCTTGCACTTGGATCGTGGAGCTACCGGAGTGTGCGGGAGAGGAGGTAACTTGAACGGCATGGAGGTAAGCTCACTACACCCGTAGATATGGATGGCGTGTCGGCTATGTGAGAGGTAGCCATTAGTGCTCGGCTAGGAACACTTGAAGCAATAAGCGATCCGTGGGTCTTGGCGGTTAAGTGAAAGCTCCCACATTTTGGTTCCGTTGTTGGGACCAACGGATTCAAGCCTTGAGCGCTTGTGCGCTTCGAATCGAGCATCAAAGTAAGGGTTTTCCCCAAACCGGTGCTTGAGATAGGTAGGAAGGGAGGGGGTTGAAAATGGTATTCGACCTCCTTGGCAAGTAAGTTTTTGCTTTTTTGAGATTTATGTTGTGAGATGGAGTAGTGTAGGTATTTACTTTGTGATTTGGATGCATTAGAGTAGGAGAAAACAAAGAAAAACAAACAAAATAAGCTTTAGGGTTTACTATTGCAAAACAGGGCAAAAACATGGAAAAAATCATACAAAAAATGGTAAAAGACTCGCTTGTGATGCCTAAGGTCTCCAAGTGAGTGATAGGGGGCATCAATACCATACCCGGGAAGGGATATAAGGGCCAAAAGTGGCAAGAAAGGCCACATTGTGCATTGCAGGGTTTCAGGAGAGTAGGAGAGAAGAGGAAAGCTTGGTAAGTGGATCCGTTTCGATCTTGGCATCAAAGAGATATCTGCCCAGTCCATGTAATTCTACACCTTCCCCTACATGAGTAGGATGGATCTAGAGCTGCTTGACTAGGGGGAAGGCCTCCAACACTCGGCGCGACAGATTTCGTGAGGTTTCGATGAAAAAATGCGTCGTGCCTGGCGTATCCGAGTGGCGGTGATTCTGGGCCGAGTCCCAGAATCGGCCCTCGGACCGCTCGGCCATTCGGCCCTCGGCCCATTCGGCCCTCCTGACCACTCGACTTAGCCCACTCGGCCACTTGGTCCTCAAACCATTCGGCCACTACCACTCGGACGCCCATGCTCGGCCGTCCAAATGGAGCACTCGGAATACCTGAGAGTTTGGCCTCGGCCACTCGGCTTCCTAACTCAACCTCGGCCCACTCGGCCCTCGGACATCCGGGTTCGGACTGGCTGAATTTGGCATTCAAACAGTTACATATGGCCCCTTCTACTCGGCCCTCGGACGTGCCGAATCGAGCACTCGGCCCTTGCAATTCAGACCAGCTGGGCCGAGTAAAGAATTTTAATCAAATTCTCAGAAACTTGACCTGACCCGGCGAGAACTCAGCAACGCAAACTGTCGAAGGTCCTTAGGACGCTCAGAACTTGATTCTGGCACACGGAATAGGCAAAATCGTAGGGCGCGGCCGCTTAGCAGCTAGAAGTAGGCAGTTGCGAGACCCAGGGACTTAGATGCAAACCGCTGAGGTTTAAAGCCTAGTTGAGAACCAAAAACAAACGCGGCAACACATTAGAAACGCGCTGAACCCCGTCAAGGCGGCCAGAAAAGCAACCAGCAAGCCTATCAGGCCCGAACGAGCGAGAGTGCATAAGACGCTTCAAGTAGCTTGTTGCACTCACCGCAAATTTCCGCACTTGAATGCACTTAAAGAAATTGAAAGCCTGACTGAGCACAAGCGCATGAGGAGCGACACACACACTAAGCGACCATAAAGTAAGGGTTGCATTCAATAACTGAAGGAAGTCACTCAGATAAACCACTCAAGGAACCCACCAATAGGAGGGGACTCCCGTAGAGGGAGCTCTGCCCCCTCTGCACCTCCCCCAAGTAGGTTGGAGAGAAAACGCGTGCCGTGACAAGTCCTCCAAATTCGACCCTAGCGTAGTAATGGCTCTACATAAACATGGATTCTCACTGACGAAAGAGCAACCAAAAGCCCATGCCTGGACCGATAGAAATAGAGACCCTAGAACCTCAAAAATGGGCTAATCTAGCCAGCAAGGGCAAAAAGGCCACACTACAGAAACACATAAGTGTTGCATTCGGACTGCATCTAGTCAAGGCGGAAGGCAACAACATCAAGCTACAATGGCAAAAGTGACTAGATATGACAGTCCTGACAATGGATGCTCCTTGAATAGCATTGCACGGACGAGCCAAGGTAGCAGTGGTGAATCCACGTTCAGTCGTGTAGTTGGCGACTCAAGGGCATTTGTCAGAAGGCTTAAATTTACAAGCCAAGACCCGGAAGATGAAGACATAGTACCACCTTCTTATCTTAGGGTCAAACTCACCGCAAAAAGAGAGCATACTATCAATGCTCTGATTGACGAAGGAGCAGATTTTAATGTCTTGACCTATGAGGCATGGACCCTACTAGGCCAACCAGAGCTGACACCGACTAGTGCAACTCTTAGCCCTTATGGGGAACCTCCACAAGCACTCATAGGAAAGTGCAATGTCCTTGCGACAATTGAAACTGAGAGCTTGCCTATCCTATTTCATGTTCCTCCAAATGGTGCTAAATATGGTAAGGAAACACTCCTGGGAAGACCCCTCAAAAGGGCGACCAAATGTGAGGCTGACTACATAGCTCAAAGGATACACCTGACACTACCATGTGTGAGGATAGTCACAACCTTTAGCAAGGGTGACCTCATCGAACCTCGAGGGAAAGGCAAGGTAGGTGTGGATGTGACAGTCAAGCTTACTAACGAGAGCAAGGACCTGTGGGAGGAGTTGATACAGGCACAGTTCGGACAACGAGAACCAATGAGTGAGGCTATGCTTAAAACACGAAGGTCAAGAGACAATGCCAAGGACGGGCTTGGGACTTACAGATAACGTAGAAGACCACGAAAGAAGCCCAAGCCTTATAGACGCAGGCATCGATGGAGAGCTAGCACAACGCCACGATGGATTTCCAAGGCGTTGCTTCGTGCTCAAGGGTATTATGCAGGAAACCGATGGATTTGGGTACCAAAACCCCCTGCTAAACCACCTCTACCAAAAGCCCAAATTATGTCAAAAGCAAAGAGGCATAGGAGGAAACCTAAACGAAAATCCAAGTCTCGAACCAAAAATATTGGAGCGATTGAGCCCCTCACGATGGAAATCAAGAAACCAAACAGGACCTATCAAAAATTAGATCCTCAGCCTATTGTGCTTAGCAAGCAGATATCAGGGGTAATTGTTGAGCGTGCACGAGGTCCTCTAGTGGTGGCAGAGGAGCCTTCAACTTCCCAAGAGGATAGTGAGTACCACAGGCACAACATTGCTCATGGCAAGGTTGACTGCTCAACAAAGCAAATGGCACAATCGTCTAATAGCCTCGAGCAAATCATTCAGCCAGTGCCAGTTTCACCTAAGAGTCCTAGATCTCCTGCATCCTCTTGTTCCAAACGGACACAGGAAGCACAACAACGGTCGTCAATGGCGGCCGCTCGCTCCCAATCATTATCTCCATCAAAACTTCCAAATATCCAAGAGGGGGAATACGACACTAGCCATGGCTCTCAGCCCAAGGATAGGCCTATGCAACCCAATGTGACCAGATCAACTCATGATCGATCTACACAGGTGAATGCTCAAAGGGCGACAAGGGACGCGACCACTTCCAATTGCCCTAAGGACTGGACACCGCAATCCACCAATGGTAGCAAGTCCACTGAACTACCTGCTACTAGTACTTCAAATCAAGGATCACCGCAGTCACAGCCCTTGGCTACGACAATGCCCCTCGTGAAGCGTGTCCTTAGTAGTTTACCTGTGGAGGAGGTGCCGCAACCAGTATCCTTGACAACTCCAGCCCTTCCAAAGCACCTAAAGCCTAGGCTTGAGGAGAAACCTCTGGCCAAGGAGATGGCGCATCGAACGACTCAACCTAGCAAGGCTATTCAGCAGGCTACAGCTATGTCCCATGAGGACACACTAGAGAAAGGAAATGCTAAGGCCCTACCAAGCATGACAACGGTTGACTTGGTCCAGGGTCCTGAGTCGTTGAGAGATGCGCCTTCACTGACCAAGAAAAAGAGAAGAAAACAGCGAAAAAAACAACAGTTGTAGGTGGTTGGGGATCCCAAGAACATTGAGATGAAGAGCGCTGGAGAGCTGATGAATAAAGCATGGAGTCCATCCACCAATGAGCCCATTGATGCCTCTCCTAACAACGGTGAAACCTCAGACACATCCATGTGCTCTGAAAAATCAAAGCAGTTGTTACCATCAATGGCTGCTCGCAACACTCAATCCACCAACAATAGAGCTTGCATTGACTAGTTAAGAGTGGATATAACACTGTCACAACAGGGTGACAAACCTATACCAGTCACATCCAAGGAAAACCATGATGCAATAACGAAGTCTCAGGAGAAATGTGGAAACCCCAAGAGCATCAAATATCCTAGCGTTGATCGATCCTACTCATCTAGGCCTGAGCCCCTAGCTATGCTAAAGCCCGGGCAAACTCCTAGAACCTTGCATGAGATAGCAACCGAGCAAGCCCTCGTTGAACATAGAAGTGTCACTGAATGCTTAACTGAGTTGGATGCCAAGCTCAAGGTGTTCGCACGTGTCTATGTCCTGGCAGACATGCGCGCATTCCCTAAAGAGCAGTGGAGAATACTTGCCATTTCCCTTATCTTGGGAAGAGCAAGAATGTCGTGACGAGCACTATAGCAGGCTCTTGCATGAACTCATGCTACTCATCTCAGGCGAGGAACCTGACAAACTGCACTTAACTATCACATTCAATGATGCACTCTACCGACCCAATCTCTTGGAGATAGAGCAACTAAAGCGACTGTCAAAGGGCCGAAGTCAATTCGAACAACGTTGGTGTGAAAACCGTGTTGCAATGGCCGAACTAGGAGCTCATATCATGACGGTCTTTGAAGAGCGATTGGCCAAATGGCGATCTCAAAGAGACCCAACCTATGTGGCACCGACTTCCCTTCGAGTGTGCTGACTGCCATTCGGGGTACGGACTTGGCTGAACCTAGCCAAGAAAACTCTCTGTTTGATAAGGTTCTCACTGAGGAGGAGTTACATGTTGCCAGTGGACTCAGGCAAAGGTCCATGCTACTCGATGTGGCAAAATATCTATCGGTATTGAGTAAGCTGCCACAAATACTAGATGTGTGTGCCATGCTTCAGTACAATCCCGAGTTCTACAATTGGTTTCTATCCTCGTGAAGTGACATGGATTCGTAAATATGTATATATATAAACAATGATTTTTTGTGTCACCTTGCATAGACACTATCAACACACACAAGCAATAAAAAGTCAAGCGCGCAGACAGAAGAGTTGGGGCCAACAGGCTAGACTCGTCCGGTCCCCCTCTCACATGATCATGTCCACCTCCGGGTGAAGGGCATGCACCCCGCATTTCCACCTTGGGAAGCCCTAGCCAACATAGCTGATGAGGTAAGTAGAATGCAGTCCCTTTCTATACACCTTTCCCTTTCCGGTCCATCCTCCCAAGGATGAGCCCTACCCAAACACATGACCACCAATCGACGTAACTCGGTGTGAGCCAAGATCTGCTAATGGCGGGCGGCTAAGTCAACATCATCACGGGGGCCATTCCACTACAACAAGCACAGCACATTCCACCCCTCCTTTTCTAGTCATATGCGTTTGATAACCCACACTGCAAAACCAGCAATCGTGCACAAACCGCAACAAAGTCACGTTGCTGAATACGAACAATCACCCTTGCAAGTGCCCACATCGCACAAACCAACGCATAGTCATGGGCTACACTCTCTTCTTGGGCCAAGCTCTACAATCACGATGAGTGTAACTATAATTGTACCGATATCGCAACAACGGCTCCCCTAACAACGAGGCTAGGGCAAAATCATCATGGTCCTATCCATTTCTTGAGCCCCCGAGGCTTGACATGTCCCGACCCATTGAAAGGCTCATAGACTCCGCACATTGCAATGGTTGTACTGAAAAAAAAAAGGCACCCACGATCACAGCACCGCACCTAGGGGTCCTCAAATTAGGTGCGTCCAGTGACCTTGGTCGGCTGGCTTCGTCCCTAGTCCCCTAGCCCCCTAGCATCACCCACAATAGTTCAAGGCACATCAAGGGCAGGACAGCCCTAGAAAGCTTGTCTCGCCTATGATTAAACCTATCACCCTAAACCATTCACACAATTCCCTCTTACACTCTGCCTTAAAAACCATGTCAATCAATTGGGGCACGCACCGCACGAATGGCCATGCACAGTACACCGTCCTCATCGCATCGGCCCCATGTCTACCACCTAAGAATAGTACACTATCCCTGGGTTCTATCCTGCTACGTCGTGCAATCATCATGCACATGGCGTCGCACCCACCTTCACGTGTATTTCTTCCCACCATGGACCACCTTGCTTCATCCACACGACATCATGCGCCACCATGCCGCGGTCTTCTACCTGCATAATATCTAAGTATGCACGAGCACTCACATAATATCTGCACGAAAGTCTATGCACAGTTTGGGTCCTCAAGTGCAGGACAATACTCTCGGCTTGCTTAGAGTTCGACCTGTCTCCCAACCTAATCGAAATATGTCTTGTGCACACTAAGAAGATTAGCACTACCCCTTAGGGAGAGACCATCTGAGAGGTTTTCCAATTGCAAGTATTAACGACTCCAACGAAAGCGCCGTCAGCTCTACATCACTGCTCAACTCTAAAACTCTTGTCCTTTACTTCAACATGCCTTCACGAGCAAAATTCACCATGAGCATCCCATGAACACCAACCCCCATGCCAGCTATGAGTGGCCATGCCCAACAAAGAGTAGCCCTACCGCCACCTACAACAATCATATCACCAACCAATCGGAACAGCATTGTGCCACCAACGACCTTCATCCACACCAACATCCGAACTCCCTCAAGGCAAACCACACCCGTTCTTGCCACCCACATCTTCGGTGCATGCTAATGCCTGCTACCTACGACGGTGAGTGCCATGGGATTGACACTCGTCTAGGAGGGAGGTAATGTTAACCCCAACACGAAGAAAGCAAAAGGAAATAAAAAAGACGCAGCGCAAAGGCGGAAAAAAGGTAGCTCAACTGAAGAAAGAAGAGGAGAAAAGGCCAAAAGTGCAAGGGCAACCTTAAAAAGTCCAAGGCAACTGCAAAACGGGAAATGTGCATCTTAAAACACAAAGGTGCACCCTGAAATCTTGTAAAAGAGTGCCAGGTGGTGGAAAATCTGGAAAGCTAAAATAGAAGACAAAGACAAAGGCCAAGGCAAAGAGAAACGAAAGACAAAGGCGCACAAGGAAAAGTGCAAGTCAAAACTTTGGTAAAAGAGCACAAGCGCATCATGGTTTAATTCAAGGAGCGTCGGGCTCTCACCCGTGCAATTTGTAAATATAGATGGGCGATAGAAAGGAAGCTAGGAAGATAGAAGGACAATGGGAAAAAATGGCCTAGGCTACGGTCGACCATGTAAAAAAGGGAAAAGCGGATGACTGCCCAAAAGGGATTTAGGGTTTTGTATATAAAGTTGAAAAGTGAATGAGAAGCTCATTCTTGTATGTGGCAAAAAGTGGCTCTGCTCTTCTTCTTCTTCTGCCTGTTCTTGCTTGCTTGAGCTTGTGCTTGAGAGAGGGAGTGTGAGAGTGTGAGGGAGTGAGTGTGTGAGAGTGAGGAACCGTGGGGTGGAGAAGCTCTCTATCTTCTCCTCTCTTCTTCTCTTCTCTTCCCTTCTCTTCCCTTGCTTGCGGTGATGGAGCTTGGAGAGTGGAGCTTGAGGATGGAGCTTGCTTGAAGCTTACAATTGGATCGTGGAGCTATAGGAGTGTGCGGGAGAGGAGGTAACTCGAATGGTATGGAGGTAAGCTCACTACACCCGTAGATATGGATGGCACATCAGCTATGTGAGAGGTAGCCATTAGTGCTCGGCTTGGAACACTTGAAGCAATAAGCAGTCCGTGGGTCTTGGCAGTTGAGCAAAAGCTCCCACAACATTAATGGCAGGCAAGAAGAATCGACGATGATCAAAACTGGGTGGCAACTCTGATGCAGGCATGATGGCAAGCAGAGTTGACGGGCAATGTGGCAAGCATTAATCTATGATAGAAGCATGGCATCCCATGAGTATTATTTGCGGGAGAATATGGCAACTGCCATTGTTGAGGACATGGTGGCATATTCCGAGAGGCAGCCTGCTCGACACGAGGATGATGATGACTTGATGATGTAGGCAATGATTGGCATATATCAAAGCAGGGAAAGCAACATTCAAAAATGCAATAACGACGGCCAACGCTAAAAAATCATGTAATGCTATTTAGGCTTTAAATTTTTTTGCATTAACGATTCATTAAAGCCTTTAGAGAAAGCAAGGCTTAAAAAGCCTGCACCTTGTTAAAAAACCACTTATGCTTTTAGAAAAGCACACCCAACGTATATAACCAAAAAATCTATATAAGGAGAGGAGAAGGAAGTGCTAGGAGGTTCCCCTTTGAGTCTTCTTGTATCTTATGAGAGATGTGAGAGGAGGGTCGCATGCGAGAGAACAAACTCTTGTTGTGCCAACTAGTGAAGTTAGAGAATTTGGAGGTTGTGGTGGTGAGCGTCGACTCAAGGCTTTCAAAGTACGAGAATATAATTTACTTGGTTTTGTCTTCAAATTGTTTGTGTTTTTTGAAATTTGAGTTAAAGTGATGCTCTACCTGCATTCGTTTTTTAAAGTTATTTTGAGCTATGAGAGGCATTGATTATTTGGCGTGTAGTTCGTAGTATTTGTCAACACAATAAATTTTTTTATGTTGTTTTATGCATCGAAAAAAGTCAATTTCCCCAACCAGCACTCCTTAACGTCTCGTTATCGGGCTGTGAGTGAGACTTGTTCTTAATCACTACTCACATGGCATCCATAGCGGACAATTTGATGTATGCCATGATATCCACTCATCTTGACATAGCATTTGTAGTGGAGGTTGTGGTATGCTATATGGCTACACCTAGTAGATGGCATTGGGATGCTATCAAGGGTATCATAAGGTACCTAAAGGACACAATAGCTATATGCATCTGTTATGGTGGCCAGGATATAAGAGTCATGGGATACATTAACTCTGATTGTGCAAGACATTTAGACAGTAGAAAGTCCACCTTTGGCTATGTCTTCAGCTTTGCTAGAGGTGTTGTTTCTTATATGTCCAAGGTACAGAAATGCACAGCCTTATCTACTACTATAGATATAGAGTATGTTGTAGCTATTGAGGCTTGCTCTCTAATTAGGATGTCTGGTAGCAAACCTTGGCAGCACTTATGTGGTTCCTATACAACATTAAAATTCTATGCGTGCTATTTAATTGGTCACGAATCCAGTCTTCCATTGAGGTGCGTTACTACTTTATCTTGCACTTTATTCGAGAGGTCATTGAGGACAAGTCCATTTATCTTGTCAAGATCTCAACTAACCAAAATCCTATAGATCTACTCACTAAAAGTCTCTCAGCGGAGTGTTTTGCCTTCCTTAGGAAGTTGATGACCATTGGATGATGAGGTCTTTCCCTATCCTATTGTACTTATGTACATTTTTACTTTGTCACTTTTTTCTTATTTTTTCCTCACTAGGGGCACATTTTCCTTTAAGTGCTTGGAGGTTCTTAGGGGTAAAGGTGCATATGCCTAGCCACCCATGTATTAATTACACTAATAGTACTCGCACATCCGTACACTGCAGCGGGTGCCCACATCAACTGAAACATTCACAATTGTTTATAAATAAAATAAACAAACAATAGTGAATACCAAGCAGTCTTCAGTTACAAAATAAATAAATAGGTTGGAACTATGTCCTAACCTTAATTTAATATGAGTGCACTCTAAACTCATAAACGTATATTAATTTAAATATGTATTTTGTGAAATCATCGGTTGTGGAGTCACCCACGTGCACATTAAGTTAACATGACGCTCAAAAAGAACAAGCATCACTGTCAACTTCTCACACAAGGAATCCACCTTGTATATGAGTCCCAGCAAATAAATATAGCTTTACGAAATCCACCGCAAAATCTCACGGAATCCACCATGGTCTCATGGAATCCACCATGGAATATGCCTCTTGGCATCAGCTTGATGCCATTCAAGATATGGAGTTCAAAAAATGGTCACTGCCTTCATTTTGAGAGGATAAGATTTTTTAAAGATAAAGAAGCTTAGTTACCAATGTTTTAAACCTTAAAACATAAAATCTCTTTCACATTGCCTTCTCCACAAACTAGTTTTTCACTTATCACCATTCACACTATGATGTTCCAAACAAGTTTTTATTAAAGCCCATTCACATTGCAATTTGCATTCATACTCGAGTTATTTCCAAAAATCGATTCTCTTAAAGATAGTTCATGCCCGAGAATCATAAAAGCATAAAGAGTTATTTGTATGCAAGTTTCCTCATTAATCAAACTCTCTTATAATCTCCAAAAATATCATCTTCCCTGTTTGTAAATTAGACATTGTTGTGCGAGTCACCAGTAAAACCTCTCCATTCCCAGTATGTCTGAAATCAAAGTAGTGGAAAATTTCAACGGCAATGAGTTTCATGCTTGGAAAATGAAAACTATGTATCATTTGATGAGGAAATACCTTTGGGAATTTTTTGAAGATCTTGAAGATCCTAATGAACCAACATGGAAGATGAAAAATAATAAAGCTCTGGGGACAATAACTCGAGGCTTATATGATGATAACCTGCACCGCATTTCATGATTTTAAAGTGCAAATGAGGCATAGGACGAGCTCGATAAGATATTTGACTCTCAAGCAATGAACTCTAAAATCAATCTATTAATTGAATTTTTTTGGCTTGATCTAAACCGATATGATTCGCTAACATCATTGGAAAAACAAGTTTAAAAGCTTGAAAGTATAGCTATCTTCAATAGACAAAGATATTGAAGAATATGAAGGCATTGCTATGCTACTCAATAGTATGGATAAACCTAATAGAGGTTATGAGCAAGTGATAGCAACATTAAGAAATGTACGCAATAGAAAACTCACTATAGTTGAAGCTACCTTATATGATGAAGAAGGAAAACTTAAGGAGAAAGCCTAAGATCTTGCACTGATTCCCTGTAGTAGTAATTGCACTTTGTAGCAAAGGTTTTTCTTCAAAAATTGTTTGCAAGGTTTGCGGGAGAAATGGGCACAAAAAAGAGCGACTATTGGAACAAAGGAAACCAAGCTGCAAAAACTACAACAAGTTTGGACACTCCAAGAATGTTGGGGCAAGAAGGCAATTTTTGTAAAGGAAACAAACTTTGAAGGATCTACTGAAACTCTCTTCTGAAATTCCTACACTTTGTTTGAAACTGCATGAGCTAAAGGCCTACAAGAATTCAGGGGTGGCAACCTACATCCTTAGGTGAAGTTATAGCACATGTAACTAAGTCCCGTAAGCAAAGAGTGTGGTGTATGTCCAAGTTGGAAACCTATAAGACAATGTACTTACAACCATCATATCAATCAAATTCTTCTCCATTTCATTATGGTCTCATTTTCGCTCTTCTTCTTCCCTCCTTAATCTCCTATCTTTCTTGTGCTCTACCATGTTTCTTAACAAAAAGCTCTCCTCAGCAAGCTTGCCAAAAAAACACACCCCTCCACTTTGGTGCTACTATCAAAATACTTTCATGATTCGTATTTACTTTATTAGCTTGACTTCTCTATGCCTTTTAGCTATTTTGTGTCAACTTTGCCCTTCACACCCTTATTCTTGGCTTTCTCCTTCTCTATAGACTTTTGAACTTTTGTAATACTTTTCCATCAAATGAGATTATACCTTAGAAAGCATGCTTCCTTTTTGTTTCCCAACTTCCTTATTAACACTATCTTTCCTATTAGCCACATGACCCTGTAACCTACCCAAAAAGGTTGTGGTAAATTGTCCAATTTTATGGCATAGATAACGTGCATTGTGGAAGGACAAAGATTTAACCTTGCAAATGACCTCAAAGCCTCTATTGTTATGTTATTTGCACCATAAGGTACAAGTTTTCCTCTCTCCTATAGGTCGAGGGTGGAAGTAATAAAGAAATCACTACTGAGAGATGAAGTAATGCTTTGGATTTCTAGCAAATCTCACATGTGCAATTTGGGGAAAGACATCCATATGGGACATTCCATAAGCAAGTCATTCTCAAGTGAGACGCTTTTTGCAAACCGCAAGAGACAATAGACTAAGTTTCCCTTGAAACCCACTACACAGGAGAGAACCCAGTCTTCTTCTTGTTACTGCAAGCCAAGCATCACTTAGTAAAAACCCTTACCAACAAACTTGATAGTAGTGAGCAGTGAACTCAAAAGGTATTAATGAACCACCTATTGAAATCATCCAAAGGGACTCTACCCATGAAAAAAATTTAGCACACAAGTAGTAGTAAAATTAGAGCTTCCTTCATTGACTTGCTAATATTTTGCACATTGGAAGAACGCCTTGGCCACAATATACAAATCGACAACTTTATCTCTAGAAAGTGTGTTCCCATCCTTGTCTACCCTTTGTACCTTGGCTAAATGCCGTGTGTGCTAAGTCTGTCCTCGCCTACTTGCTTGCTTTGCATGTACGATAGTATAATGCCATGCACCCCAGCTTTCCCAGCAAACTTGTAGTTTTATCCTCATCCTCTATCTCACTCCAATAATAAGTTTATATGAGCCAATTATGCTAAGCCAATTGCTCCCCGTGATTGGGTAACTCTACTGGGAAGATCCCAAGGCATTGATTGACATTTCAAAAATTCCCTAACTCAAGAAAGAGATGATAGAAACTATTGCAATCTCATAATAAATTGGACACCAAATATGCATAACACTTGCTTGTCTCAACCTCTATGTGGCAAACTTGACATATCTTGCCCTTATGGGCTATTGTCCATTGCCATACTTTGTGCCTCAACTTAAAGCTAATGGGAAGAGGTAAATTTTGGCCAATCACAAATCTCATGCCATGTGATTGGTGAATATCCATATGTAAAGGCAAGATGATGAGCCCATCTACGTGAGTCATAGGGAGATACCATCCTAGAAGGCCATCTTTGTCCAAAGAAATTAAATAGAGGTGTGTAAAGTCCAAATATTGTGTTGCCTAATCATTTTAGTTCTTGTGTGGTGTAAAGTGTTACTCTAGATCATGCAATATATGATCACAAAAAATGAATGTATGTGTGCACATGCACACACACACACACACACACACACGCACGCACGCATGCACGGAGATACCTTCGTAGAAGGCCATCTTTGTTTGAAGAAATTAAATAGAGGTGTGTAAAGTCCAAAAATTGTGTTGCCTAATTATTTTAGTTCTTGTGCGGTGTAAAGTGTTACTCTAGATCATGCAATATACGATCACAAAAAATGAATGTATGTGTGCACACGCACGCACGCATGCACATGCACACGCGCACACGCGCACACAAATGCATGCATCTCTCTATGTGCGTGGTTATATGTTTATTACGTGTGCACATGCATTGCATATGCATGGCCTTCCTTATTAGCTTATTGTTGTTTCTTAACTTGTAATCTCGTGGAGATGAGGGAACCAACATTGTCCTACACTATTACAAAATTTCAATACAATGTAGCGTGCCACAAGAAGGAATTATTTATTTACTTTATTCACCTTTATCCAAATAATACTATGTCTATTATTTAGCTGCATCACATTGTAGTATACTTCTTGTGACTTGTGAGCGTGTATGCATTTATGTTTGTGTGTTTATTTATGTACATTCTCATTGACAAGAATTAGAAGGTTACAATCTATATGTAAAAAAGCACTTGAGCTACATGTATTGGCATGTTATAGACATAATATACACTTAGAAGGAGCATTAAGATATATGTTTTGTCATTGAAGGGTTAACATATTGATAAGTATAAGAAATTTTTACAAAAGTTTGAATTTTCTACACATTCTCTTGAATTGGATGATGCATGTGTACACGAAAGACATCATGACTTTGGTTGATGCACATTGGACCAAGTTTCTTGGTAATCGATCAAGGTACGCTAACTACTGTACTAAAGTGGTCATAAAATTTAATGGTTTCATGCAAGTAATAGCCCAACTACATGCATTGTCAACCATATAATTTCCAGGTTGTAGTTCCATTTTTTGCTCAAATTAAAAACAAGGAGTCATTAATGTTTGAGCCACGACATTCTACATTGTACTACAAGCTATTACTCATGGTGCATTATGGATTGAAAGTCAAGTTACTTGAATCCTTAAGATTTGAAGAATTATTATCTAAGTGGGTAAAGAGTTTTTTGCGGGGGGGTTACTCCTTATTGATTCCATATTAATGCCATCCAAGAAATACTGTACCTGGAGAATATGTGAACCATGATGTCATTTTCCTTCTAATTTTGAATAAGCATAGATGTCCATGACGTCCTTTTTTATCTTTGATATTTCGATAAGCATTAATTATCTTGTGTTTATTCAATTTGAAAATGAAAACTTGTGCATTTTATTTTGTTGCAAACTTGTATACTCCAAGCACGAGCAAAAAGGACTCTATAATGAAACATGTGTGCTTCACATAATTAGATAGACATAAAGAAAATGAGTAAAGAGAGATGCATGAATGACCTTTTGGCCTAGTGTGATGTATCATTCAAAGTCACAATTACTTGTCTGACCTTGCTATGCATGATGCATGGGGACATGATCAATTATAAATACAAGTTGTGGGTACAACTTGTAATCACATGATTGAAGCTTTGCAATTGCTTATGTGAGTGAGACTATATATTATTAGACATGTAGATTGTATTTGCAAAGTAACACTCGTAAAGAAGTTAGAGCTTTTGAAGGTTAATGCATTATCTCGTGCAAGGAGTAATGCGACTTATTATTATAATGCATATATTGCTTCAATGTGACTACTTCCACATGAATGTAAGCCCAACTATCAATTTTAGGTTACTAATTATTTACTACACTTCAAGTAAGTAGAATAATTTAGAGAAGCATGGTGTAAAATATGAACTCCATACTCAAATTCTTGTTTTTGAAGATTGGTTGTAAGTGGGACATAAAGAGCAATTCTTTATGGTACGCAAGTGAAGCTTTATGCACCTTTTGGTATGAGGTTGAATTCAAAAGTGGAGGGAAATGAGGTAGGCAATGTCACAAGCAAAGGGGTGTTAGAGGGGCCACTCATACAAGTAATGTTACTTTATGTGTAGGAGGAGTGCAATATGATCAAAGACAAGGGTGGGGTCTTAAAGAGAAGCCCTAGTCCTTTGTTACATTCTAAGTGTACGAGTTCCTCCTTAGCTTTGTGTTAGGTTTATTAACAAAAAATAGGATAAATTTTTGGAAATTTAAGCTTTGTCATTGAAGTGCCAAGAGGATGAGAACATCCATAATCTTAAGACCAATCCCAGTTGGCACTTTTACATGTCTAAATATGAATGGTAACGCTAATAACAGGTAAAGAAACACATGAATTGAAGTTCATCGAGCAGTCGAGTAAGTGCATGCACCGGTGCAATGGAGCCCATGTGTCGTAAGTCATGTAAATATAACACTAGGTTAGACACAAAAGAAGAGACTTCAAACTAAATCCAAAGGCCTTGAACAAAAGGAGACTATTGCATTCATGACTATTAACAATGTTGAATACAATGTACCAAATAACTGCAAAGGCCCACGGCTTTGAGAATCAAGTTATTGTTGAGCAAGGCTCTACACCTAATGTAATGAGTGCTTGCGAAGGGGAGAAGATTTCATGGTGCAATCCTTGACATATGATCAATGAGTTATGCAATTAGTCTTAACAAGGACTTTGTTATCATAAATTTGGATTTTGAAAAGGCTTGTGATAGGGTGAGATGGGCATTTATCACAATAGGTTGAAATAAATAGGCTATGGTCAAGCACTTGTTGGAATGATAAGGACTCACGTTTATTTATTAAAAAAAAAAGCGACAATGAAAAAAGATTTATTTTTACAAGAATAGAGATGTACAACCTCCACCAAGAGAGAGTTTAGGGCTTTAGTTAGCCCTTACAACTAGACAAAAGAGAGGTAAACAAAATGCCACATCCTACTGAAGGCTTTTGAGGCAATCTCATAGACATGGGCTATGGAATTTGAGGTGAAACATAATCTTCTCCATCTTCTTCCATGCTTTGTGAATTGGTGGGCATTCCTAGAAAACGTGGGGGATGTCCTCTTCCTTCCTTCTGCAAATTAAGCATAGCCGACTGACTTCTTTGAATTTCCCTATGCGATTTTTATCGGCAGCTTCTTAAGCAGGACTTGCCATAGCCTCAAGTTTAGGCATTGTGAGGGAGTGGCCTTCCATGTGCATTTAGCTTTCCTCTTCCATACCCCTACAAAGTCATTAGGGCATTTACTCGTCGGCTAAGTTGTAGCTTGGTTATAAATCCCAAGCTTGGTTTCTTCAAGCCTTTCTTGCTCCTTACCTAGTACATGTTTACTCTAGCCTATGATACCCGAAACTTAAGGGAGGGCCTTCTCTCAGTATGTGTGACGTGGGCCACTCATTCCTTTTTTTGCCGAAGAGTTCTACAAGCCAGTAAAGCTCTTTGTCTCATTGAGCTAGAATTCCTCTTAAACTAAACGCCATGATTTCCAAGTGCCTTCACCCTTTGGAATGCATCAGCTTTTGTGTGTGCTAGTGGATGGGTGTCTTCACCCTTTGAAATTGAGGAGGGTAGTTTGCTAAGGTTGCCCCTTTGTTCTTTGCCCATAATTACTCTCGAAAAAATTGGGAGGGAGAGGTACTGCAAGGATCATGGAGAGACCTTCACCATGCTAGATGGTAGCACATTTGAATTAAAGAGGTTTGATGAGAGTGGAAGAGGATGGTTGAAATGAGGGTGTAAGGGGACCCTAATCAGGTAGGCATCTAGGATACTGGAGGCTAGAGCCTAGGGTGTTTCAAAAAAAACACACACACACACACACACACACTCTCTCTCTCTCTGAGTCGGAGCCGTCAATGGAACTTAGGAGAAAATAGTCTTACTTTTTCAAAACGAAAACGGAGGGGTTTTATAGGAGGATTGAAACAGTCCTGCACTCCCGCCTTCTGGCAAGGCCGCCGTGTAAGCTCGTGACAGAAGCAAAAGCAAAAACAAACAACGGCAAAAGTCTCCCTTTTTCTCCTCTCTCTCTCTCTCTCTCTCTCTCTCTCGTGACTCTGTGTCTGTCTATCCCTCTGTGCCACTGCTCTTCCTTTCCTCTCCTCCCTGAAACAAACCCTAGTGTAACTCCCCCTTGATCTCACAGCCCTGTCATCAGCCCACTACTCCAGCTTCAGCCCCGGTTCCAGCCCCAGCTACAGCTGACCCCCAAACAGATAGATCCATCCATTTCCTCCCACCCTATCATCCTGCATTCCCCCCTCCCTCGCCCGTTCCCCACGATTCCTCCTGGTGCCCCTTCCCCCCCTCCCCCCGGCTCAGCACAGGGAGCCCCATGCGAAATTCGGCTCCCTGCCTCCAATGTCGGCTTCCAAACCGAGAACCATCTCGCCCTTCCGGTTCCGCAAGCCAGCCTCCGTCAATGGAAAGCTTCCAGGACAATCGCCGGCCCCCACAGCTTCCTTCGGATCTAGCTCCAACTCCAGAACTCCTTCGTTTGTCGCAGGGCGCTCCTCGACTCCTGGCAGGGGCAGAGCACTTCCACCACCTACCCCTCCTACCCCTCAAAAGCTTCATCTGAGCTCCAATTCTTCGGTTGGCTCTGCAAGCCCCAATACCCCTACCTCTGAGAGGATGGACAATCTTGTCAGCAGGTCCAAGGAGAATGTCACTGTCACGGTCCGCTTCCGGCCTCTCAGGTGAGCACATTCCAGCTTCACACGCTGGATGCGGTGGGTTCAATGTCATGCACAATGTGGTAACTTTGGTTTCCCACTGTGCTCCAGCTCAAGGGAAATTCAGAAAGGGGATGAAGTTGCGTGGTATGCAGATGGTGATACTACAGTCCGCAGCGAGTTCAATGCAGCCACTGCCTATGCCTTTGGTAGGACATTCACACGACATTCTGCATTTGAATTAGCTTCAGTGAACACATCTCTAAGTGCCGGGTGCAATGGATGGTTGCTTGGATGGATTCCCATGCTCTTTGTTTGCAATTCCTCCCATAAAAAAACCACTGCCAGGTAGCTACATAGATTGATATATATCCAAGCGGGATTTTTCTTTGGTGGATCATGAATTCATGTTGGAATCAGAGCTGACAAGCATTACATTATCGATCTTAGTGTCCCTTTGAAAATTTGTTGAATGTGCCACTTGCGTACAATCATATTGTAGAGTGGTGCACTACTTTGGTCCAATTTCTCTATGATGCTATTCTAGCTGCCAACATCAGGTCAACATAAAGATCCTGAAGTTGGTTGGGCTCTTTATAAAGAACCTCTTTCAATTGCATGGCCAGCCCACCATTATATTTAGTGTAAACACGAAAAGCTTAGCACTTTTTCAGAGCAAATTTGAAAACATTACAGTCTACATTGAGTGTGAGCACAATTGATCATGCACAAAGCAATGACCTAATGTTGCAGGTCAAGTAGATCCCAGAAAATATGTTAGAGCTTACGTAAGCAATAAGGAAGTTGGTGGGGAAGAGCATATTTTTGCCAGAATTTGCTTGCAAAAACTGAAGATGTTTCAAGACAGGCATTTTCCCATTTGTTTGGTTGAAAGATGCAAAGTGCTATAGCTTGACTGTTAAGCTCAAAAACACTAAAGGGAATCTATTGTGTTGAAAAAGATCAAAGATACGTCTTCTTTGAAGAGGAGAAAAGTTTATTCAAAAGCTCCAAACAACTCTCAGTTTGTAAAGATAGTGCCAAAGTCACTCCCTAGGTTTGTGCTTCATTCATGATACTCAAGCAAGGTAGGTTTTATGGCTTATAAGTTGAAGTTGCTAGAAACTTCATAGCATATTCAATCTTTTACCCAAGTAGTTGAAAGAAAGGTTAAGCCAATGGTGATAAGCTTATTATGTTGAAGCTTTGCTAGATTACTAGAGTATCCTATCTAAACACATGAACAAACAATTTAGTAGTTCAAGAGAATCTAGTTGTTGAGCATGACAACACCTCTTAAATGGGACACAAAAGTGATAAAAGATATTGGTGATTGTAGACTGAGGCATAAGAAAACCTAGTTGTTGAGGATGATGGATCGTTTTAAAGGATAAAAAAATATGTCACACATAGAAGCAATAGACAAATTTGAGAGACTTGCTAGTATTGAGAAATTGTTTGAAGTTGTCCTCTTGTATCTCCATGGTGGCACATAGGAGTGATGCCAAAACCAATAATTGCCTAGTCAATGTGCAACAATACACAACTCGCCAACTTTGGCTTTGATAGCAGATACCATTTTTAGAAGTATAGCATGTAGTTGAAAGAGGAAAACAAAAATGCACATGAATTGTAAATGTAATGCAATAAAGTGTATGGGAACAAAGATGCACTATGATAATCAAGGGTAGAATGGTGGAGTGCTAGCTCACTTACTCCATGGGATCCCTCTCTCCCTAGTAAGAATTTGTGAGTACAAGTTATATCACACCCTCCCTTTATAGGCCAAAAAAGAAATAAATTATATTTGCTAAATTTGGGTCATTGCATAGAAATTTTGAGCTCTTTGTTGCTTGAAATTTGACCTCATGGTTGGAAAGAGTGCCACAAGACATTTCATCGATTGTAAGTTGTGTGCTACACATTGCTATAGACTCTAGAGAGGATTCTAGTTTTTGCTGAGAGTAGGGGTTAGTAGAAAGGGAGAAGAGACAAAAAAAGTCTCTTTGAAGAGTCCTTGGTCGAATGTTCTAGGTAGTAGGCTATGGTATAGACACTTTTAACCTCTTGGGAGGATGGGTAGCCACTCTTAGTAGAGATTGGAAGTGATTGGTTGGGTTGTTGTGCTAGTTTCTTCATAGATTTTGGATAGCTTGGATGCCAACTTTTTGCATCCAAGCTCTTTCCACGAATGAAAGAGATTACTACAAAGGGTACCAAAATTTAGGACCAACTTGGTGGTGGTGTCTCTATGCAAGAGCATTCTGGATCATGTGTTCTTTGGGTTTTTGATTTCAATAGTTTTTAATTGTTGTGTGCGATAGATTTGTAATTTATTGACCTTTAAGCTATTGAAGGTTGTTTCATTATTTTGTTGTTGGGACTTCATCAACTTTCTCCAGGGTGTGAGCTAGAGTTACAAAGTCTCAAGAATTTAAGCATATTAGAAAGTGAGATGTATGGACTACTTTAGGAAAGAGATTGGGGTACAAGAGATCAAGAAAAAAAGGACTCTATGATGTTCAGAAGAGATTGTGTTCTTCCTCTTTGTCTTGAACTTATGCATATCTGGGGTTGATTTGTCATCTTTTCTCTCTTTCTTTCTTTGTGTTATGGGCCAAAGGGCATGCTATCATTGTGGAACACAACTCTATTTTGACACCATTTTATGATGGCATACTTTTGGGTTCCTTAGGAAAACATGACCCAGGTGTCAAAAGGGGACAAGTTCGACTTAGAAACAAGCCGTAAGTTTCTAGAGGGGATAGGTTGTGAGAATTTGCAATTTTATGGAAGTGTCAAATTTATGCAAATTGACACAAAGAATGATGAGAGATGAACACTAGAACTCAAAATGAATATATTGAATCCATAAAGAGAATTGGCTCAAGGCCATAAATCTGCCACCCAATTGCTCTATAAAGTGCCCTAATTTCCCATGAGATGTTCAAAGCTTGTTGGAAGACCAAACGGTGTGCTCTAATACCATGTCGAGAGATAGTAGGGTGTGCAAGGAGAAGCACAGTGTACGGCAAATAGTGAGACAAAGAAACTCAAAAACAGTGAAGAAGAAGATGCATGAAGAATGATGGACACTGAATCATGCTGATACGATGGAGCTGAGCTCTAAGATGATTGCATTGTCTTGGCTGATTAGGTGGCGACACTTGAAGCTCCCTTGCATTGTGAAGGGAGCAAAATGTAGTCCTCTGAGCAATAGGATCTTGAAGGAGATGTTGTAGAAGGAAGGACAGTTGTAGTAGAGGGAGTGCATAGTCCTTAGGGTTTGTCAACATGAAGAATATAATAATCAGCAACAAGCAGACCAGCAAAATGCAGATCCGGTTGAGAGAAAACAGTGATCAGCAACCTAAATCAGCCCTAGATAATTGTCAAACAGTAGGGTGGCCTGTTGTGCTGTAAAATGCAGGTGCTACTGATGATTGCACTAGCATCTAGATGATCTCTAAGAGCAGGGCAGCCAGTTTGGACAGCAAACATTGGAGAAATCTGCACTGAAGATGAAAACGCAGGTGGGCAGCAACCTTTGATAGTGTGGCAGGCTGGGCAACAACCAATTGATAATGGTGGCAACTCCAGAAGACAGCGTTGGTGGGCGGTAGTGGACAACTCCAATTGGCAACACTTGAGCCACTCCCGTGAGAAGCATTCACTAGGGGTAGGAGAGAGAACATGAAGAATCAAGGTGATGAATGAAAAAGTGTGTATTTGATGATGAATGTATGTGGCGTGTTTATAGGCATTGGACTGTCTAGGGTAGCACCCAAAATATAGGACACCCAGCTTTTTTGGGGCTGTAAGTGGAATCCAAATGGGAATTAAGGAAATGTAATCCACTCAATGATTGGAGTAGATGATGGCTGATGAATACAATAAAATATATAATGATGATTGACATACGAGCACAAACATTGACAATGATTATTGGGAGATGGACTCAAGAATCTAGAATGAATAAGCAATGGAATCCATAAAGAGAAGCATGAGATGAACATTACAATACACCTAGAATACATGCACGGCAATCAACAATGCCTCTGCTCTCCCTTGTTTTAACTTAATGCAATGCAATGGATGCAAAGTGCATGATATAAGTGGAGGAGTGGTAGCACATAGTGAGGAGTGGTGCAATGGAGAGGAGCTGTCAGCAAGTTGAAATCGCAATTGCCAAAGGCCATAAATGTACCACCTAGTTGCCCTAGAAAGTGCCTACTAATGCACACTAATAAAGTGTCCTAACACGCATGAAATGTACAAAGCTCACATAGTGTACACGAGATTTTTTGTTCTATGGAAGGACATATGGTTTGGTACAACCTTACAATCATTCGGAAAAGTGTTTATGGATCCATATTTGAGATGGAGAGAGCTATTACAAAGTAGGAGATGTACTACAATGATGCCTCTTGTATGGTGTGCTTTGTTTTAATGAGAGTTATATTTTTATACAGCATGGGTTGGTTTCACTCAAAGTTTGTAGCAACTTGAGCTAACACTTGAAGGCTCTTTAAAGGACACAAGGCTTCCAAGTACCCATATTATTGTTGAAAGGAATTTTTATAACTTTGTTCATGGATATATGGATGGATAATTTGATTGGATGTCCATTCCTTGTTGTGTTTGTACATATGTTGTCATACTTTGGTATCATTATACTCCAAGTGCCATTGGATCTTGGGTTCCATCAAGAATACATAGCTAATATTCTCGATCATGTCATGTGAATATATGTTGTTTTGATGCATCAAGTACTTTAACAAGATCCAATCATGTATCATTGTTTTGGGGTCACATTGAATGGTTGTGTAAGAAGTGGGTAAAGAATGAAGAGGGATGTGTCATGTGCAGAAAGTATGAAGTGGATGTATGTTGATATGTGTTGAGGACTTTTACATGCTAACAATGTGCCATTAGTTGTGATTTATACAAGATGGTCATGAAAGAGTGGGTAAAGTATCTCGAGGAGCATGTTGCTTGCAAATGCATATACGAGTCATGTGTGGGATGACACATGGTTTAAGACTTTTGCTTTAGGTTCTAAAGGAACAAGTAAGAGTTTCATGTTACTTTGATGTGATGATATATCCATATCGTGCCAGATGATTGTTTCACTTGTTTGACACATGAGGAAAGAGGAATTCGAGATAGAGCTTCATGCCACTATCTCGGGATGTTTTGTAGATTATTCTTCTATAGTTGAAGTGGTTTAGATGGTGATTTAGTAGATTCACCTTAGATTTTGTGGCTTTGTCTCAAAGTTGTTGGGTTGGGGCCTACCATCAAGAGAGCTTATTTAAGTTTAACAGAGTGTAGGTTTTTGGGACATTGCTTGATGGCCAAGAAGGGGATAGTTCTTTGATTGCTTTCTCCCTCATGCTTTGATGAGTTGTAGAAGTTGCTTGGTGCAATTTTTACATTGCGTCCAAAGAGTTCGCTAGTTCCTCTATCATACTTTGGTTATCAACATTGTAAGAGCTTGAGGTATGGCTGAAAGACATTGCACGTAGGCCTAATGTATTATGTTGGATCTTATGGTCAATCATGTACTTATGTGTCTTAGTCGATACATTCCTATTTCACTCGGATGCAAATGAGGATTTTACCCTTTTTCTTGAGGGGGATATGCTATGTCTTCAATAATTTTGGCAAATAGTCAATTAGGTATTGCATTTAACCTTGTTTGTAAACCCTAGATCTGATGATTAGGGTCTAACCTTAATATGGCAGGGAGGTGGGTGTAAATAAATGGTATGACAAACATAGAGCAACACAAAATGTGTGACAACTTACAAGACAGAATGCAATCTGTAGAATGCTGAATGAGAACGAGTGAATGAAAATATGAATGATGTAGTTAGGGGGCCTCAAATCTTTGTGTCTCAAGGGTTGGGGTAGCGGTGTGAGAATATTGTAGGAGTGTGCTGTAATTGAGATGGATCTTGAAATGCAACAACAATTCAGCAGGCTGGACAATGACGTCGATGGCAGCAGAGGAAGTAGTACCCTGGGAGCTGGATGGATGCCTTACAGATGGGTAGCTGAAAAACACAAGATTGCAACAGAAAAACACAGATCAATTGATGGAGATGATGATGTTAACAGGTTGCTTAATGTTGATGACAGCAAGGAAGGTGGCTTGCTCCGGCCTAAAACACAGCTCCAGCAATCCAAAACACAGCAGATGATGAGGTCGGCTGATGGCAGCAAGGTAGCTGATGATGTGGCAGGCTGGGTGACAGCTAGGTCCTCCATTTATGGCGATGTTCTCCGATTGGGCGGTAGCAGTAGTTGGTGACGGCAGCAGCTCCAAGTCAAAGGTATGGGCAGCAATGTGAAGTGAGATGGCTGTAGGTTGAGGGTGACAATGAATGACCTACATGGGATGAAAGGATGCCCAAAATTGACTCAATTTATAGAGGATTTTGTGTGTTGTGCATAAGTGGATAGTGTGGAAGATGAGTGGGATTATAGATATTTTGTCAAGATGGAATTTGGGGATTAGAAATTCATGATGGGAAAGAGGACTTTGAGATGTTTCATTTGATTGCAAAGATGACAGCATTTAGACATGATGTGGTAATGCTGATGTGGCATGATGACATGGTATTTTAACATGGTGAAATTGAATATTGAAAGTCCGATTCCAGCAAAAAAATCTTATTCTAGTTTTTGAAAAGTAATTGAAAAAGCCTTGTTTGTATCTTTGATGAAGATGTGGTTTTTGAAACTTTTCCTTTGCTGTTTTTTGGTGGTTTGCTTGACATGATTGGCAAAGCAAATGGACATGTTGTCCTCTATTGCCACTTGGCATTTGAGTAGGTCGATTTGTTGGACACACTACCATCAAAGTACTACACATTGTTTACACATTGTTATGTTGGGATACACATGGGGTTTTGGCTTGTCATGTTGGCACTAGTGGTTGCTTTTTGTTGTTGACATGGTTGCCACCTATCTTGTTGTGATCTTCCTTCATTTTTGCTTGTGCTTCACTGTAGAGAGGATTTTGGTTTTGGGAAGAGACAAAGAAGATGTGAAGAGTTCTTGGTTGAAGATTCTGGGCAGCAAGTTGTAGTACAGGCTCTCTGAACCTCTTGAAAGAGTAGAGATTGGATGCGACTAGCCAAATTTTTGTGTTCAGTTCTGCATAGATTTGGGACAGCTTGGCTGTCAACTTTTTGTTTCTGAGCTCTTTCATTGAGTGAAGAAAATACTGCAAGGGGTGCCTAGGTTTGGATTCCATGTAGTGATGGGCATCTTTGAGTACGAGCATTCTAGCCATCCTATGGGTTATTCTAGCATCTTTGAGTACGAGCATTCTAGCTGCCCTATGGGTTATTTGGCTTTTTGTTTTGTGCAATTTTGAATTATTGTGGGATAGTTTGTGTTTTACTCTCTTAGATTATTGAAGGCTGGCTTTAGGTTGGGTTGGGCATGTGGATGTTATTGCTGTTGGAGGTTTATTGTGACGGATGTTGCTATTGAAGTTGGGTTGTGTTCCTTTGATTAGCCACCTAGAGGGTAGAGTTGGTTGTTGCAGGTCTAGGACACTACCCAATTGCTCCCAGCCTCTAGGTAGATGGTAGGTAGCCATCTTGTAGAATAGGGGAGTCTAGGTTGCCTTTCCCATTTGGTTGTTTCTGCTATCATGCTAATAGGTTAGCTATTGCGAATCAAAGCTCAAAGCCTGCAAAATTGACAGAAGCACCTAGGATGATAGTTGCCTGCAAAATTGACAGAAGAAATAGTGAATTAGTCTTTTGTTCTGTGGCAATCATGGGACTTGAGGGTCCAACATTTTAGATGCAAGGGGCAATATGTATGGTGGACCTTTGAACCAAAGTCCATGAAAAGGACTTATTTACTGTTCAAATTGCACGTGGCAGCAACATAGATGGCTTTGGGGGCCATGCTGCATTCTACAGTATGTATCTTCAGCATGCAGATGTGATGTTGGATTGGCTGGTTCTATGGTTGTTGGAATTCAGGGCTCAGCTGTTGCCATTTGTAAAAATCCAGATATATATTGTCTTATTTTGTTTGCCTCATTGGAATAGTGTGACAGAAAGTTGAAAGCACCAGTTATGGGTTTATTTGTCTTGGTTTTGCAGACCGTGTCTTTGGTCCTGCCACAACTACCAGACATGTCTATGATGCAGCTGCCCAGCATGTGGTCGGTGGTGCAATGGAAGGCATTAACGGTGGGCCATGTTTGTCTTATTTTCCTGTGCCTTTTGGTCTTTCCTCTCATGTGGAATTCATGATTCTGATGTATGTGAGTTCTAGCTCTTATACTTGCTTCTAATTATAAATGTGAGCAGGTACTGTTTTTGCTTATGGTGTTACCAGCAGTGGCAAAACTCACACCATGCATGTAAGTCTGCAGCAGTTTGTTTAAGGAGATCTTGTTTTGATAAAATATTGGTCTTTTGATTTTCTTGATTAAAGCTAAAGCTTCATGTAATCCTTGTCACCTGCATGAAAGCCACAAATGGTCCACTAGTTTTATAGAGTGCCCATTCTGAAATGAGATGGTTCTGATTTGTCTTTTCAGGGTGATCAAAAGTCTCCTGGAATCATTCCGTTGGCAGTGAAAGATGTCTTCAGTATTATTCAAGAGGTATATGTTGTTCTGATTTATACAAGTTAACAGCTACCCTCAATGCATGGGTTTCTCTCGTACTGATATTTTCCCTCAAAAGTACAAAGGGTCATCTCACAGACCTAGGGTATTTTTATCACTTGATCATTACATGCACTTTGCAAATTGCTTCATTGTTGCTTTGGAAGTGTGATTTTTCTGTTTTCCATGATTTAAGTTTTTTTTTTTCCTGATCAAAATATGTACCTTATGGGTCACTTGATTGTTGCACATTCAAAGTGCTATTTCTCTGCTTTTACAGTTTAATTCATTCTTTATGTATTTTAAAAACTTCATAGAGTTCCTTAGTGGATTAGTAGACCTATGTTTAGATTTAGTAGAGTGGTAAGAGAGAGGATATATGATTACTGTATCTGTGTCCTTGCTACATGGGTTTAGGAAGTGAAAAGTGATAATGTAACTTGGGCGGTATTACTGTTTCCCATGAAAAATGTAACATGCACAATGAGGATCATGTTATGGTGCTGATTAAATTTCTTTTTGTCACGGGATGTGTTGCTTTTGAAATACCATGAAGGCCAATATAGGATATTTCAAGTCATGGTATGAGTGTGATAAAATTGAATTTTGCTCATGAGAGTTGTGGGTTCAAGAATCAGGCTGTCTCTTAATGCAGCTGACTTAGTTCTCCAATGTTTCTTTGCCTGCAGACTCCAGGGCGGGAATTTCTTCTCCGAGTCTCTTATCTTGAAATCTACAATGAGGTTGCCTATTTAGTCTGTTGATTTTCTAGATAAGTTCTACTTTTAAGCACTTGCTCAGTCTGCATCATAATTTATCTCCCCTTATTTCTGGTTTTTGGGGGATGCTGTTTATGTCTTCAGGTTATCAATGACCTTTTAGATCCAGCAGGTCAAAATCTCAGAGTGCGCGAAGATGCACAGGTTTATAAATTCCTCTACTGCTTAATTCAGACTCTTCTGCTTGCATATTTTGGAAATAATTTGGGCAGGCAGATGCAGGTTATTGCTAATCATTGTGATATGCTGGCACTTGTCGTCTTTGCCTGAAATTGAGTGGGTTTTAGCCACCCATGACCTTGCATGTGGAAGGATACCTTTTGTGCAGTATGATTCTTGGCTAAATGCATTACAAAATTTGGGAATGGAGGTTTGACTTCATCAGATCAAATCTATATGTCTGTTTCAACCTTTTTAAAGATGGAACATATCATGTACCCTTCCAAAGGGACCTGCTAGATTGTAGGACAAGCAAAAACAGTGTGACCTGGTGTGTCATGACATAACACTATATGCGAATCTTTTTACAACACATGTTATTTTCTGTATAAAGCATGTTATTAGTATGAATGAACCAGCTGTGAGGCTTGTATTACTTGGTATTGCAAAGGGTGTCTCTTTTAAATTAGCAAGCTGTGCAGTTTATTCATGGATGCACATGCGCAAGGGCATGCACAGTCAGTTGAGTTATTTGAAATGTAAACAGAAGGCATACTAAGTTAATTGCTATGAAGTTCAGCCTTGAAAGAAAACAAATCAGAATACTGAAAACAAAACAGAAGAATCAAGTTGGACACAAAAAACCCCCCATCACAGGAACATTATGTTCCTCCAGGATCTTGGTAGGTTTTCTTAAGCTTGAAACCTCTAATGAAATCAAATGATGAAGATTTTGAGTGCTACCTTCATTAATTGGTTGGTTACTTGTGTTTGGTTTTGATCTTCATATTTGGGACACTAAACATCCAAATGGTTGCATTAGAGTCTACATCATAGGGATAACAATAGCTGAAATGCTTTCAATTACCTGCTCTCGTTGTGGTTGTGGTCGTTTGCAATTTTGTTTTTGTTATTTTTGTAAGTAGATTCTCTATTGGAAAAGTACCAAGAAAATCATTTTGATCAAGTGAGTGGTTCCTTGGTGACTTGGTTTTGATTTTAGAGTTTGGGCCACTAAACATCCAAATGGTTGCACTGCAGTCTACATCATAGGGATAGCAATAGCTTGAATGTTTTCAATTACCAGCTCTCCTTGAAAGAAAAGTACCAAAAAAATTGATGATGATCATGCTAGGAAGATATGCTTCAACTGAATATGATTTGAAACCATTTGCTACACATGTATTTAGCTTGGAATTTACATTTGAGGAAGAAATGGCCAGAAAGAAGGGTTATCTTGCCTTAACCTTTTCTTTTCGTGAAATCTTCTACTTGTCAAAAGTAAATGAGAGCTTGTAAGTAGGCAACAAGCTGGTGAAGCATCACAGACGTTTATGATGTAACTATTTACCAAAAGTATGGTGCAACGTTTAAAGGCGATTTTGGTGCATTATGGTTGATTTTTGCATGCTGGCTATTTGTGCCTACCCTTTTTTTTTTTTTTGGAGTTATAATCCTATCATAGTGTGGTGCTTATTCCCCTGAGAATACCCTTTTCTCGCTATGACTTGTAAAATATAGAATCAACTAATGAAACTTGCTTGCTGAGGGCCATGTGCAATTTCTGTTTGTAGGGAACATATGTTGAGGGAATCAAGGAGGAAGTTGTTCTCTCTCCTGCTCATTGTCTCTCTTTGATTGCTACGGGAGAAGGTGATGATCACATCCACATTGTGTCAGCCAGTATGATTAAAAATGATGTCTTGTGACATTTCGGCTTATTGGAAAAAGATGCTGCATGAGAGAAATAGACTGGAAAAAAAGTTATTCTGCTTGTGGTGCATATGAACTGAGGCAGTGAGTTGTGTCTAATATGGTCACTGGCATCAGAACATCGCCATGTGGGATCAAACAATTTCAACCTTCTGAGTAGCCGCAGCCATACAATTTTTACATTGGTAGGCAACTGTAGCAATCGATCTTTTCTCTTCTCTGTGCTTTCCCTGTGGTTTTAAAGAATAAAGCAGCTGAACTTTTTCATGTGTGATTGTTTGTAGACAGTTGAAAGCAGCCCAAGAGGTGATAATTATAGTGATGAAGAAGTGACTCTTTCCCAATTGGTATCTCCTCTTCTTTTTGTTTGCTTGCTGAGGTTTGAATTCTGAAGCATACCTTAGTTGTCCCAATCTGGCTGTTTTTTTCTACAGAATCTTATTGATCTAGCAGGGTCTGAAAGCTCCAAAACAGAAACTACAGGCCTGAGACGCAAAGAGGGTTCTTACATCAACAAAAGCTTGTTGACGTTGGGAACTGTAAGGCCACTGTCTATAGCCTCAGCAGATGCTGATATATAGCATCTAAAAAGCGAGTCCTGCAATTCTAACTCCTCTTTGATACTGACCGCAGGTTATTTCTAAGCTAACAGATGGAAAAGCCACACATATACCATACAGGGATTCTAAATTGACTAGGTTGCTGCAGTCCTCATTGAGTGGGCACGGTCGCGTATCGGTATGTTCAGCTCTTGCCTTTTTAATGATTTACCTATATATTAGTGATGCAGAGTTCAAAGCTAAGATCAGTATCTTGACGTGTTTTCTGAATTTGATTGTATTTCAGCTCATATGCACTGTGACTCCAGCTTCCAGCAGTAATGAAGAAACTCACAATACTCTGAAATTCGCCCATAGAGCAAAACATGTGGAAATTCATGCCTCTCAAAACAAGGTATCATTCAGAAAAATCATCAGACATTGTCAAGATGTGGTAGTCAAAGTAAATGTTGGAAAATATATGAGATAGCTTACGTGTCTTTACTTGAATTCACTTATTTTTTAAAACTGATTTGGGTTCTTGCCTTTGACATAAGGTTTTCTGTCTGCTTTTTATACACGCCAGATAATTGATGAAAAGTCACTGATAAAGAAATACCAGAAAGAAATCCTAAACCTGAAGCATGAATTGGAACAACTAAAGAGAGGAATTGTTGACAATCCATACCTTATTGGGAATCAGGAAGATCTTGCAACACTAAAGCAACAGGTATGCAATCTTTAAGTTTGTCTTTAGATCCTGTTGTTAGCACACAAATAATATGTGCTGTACATTGGAGGTTATTATATGGTGCTTCCAGATTATCACATTTATGATACTTCCAGTGTGCTCATTTTAGACTATTATGTTCGTTTGTAATCATTTTTGTTATGGTGCTTGCATATGCAATGCAAACTTCAACTATTATGCAAGTTGGAAGCTGCTTGAAAGCTATTTGAGCCTTACTTTGAAACACCAACACTTTGCATGTTCATGAAATATGAACATGTTAGCAGATTAGTTAGTTCATGTGTGAGTTTGTGTGTATCAATAGGCTGGGCACATTATTTTCCAGTTGTGATTTAGTGTGTTTTAGGTGCTAGATTTATTGGCATTTATTGCTGGCCGACCAGCCTGATTATTTTATTATTTTTTGGGCTGGCCAAATTTTTCATGGATATAGCCTATTTATAGGTTGGGGCTTCCTCCTCCTTAGTTATCTTTGTGGATACACACCTACAAGAGGGAGCCAGCACCAGTGCCAACTCAGCCAATGATTCATGTTTTATTTGTACCATCTCTTGTCTTGCTATATGGATTCCAGTTCTTGAGCATTATTCTGAGTTCTCTTTCACAGTGTTCTTCTTTTCTTTGCAATCTCTCGTCTCTCTTGTGTTGTGCAGTCTATTATAGCAGATTCACACGCTTCCATTGCTAAACCTGCTTTTCACATGGTATCAGACATTTGTGTTTGGTCTCCTGAGGTGCTGTTTCTGCTGCTGTAGGTTTGCCATCACCTTCTCTTACGAATTGCTGATCTTTCCGTGTTTGCTACTGCCCAGACAACCTTTCTCTGACCAAAATTGGTCTGTTTCCAGCCATCTGCTGCCTGTGTTTTGTCTATAACAGTCAGCATTTTGATTTTTTGCATACATTTATTTAAGAACTACTGCATTTAATTTAATGCCTATTTGTCTGTGTTTTCCTAACAGCAACTGCATTTTCTGCTTTAATTGCCTCTGCAGGCTGGGTGATTGTCATTTTGGGTCTTGTTGGCTGTAGTCTTTGTAGTTGATCTTCTTTTGGTTGTCTTTGATGAGATTTTGTCCTTCTACAGCAGTCATTTTGTGATTAGTTGTTCTTTTCACTGTGTGTGAGCCCGTTGTCGTGCCACTACGTGGACAGTGTGAAAAACTCTAGAGTGCATCGTCATTCGACTTTCTTATTGATCTAGAGAGTCAATGTCATCTGAGTCATTATTCTAGCGTCAGTGGCATGGATGGTTTAAAAATACTAGATTTTTGAACAATTTTAGTTTATTTTTAATATTTTAGATATTATTTATTGTAAATATTCTAAAAAGCTAGGAAAACTTCTAGAATAGGATGGCATGCAAAAAGCAAGTGGTTTTTTCAGCCAGTTTTGGATTTTTCATGAAGAAGAAAGATGGGCGAAATCGCGCACGTTGCGATCACAGTTGATAGGCAACAAACAATACTTTGAACTAGAAGAAAAATGAGTGAACCAAGAGATTCAGGGTCAGGTGTCTTGGGGTTTTACTCCCCTTTCGGAGCCAACGAAGCCATCAGATTTGGGTTTCGAGTTGCAGAGAGAAAGTTGTTGTTTTGATGCGCGTTTTTGGTCTACAAGGGAGCTTTAAGAGATCTAATGCTTAGAGATTGCATTTGAGTAGTGCCAGATAAGAGATTTCAGGTTTTATCAATACACATTGATTCGATTCATTGTGCTTTGTCTTTATCGTGTTTACATCTTGTCTATTTTTTTTCTTTTCTTTCATCTTCTATCTCTACTTCCTTCTATCTTTGATCCTCGGTGACGTGAAAGGTCGTCTGAAGGAAAGACAAGATAGGGGAACCTTCGAACACAATTTTCAGTGAAGTTTTGCAGTAGTTAGTGTAGAATATGAACATGCTTATGTAAGTACAACAATAACATGTGATACATGCTTTTGCTCAAACAGAAACTGTTGTAATGAATGCTCTACAAGCAGTTAAGCGCGAGATGAAGTTGTTCAATGGTAGAAATGTATCTGCATAGGTACATACTTATGCTCAAAAGATGGAATTCTTTGGAGTGGCTCAACTTGCATGGAGTCAGTATTTTGTTCGGATCACTGTACATGAGTTGAAAGCACGAATTATTGAAGTGTATATGTAGAATGTTGATTGGGTAGCTTTCAAGAAGATACTCAGGGAAGAATTTTACATTGAAGATACCAGTTTGATTACGCGCAAGACTTTTCATGAGTGGGTTTTACAACTCAATAAGGGTCTTGTGGCTACATAATTGTTAAGAGAATTTGAAAGTCGATTTAAGCAGTTAGATCTTGCAGAATAACAAGCTCTTGCAAGTCAGAAAATTGAATTGTTTCTACAAGCAGCAGATCTTGAGTTTTAAGAGAAGCTTGATGATTTGTTAGAGGATCAGACTATAGAGATAGGTCTTAAAACAGAGTGGAGGCATGTCAAGGAAGCTGTAACTGTACTTGTGAAAAAACATAGAAGAAGAGAAAGATTATATGTCTCTAGCTTGTTCACTGTTACGGGTAAAATAATTGATGTATTCAATAAGCCACCTACTTTTGTGGTTAAACTTATGGTTGTGCCTACTGTTCTCACTGTTAGGGAAGATGTATTAGATGAATTGGCTAAAGGTATGCGAGATCTTCAATTGAAGGTCGCAAAATTGGATGAAAAAGGATAAGTGGAAAGGGGACGGTTAGTAGTTTCTAAGCCAGGAAAAAGATGTATGTGGTGTGATAGTTTGTAGCATGAGAGAAAGGATTGTGCTGCGTATTAGGAGGCCTTGGCATGAGAGCTCATCTTTTGGAAAGATGGCAATATCTATGTACAAGAATCGGGATTGTCTCTTGGTTTGAATTTTGAAAAGGGAGGTATGCAAAAGTTGTTGGAAGACTTGGTTGTCCGAAATGCTTATGCGTCTGTACATGCTTTTACTTTTGGTTTACAGTTGGATAGAATGCATGGCCAAGTGATGGTTGGTCCAAAGGTTGTAATATGGACACATATTTTGCATGCAATTGAAAAGAGAAAAGTTACTGATAGTGAAATGTCTCATGTATGGCAAGACATTCGTGATATAATTGGTTGGGAATCACCAGTAGATGCATATTCAGTGTATGTATATTTAGCAAAGGTACAAAATATGGATGTATTTATGGAAGAGAAACGAAACAGAGATGAAGATGATGTAGGGACATCTAAAAGAGTGACAAGAAGTGTGGATCAGTCTAAAGCTACAAATCAGCCACCTTTTTGGTATGTTATGGAAGAGGTTAATCAGAAGCAAAAAGAGTATAGCAAACAAGAGGGCAAAAAGAAGAGCAAGCAGCGAGGATATAAGTTGCAGTTTGATATTGAGACAGCCATAGATCTTAAGAAGGTTTTTGAAGAACGGATCTTAAACAGTCGGGTGGAATTCACCTTGGGAGAGGTGCTTAGTATCACTAAGCAAGAATTTCATGATGAGATCATTGACATAATTAAGATGAAGCGCTAGTTTCTTGGTGATATCACTAGTGCTTTGCTGCAATTTGGAGAGGAAATTGTTTTGTTGGATATTTAGGTTGAATATGAGCATGAAGTAAGTATTGGATTATCTATGCAGGATGCGACTAATCAGTGGACAATATGTGGAAAAGAAAAGAAAGTGATTGAAAATGCATTGTCTTGTAGCAATATGCATGGTGATGTAAGGTAAATGCAACAATATGGAAAAGAGACTCTAGGATTTATTCCTCGAAGTCATTATACAAGAAATCACTGGGCCAGGGCTACCATTGAAACGGTAGTGAAAATAGGGGAGTATGAAACTCCTTGTGTTGCTTTGCTTGATCATGGGTCTGAGATTAATGTCATTGAGCGTGGATTATATAAAAATTGTGCATGGCTTGTGGACATTGATCATGGTTGGTGTATAAGGGGTGTACATAATTCTTTAGGGGAGCTCTATGCTACATGTTCTAATGTAAAAGTGACGATTGGTGATATACAAGAAGAGTAACACTTCTTTGTGTAAGATAATTTCTCATATACAGTAATTTTGGGACAGTTCTATATTACAGGAGTGCGTATGGAAACAAAGGTGCTTGATGATGGTTTTGCTTATGCAAGAGTCAGAAGCAAGGATGGGAGGAAAGCAATCCAATTTCTTATTGTTTGTGTTAATCATCCTAGGAATCGGGATACGCTTCGAGAGTCTCCTTTGCTTTCAAATGCAAGGGAATTCAAAGACTTGGATTTTCATTAAGCATTGCTGTAATGTGGGGCTATAGTAGTGCTGTTCAGAAGATGTACTCATCTCTTGATGGAATGAAGAATGTATTTACTATTGGTTATTCTCAGTTTACAGCAAACTATTCATGTTGGTTTAAGCCTATGGAAGCTATGTGCAAGGTTGAACGCATATCTATGAAATGGGCTGCTAAAGAATTGAGAGCATTGGGTCTATTAGCTGAAAATGAAGGCATTTCAAGCATCTTTTATGGGTTGAATATTAATGATACTATGGCTGAAATTTCAGCAACTACACATGCAAAAAATGAGGCTGAAAATAGAATGTTGTCAGTATGTTCTTTGGACATGTATGATGTTATAGAATTATTTACTCAGTAGGAAGGATTACAATGGGTTGAAGTACTTGTGGAGACAAAGTATAAGACAGTTGGTAAAAATGTGAAATCAATTGGTTTGCTGCTTCCACCAGAAAGTGAGGATTTGTATGAAAAAGTGTTAAGGCAGCCAAGCTTACGGGATTCTAAAGATATAGGTCATCAGTTTACATTTGAAACATTACAGGAATTGAAAGTTGGTGCAGAAGGGTTTCTTTTGCTTGCTGAAAGAGACTGTTTTATGCAGATGCTAGCTAGGCGAGAAAAGGCATTTGCATTTCAGCCAATTGAAATAGGTTGTGTGGATCCTAATGTTGTCTCTCCTAAGGTAATATATATTGTGCCACATGTATCATGGAACTTGAGGCCTATTCCGGTGCCTAAAGCTTACTTGCCAAAGCTAATGGATTTGCTAAATGAAAAGATTCGCATAAAGTTCTTGGAGCCCTCATCAATCTCATACTCAAATCGTTGGTTTACTGTGTTAGAGAGTCATTCCTTGTACAGTCGTGGGCAGAGCAGTACGGAACAGTGCAGTCACAGAGGATGCCACGTTAGCTGGTTGGACAGGGTGCCACATTGCACAGGTTGTTGCAGTGGGTCAGTTTTTTGCAGTTTTTTACAGCCGGCTGCATTGATTGCAGCCGACCTGGTGCTGGGAATTTTCTATTGTTTGGCTATTTATAGCTAGTTCGCGGCACACTTTCAGTATTCATCATTTCAAATTCTGATATTGAGATCTGTTGGTTGAGACAGAATGTGCTTGGGTTGACGAAGATCAACGTCATCAAGTTGGAGACCTACACAGATATTTCCTCTGTTCCATTGTGTATTTTTGCACTTTTATATAGCATACTACACCACAGATTTTTGGCGTTTACACTCCTTTTCTCTCTCTCTCTCTCTCTCTATCTTCTTTGTGTTCACTCTCTCTCAGTCTTTGTCCTACGCTTTCGTATCGTTGCACTCTGACATGGTATCAAAGCAGTGAAGATGGATTGACTGAGGGTTGAATCTATCTGAAGAGGAGATCTCAACGCGACACAAGGCTGCGTTTCCAAGATTCGAGGGTGAGCAGGAGGGCTGCGCATCGGATCAAGGCTAAAGCAAGCGTGGGCGTGCGGGAAAGGAGTCTAATCGGTGAATTTGCTGCATGTTATTGCTGTTCGAAGGGGAGGAAGGCTGCGTTTGAGGCCTTCTATTGCAGATTTTACATTTTCATCGTCTCCGCAGGTGAAGAAGGTTTGGGCAGCGGAGAAAGCAACCCTAGAAGGCTGCGTTTTCACAGTCAGAGGGGGCTGATTTTGTGTTTGTGCAGGTATTGCAGGTTAACATATCTACAGAGATTGATTTGGAGTTTCAGGCGATCATGGACAGAAAGGTGCTTGTCTTACAAGCTCTTCCATCGGATCAAAAGCTTGACGGTGGCAATTATCGCATTTGGCGGGTGATGATGTTGGCCATTTTGGAGTCCTATGATTTGGTGGAATTGGTGATGGAGGAGATTAACAGGTCCTCGGTGAGGGATGAGTTGAAACTCTCTTCCAATGCTCGTGCAGAGTTGACCAAGGCCTAGTCTCATTGGGACAAACTGAATGCCAGAATTCAATCTTTTCTGTTTCTGTCTTGCATCACAATCGTGATAGCTCACATCGAGTACTTGATGATGGCTCGTGAGATATGGTTGGAGCTCGACGAGATGTATAACCGGATGACCACTGATAAAGAGGGTTTCTTTGGAGGTGCAGATGCGGACTTTGTCCGTGAATAAGTCTTCTTCATTTTGGGAACACATCAATAAACTTCGGCATTTTCACATGCAGGTTCAAAATGCGGGGAAGCCTATTTCCTCAGAAGACATGGCGATCACTTTACTATCCTTGTTGTCGCCACGATTCGCTACTTTTTATTTCGCTTTTATTGCATCAGAGTGGGAGTCGACTCTTTGGTGGGAAGAGTTGGTTCCAATGGTCTTGGACTAGGAGGAACAATTGAAGGGACAGAATGCTTCCAAATCGAAGGCATTGGTTGGTCAAGCCTCTCAGAAGAAGGAGAAGGACCAAAAGAAGGAGGAGGATAACAAATCCAAGAAGGACAAGGAGAAGGAATCGACTTGCCATATTTATGGCAAGATCGTTCATTGGAAGAAGGATACTAAGAAGGACACGAAGGATACTGGAGCGGTGGCTATATCCTCATCAACTGCTTTTCTACACTTAGCAATCATTGAGGACTTTACATCGAAGACTTCTGATGTTGCGATGACAGCTTTCCAGGCTCCAGAGTGGATTGTGGATGGTGCCTCACGGCACATGGCTCCTTTTTCCGTTGGTGTTACTTATTTGCGACCTTCGCGTGGGCAGATTCTCATTGGAGACAGCTCTTCTGTGTCTTTACTACGCAGGGTGAGATGCAGCTTATTCAGATGGACGTGGTGGTATCCACACCTCTGAGGTGTTGCATGTGCCAGGTTTGGGATATCATTTACTTTTGGTCCATAAGATTTGTGCTCTTGGTCTCTTGGTGGAGTTTGATAGTGATACTGTTCGAGTCCTTGATTGTGAATCGCGGAAGATTCTCTTTGTAGGATATGAGGAGAATGGCATCTACTAAGTGAAGTCTTCTTTAGCTCTTCTCTTCTTCTTAAATCTCAGACACTGTCCGAGTTATGGCATGCTCAGTTTGGCCACCTGAACTATCAGTATCTTTGGAAGGCGTCGCGAGAGTCGTTTGTCAGAGGATTGCCGGCGGACATAGCGGGGAGCCATCAGCCATGTGTCTCCTGCATTTGTGGGAAACTGCATCGGGATGCGATTTTCACCAAAGCTTCTAGGCGGTCTACTTCACCCATGGAGCTTGTATCTACGGATCTTTGTGGCTCGATGAGGACCGAGTCCTTGAAAGGAAGCTTGTACTTCATGTTGATTGTAGATGACTACAACATGATGCCTTGGGCCTATTTCTTGACTTTGAAGTCGGAGGCTTTCTCTCACTTCAAGGATTGGCTTCTCTTTGAGGAGAATCATTCTGGCCGGCGACTGAAGACCTTGCGTTTGGACAAGGGAGGTGAATTTATGTCTAATGAGTTTGCTTGTTTTTATGCAGATAGGGGCATTCACCAGGAGTTTGCTAACACTAACACTCCCCAAGAGAATGGCATTTTGGAGCGTGATAAGTTCGAGGCGGCTTCTCGACGACAGGTTTTGTTGGCTATAGCTCCTAGTTCCAAGGTTATTGTTTGTTTGATCCCGTTAAGTGGGGTGTCTACACAAGCCGAGATGTGCGGTTCGTGGAAGTTCCAGCCACAGAGGGGGGTGAGGCGTACCCCGTCCTTGGAGATCCAAGGGAGAGAGGGGCTCCCGAGACAGTTCCTTTGGAGCCAGAGCCTCTTAATGGAGATTATTCTTCTGATTCAGAGTCTTCTCTTCCACTGGTCACCCTCGAGAAGCTTCCGTCAATGGATGTTCCTAAGTCTTCAGCAGATGGAGAGCGACGGGGAGAGGTTCCGTTCTCCTCGTTGGGTCCGTGATACACTTCGAGATTCAAGGATCGAGGGGGTGTTTGAGGAGCGGGAACCGCAAGATGGACTGCGGAGGTCACGGAGGAACCAAGCACATTTTTCGAAGCTTGTTTGCTCCAACTATTGTTTACTGACTTATGTTATGCAGGATCGTGAGCCCACTTCAGTGAAGGAGACTTCGCAGTCTGATAATTGGCGGAAGGCCATGGAAGCCGAGTTGGAGGCTATTGAGAGGAATGACACTTGGTCTCTTGTGCCTCATCCCTCTCACAAGAAGGTGATTAGTGTCAAGTGGGTCTTCAAGACCAAGTACCTTAGCGGTGGTTCTTTGGACAAGCACAAGGCTCGCCTTGTTGCTAAAATTTTGCTCAGCGCCTAGGCATTGATTTCCATGATACTTTTGTCCCCACTGCTTGTATGGCGACTATTTGAGCTGTTCTTGCCTTGGCTGGCCATAGGAGATGGCTTGTTTATCAGTTGGATGTGAAGTCAGCCTTTCTTAATGGTGACTTGCAGGAGAAGATCTATGTTGAGCAGCCTCTTGGCTTTGGATCCTCAGATGGGAAATTTTACAGGTTGAAGAAGGTATTGTATGGTCTCAAGCAGGCTCCGCGTGCATGGAATGAGAAGATTGACTCGTTTCTTCAGTCAAAGTTGGGATATCGACGCTCTACGACTGATCTGCAGCTTTATGTGCACACTTTCGAGGTTGGTCGTGTGTTGTTTGTGTTATATGTTGATGATTTGATTTTGACAGGGGATCATGCACAGAAGGTTCGAGAGACCAAGACGACTTTACATCAGGCATTCAAGATGACAGATTTGGGGCTTCTTCATTTCTTCTTGGGTCACAAGATTTATTAGTGTTAGAGGGGGATTTTCATCTCTCAGCAGAGGTACATTCAAGAGATCTTGGTGACTTTTGCGATGGAGACTTATTGGCCTATTACTACTCCTATGGATCCGAATTGAAAGGCCACTTTACACTCAAATTCTTTCGTGATGGATGCTTTACGCTACCGTTAGTTGATTGGATCCTTGATTTGGCTTCTCAACACTCATGTAGATCTTTGTTTTGCCACGGGTCTTTTGGTAGGGTTCATGATTGAACCCAAACAGGTGCATTGGTTGGTTGCCTTGAGGATTCTTCAGTATTTGAGGGGGACCTTTGATTTAGGGATTTTTTACCCCGTAGGTACAGATGCTTCAGATCTAGTTCTTGCATGTTGGAGTGACTCAGATTGGGCTAGCAATGTGGACCACCGACGGTCTACTACATGCTACTGTTTTATCTTAGGTACAGGTGTTATCTCTTGGAGTAGCAAGAAACAACCCATGGTCGCCCTTTCTTCTACTGAGGCGGAGTATCAGGCTGCATCTTCCACCACATGTAAGGTTGTGTGGCTTCGGAGATTGTTGGAGGAGCTTAGTTGTCCCTTGATTCGTCCTACTGTTGTGCGGTGCGACAATGAGAGTTGCATTGCCTTGGTACGGAATCCTCTATTCCATGCTCGGGCGAAGCACATTGAGATTCAATATGACTTCATTCGGGAGAAGCTTCTGGATGGGACCATTGATGTGGAGTATTGCAAGACGGAGGATAATCTTGCAGATTTGTTTACGAAGGCGTTGCCCCAGGCTCTTCTTCGGCAACATTCAAGATCTCTTAATCTTTTGCCCTATTCAGGATCTAAGAGGGGGTGTTAGAGAGTCATTCCCTGTACAGTCGTGGGCAGAGTAGTACGGCAGCAGTGCAGTCGGAGAGGATGCCACGTGATGCCACGTTAGCTGGTTGGACAGGGCGCCATGTGGCACAGGTTGTTGCAGTCGGTCAGTTTTTTGTAGTTTTCTGCAGTCGGCTGCATTAATTGCAGCTGACTTGGCGTTGGGAATTTTCTATTGTTTGGCTATTTATAGCCAGTTCGTGGCACACTTTCAATATTCATCATTTCAGATTGTGATCTTGACAGTTATGGAAAAGCCTCCAAAATGTCACGACAACAATCGTAGATGATGGATAGATTGCAGACACTGGGGATGAAACAGATTGGGGATGTGCAAAGCGGCTGGACAGATTCCCATTTATAGAATCATGAGCCAACCAAGCGTCTCATGTGGTGACTGGGTCATCTTCAGGTGGCATTCAAACACATTTTGTGCAATTAAATGTGGCACTTGGACACTTTGAGTACATTTAATATTTGAGTTTGATGATGCTTAATGAACTGAAATAGGGATTTAAAGTTAATTAACCCTTTGTTGCTCAACATCCATAGTTTGTTTGTACCACATTTTTAATATTTAGCACATTTTACAAGTATGCTGTCATACCAAGCATTTCTTATAGCTATGTTGATCTAGTATTAGATTTATAATTCTCCTGCAGGAAGCTTTCTCTAATGTCAATAAAGAAGTATTGTTTTGATACGTTTGTATAAGATGGGAGCAAGAAAACAAACAATTGAGAGGAAATAAGACACAACCTTGAGGGAATATGGATTGTCATGCTACCTGGGGTTAGCAGTCGACCACCACTACAAGTTGCAGAAGCATAAGAATCACTACCAGTGTAGTTTCCTCCATGTTTGCTTAACAGCAATAGATGCCTTAATTGGGCTGCAGATAATAAGACAGGAATAGCCAGCCATGACTGGCAGAGACTTTATTTGGAACCATGGAAAAAATTCTGTAATACTTTTCTTAGTGATAGTTCCCTCTATGTCAAATCAGTGAAAGCCAATGCTAAAGAAGATGCCTTTACATTCATTGGACCTCATTCTGGCAAGCTTTTTCGATTGTTTCAAGATTTGTTCTATGCATTTTTGAGTGCATACTTCATCATTCATCATCAATCCATTATGAATCTGCATACTTTAGTTGTAGTAATCCGTCACATGGGCTCTTGTCTTTTGTTTGTCCAATCAAGCAATCTGTTGTCTTAGTTAAGTTACAGGATGCGTTGCTGTGAAGCCTGCAATGCATATCCAAAGCCCATACTAGTTTGGAAGATAAAACTGTGCTGTATTGGTATTAAGAGTGCTGTCTGTAGCTAGAGCTGACTGTGTACCACAAAGGTCCAATAGCTGCATTGTGTTTGTATCAAGTCTACTTGCTTTTGAGCGGGTTATGTTTGCCTATCTTCAGCTGTATGTTATATCTATTCACTATTTTGATGCCTCTTTGTAGCTGGAAGCGGGTCAAGTAAAACTTCAATCAAGGTTGGAGGAGGAAGAACAGGCAAAGGCTGCATTACTAGGGAGAATTCAAAGACTAACTAAGCTTATTCTTGTTTCCACTAAAAACACAGTACCTCAAAGCCTTCCTGAGAGGCAGGGTCATCGGCGGAGACACTCGTTTGGTGAAGAGGAGGTATAAGGCTCTTCCAGGAACTATCTTAATTCTTTTCAGAAGAGATGTTATAAATTTGACTGTTTTATTGGAGCAGTATGAACAGGTATCTAATCATAATAAACTTTACTGGTTATGCAGCTTGCTTATTTACCTGATAGAAGGCGTGAGTTCATCTTTGAAGATGAAGATGGTCAAGATTCAGAATTGTCTCTTGATGCCAAGAGTGATAACATAATTTCTGATGATATATTCAAAGGGGAGAAGAAGACCAAAAGGCGCAGCATGTTGGCATGGTTTAAGCTCAAGGTAATTTTAATAATTCAGATGGGAAAACTTGACTATTTTGTGATGTGTAAAAGCATGACTTTCGAGGCTGGCGAGAGTGACTGTGGATTCTGCTGTTTTAGTATGTGTGATCTGTGATGGATTCATCAAATTGCTCCACTTCTTTTAGAAGCTTAAGTCGAAGAGTTTTGACCCTTAAGCTAGTATATACTTACATTTCTCAAACTGCCACATGTGATATTACTATCATCATGCAAATGTATGGGTTGCATGATTAAGTTTGAAATAAGACTGGTTTGCTGGCCTGTAACATGAAGTTCTCTTTACTGATCAAGCTACTACAATTTGATATGTTTTTTGCAGAAAAGTGAACATGGAAGCTCTGCAGCCAGTTTGGACTCAGACAATTCTCCAAATGCATCACCTGCAACAAGTGGGTCTTCCATTGTTCAAGTGGATCCTGGGTTTGATTTGAAGGGCCGTCGAAAGTCTGTCAGTCGCAGGGTGGATGAGATTGCTCCTGTTGATTCCTTTCTTGAATCAACTCAAGCCGGTGAACTTTTCAGTGCAACAGTTCGAGGCAGGAGGCCTCCCCCTGTAAGGATTTTGCAATTTTACACGTATATGTACATGTGCTCACAATTTGTACAGATACTCAGAAGTATCATGTCTCAGGAGCTTCATTCGAGGCTAAATTATTTGGGCACAACTATGATGACATGTTAACATGTGTCCTGCTAGTTTTCATTTGACGTTTGGGCATTTCAGTATAGTCTTGAAATCATGAGCATGTCTGGCTTTTCCAGACAGGAACTACTATGGCTGATCAAATGGATCTATTGAGAGAGCAAGTAAAGATGCTTGGAGGGGAAGTTGCATTGTGCACTAGCTCTTTAAAAAGATTATCAGAACAAGCTGCGACAAATCCAGATGATCTTCAGCTACAGGTTGGTTCTCCTATTCTAATAAGACAAAAAAATATAATCTCTGTGCTCTTCATTTCATACTAGGCGCTCCGCGCCTAGACTCGCCCCGGTGCTTCGCGCTGGGGCGGGCGCGATATTTGCCGGGGGGGGGGGGGGCGGGTGCTGGAAGCGTGGCACCCACCCCCGCATTCTCTTTTTTTTTGTGGGGGAGGTGGGGGGACTGCCACGTGGCACCCGCCCCCCACCTCTCCTTAACTAATAGTATAGATTTAGTATTTTGACTGTGTTTCGTTATATCTCCAGTCACAAATGCAAAATTTGAAGGATGAGATTCAAGAAAAGAGAAGGCAAATGCGCATGCTCGAGCGACGCATACTTGGTAGTGGGGAAACAGCACCTAATAATGCTGCAAATCTGGAGCTGTCTCAGGTTTGTGTAGTTCTCTATACTCTGTTACTTCAACTCTGTAAAAGTAGATGCAGCTTGTGCAGCCTTAAAACTACCAATGCATGGTAGATGTGGGTTAATGCTGCAGCCTGCATATGCACACCATAGATTCAAGTAGAGTTATGCTTCAGAAAGTAAGGCAATTGGTAGTAGGGCAAAAAATATTAGCTTTGTTCTACATTCTGAATCCCTGCTTCCTGTTAACTTGAGAGAAACATTGTTCAGACTTTGGGATGTGTTTATCCTCTTGTACATAAGCCAGTTTTCACCATAGAGGACTGAACAAAGGAACCCGATGTAATTTTTCTCTGGATGAATTGTGAGGTTGCTGTAGTTGTGGAAGAGGATGAGGCAGCACTATAGCAAAGGTAGGGTTGAATCCATCTAGAACCAACAAAGATGGCTATTGCAAAGACTTTGGTCAGGCAGCTCTTGTTGGAATGCAGAACTGTTATCTGAAATTATGCCAACTATGATTGCATTTGGAGCTTGCTTGATAAGGAAAACTTTTTGAATTTTGGATGTGAATGAGACCAGAAGAGATCAAGTTGTCCAGTGTATGGCACCTGGGATTTAGTTGCCTTGTATTGGGCAAGAAAGCTATTGGTAAAAGTAAGTTTTGGGAGTTAAGAGGAAGTCTGCCATCAGTGCTTACCATAGAAATCAAACATAATTTTTGTGGAAGTACAATGAGAGCCATTCCAGTAGATATCAGATCATTAAACTAAAATCATTGAGACATCAAACTCAAAATATTTGTTTTAGGAAAGATGCAGTGTGTGGTATATGTATGGCATACAACAAAAGCATGAGTGTCTGAAGCCACTCTAAAATGGAGAATATGCACTTGACTAACTAGTGAGAGGGATCTCTTACTGTAAGGTAGCTTGCTTGCTTTTGAGAGAGAGAGAGAGAGAGAGAGAGAGAGAGAGAGAGAGAGAGAGAATTAATTGTATCTGTCCCAGTGCCATACTCTTCTGCCTGTCGTTAAGCTGGTAAACCCTAATCATCCTGCAGTTCTGCATGTTCTGCATCTCCACAGGGTTGCGCCTTGGATCAGGAGTATCACTGTCTGAGGGTTGCATACGGTCTTCCTGGTCCCCCCTTTTCTGTTCCGCAGTGGGTCACGCCTCCCCGCTCTATAAAAAGCCCTATAAATTGCAACCTGCTCCTGCCGTCCCTGTACATATACACTTCTGCTCGACCTACAGATTTGGCATCCCTCCTTCCCACGGTGTCTGAGTGAATGGCTGAGGGAGCGAGAACACTTTTTGCAGTTGCTATTCCTGCACAGAGTGTTTCCACATAGGGCCTGCAGAAGGCAGTCCCAGCCCAGATCTGGTGGGACATAGCCTGTTAGTGTTCAGTGACATGTTTTGTGATCACCATCTACTTCTATAATGGCAAATTTAATGGGATGAAATGGGTAAACGTCGTAGGATGTCGGTTGAAGAACTGGTCTTAAGCCCCCCAAATTTGTCTCAGTCAGAGGTTAATGCTTCTTCTTCACAGACTGATGGTTCTGTTCAGTTCACGTTGGCTACTGCCAATCATCTTATGTCGGACTATGTTCATGCTAATGAGGGTAAAGCTAACATTTTTCCGGATGGGGATCAGGTGGTTGCAATCATGGGAACTGATCTGGCCTTAAAGCAGATTGCTGCTTTCCATGACAGGGCTGCCATCTTTTATTTTATAGGAAGGTCTCCCTTGATCACTAGAATTCGTGCTTGGCTGTAGTCCATGTTGGTCAATGTTGAATAGTGCCATGTTGATGCTTCAAGGCACATGCAGGCCCCTCTTGTTGAAGAGATATATGATGGACCGCGGGGGTTCTTTGAGGTTCTTTTTAGTTCCTTGGATTTAGTTCCTTGGAAGTGTGGGCTTTCATTATGCAACACATTCCTTTGTTTTTGGATGGGTAGCTGGTTCATATGGTCCCTTGGAGGCCTATGGCTGAGTTTCAGGAGGTGTTGAGGCAGGCATTCCCAATTTGGGTGGAGGTGGTTGATTTTCCTTTGCATCTTTGGAGACTCCTTCCTCTGGTACTTAAAACCCTTGGTGAGGTTTTGGTGGAACCTTGGTTGGCTTCTTGCAATAGGAATAGAGGATGTATGCTGTGGGATATAGGAAAACCTCGCCCGACAAAAGTTCGTTTTGAAGTTCCAAGTTTACAAACGTTGGTATATGAGCTGAAATGGGGTACTTTTGCAGGACACTGTTTCAGATGTGGCCAATTGGGCCATTTCATTTCGGAATGCGACAAAAATACAGAGGTAGTGCAAGGCCCTATGGATCAAGATATAGAAATGCAAGACCACCTCCCTCAACAAATGATTCAACAATCGATAGCTAATCCAAAGCACCTACCCCAACATGGTCGTGAGGAAGGCAAGAAGGATGTTCCTCACGTGGGTGGGGAGTGTCCTTCGATTGTGGTTGGGCGGAATTTGTCTCCTTGGGAGGATTCTTGGGTCACTGTGGTTCGTGGTAATGCTAGGCAAGATTCTTGCTCGAATCTTGCCCATTTTCGCCGCCCCCAATTACTAAGGCCTTTCAACGTGGAGAGGTAAGGGGTTTTATACAAAACTTCAATCTTTGCGTGCTTTGGCAATGGAAGATAAAAGGATTTCTGATTTAGCTTTGTGATTTGATGCTCGTGGAAGGCTTGTGCCTCCTCGGGATGTTTTCTGCTTCCAACAACTGTAGTTTCCTTCCTGAGCTTTGAGTGCAGGTTTGCAGAGGGCTAATCTTGTAGATGTTATCCGAAGTGAAATGGAGAGATTTTAGGTTGCCAAGGCTATTGATGTAAAAGGGAAAGGGAAAGCGATGGCTCACTAGTTTTCTCGTTTGTGATTCATCATGAAAATTGCTTTGTGGAATGTGAAAGGTATTTCTTTGGGCAGCAAGTAGTATCGGTTGTGAAAAGTTGTGTTAGCTGGAAATTGGGATGTTTTTTGTGCTGTGGAGCACAAGTAGCATGCTTTGGTTGGATCTTCTTATGTGTATAAGGATTATGTGGTCTTTTTTAGTGGTCGCGCTCCGCATAAATTGGGAGTTATGTTGGTTGTCAAATCCTCCTTGCAACCAACGTTGGTTTTTCAAGATATCCGCGTCCGATTTGTGATCCTGGAAATATGTTATGAGGGTGAGGTTTTGTGGATTGTAGGCGTGTATGCTTATTCTAATGCAAGGGAACGTCGTCAACTTTGGGATGACTTGCACTGCCTTGCCATGGCTCATCAAGGCTTTGTTATGGGTGATTTTAATATCCGTGTCTCTGCAGATCAGGCGATCTCTCCGCATTCGGTTATGGATGGTCTTGAGTGACAGGCTTGGGATGCTCTTGCAGTGGTATCTTTGAAACAAGACATGTGGTCTTGGATGTATCCGTCACAAGCCGGATATATTTATTGTTCTTTTTAGCATCCAAATACTTGGGCCAGACTGGATAGGATCTACATTTGCCAAAGTGACTCTTTTCTTCCTGCAGTCATTGATATGCGGAAAGACAATATGTTTTGTCAGATCATTACCCTTTGGTCTTGGAAATGAGCCACAGACCTGTTCATCCATTCAAGGTTCTCCTTGCCCATTTGCCTCTTCGGTTTAATCAATCTTTTTTGCAGCCAAATCAGTTTTTGGAAGGTGTTCAGCAGCTGCTAGATTCTTTTAGCTCGAAGGTCCTATCTACAGGGATGGAAGCACGGGCGGTTTTTAGGGATAATGCGCGGGTCTTATTCGGACAATATGGTATTCAGCATGCTTCCTCGTTTCGAGCTGAATTGCAGCATGCTCAATCTTTATTAGCTCACTCCTTGTCTCTGTGTCAGACTGGGGATTCCAATGATGACTTGCTCACTTGCATTGAATGGTTGAAAGGCAGGGTCCAATCTCTTCAGAAGGAGGAATATGCAAAATACAAACTGTTGGCCAAAGCTGAAGCTTTACATGATAACAACTGTCAAACTCATCAATTTTTTGCTCGTCTGTATCAGAAATATGCTCGGGAAAATATTGTGCGTTTAAATGATGGGCAAGGTGATATGGTGACTGATCCTGTCTCCATTATTCGGATGATCGTTGACTTTTATAGGGCCTTGTTGGGTTCGCAAGAGATTCTTTCAGATGATGTTCTCTCTGCTCGAACATATATTTGTGACTTGCTAGCGAGCAGGTTGTTATGCTTCAGCTAGATATTGAGAAGGCATTTGATCATGTTAGCTAGTCATTTTTGCGGCAATTAATGTATACAATTTGGGCCCTATATGATTTCTCTAGTTGATACCATCAGTTAGGGAGTTGTGGCTCGTATTGCTCTTAATGGAGGGATTATGGAGGAAATTGCCTTATCTCGGTCTCTTTGGCAAGGTTGTCCTCTCAGCCCTTTGTTGTTTGCTTTAATAACTCACCTGATGCTCTCATTATTGGATAAGCTGGCAGCTCAAGGTGAGATAGTTGGCTTATCTCTTCCAGGCGGTGATTAGTTTGTGGGCCAATCTTTGGCAGATGATTCTTTTATGTTCCTTAAGGCGGATTGTATTAATGTTAATCGGGCAATGGTGGCTTGGAATCTTTTTGCTTTGGCATCGGGTCTTCACATTAATACTCAGAAATCCACCCTTCTCTCTTGTACGGAGAATGATCTGCAGGCCTTGGGCTGGAATGGAATTGTGATCCCAAGGGGCAATATAACCAGATACTTGGGATATCCTATTGGTGTGGAGATTGCTCCCCGTGCCTTGTTGGATTGGATGGCCTCCCGAATTCATGACAGGTTCATGTATTGGAAATCTCAGAGTTGGCCTCTATATGTTAGACTGAAAGTGGCTCAACGCATTATGATTAGTATGATTTCGTTCTTCCTGCCATTGCTTCCTTGGACTAAGAAGTCCCTTTTGGATTTGGTCTAGCCTATCAAATTTATGCTGTGGAAAAAGAAAGACAATCGTTTGGGGTAGATATGGATCTCTTGGTAGCATGTGACCACTTCGAAAAGGATGGGGGTGCAGCTTTGTCGGATGTTAATTTGCATATGGTTGCTTTGAGGCTATCCCTTTTGCAAAGTCTATGTATTCAGTGTCATCCTTGGTCAGATATTGCCAAATTTTTCATAGAAAAGACTGGCATCTCTTATGGTAGCACGGTTATTCATGCTTCTTGGTGGCACACACTTAATTCTCGAAGGCCTATAAAGGTCTCCCAGTCTTTTCTCCTTTCTCATTTGATTGCTTCTTGGCAGGAGATGCTTCGTTTTCTCCCAGTCTTTTCTCCTATAAAGGTCTCCCAGTCTTTTCTCCTTTCTCATTTGATTGCTTCCTGGTAGGAGATACTTCGTTTTGGAGTTTGGTGTCCTCCCGATATTCGTAAGGAGAAACATGTGAGAGCAGCGGATCGAGGTACAGCAGGGATTCAGTAGACAGTGTGAGAGTGAGAGACTGAGTTGAAGCACGACACCCAAGAGAATAGATTGAATGAGTGTATCCTGAAAGTACAAAGTACAACCCTTTAACCTTAGGGTTGTAGGGGGTGTTCACACTCGACACACACTAAGTGCCCAAATGTGTGTAACATAAGCACATAAGTACATATGACAATAAGACCATAAGTCTGGGGGAAAAAACCTCTCCTACCGAGAGTAAAAAGTGCCCCAGTGTCCTACTGATCACCGACACTCCCATATGAGCGTAGGCGTAAGTAAGGCGTGAGTCAAATACCCAACAAACCCCCCTGGAGTGAAGAGTGATCAAGAGTACAAGGATCATCCGCCACCAAAGGATATCAAATTTAAAGCATCTCGAAATGCTTCAAATTTGTCACGAGGAAGAGCTTTGGTGAAGATGTCTGCCACATTACTGGTGGTAGGACAATAGACAAGGCTGATATCACCTGCATGTAGCCTCTCTCTGACAAAGTGATAGTGAATCTCAATGTGTTTCGTGCGAGCATGAAACACTGGGTTCCGTGCCACTGCAATGGCACTCTGACTGTCAGTGAACAATGGAGTAGGCTCAATAACAGATACATCCAAATCAGCTAGCAAGCGTCTAAGCCATACGCATTCAACTGTGGTAGTGAAAGCTGCCTTGTATTCAGCTTCACATGACGATGTGGCAACAGTGGATTGTTTCTTGCTAAGCCAAGAAATGGAAGAAGAGCCAAGAAAGAAACAATTGCCACTAGTGGAGTGACGTGTATCATAATCACCAGCCCAATCAGAATCACTGTAAGCATGTAACTGCAGTGGTCCCCCTTTGGCATAAAGCAACCCAAGAGAACGAGTACCCTGCAAGTAGCGAAAAACACGCTTGACAGCTTGCCAATGTGACATACGTGGCTGATGCATATACCTGCTCAAAGCTGAAACTGCAAACTGTATGTCCGGCCTAGTATTGCATAGATAGATAAGACATCCAACCGCAGGAGCATATGTATGTATATCAAACAAATCACTGTCATCATGTAATGACAGTTTCAGTCCAGGTTCCATGGGAGTACAAATTGGCTTGCAATCTTGTAAACCAAACTTCTCAAGAAGTTGCCCAATATACCTTGACTGTGATAACCCAATACCTCGAGCATTATGTATGAACTGGATGCCCAAGTAGTAATGCAAAACTCCCAAGTAAGACATGTCAAAAGTTTGCTGCAAATTTTGTTTGAATGCTGAAATCTGATCAGCATGTGTTCCAGTGAGCAGAAGGTCATCAACATAAAGACATAAAATCAGCATAGATCCCCCTTCTTTACATACGTAAAGGGTAGACTTAGATGAGCTGTTTAGAAACCCCTGACCAAGCAAAAAAGCATCTATTTTTTCATACCAAGCTCTAGGAGCTTGTTTCAAACCATATAGTGCCTTTTTAAGCTTGCATACCAAATGTTCTGAGCCTTCAACTGCAAAACTAATGGGCTGTTGTACATAAACTTCCTCCTGAAGTTCCCCATGTAAAAATGCAGTCTTGATATCTAGCTAATGTACTGTCCAACCATAATGTGCAGCCAAAGCAATCATAGACCTGATGGTCGTCATACGGGAAGGAGGAGCAAATGTCTCCTCATAATCAATGCCCTTTTTCTGTGCGTAGCCTTTAGCTACCAGCCGTGCCTTGTATTTATCAATGGATCCATCTGCTTTTCTTTTCAATTTGTAGACCCATTTCGTTCCAATGGCTTTCTTCCCAAATGGCAAGGACACCAAATCCCAAGTTTGATTCTTAGTAATAGAATCTAATTCAGCTTGCATAGCTGCCATCCAATGCACATTGTGTTGTGCATCCTCATAACATTCAGACTCTTCATTATCAAAAGTACTTGCTGCCATAATAAACTCCATGGTATGTGCTGAATCATGCAAGCGAGTTTGCCTTCTTGTACGACCAGCCATGGGTGCATCCAAAGGACTATCTTGCATAGTCTGCAAATACCATCTAGGTAGCTGTCTAGCATCCTGGCTGTGTGCAAGCTCTTGCTGAATTTCTGTTTCAGCATGATGCTGAATATTCCGATCAGCCAATGGCTGAATTTCTGCACTTTCCATAGGAGCAGCTGGCTGAACATTAGGTTCATTTTGTGAACCTCCAACTGAATCACCAAAAGTAATGGGCAGCAGCCCTTCAAAAACATCACGGGCAGCTTGATATTTGTCCAAACCAGCCAAGGATAATTCTGATTTTTCATCAAAAACAACATCCATGCTGACAAAAACCTTCTTCGTAACGGGATCATAGAGTCTGTAGCCTTTGCTCTCATTGCTATATCCCATAAAAATGCACTTAACAGCCTTGTTGTCCAATTTTCTTCTAAGTACCTGTGGAATATGGGCATAGGCAAGACACCCAAAGGTACGAAAGTGACCAATAGAAGGTTTACGGCTGTTCCAAGCCTCAAATGGTGTGATGGTCTTCAAGGCTTTGGTAGGGCATCTGTTCAAAATATGGCAAGCACACATAACTGCTTCCATCCAAAAACTATGAGGCAAGCTCTTTGCCTTCAGCATACATCTGGCCATCTCCATGAGTGACCGATTTTTCCTCTCTGCTACCCCATTCTGCTGTGGAGTATAAGCTGTAGTATACTGATGGACTATGCCCTTCTGCTGCAAAAAAGAATTCAGCATAGAGGACATGTATTTCCCCCCTCGGTCTGAACGGAGAGTCTTAATTTTGCATACAGATTGGTTTTCAACAAGTGCATTGAAAGCCAAAAATGCATCATACACTTCTGACTTCTTTTTCAAACAGTAGACCTAGCAAAAACGTGTGAAGTCATCAATGAATGTCACAAAATAATAACAACCACCCAATGACATGGTCTGCATAGGCCCACAAACATCTGAATGCACCAACTGCAATTTGGTTGTTGCTCTGAAAGCAACATCACGAGGAAATGAGAACCGATGCATTTTCCCCAAAATGCATCCCTCGTATAAGTGCTCAGGAGGTCTCTCCAAGAGAGGTAAGCCATCCAGCATTTGAGTACGCTGCAAAAGCATCAAGCTGCCAAAGTTTACATGCCCTAAACGAGCATGCCGTAACTCCGCCTGTATCATAGCAGGAGTAAGAGTGGATGTCAAGTATGCTGACTGATCGACTGAACGAGCATCCAACTCATATAAACCATGACACAAAGATCCTGTCAAGACCAAAGTCATGCATTCTTTTTCTCGAACCATGCAACGATCATCATCAAAGGTGACCTGCATGCCACAACGTGCCAAAGAAGAAATAGAAAGCAAATTCTTCTTTATTCCAGGCACAAACAAAGCATCCTGCAGGTGGAGAATAGAGCCATCAATGGCTGTGAGCTGAATCTCCCCAATACCACGAACAGGGTATGATGCATTATTGGCACACTGTACCGATTTCCCAACGGGAGGTGCACTAACTGAAGCAAACAAATCTCTGCGAGATGTAATATGTCTAGAAGCACCACTGTCAAAGAACCAAGTGTCAGCATCCTCTGTAGAGCTAAGTGCTCTATCGGCCCAAGAGATGTCATAACTGCAAGTGTAAAAACAATAGTCCCTGTCCACAACAAAGGACGCGGACTCACTAGCAGTGGAAGGAGTAGTAGAAACAGACATTCCTGACTCCTTCTTCTCTTTGGCAATGCGCTTTCTGCACTCAGTGATATAGTGGCCGGGCTTCTTACAATAATGACATTTTCCTTTCTTTGCTTGCGTCCCCCCTTGTGATTGATTCTGCGATGTGCCCGAAGTGCCAGAACTCTGTGGAACATTTTTCACCTTGCTGTTCTTGCCTTTCTGTCTTGCCACAAAAGCTTGCTCAGAGACTATAGCATCCACACCACTATTTTTCCGTGTTTGCTCCTCCTCTAGAAGCAAGCTAACCAGCTGAATAAAAGTGAGTGGGTGCTCAGCAATCCTCATGGTGAGGTTCAATGCAGTATGAAAAGACAAGTACGAAGGAGGTAAGGAATTCAAGGTGGTGGATATCAACTGTGAGCTGTATGCACAGCTGCAGCACTGATATTAAAGAAGCAGCCAGTTGAGTACTAGTAAGTAAGCTCAATATTGCCTTATTAATTGTAGTGGGTGATGTCAGTTCGTGGAGCTGGGAAGTTGAAGCAAAGTATTAGAGAGGAGCTTGTCTTCTCAAATTGTTTTAGCTGTATTAGCACAAATAGAAAGAAAGCGATTTTGACTGGCTGCTGACAGCAATAACGTGAAACAGGAGTCAGATCAGGAATGAAGTGGACAGCAATATTGGTGAACAGTTCAAGGGCAATTGTTCTAGAACACTATTAGCAGTCATATAAAAAGGTGATGGTCTATATAAAAGCCAACCTTTGTGTAGCCTGGCTTCTTCATGTTGTTCTCCTTGTGTCGGGCCTGTATGGTGCATCCATACTGTGCATTTGCATTCTCTGTCCTGACTGAACTGAATGAGAGTGGTGAGTTAAAGGACCATGATTCTAGAATCTTACTGGCCAGGTCGCAGACCACTGGGAAGGTCATGGGCTTTAAAGAGCTAACCTTGGACTTGTCAGAGTGCAGCGATGTGGAAGCGTAGGACAAAGACGGAGAGAGTGAACACAGAGAAAAGAGGGAGAGAGAAAAGGAGACTCTAATGCAGAAAAACTGCAGTGTAGTATGCTGTATAAGAGTGCAGAAATATACACAGGGGCAGAAGAAATATCTGCGTGTGTCTCCGCCTTGAAGACGATCTCTGTCAGCCTGAGCGCAGTCAGTCTCAGCAGACCAACTCTGACAGAGTTCAAGATCAGAATGATAACTGAGAGTGTGCCACCAACTGGCTTTATATAGCCAATAAATAAAAAATACCCAGCACCAGGTCGGCTGCATTAAATGCAGCTGACTGCAGAAAAAAACTGTCCGACTGCAGACTGAAAACGTTCGACTGCTGACGTGTCACCCTGCCGTACTCTGCTGACGTGACACTCTGGTCGTATGACTGTCCAGGAAATGACTGTCTAACAGGACTGGTGTGGCTTCTTCTTTCTCCTTGCATCCAGCATGTTTGTGTTGCGTGCTCCCACCATGTGGTTTCTTTCTATTCAGACTGAAGGCATCTTTTCTCTGTCTGTATTCGTATATTGCACATGCATGTTGAGTGAGTTTTGATTTCCTATTTTCAGTGTCTAGAAATTTTCCTTTTGTGTGGAGGGATCTTTTCTCACACGATTTACTGACTTGCTTGCCATGGTTGAGAATGAATTTTTTTTGGTGGGAAACATGTGATCTAGCAACATCTCCTCATTAAGAAATGCATCTGTGCACACAAGAACTTGGCCTCACAGCTTTATTTGTATCTTTTAAAAACAAACTTGGAAAGTGGCTGTCTGACCTCTTTGAGGGCTATTTTCTGTTTTTCCATGCAGACAATATCTAAGCTAACAAATCAGCTGAATGAGAAGTCATTTGAACTTGAGGTAAGTATTATCTGTTGTCTGTTGGTGTTTGGTGCATCAATCTGAAATTGCTGTTCACGCAAACTTTGTCCTAGCAACAAAATAACCTTTTATCAGCATGAAATGCATCTCTAGTACTGACCCTTTTATCTCATGTCTGAAGATTAAAAGTGCAGACAACAGGATTTTGCAAGAGCAACTGCAGTCGAAGGTAAGCTTGATAATTTGCACAACCTCTGTTCAGCTGTTACTCTGAGCTCTGTTTTCTGAGCTGGGTGGTTACAAACCTGTATATTGCATTAAGTAATCTCCCAAGTTTCTTTAATGAAAGGGAGTAATGGGAATGCAGCTTTAATTTTTTGTCTTTCAAGTGAAATGGCTATTTTTCTGCAGGTGACAGAAAATGCTGATTTGAAAAACACAATAGCTGCTCTTAGGGAACAACTTTCTGCATATGGTGTCCAAAGTGACTCCAAAACCTGCAGCCCAGTAGAAAGGGGTGATGAGAACAATGGTTGTGTAGACACAAACAGTGCTGCCAAGGAGTTGAGCTGTAATGATGGGGAAGCCCAAGAAGAGTTTAGGACAAAGACTGGCTTGGAAGAAAACGCTAAAGCAGCTGCTGAAATTTCTGGCTTGCAGTCGCAAGTACTTCAACAGGTGAGCAGAATGTGTTCTTTTACAGTTGATTCTGTTTTTTAAACATGTCCAAATGGTGTTATACACTGTTATAAGATCACTTGGTATTTTATGAGTGACTTCTAGTACAATTTGCCATTAATTTTGGTCCAACTAAATACATTTCTAAATGACTTCTAGTACATTTTGTTATGTTTTCAACTTAACATTTGGTGCGGTTTAGGTTGAAGAGTGCATGTTTTATGAACCTTTTGACAAATACATTGCATGCTTGTGTGGCAAGCAATACATGCATAGTAGTTGCAAACTGCTTCGATAGGCACTTTGAACTTTGCTCTATTCAACTCATGAGCTCAGCCTTTACCTTGCCTAATGTTGTTTCTGTACATAACATGCTGTTCTATTCAGGCTAGACACACAGCACCAAGTGGGGTTACAGGGCTTTATGTAGTACCGCAAAGAGCAGTTTCTGAGTGCTGAAAAAACACCTTGTGATTGTGTTGCAGAACTGTATGCAATACAGAGCAGTTCATGATTGTGAGTGCTGAAAACACAGCTTGTAGCATTTTAACTGTTTATATTTAAGTTTGTTGGACATCATGACCAGGGTATCAGGTAGTACTGTGATTGATTTGAAAAGTGTGGGTGATTTGATGTTGCTTTCAAGCATGCCAAACAAGAAAGCATCTTTAAACCTTGCTTGGATATTGGCAAGCTAAGCAGCCCTCTTTTCGATCTATTCTATTGATAGAAGTCCTGTCCAATACTGTGTGTACTCTTGACTAATGGCTTTGTCCTGCCTGTCTAGTTTTGAACAGGTCCAGAGAGCTAATGAGGAATCTGGTCTGTTAGCAATGCTGCCTGTAGTTCTCTATATGTAGTGCACCTTTGATGTGGCTAGATTGAACATCTATTGTACTACCGGCATATTCCCAATTTTGGGTGGGGATTACTGCCTAACACAGGTTCCCAGTGTGTCACATGAGTCAGTAGTTGAGTGTTTGGTTCTCAGCTTCAGTTTCCAGCCTCATGCTCAGCTCAAAACCAGCTCAATGGACTTGGCATCAGCCCTTTTTGCTGATTTTCAACGTTCGCTCGTCTCTTCTTCTACTGTTTGTGTTCACCATGTGCATCCTTCTACTGGCCTTGTTCAGCAGGTATGCAGTCCCTGCCATGTGGGTGGGCTAAGATACATCTGGTTCAGTTTTCTGTGTTTGATAACCACAAGTTTCAAGCTGCCCTTTTGAAGCCTATAGGTGTGGTTTCTCTAAAATTTTAGCTAGCCAGTTCCTGCCGTAAAGAAAGCCATGCTCATTAAAAGCATTTTTGGTGGCAGATACAGAAACACTTAATATAATCTGGTGGATTTTTAAATCCAATTACATGACTTTGCCTTTTTTATAACCAAAATTTTGTAAGTTTTCAGGTTCTGAGCCTTCTATTTCTAAGCTAGAAGAGTTTTTTGGGAAAGTTTTCCATTCATTTTGCATCAAACCATGGTTTCTGGTGAACACTCTAAAGGAGCATTACTTTGTTCTTATTCAGAATATTTGTTGCTGATGGCATTGTTGACTAGCTGACTCTGGGTTGTGAAAAGGTCAAGAGGCCTTGTAGTTTTTTATTTTCAATTAGTGCTTTTTCGGAGGGGATCTTGCCCTCGCCATGTCTATAATAAACTACACTTCATTTGCAATTTCTTTGGTAGTATATGTTGCACATTTGATGCATAATTTCTTTTTGATTGGAATATTCATGAATGTCATAAAGTTGGTTGCCTAACAAATCTTGAAGTCCTCTTCAAGAATGAAGGGGGTTGGTGTATCGGTATATGGGGCTTACATGTGGCTCTTACTTGATGATGTGGAGTCTAGTTAATGATGTACATCTTTATTAATACTTTGTCAAAGATTGTTTCTTGTCTGGACCCATTGAGATGTGTTCCTTAAAGAGCTTATAGTTATGTGTTCCTGAAAGAACTTATAGCTTTTCTTTTGCTCTCTTCTGATTAAAGAAAGTTCTTCAAATCTGACTTGTGTGTCATTGCCTTTCAGGCCATAGACATAGAAAAACTGAAACAGGAAAATGACCGGCTTCTGGAAGAAAAGGATGCTCTTCAGATTCAAAGTTGCAAGCTGGCTGAGGAATCCTCTTATGCCAAAGAGCTAGCTTCTGCTGCAGCAGTAGAGCTTAAAAATTTAGCGGAAGAGGTAACAAAGCTCTCTTATCAAAATACCAAGCTTGCAGCTGAGCTTGCAACTGCCCAAGAACTTGCATATGCCCGCGCAGGATCAAAAACTGTCTTAAATGGAACTCACACTTCATTGAGCGGTACAGGAAGATTAGAAAGGCAACGCAATGCAAAGAGGTTAGAAGAAGAAGCAATATCTGAGGATTTAAGAAGAGAGCTACTGGCTAGTAAGGAAAGGGAAGCTGCTCTTGAAGCAGCACTAGCGGAAAGAGAGTTGAAGGAGGTGGAGATCCGAAAAAAGATGGAGGATGCAAAAAGACGGGAGGCTGACTTGGAAAATGATCTGGCAAGCATGTGGGTTCTTGTTGCAAAGCTGAAGAAAGGGAGAGGCAATGATGAGGTTACTGCTGTGGATCCACAAAATTTACCGGCTCTTTCTGAAGAGCTGCTAAGAACAGAGAATGCTCTACAAGCAAATGGAACAGCCAATGCCACAGAGTTGAAGGCACTCAAAAGCTGTCTCGAGGAAGAGCGACACCATAGTGCAGAACTTGAAACACTTGTTTCTCAGTTGAAGGTGATCATAATCTGTTCTCTGGCAAATATATCAGTCAAACTGCCTTCCTATTTCTTTAGCAAGGTTGAACATAATGTCTCATTTTGCATGATACTTTGTAGAAATCTCCTTACGAGTCTTACAATCTACCCGCATTTAAGATCTGATAATATAATGAAGTCCAAGTATTTCATTTTTGAGGGGTTGATATTGGAGGCATATTTCATAGCCACATTGTGTTGTTTTCTATGAGTGGCTGTATCTTGATCCTCAAATTTCTCGCAGAGTGAAGATCTCGATGGTCTAGATCTGGCTGCCTTGGAAGATCTTAGCGCTCTTCATGTTGAAGCATTGACAAGATTGTGTCATGCCAAGGTGTGGTGAATTTCTTTATTCTCGGCTTAACCTGAAAATAAACATGTGTCAAAAATGTTTATATAGCAGGTGAAATGCTGCTTTGTCCCACTGCTGTTAAGATCAGTTTTCCCCCGTTGCTGTAGGCCAGAATGCAGGAAAAATTGGAAAAGGAGAAAGATAATGGATCTGCTGTTGCAGTAGGGGCTGAGCACCCTGAAGATGACAGAATTAGCCATGTCTGCAAAGTTTGCTTCGAGGCACCCACAGCTGCAGTGCTACTTCCATGCCGGCATTTTTGTTGTAAGTGCATCCAAAGTTAATTTTGTTCGTTTCATAAAGATTTAAGAATCCCTACAAAAACTTGCATTTTCTTGTTCATTTGGGTATTTACTTCTCTTGTTTATGGGATGATTGCAGTGTGTAAATCGTGTGCAGTAGCATGTACAGAGTGCCCGCTTTGTAGGAGTTCTATTCAGGATAGGATTATTACCTACACTTCTTGAAAAGCAGTGTCCTGGTTGACTTGTGTTAATCCTCTGGCTGGGCAAACCATGTAGAAGCTGTAGTACTTTGCGGATTGAAGGCTCTCAGCTGTGCCATGTAGCAGTGCATTTCGAAGTACCATTACAAGTATGTATCTCTTTGATGATCCTGCAGTATTGCCCTTCCATGGAAGTGTTTCTATCCTGCTAATAAAGGCTTTGTGATTGGGTACCACAATCAAGTCAGTTGTGGAATCCAGATTTCTGAATTTACGCACACTCAAGCTTTAGCCATCTGCAATGTTCCCCTTCAGATGGGATGATGGGTGGCACTTAAGTGAAAGCTGTAAGCAGAACTCACAATGAAGATGTGTGAGTTTGCTCAGCTAAGAATTTGCTGTGCTTTCCGGAAATGTGATTCATGCTTGCTGTCCAAGATTGGCTTTTTATCCCTATATTTTTTGAGCCATGTAAAACAGTTGTACAATGTAAATACACATGAGCCTGTTGTTGAGTTTGATTAAGTGGCTTATTGGCCACAACTTTGTATACATTTACCTACAGACAAATGTGGAAATCATGGAAACAATATATTTTCTGGGTCTCTGAGCAATTTTATGGAGATCTGTCCAAATGTGTACGAGTAAACAGTATACTATCCAAGGTTCTCAGCAGTTAATTAATTATTGAAGACATGCAGCTGTGGTACAAGTACTATATCTGTGTGCGCATGTGTGTATTACTTGTATCCGTAGAACACTTTTCTGGGTGCAAAGCCACTTCCTTACATACTATAAATGCACAAAGGGAATGGGTTTCATCCCCAAATCGACAGCTACCATATAAAGGTTGTTGCAGTGAGTGGAGAAAGTGGCTTTAGGCTTTAAATGACTGGATTCCCAAATAGGCACGGTTTCCATTCGGTAGGTTATTTCATCTGTTGAAGTCTCCTGATGGTTCCTGCTCCTGAAATGTCCTAAGACTTTCAAATTACTTCAGTCGTTTTACCATATTTATCTTAAATGCAATCTGGTATGGTAGAGGGTTCATTCTTGTAACACACAAGGGTAGAGGGTTAGTGATGACTCTTGAACAAAGATCTGCACTGTTTTAATTGCACATACGAGTGCGAGGTGATGGCTAATTTAGAAAGTAATGTTGTGCTCTTGCAATTAGCTCTTGGTTAGTGATTGCAACATGTCTTGTAAATGCTTGTGAAAAATTTGCTCGTGCTATTGAACATCTAGAAATGAAGTCTAACCACATCAATGTTTGTGATGCACTAGGACTTTCCAATCTTCATTCATGCTTTTAGAAGAGGGCCACCTTGGATACCATGATATAAGTCCATACATTTTATAGTTGGCCCAAACCACCTTTCATAATTGTGAATACAAACAACAAAAAGAATTGAATGGATTTATTTTCACTATTATACATGAGATCTGTACTTAAAAAGTAGATGCTTCCACTTGGTCTAAACGAGCAATTGGTCTTCTAGATGCATCTTTAGGAGGTCTATTCTATTTGAGAGTGCAAAGACCATTGTATTAAGAAGATATCCATTATGCAATAAGTATGATCTTTAGGAGGTCTATTCTATTGGAGAGTGCAAAGACCATTGTGTTAAGAAGATATCCCTTATGCAATAAGTATGACCTTGGATTAATGAAAGGTGGTAGAACACTTTGTAGTAAATTGGACATACATCTTGGCATATGATAAGGTAAATGAAAACCTAAATGGGCTCAAATTGAGTCATTGTTAGATATTTTTTGAGCAATGGCCTCCACATTTAGGTAACCTCCACATTATCTTTAAACATCATCACCACAAAGTTGAAATTAAGGGTAAGGTGGGGGAGAAATAGAGTTCGTCCTCACTATTGCATGTCAACGTTTTATTACTACAATCAAGTTGCCAAAGCAAGCCCAAGAAGCACCCACCACTTATGCCATCCATTTTCATCCAAAGGATGAGCAAAAAGAATTATGGCCTTGCTAGTAGGTGGGTGTGTAAATGGGCGTGTGAGTTCAAACTTTGGGTACATCCTTCGGTTATCTTTCAAATTTCAAGCCTTTCTCCAAAAGTAAGAATTATGACCTTGCAATGTTGAGGTAGACCCACAGGTACTAAAAGAGCATGGACCTCTTGATAAACATTCTTTTGCTCATACATTGAAGGGGGTTCTTGGTCATACCACAATCACATGCATGTCATGCTGGAAGCTAGTTAGGAGAGAGTTGAAGTATATTTGCCATCTCCATTTAAAGATGTTCATCTCGTGCTTTACTTACGAAGTGTCCAATAATTATGGAGAGTATATGCATTTGCCTAAGAGGTCGAAGATAAATGTGATTGGTATTTAAAAAAAACATATGTTGTTAAATTCACCTTTTAGCATGATTTTTTTCAATGGGTTTATCGCTCCTTTCACCCAAAGGTAAGCACATCGTAGAGTCGCCCAATTGTGGGATTTGATCCTTAGACCTGCCACAACTCACCCACATGCCCAACCAATTGGGTTGTTCGATGTGATCATGATTTGTAGCTTAGCTACAATGACCTTATAATAAGTTTCATTGAACATTTATGTAACCTCCTTTTGGAACACATTTTGCATTGTCTAAATACACTTGGTGTGAGTTGGAAGTGTCAATGGTGTAGAGTTTGTTGTATGATACAACGATGTGTAAGGATGTATAATTAGATATATAATGTTATAATATGGCTCTATTTTCAAATGCATAGTTAAGCTATAAGTCTTTGTGATGTTGTAAAGAATAGAGATAGAGATATTGAGCAATGCCCAAGATTCTAGCACATTCAAGGATTTGCAACCTAGTGCTAATCACAAAACACCACTAGTCAACACCACCAATTAATAAACAACTCACTACTATGTTGGTAAAATTATATATAGCCTCCTTGAAGCTCAAAATGAGGTATATTATCACAGTCGTTAGTCATGATTGATGGGACATGATGTGTAGGGGCATGTTTATAGTACAATTCACTCAATGATCTTGATGTCTATAAGTTTCAAAGGATAACTCTTTGGCAAAGTCTTCTATTCAGACATAGTGAACATAAAACAATTGTTAATTTTTAGATACAACTGTAGCTTCATACTCTATCCTCATTCAAGAAAATGAAACTCTCCATCCAAGGCTCACACACTAAGAGCATTAACCCATGACAATCCTTTGCAACTCCAAAGCAATTGGGCAAGTAGAAACTTTAAGCTAACCCTTTAGGAGATTTTGGCTTTGAAATCTCACAACCCGCAAGGATAGCTCCCAAATCCATGAGCTGTCTCCACACCTCCACAACCATACTTGTAGTTGCTAGGCCTTTGACAAGAGCACTTATGACCTCTCATACCTTTTAGCTTCGCAAACTCTTTTGTCTTCACACCATTTTCCGAACTTCACCTTCTTGGGCTTCACCACTTCAGCCTATCATTGTACTCAACACCTCCACTATCATCTTCACGTCCTCTAGTCCACATTGATGCCATCTTGGTTTGTTTGGCATGTTTGCCTTGGTTTGCATGCCCTATCCTCATTGTTTTCATACTCTTCAGCCTCCCCAATTTTAGAGCCATTGCACCTATTATTTAAAAATATTTTTTGGGTGGCATAAAAGCACCTTACTAAGGTTTTCTTTTTAAAAATACTTTTAGGGTAGGATAAAAGCACGTTGTTTTTTTTTTGGGTTGGATAATGTGTTTATAGTTGCAATACAATAGAGTTTATTTAACAAATTTAACATGTGTTCGACCGATTAAGGGTATGAGTTTTGTTCATGGAGAAATGGTACTCCAATTGCCCATTGTGGGTTTCAAATAAGAAGACCCAAGTCCACACGCCCAAAGTACTCAACCGACTAGGTTGTTGCTTTAGGGGTGACCTTGTTTTCTTTTTGCTAAATCTTTCAATAAGGCTCTCTTTGTTTTGCGTCGCTAGTCCTTTGCCTTCTCTCAAGCTAAAGCTAGCATATGTCACCCAAAAGCTAATGCAATACAAATCTGCCCCCACTTCTACTTTGTCGATGCCATCACCATTATGGTGATCAAAAGCATCGTCTCTTTCTTTTGCTTTCGGTGCTGATTTGGCATTGTGTTGCCATGTCAGCATCGTATCGCACCATTAGCTCCTTAATCCAAGGTACATCGTATGCCAACATCATGGAATATCAATGTAGTCCTGAGAATAGACATGCTTTTGAGAGACATTCTAGTTCCATCGGATGGTTTGTCAAAGCTTCTACGACTATTTTATAGGCCACTAAATATGCCCACAAAGTTGCCATCAATTTGTTGTCCTAATCACCATGAGACATTAAGACTATCTTTGTTGGTACGTTAACAGGAACCTTATTCATCACTTCAACTTGATTGTCAGTTTGGGGATAGTACGATGATGATTTGCGGTGAATAAATAGAAAGGTGGATAGTAAATGAGCTATCACGTCATTGGTGAAGTGTGTACCTTGATCATTGACAATTTCTATGAGGTAAACAAATTTGAAAATCACTTACTCCCAAAGCAGTTTTGATGTTGTCTTGGCATTGCTCTTCGTAATTGCTCTCGCTCGACCCATTTTGTGAGGTTCTCAATCACGACAATTATATACCTGGCTTATGAGCATTAGGTTGCAGGGCTAATGGGATTGATGAATGTCAAGATTGTGGGAGAGAAGGAAGGAGTCTCGCTTGAAGCTTTCTTGCTTGCACAATGGGGGAAGACACACAAGGGTGGAGGCTGAAAACAGTTTTCCTCTTCTTAGTTGTGTAAGCCAAAAGAACTCAAGTACAAAGAAAATAGAAGAACCCTCTATATGGGTCTCAAACCAAACTCAACTAACTAAGGTGGCATACTAACTGAGCCACGAACTAGAGTAGATAAGGATAGCTATCATGTAGCTATTATTCATGGGCGGTGTACCAACCGCATCTGCAACTAACACGTCGGTGACATAAATGCACAACGGTCACCCTGGCGTATCACGAGTGGAGCTCGATATCTCAACACTCCCCCTCGAGCTCAATCCCAATTCCTGCACACCAAGCAGGTCTCTGAACTTGCGCAACTTCTCTGCGCCCAATGCCTTCGTGAATATGTCAGCTACCTGATCCTCTGTGCTGACATAAACTAGATCAATAAGACCTAGTAAAACCCTCTCTCGCACATAGTGATAATGCACCTCAATGTGCTTTGTTCTAGCATGATAGACTGGGTTATTTGCCAAGTGTATACTACTCATGTTGTCACAATAAATGACAACTGGCCCATCTGTAGACTGATGCATATCATAAAGTAGCTTATGCAACCAAGCTACCTCACATGCAGCCATTGCTGCACCCCTGTACTCAGCCTCTGTGCTCGACAAGGCAACTGTAGGCTGTTTCTTGCTGCTCCAAGTGACTGCAGCACTCCCAAAAGAGAATACATATCCACTGGTAGATCGTCTATCAGAAATACTACCAGCCCAATCAGCATCAGTGTATCCATGCAACTGTATCTGAACCCCAGTCTCATAAAATAGTCCACACTGCAATGTGGACTTCACATACCTAAGTATGCGTCTAGCCGCATCCAAATGTGGTTTCCTTGGAGCCTGCATAAACTGACTTACCAATCCAACAGCATAGCTCAAATCTGGCCTGGTAATAGTCATATAAATCAAACTTCCTACTATGCGTCTGTACATAGTAGGGTCTTCTAGAAGCTCACCTGCATCTGTGCTCAGCTTCACATTTTGCTCCAAAGGAACTGAAATAGGCTTACAACCTGTCATCCCATATTTGGACAGCATGTCCAATCCATACTGCCTCTGCAATAGCTGTATCCCACTTGGTGATCTAATCACCTCAATGCCCAAGAAATAACGCAGCTCTCCCAAATCCTTCATCTCAAACTTCTGCTTCAATAGCATTTTCACATGAAGGATATCTTCATCACTGTCACCTGTCATAATCAAATCATCAACATAAATGACAAGTAGCATAATACCTTTCTCTGTTTTTCTCACATAAAGTGAGAAATCTGCCTTGGAAATCTGAAATCCAATAGTGACAAGATACTGTCCTATCTTGTCAGACCATGCTCTAGGTGCTTGCTTCAAGCCATACAAAGCTTTCTTCAACCTGCAAACAAACTCAGGATGAACAGCATGCACATAACCTGGTGGCTGCTCCATATAGACCTCTTCTTGCAAATCACCATGCAAGAAAGCATTCTTTACATCCATCTGATGTAAAGACCATCCCTTTGATGCAGCCATAGCAATGACTGCTCTTACGGTTGCCATCCTTGCAACCGGACTGAATGTTTCTTCATAGTCAATGCCATATGTTTGTGCATACCCCTTGACTACTAATCTTGCCTTGTATCTGTTCACAGAACCATCAGCATTGTGCTTCACCTTATAAACCCACTTACAGCCAATTGCATTCTTACCTTTAGGCAAAGGTACTAACTCCCATGTAGCATTTGCTTCCAAGGCATCCATTTCTTCATCCATGGCTTTCTCCCATTTTTCTTTTCCCATGGCTTCCTCAAGAGAAGTGGGTTCTGGTTCCTGTATCACCTTGACCATATATGCATAGTGAATGGCTGTAAATCCATCATATTTCAGCCTATCCACAGGATACCTAGCTCTCGTAGACCTGCGCAAAGTAGGTTCACTCCCAGGTGCTCTCAAAACATCCCTGGTCTTCCTTACTCCAGGTGTAACAATAGAAGGAATACCCAACTCATCATCAATGCTCTGTTCTGAGCCACTGGATTCACCATCCACATAAGAGTGACCTGCATTCACATCAAACATGGGCTGATCAACCTTCTCTTTTCCTTTTCGTGATACCTGCATACCACTATCTGCATTGCTTTGAGAAGATTCTCCTGATCTCAATCTGCCTGTCCATGGCGAAGAATGTGAACCACTGCTAGAGGACGCTCCAGGTCCACTAATATTTTGTGACTGCTGCTGTGAATTCTGTGTAGCATTACCATTTTGTGCATCTTCATCATCAATCACATTTACTGGTTTATACCAGCTACTCATCTCATCAAAAACAACATCTCTGCTCACTGTAAACTTACGAGTAGAAGGGTTATAGCATCTATACCCTTTTTGCTGCAGAGAGTAACCAATAAAGATGCACTTCTCAGCTTTTGGATCCAACTTGGATCTCAGCTCATCTGGCACATGTACATAGGCAATGCAACCAAAAATTTTCAAATGAGAAATATCTGGTTTCCTACCAGTATACCTCTCCTCTGGAGTCATTCCATGTATTGCTGCAGTGGGAGTCCTGTTCATTATGTAGACTGCTGTAGCAACTGCTTCAGCCCAATAAAAATCTGGCAGGTCTTTTTCATTGAGCATGGCACGAGACACCTCTCCAATATGCCTGTTCTTCCTTTCTGCAATTCCATTTTGTTGTGGGGTATAACTGCATGAATATTGCTGCTTTATGCCATGCTCCTGCAAGAACTTTGCAAACTCATTTGAGAGGTACTCTCCCCCTCCATCTGACCTCAGGCATTTTATTTGCAGACCTGTTTCTTTTTCAGCCATAGCTTTAAGGGTTTTGAAATGCCCAAAAACTTCACTTTTCTTTTTCATAAAATACACCCAAACTTTTCTGCTATAGTCATCAATAAAAGTGACAAAATAATGACAGCCTCCAAGAGATGCAGCTTTAGTAGTCCACACATCAGAGTGGATTAATTCCAATGGCTTCTCACTCTCTTGAACATGTCTAGGAAATGGTTTCCTTGCCTGTTTTCCAAACTGACAGGCTTCACATACCTTATGCATTTCTGCAACCTTGAATTTGGGCAATCCTGCAACAATATTTTGGGCCTGCATTGATTTAAGTCGCTGTACATTAACATGACCAATGCGTTTATGCCAGATATCAATATCTGCAACTACACCGGTCCCATGTGCAAACATTGCTGCACTCAATTCAGACATGTCTGCATCCAATGTAAACATTCTGCCCTTCTTCTTTCCTTTTGCTATCAAGCGACCTTTATTTTTCATATCCTCAACAAAGCATCCATGAGGATTAAATCTGACCTGCAAGCCCTGTTCAACCATTTGACCAACTGAAACCAGATTCTTGGTGATATTCGGGACATGAAATACATCGGACAGGTATTTCTTTTTCCCATCCTGCATAGACAAAGGAATTTTTCCAATCTGCACAATAGGATGTGCAGTATCATCACCAGTCTCCACAAATCCTGGTTTTTCCATTTTCCTTGCATCCTCCATCCATTCTGCATGACCTGTCATGTGGTTTGATGCACCTGAGTCAACATACCATACATCATTGCTTTCTTCTGCACTTGTCATAGAATTGTTCATGTGCTGCACCATGAACAAATGCTCATTTCTGTCATCACCCTGTCTACTAGAAGATGCATAATTCCCTTGTTGCAGTTTTCCATTCATGATGTCATTCTGCTTTTTATAGCAGTCTTTAGCCATATGACCCATTTTACCACAGTAGTAGCATTCAACATTACTGTTTGCATTTTGGCCTCTTTGCCATCCACCACGACCTCTTTGGCTCCCCCTGCCTCTAGAGTTACCACGTCCTCCTCCATAGGACTGATTTTCTTGAGTTTGCTGCATATTCTGATTTCTGCCACGGCCTCCAAATCGGCCTCCTCTACCTCTGCCTCTACCTCTTCCAGCATTTGAGTAGAAGACAGCTTCTTTTGAAGTTCCTCCTGAAGAAGATGCACCACCATTTCTCTGCTCCTCAGAAATTAGAAGAGCAATCAACTCCTCAAAATCAGGAAATCTTTCACGAACTGAAATGGATGTCCGAAACTGTGCATAATCCTTTCCTAGACCATTCAAGGTCACGGAAACTAAATCATCATCTTCCACTGGCGACCCAATGGAAGCAAGTGCATCTGCAATCTTCTTCACCTTCATGTGGTAGTCGTTGATGCTCATATTTTCTCTTTGCACATTGTGCAACTCTTGCTTGAGCTGCATTTTCCTGGCTTGCGTATTTGTGCTATACATTTTTGACAAAGTATCCCATGCCTCCTTTGGCGTACTTGCATCCTGAATATGCACAATCATAGAGTCTGAAATGCTGATAGACAGCCAATACATAACTTTCCTGGCTCTCTCATGCCATGTTTTAAATGCCTGCATTTGTTGTTGATTGGGAACATCAGGAAGAACTGGTTCTTCTTCATTTCCTGCAACAAATTCCCAATATCCTTTTCCCATAAGGAAATTCGTCATTCTAAACTTCCATGCCTGGAAGTTGTTCTTGTCAAGCTTTTCAGTGACAATCTGTGAAAGAGAATCAGACGCCATTACAGAATATTGCAAGAAATTCTGTCACTGCAAAAAACACAGCTTCACCCTCACAAGGGCAAATCTGCAAAACTGGCGAAAGTGGTATTTGACCACACAGTCACTTCCTAGTGACGATTTTGCATAAACAGGAACCAAGGATGATTCTGAAACTCCCAATGTCTCTGCGCACAAGCATACGATGCAATTTCTACAGTAACTTTTCACCGATCTGTAGAACAGTGGTCGCACAGCATAAAACTGAGCCTTTTCCTGAGTGCGTGCAGAAAACTTCCGTCTGCAAAACAGGCCCCGAAATGGCCTCAAATCAAAAAAACAAGGTCGCCAAGGGCTAAAGCCCTTTCCCGCAGCATATACTGCCCTCTTGCTTCACCGCGAAGGGCGTCTCAACCTGAGACAATGCACTCCTGCAATTTTCGGCTGTGCTACCTGCAGAGATCTGCTCCCAAAACAGAAAATGAAAGCAACACTGCTCCTCTTACCAGAACACCGCGAGCTTGGCTTGCTTTCTTGAGCTCCTTACCACGAACAAGGCTCTGATACCATGTCAAGATTGTGGGAGAGAAGGAAGGAGTCTCGCTTGAAGCTTTCTTGCTTGCACAATGGGGGAAGACACACAAGGGTGGAGGCTGAAAACAGTTTTCCTCTTCTTAGTTGTGTAAGCCAAAAGAACTCAAGTACAAAGAAAATAGAAGAACCCTCTATATGGGTCTCAAACCAAACTCAACTAACTAAGGTGGCATACTAACTGAGCCACGAACTAGAGTAGATAAGGATAGCTATCATGTAGCTATTATTCATGGGCGGTGTACCAACCGCATCTGCAACTAACACGTCGGTGACATAAATGCACAACGGTCACCCTGGCGTATCACGAGTGGAGCTCGATATCTCAACAATGAAGTCAATGCTCCATTTCTCAAATGGTTGGCATGCTATTATTGCTATTATCTTCATTTTATCTTTCCTTATGGGTACCTTTATACTCTAACACTCATCACAATGCTTAACAAATTGAGTTGTATTGCAGAAAAGCATTGGCCACCATAACTGAGACTGATGAATTTTTATTGCAGTTGTGTCTTTATTAAAGTGTCCAATCGATAATTCTTGTGTCCACCTCTGCAAGCATATCATGCATCTCGTCCTCAAACACATCTTCTCAATACACCATCATGTCCTAGTCAATATGGTTGACACACGATCAATTGGTAGGGTTGGACTTTAAGAACAGGTCGTTTAAGTCATGTCTTATCGATCAGCTAGTCGATATAGTTGACAGACAATCAATTGGTAGGGTTAAACTTTAAGAACGGGTCGTTTAAGTCATGTCTTGTTGATCATGTAGTCTATCATTCCTTTTTTAGGATTTATACTATGTTATCAACCCAACATGGTGTGAGGTCTACTTTATACAACTCTTCTTTGCTAGAGATTCTAAATAGACATGCATTCAGTAAGTCATCCTAGCGTAGCATTGGGAACCATACGAATATTTTGTGTAATAATGTTATGGTCTATTTCTTTAATTTCCTTCATAGACTAAGCCAACACATCAAAGAACTCCTTTAGAAGACTGACAAGATTAATCTCCTCTTCCATTGTTAGGTCGTTGGCTATAAACAATGGTTGGGCTTCTCCCCATTACTAGCCAAATTAACTTCATTAACTTTGGCAGCCCTTCAATAGATTTAATAGTTTGTCCCTGTCTTTTAGCTCCTAGCAACACTACGATTTGGTCATCCCTCTTGAACTTTGTGAACCATTTGGAAAGGTCATAGGTTTTCTTTTGTCGTTCAGTCTTGGAATCTCTAGATTGTTTCTTCTTCACCTCCTTTAATTTTTCGCATTGTAAGTGTGTTGGGAAGTCCCACTTCATGCGTCGATTCTTAGGTGGTCAAGGAATTTTTCGGTCACTATCAGACCTGATCTTGGGTTCAGAGTCAAACTCTCATCCCTTACTAGACAAGGGTGTCTCAGCTTGTGATCGTAATTCTGATTCAATGTGGGCAACTCAACCTAGTTCAACCCTACCTTTTTGCAGTCCACAACCTCAAGATGTTCTAACGATGATTGGTCATAATCCATTTGTATCACCCCGTTTGTTATAAGCAATGTCTTTATCTCTTGTGGCTTTACATCCATGACTATTTGCTTATTTATATCAAAATCGATGGTTACTGCTTCATTGGCAGATGTTTTAGTCCTAGAGTCACAATCCATGTATTCCTCATCTGAGTTCTCTAAGTTTGAAGCCTTTTCATTTCTTCCATATCATAATCTATGGTTTCCACTTCATTGGTGGATGTTTCAACCCTAGAGTTGCAATCTATGTATTTGTCATCTGAGTCCTCTAAGTCTGAAGCCCTGTCACTCATTTGCTCATTTATAGCTAGCGTTTCTTTATTCTTTAGAAGGGTCCAATTGTACAAGAGGTTTAGGTCTTGCACCTTGATCCACTTCTATTTTGAGATTCCATGAGAACTTCAAGAGGCTTTAGATTGGCTACGTGATTGCTTAGTAGTGCTCTCTTTAGATACTCATGAATTTTGACTAGCTCTAACTTGTTTGTTGAAATGTGATAGTTATGCAAGGAAAGATGAGAGGCATGAGTGATTGAGGATTGGGATAATGGGCTAAAGTTCTTTGAAATTTGAACAGAAGTAGTCCATATAGAGATGACCACACCTGGACAACCTCATCATTCCACCTAGATGCCATGTCGATAGTGCTCAAAGGGGGTTCATATAATAAACCCAACTATAGCCCACTGACTAAGTACATCCCATGCCTAGAGGATGAATGAGATTGGATACATGTTCTTGCAACCATTGACTTACCATTCTCTGACAATAAAGATGATTATAAGAAAGCAGTCTCAAGAAAGTGAGAACTTATACAAGGGCTATGAATAGATTGATTAACTCTTAAGTGCAGGATTCATTTTACGAGATTGACCATACATAGTGGGTATCCTGAATAGTCATTGTACTACTCAAGAAGAACAAAAAATTGGAGTGTGTATGAACAATAAAAAAGTCAATGCCACTATGAAGACAAACAACTACCCTCTATTGTAAACTAAGCACATGCTTGAGAGAGTGCCAAGGAAGGAAGCATATAGCTTCTTAGATGGATCCTCATGATATAACCAAGTGTAGATTCATCCGAATAACATGCACAAAATAGCATTTGCTACCGAATGGGGAGTGTTTGCCTACATAGTCATGCCCTTCGGTGGCATGACTAATACTTGTACTACCTTCCAATGCCTCATGCATGTGATCTTCAAGGACATGGTAATGAAATGGTTTGAAGTATTTATTGACAACCTCTGTTCGCAACAATTGGGATGAGCACCTCAAAAATCTTCGCATGGTCTTTGAAAGATGTAGACAGTATGGTCTTTCATTGAACCTCTTGAAGTTCAAGTTCTAGCTTAAGCATAGATGTATACTAGGGCATGTTGTGTCAAGTAATGGGATCACTTCACATTTTCTGAAACTCAAATTGATCTTGATCTTCCATCACTGAATAACTACAAGGGTTTGAAATGCTACCTCGACCACACATGATACTATCGGTTGGTTTATGTTGAACTACACATTAATCACTCAATCCTTATACAAGTTGTTAATTATCTTTGAGTGGACTAATGAATGCCAAGAGGCATATGAAATGTTGAAAAGGATTCTCACTAAAACACCCATCTTAGGAGCCCTAGACTAGTTGATTACCTTCCATGTGCACATTTACGCCTCAAAGTTTGCAGTGAAGTAGTGTTGTGCCACCCTAGAGAGCACACTATGGATTTTTCAGTGAGTTTTTCAAGTTAATTGCTCTACGTAGCAAGATTTTGTAGTCCACATTGTTCGTGACAAATGAAGTTGATTGAGAACTGGATACTTGGTATCTTGATCGGTCAATCCTTCAAGACCTCGAATGGCCTAACTTTCATGCCATTGTCCATCGTCACATTGAAATGAGTCGTTTCCATAGGAGGGTTGTCTTAAGTTGGTAGTCCTACATGGTTGAAAATGCTCACCCCTACCCCCATGTCCACAATTGCTCTTTTAGTGGTATCTGCTAATGCAACAATTAGGAGGACAATATGTATTTTGGTATTTTCCTACAAGCCATTAGTTTTTAAGAAACCTGGTCGTGGGGTAGGTATTACACTCTGAATGTGAGTTTCATTATCTGGCTCTCTTACTCATGTTGTGGGGCAGATTCTGTAGCCCCTCGATCCATGCCTTGAACGTTTTCCATAAGTTAGTCATTAGTTGGCCAAGAGGTAACGAAACTTGGGTGGAGACAAGGGTTGCTAGCAAACTTGCATCAACTTCGCTTCTCTAGTAATCTAAGAGCTACTAAATATACTAGTATCTACATCAAGATAATGTAAATTCATCTCACTCTGTTGTGCTTATCCTTGCAGGTCATTTTCTTGGCTTCTTACTGATCATACATACGTTGGAGAAGAGGGTGGCATATTGCTTGATAATTCTTAATCTTCTTGTTTTAGCATAGACTTTCCTATGTGGACTTGGGCCTTTTCCACTGAGCCCCTCACCTTGTGATTATTTTCAATTGGTTTTTGGGTGTTGGTGGTAAAGGCGCCTCCGCCTAGCCGCCCTTGTATTACTACACTGACAGTCACCACCACTGCACACTACATGTGGAAGGCGCCCGTCACTGTCACTTTATTCTTTATTCTTTTAGTGACAGTTTGAATAAAGGAAGCCCCGGTCACACATTGTGACGGTCGGAGTTCCCATTTCTTATCTCTCTCTTTCTTGCTCTTGCTCTCCCGCCATAGCTCTCGCGTGCAAGCTTCGATCCTTCTCACCTTCAACTAATATCAGAGATCGGCTTCTCGACTCTTGATCTTGGCTCGTGGCATTCTCAGCTTCCCATCGACTCCCCACTCGCATTGGGTCTCGTTCCTGACAGCCATAGCTCATTCTCTTGAGCTCACGTCACTCCTCGGCTTCCCAAGCTTCTTCTCGGCCTATTGAGGCACCATCAGGGCATTGACATTGAGGTATTGCTTTATTATTTTCAAAGATTTATTAGAGTCCACATGTCTAGGTAAATAGGACAACCACCGTTGAAGCTTCCAATCTTCATATCTCTTTGCCACTAGTTGTGGGCTGCTAGAGGCTTGTTCCAAGGCCTCTTTGGCTCATGTTTGAGCCCTCCAGTCTCTCCAGACTTGCCACGTGGACTAGCAGGAGCGGAAGCATCATCACGTTGATCTGCACCTAATTTTGGACAGATTTCATTTAGCCACACATGAGTTACTTTAGCTCCAGCTCCAGCTTAGCATTAAGCACTTGTTTGGGCTCCATTTCAGGCTTTTTGCACATGTATTGATACTTGGCATTGATCCTCTGAGATTAGGCATTGGTTTGGTGGTTGAAAACAATGTTTCAGGACTGTTATAAATAGTCTACAGACATTTGATGTTAGTGCTACATTCACAGTTTATGCCTATGCTTGTTTGGGCATGACTACATAACCGGTTTGATGCCTATTGCATCCCGATTGATTGGAGGATTGAAGCTACATGTCATGATATGATTTTGGCCTGATTGTGGGGCTGGAATTACACAGTTTATAACAGTAAATGAATGCTGAATACTCTTGGGCTGAAGCTATCTTTCATGCTTTGACATATGCCTATTGGTTTCGGGTGTATGTCTTGGGTTATGCTATGATGTATTGATCATCGAGGGACGACTTCGAGCTTGTCATTGGATCCAGATGCTTTTGGAAGCTTGAGATTATTTCATCCCACACTTATTGACATCGGTCTATGCTTGACAGTGGTCAGTGCTTTGACAGTTATATGCTCTTTGGGTACATGCTTACCCGACGCCTACGGCTTGATGCATTTGTCTTGGCACAGTGTACCATGTACTTGTTGAGCTTTAGTGCTCTCTGAAGACTTGGCTTGCATTCTCATTTGCTATTCTGGAATTTTGTATTGGATGTCATTTTGGTTGTGAGAGATATTTATTGGGATGTATGTCTTGCTTATGGATGCTACCTACAGTTGCTTTGTAGTTGTCATGCTCTTGGGATGCTATTGAGGCATTGTCTTGGTTATCTCCCTATGGTACTTTAACTTGGTTTGATTGAGCTGTTGATCTTGTTTATCCGCCTTTTGTGCCAGTGGGAGCATCTTGTATGCTTGATCGACATTAAGCAGGAGGTTTATGCTATTTGAGCATTTTGCAGATACTTTGGGATCTCTTACACTTAAATAATGCATGGTTCATGCAGCACTGAAATCTTGGAGTTGCTTTTGACTTGAGCTTGGGCTTTGCACTCTTGTGAGCATACACCTACTGGTGTCAGGTTTTGCTAGTGTTATGTATACTTTGCCCTACTGTCTAGGGGGTATGCCTATTCATTGACAGATGCTTTGGTGACATGTTTGGATGTTTAATCATGGTCTTGATGACTGTTTGGTGTTGATTTATGCCCGTTTATGGCTAGTCATGTCTTGGCTGTCATTCATTGACTTAGTGCAATGATTTGGTCAGCAATTGATTCTCACAATATCCTGCTGTCATTTATTACAGCAAGCATATAACTCTGGACTGACATGGACTTTTCATGCTGAAATTTCTGTAGTAAACAGCAAGCAGTTTTGAACTGTTTGCAATCTTCCAGCCTACATTATGGCGAGTTCGTCCACTGATCATGCTATTTTCAACATCATTAAGCTTGATGGTACATATTACTCTTATTGGAAGAGCCAAATTTGGCAGGTGTTGGTGCAGAAATCGCAGATCAAACCATTGAGGTTGAGCGGGCAGCCGCCTACAACTATGCCAGATGAGGAATGGCTTGAGTTTGATGAGTTATGCAAGTCCACTATTGTATTATCTCTCACAGAACAGGTTCATTACAATGTATTTGAGAAAGAACAGAGTGCATGGCAGTTGTTGGGATAAAATCAAGAATCTCTATGACAAGAAAAGTCCAGTGAGTCAGATGTATTGGTTGAAGCAGCTTATGGATCTGCGTATGAAAGAGAATGTGACTATGTCTACTCACTTGAGCCAGTTCCATGATATACTCAAGAACTTGACTTCGCAGGACATCACTTTTGCATAGGATGTCACTCCTTTTTTCTTGCTTGGTACTCTTAATGAGTCATGGGATGTATTCCGCATTGCATTATGTGCCTCTGCTGCTACCTTGAAATTATCAGATATTGAGATTGCTCTTCTGCAGGAAGAGGTTAACCGTAAGAATTTGGATGCCTCTCGTATGTCGCATGCTATGACAGTTAGAGGTAGGAATGATGGATGTGGAAAGCATGGCAGTGGCAGTGGCCGTGGACGGGATTCTCAGAAATCTCGGTCCAAGTCTCGTGGGAAGTCATGTAGCAAATCCCGTGGCAGGAATGCAAATGTTACTTGTCACCATTGTGGGAAAAAGGGTCATATTAGGCCACAATGCCATGAATTGCGCAATGAAAGGCGCAAAGATAAGGGGAAAGACAAAGTGCAAGATAAGTCTTCTGATCGCAGCATAGTGCCTGCAAAGTCCAGTGTTAAAATTGAAGAGATCAATGTTATGAAGTCTAAGGATGTTGATGATGATTATATCCTTGCAGCTTCTTATAGTGCTTCGTAGATGATAGAGATACACTCTAGTGTTGGCTCTTAGACTCAGGTGCGTCCTTTCATGTGCCACCTCGCCGAGAGTGGTTTCATTCATACCTTATTGATTCGGGTTTTGTGCGCTTGGGTGATGACAGGTCTCTTGATATTGTGGGCGTTGGTGATGTTAGGTTGCAGTTTCCTTCTGGCAGCAGTTTTGTTATGCAGGATGTACGTCATGTACCTGCTTTGACACGCAATCTCATGTCAGCTGGAAAGCTTGATGACGAAGGTTATCATGTATCTTTTGGAGACTCTACATGGAAGATCACTCGTGGCAAACTTGTGATTGCGAGAGGTGCCAAGGCTGGAAGCCTCTATCCCTTGATTGTATCCGCTTCTTCCTTTGATCATGTTTTGTCTGTGGGTTCTATTCCACATGTATATCTTTGGCATGCCCGTTTGGGCCATATGTCTTTGAAGGGAATGAAAATGCTTTCTGGTTTGCAGTACTTACCGCCCCTTGATTATGCATGTTTTGATTCATGCGAGCATTGTGTTTATGGCAGGCAGACTAGGTGTACGCATAAGAAGTCTGATAGGCCACACATGAGTGACCCCTTGGCATTGGTACATTCGGATGTCTGTGGGCCCATGCCTTGTCAATCTATGGGTGATGCAAAGTATTTTGTTACTTTTATAGATGATTTTTCATGAAAACTTTGGGCTTATCCCATTAAGCTGAAATCCGATGTCTTCTCTCTGTTTCAGAGATGGCTTGTATTGGTTGAGAACCAGTTTAGGTATAGGCTAAAATGCCTAAGGACAGATAATGGAGATGAGTATGTCTCATGTGCTTTTGAGCAGTTATGTGATGAGAGGGGTATTAAGCGTCAGTTGACTGCCCCCTACACCCCCCCTAGAATGGTTGGCTGAGCGGATGAATAGAACCATCCAAGAGTATGTACGCAGTATGCTTAGCCATGCAGGCCTACCACAGAGCTTTTGGGTTGAGGCAGTTAGTACAGCTGTGCATATCATAAACAGATCACCTTCTAGTGGTTTGGATTTCCAGGTTGCAAAGGAGGTATGGACTGGAAAACCTCCCTCTTATGCGCATCTCCGTGTCTGGATGTGAGGCATTTTGCCATGTGCCCAGGGACAAGAGAAGTAAGCTGGATCCTAAGAGTGTCAAATGCATTTTCCTTGGTTATGGGGATGCAAGCGAGATGGGTTACCGTCTCTGGGATCCGCATGCACGGAAAGTCATCCGCAGTCATGATGTAGTCTTCCATGAAGACAAGATACATAGGCAGCCTGAGAGAGTTGTTGAGATTCGCAGGGTCATATTTCAGGAGGAGCTGAGAGCTCCCGCATAGCCAGTTGGACAGCCTACAGCTGCAGCAAATGCTCATGGTCAGGGTGTTGGACAGGCAGCTGGGCAGGCAGCAGAGCCTGTAGTGAGACGATCTGCTAGAGACAGATGTCCACCTGATAGATTTCAGCCCTCGATGCATTATGTCTTGGTTACAGATGCAGGAGAGCCTTTCACTTATGATGAGGCTATGCGCAGGGGTGACAGTCACTCCTGGGAGAGGGCTATGCAGTCTAAGATAGACTCCTTGCATTAGAATGAGACTTGGGATTTGGTTTCCTTGCCTAAGGACAAGAACATTTTGCCATGCAAGTGGGTATACAAGCTAAAAAGTACCCTGGACACCCCAAGCCGGCATACAAGGCTAGATTAGTAGCAAAGGATTTTAAGCAGGAGCATGGTGTGGACTTTGATGAGGTCTTTTCTCCTGTGGTTAAGATGATCACCCTACACTTAGTCTTGGCTTTGGTTGCTTAGCTTGACCTGGATTTATGCCAGATGGATGTCAAGACGGCTTTCTTACATGGGGACTTGCATGATGAGATTTATATGGAGTAGCCTAAGGGCTTTGCAGAACCTGGCAGGGAACACCTAGTGTGCAAATTGAAGAAAAGTCTTTATGGCTTGAAGCAGGCACCTAGGGAGTGGTATCATAAGTTTGATGCCTTTATGCAGTCACAGGGCTACAATAGGAGTGCTATGGATCCGTGTCTTTACACAGAAAGCCCGTGATGGTTCTTTATTGATTTTGGTACCCTTTGTGGATGATATGCTGATAGTAGGGAAAGCTCATGATGAGCTAGATGCTCTTAAGGCTCAGCTCAAGAAGAGCTTTGAGATGAAAGATCTAGGACATGCCTCTCACATACTTGGTATGCGTATTAGACACGACAGGCATCAAGGACTCCTCTACTTGTCACAGAGAGGGAGTACATTCATAAAGTCCTTGAGTGCTTCCGCATGCAGGACGTAAAGCCTATTGGCTGTCCATTGCCTTCTTATGTGAAGGTAACAGATGAGCAGAGGACCGAGATGGCCAAGATTCCCTATGCATCCGCAGTGGGTAGTCTTATGTATGCCATGATAGCCACTTGTCCAGATATTGCCTTTGCAGTTGGTGTTGTGGCACACTATATGGCTACACCTAGCAAGAAGCATTGGGATGCGATGAAGGGTATCATGAGGTACCTGAAGGGCACTATAGATATGTGCATATGCTATAGCAGCCATGATACAGGAGTCGTGGGGTACACTGACTCTGATTATGCAGGACATGCAAATAGTAGGAAGTCCACTTTCGGCTATGTATTCACCTATGCTGGAGGTGCTGTTTCTTGGATATCTAGGGTGCAGAAATGCACGGCCCTTTCTACTTCAAACGCGGAGTATGTTGCAGCCACTGAGGCTTGCAGAGAGGCCATTTGATTGGGTCGTTTGGTTGCTGACCTTGGTATTGATGCTATCCCTACACTGCATTCGAATTCTATGAGTGTTATTCAGTTAGCCAAGAATCCCCAGTCTTCCATGCGAAGACGAAACACATTGAGGTGAGGTATCACTTCATATGTGGGGTTGTTGAGGACAAGTCTGTTGACCTTGTCAAGATCTCGACTGACCAAAATCATGCAGATCTGCTCACGAAAAGCCTCTCTATAGAGCGCTTTGCCTTCCTCAAGAGGTTGATGGGCGTGGTGGGATGAGATGATGTCTTTCCTCATCCTGTTGTACATGTGTACATGTTGTACTGTCTTTTTTCTTTTTTCTTTTCACTCCTCACTAAGGTAGATTCGCCTTTAAGTGGAAGGTTGTTGGGGGTAAAGGCGCCTTCGCCTAGTCGCCCGTGTATTACTACACTGATAGTCACTGCCACTACACACTACAAGTGGCGGGCGCCCGTCACCGTCACTTTATTCTTTATTCTTTTAGTGACAGTTTGAATAAAGAAAGGCCCGGTCACACATTCTAAGGACAGCTTGCATTTGATCATCATTGAGCTACAGAAGCTCCAGGTCATGCCCAAAAGCATCAACAAGACTTAGACATTTGCTTGGAGGCCGTATGTACATGTTCTCATGTGTTGGAGCTGGTTTTTTATAACTGAAATATTCTGATCTGAAAGCCATTGACAGGCTAATAATTGTCATTGAATGCGGGCATCAAGCATCATCTTCTACTGAAGCATGTTATGACACTGTTCGTCTCTAACAAATGTATGCTATTGGGAATATGTCTGGGAATTCTTGGAGCATTGAATCGGGCATTGAGCATGATTAAAAACTAAAATCTGAAGCTAAAATTCAATGCATTTACATTGTCTTAGCTGGGTACAAACTGTAAATGCAATGTATGCCACTGGCTATTGAAGACAGCTTGTCTATGGGTGCCCATATGGTCATGCAGTGACCTTGGTACTTCAAAGTGGATGTATGGCATGTTTTTGAGCTATTTTGGAGCTAAAAAGGCTTGATTTCACTGAGTATTTGCTGACTGCAATCTGTGAACAAGTTGTTTGACAACCGTACTTGCTGATTATGCACTATTTTGTACCCGTATGCTTATGTCTAGACTGCCACATGTACTAGCAGATATTCTGGAGGATTTGGGACATGTATGACATGTATAACATTGATTTTGGCCTTAAAATTACAGTTGATTACTCACAGTTTATAGTTTTCAGACTGTATGTATTTACCCTGGCAGTGAGGTTGCAGGAGTTTAAGTTGAAGTAACTACATAGCATATGTATTGACTATTATACCTATGGGTTAGACCACTTGTTTGTGGACTGTTTTGAGCTGTCATTGGGCTGAAATACCCTGGTTTTTTACTACAATTAATTGCACAAAACTGTCATAAACAATTGAGGATTGACTTGATCAGTCATACTTGTTGGCTTGCAAGAAGTCAGGCAGTGACTAAATATTGTCTGGTACAATATGGCTAATGTAGAGAGGACTGACAACATAACCCAGATAGTGGGGGAAAGCTTGACAGTAACAATTATGCCATATGGAATTTCCGCATGGAGAACTTCTTAATAGGGAAAGGCTACTAGGAGTTGGTGACTGGAGCGGAAGCTGAAACTGAGCTCCTAGATCGACCTACGGCCGATCAGAGACGATTACACCGAGCTTGGAGAGAAAGAGCTCGTAGAGTCTTGCATTGGCTCTCTTTATGTATCTCAGATACCATGATAATGCAAATAATGAACTGCAGCTCTCCTCAGAATGCATGGGACATTTTGGTCAAGTACTATGGCACAACCACAAGTGCCAAGAAGATACAATTAAAGAAAAAGTTCAACAACATGGAGAGAAAGAGCATATCTATATAGGCTTATATCACGGAGTTTAAGACCATTGCGGATCAGCTGGCATCTGTTGGTTCACAGGTTGAAGATGAAGACATGGTTGCTGTGACTTTGAATGGCTTGGGGCTTGAGTATAAGTCTTTTGACACTTCTATGTCTGTGAGGGCTGAAATGCCTGATTTTAATGAGCTGGTTGCATTGCTTATACATGAGGAGGTTAAACTTGGCTTGGCTACAGGGTCAAGCAGTTCTAAAAGTAAGGATGCATTTTTTTATTCGAATCAGCATGGCCGTGGTAGCCGAGGTAGAGGCTATGGATCTAATAGTGGAGGCCAGCAGAATGCATCCTATGGTAATAACAACCAACAAGTATCGAATGCAAGAGGTGGTGGAAACTTTAGAGGCAGGGGGAGATCTAGTCCTAGAGGTAGAGGCTTCTGGCAACAGCAGCACCCATCTGACAATCCCAATAGGGATAAGGATTGTCATTACTGTGGGAAGTATGGTCATATTGCCAAGGACTGCTGGAAGAAGCAGGGCAATCAGAAAGGCAAATAGCATGGACACTTTGCTATGTCTAGTGGGTAAAGATAAGTTCAGTGTTTTTAGACAGCTGCTTGGTGTGCAGATGCTGTCTTGAACTTGAGGGGGAGTGTTAAGACTTCAAGCTTGATCTACTATCTTTGGTATGACCATACCCGACACTTGAGTTGTCCAGTTGTACTACATGATGCGGACATTAAATAAGTTGGTGGTTAGGACTTAGCTATTTGGTGTGAATGGTCCTAGACCTTAAGTTGTAACTATTCTCTTTAGTGATGTGTGGAATGGAAGAATAGTAGAAAACGTGTGAGAGCTCATTGCTCTACATTGTTGAGTCCAACCCTCTCTGTCTCTGTTTGAAACTTCTAACAGTTAACCCTCAAATGAACAAAGATGGAAAATTTGTAAAATCTAAAGCAGAAGACAAGGCCAAGGCAAAAGCGAAACAGAAGGTGAAGGCGCGGCAAGAAGAATCCGGAAACGCAAGAAGTATAGAAAAGTCCTAAATCAAGGAGAAAGGCGCACAAGAGAAGCGCAAGTTAATACTCTGTAAAAGAACGCAAGACACACCAGGATTTATTTCAAAGAGCGTCGGGCTCTCACCCGTGCAAATTGTAAAGGTAGATGAGCGGTAGGGAGGAAGCTAGGAAGATAAGAGGGCAATGGGAGAAAGGGCCTAGGCCACGGCCGGCCATGTAAAAAAGGGGATAAGGGGATGACCAACCAAAAGGGATTTAGGGTTTTGTATATAAAGTTGAAAAGTGAATGAGAAGCTCATTCTTGTGTGTGGCAAAAAGTAGCTCTCTTCTTCTTCTTCTTCTTGCTTGTTTGAGCTTGTGCTAGGAGAAGCTCTCCATCTTCTCCTCTCTTCTTCTCTTCTCTTCTCTTCTCTTCTCTTCTCTTCTCTTCTCTTCTCTTGCTTGCGGTAATAGAGCTTGAAGCATGGAGCTTGAGGATGGAGCTTGCTTGAAGCTTGCACTTGGATAGTGGAGCTATAGGAATGCGTGGAAGAGGAGGTAACTCGATCGACATGGAGGTAAGCTCACTACACCCGTAGATATGGATGGTGCATCGGCTATGTGAGAGGTAGCGATTAGTTCTCGGCTTGGAACGCTTAAAGCAATAAGTGGTCCACAGGTCTTGGCGGTTGAGCGAGAGCTCCCACATTTTGGTTCCGTTGCCAAGACCAAGGGATTCAAGCCTTGAGCGCTTGCCACTTCGAATCGAGCATTGAGGTAGGGTTTTCCCCGAACCGGTGCTTGAGGTAGATAGGTAGGAAGCGAGGGAGTTTGAAGAGGTATTCGATATCCTTAGCAAGTAGGTTTTTGGTTTTTTGGATTTGGAAAAGCATGTTGGAGTAGTGTAGGTATTTGCTTTATGATTTGGGTGCATTAGGGTAGGAAAAAACAAAAAAAGAAGAAGAAAAACAAGCATCAGGTTTCTGCTGTCATAACAGGGCATGAGGGTTTGATTCGGTTGTTGATTTGCATTTTGGAGTTTATTGTCTATTCCAATTATATACAACTCTTCCCCTCCATCCTAGCTTTGATGTGGAGGTGTGTGTGATAGGCCGTGACCTGAATCATGTGATTCGAGCGATTTATCATTGTGCCGACCAAAGTCGTGCCGCGTTCAACTAGTCCAGGTGACGCCGATTCTGGGACGACTCCCAGAATCGGCCCTCGGCCCACTCCGCCCTCAGTCCACTCGGACACTAAGCTCTCGCCCAACCCCACTCAGACAAGCTACCATTCGACCCTCGGCCGAATCAACCACTTGGCCCATCGTATTCAGACGCCCTTCGCTCGGCCCGTTCGAATCAAGCATTCGGACCAACTGAATATTCGGCCCTCGGCCCTACCAACTCGGCCCAACCCCACTCCACCGAATTTACCATTCGGCCCTCAGCCCAACACCACCTGACCCTCGGCCCTTTCCACTCGGCCCTCGGACCGCCAAATTCACCCTTCGGACTGTTTGCATTCGGCCCACCTAACTCGGCCCTTGGTCATTCGAATGGGCTGAATTGGGCATTCGGCCCTTGCAATTTGGACCTAATGGGCCGAATTTGGATTTTTTCAGATATTTGACCCATAGACCCCGAAACCAACATAGAGACCATATAGACCCAAAAGCACATCATAGACCTATCACTAGAGTGAAATCTAGAGCAAGTAGTTCAAAACTTGGCTATGAACGGTCCTTCAAATCGTGCATGGTGTTTGCCGTAATGGCCATGCGAGCTGAGGGGGACTGTCCCCCCCTCGAACCCCCGTAGAGGGGGCTCTGCCCCCTCCACACCTCCCCCAAGTAGATTAGAGAGAAAACGTGCGTCGTGACAGGTCCTCCAAATTAGATCCTAGTGTAGTAATGGCTATGCACAAACATAAATCCTCACTTGCAAAAGAGCAAGCAAAAGCCCATACCCAAACAAAGACAAACACAAACCCTAGAACCTCAATGGGCCAATCTGCCAACAAGGGCAAAAAGGCGACACCACAAAAGCATGTATCGGATGTATTCGAACTGCATCTAGTCAAAGCGGAAGGCAACAATATCAAGCTACAACTGCAAGGATGACTAGACATGACAATCCTGACGATAGATGCTCCTTGAACAGCACTACACAGACGATCCAAGATGTCAGTGGAGAGTCAACATCTGGTTGTGCAATTAGGGACTCAAGGCATGCATTAGAAGGCTTAAATTTATAAGCCAAGATCCGGAAGATGAAGACATAGTACCACCTGCTTATCTTAGGGTAAAACTCACCGCAAAAAGGAAGCACTGTGTCGACACTCTCATCGATGAAGGAGCGGATTTTAATATCTTGACCTATGAAGCATGGACCCTACTAGGCCAACCAGAGCTCACACTGAGTGATGCAACTCTTAGTCCTTACAAGGGATACTCCCAAGCACTTATGGGAAAGTGTAAAATCCTTGTAACCATTGCAACGGAAAGCTTGCCTATTCTATTCCATGTTCCTCCAAATAGTTCTAATTGTGGAAAGGAAACCCTCCTCAAACGACCTTTCAAAAGGGTGATGAAGTGTGAAGCCGACTATGTAGCACAGAGGATACACTTGACACTACCGAGTGTGAGGATAATCACAACCTTTCGTAAGGGTGACCTCATCGAACCTCGAAGGAAAGGCAAGGAAGGTGCTGACACAAAAGTCAAGCCTACTAGCAAGAGCAAGGACTTGTTGAAATAGTTGATGCAAGCACATGCCGAACAAAGAGAACCAGTGAGCGAGGCCAAGCTTGAAATAAGAAGGTCAGGAGACAATGCCAAGGACAGGCTTTGGACCTACAAATATCGTAGAAGACCACAAAAGAAGCCCAAGCCTTACAGACGAAGGCATCGATGGAGAGCCAGCACAACGCTGCGATGGATATCCAAAGTGTTGCTACGTGCTCAAGGGTATTACGCAGGTAACCGATGGATTTGGGTACCAAAATCCCCTGCTAAACCACCTCTATCAGCTGAAGGCCCGATTGTATCAAAAGAAAAGAAGCACAGGAGAAAAGCTAAGAGAAAATCCAGGTCTCGAGGCAAGAAACCAAACATGAGGATTAGAAAGGAAGAGCCTCAGCCTAGCATGCTTAATAAGCAGATGTCAGATGTAACCATTGAGCGTCCACAAATACCACTAGTGCTCAAGGAGCTTTTGACTTCCCAAGAGGATAATGAGCGCCACAGGCACAACGCTGCTCGTAAGAAGGCAGATTGCTCAACAAAGCAAATGGCACAATCATCTAATAGCCACGAGCAAATCTTTCAGCCAGTGCCAAGTCCACCTAAGAGTCCCAGATCTCCTATGCCCTCTTTCCCTAAATGGACATAGGAAGCACAATAGGAGTCGTCAAGTGCAATTGCTCAATCCCAATCTCTATCTCCATCTAAGCTTCCAGATGTCTAAGAGGTGGGACATGACACCACTCGTAGCTCTCGGCCCAAGGATGTGCCTATGCAACCTAATGTGACTAGCTCAACTGATGCTCGATCTACACAAGTAAGTGTGCAAAGGGCAACAAAAGACATGGCCACTTCTAATCTGCCCAAGGACTTTGCACCGCAATTCACCAATAGCAGTCAGTCCACTGAACTAGTTGCTACTACTTCCAATCAGAAATCACAACAGTCACAGCCCTTGGCCGTGACAATGCCCCTTGCGGAACATGTCCTTAGCCATTCACCTGTGGAGGAGGTGTTGCAACAAACATCCTTGAAAACTCCAGCACTTCCAAAGCACCTAATGCCTAGGCTTGAGGAGAAACCTCTCAAAAATGTGGCCAAGGAGATGGCACATCTGACCAATCAACCTAGCAAGGCTGTTCAGCAGGTTGCAACTAAGTCCCATGAGAGTACACTAGAGAAAGAGAGTGCTAAGGACCAACGAAACACATCGATGATTGACCTAGTTCAGGGTCCTGAGTCCTTAAAGGAGACACCGCATTTTCCCAAGAAAAAGAGGACAAAACAACGAAAACAACGGTAGTTGCAAGTGGTGGTAGACGCCAATAAGATTGAGACCAAGAGCACTGATGAGCTAAGGAATAAAGCAACGAATCCATCTACCAATGAGCCCATTGCCATCTCTCCTAACAGTGGTGAAACCTCAGACACATCCGTGTGTTCTGATAAGTCAGAGCAACCATTACCATCAAGAGTTGCTTGCAACACTCAATCCACCGACAACAAAACTCGCATTGACTAATCAAGAGTGGATACAACACTGTCACAACAAGGTGGCAGGACTATACCAGTCACATCTAAGGAGAACCATGACACAATAACAGTAAAACCTCATGAAAAACATGAAAGACCCGAGGACTTAAGCAATCCTAGAGTTGAGCAATCTTGCTCATCTCGGCCTGAGCCCCTAGTTATGCTAAAGCCTAGGGATACTCCTAGAACCTTGCATGAGATAGCAACCAAGCAAGCCCTCATTGAACATAGAAGTGTCATAGAATGCTTGACTGAGTTGGATGCTAAACTCAAATTATTCGCACATGTCTATGTCCTTGCAGACATGGGTGCATTCCCCAAGAAGAAGCTTGGGGAATACTTGCCATTTCCCCTATCCTGGGAAGAGCAAGAACATCTTGACGAGCACTACGACAGGCTCCTGCATGAACGCATGTGACTCGCCTCTGACGAGGAAGTTGACGAACTACGCTTAACTGTAACATTCAATGATATGCTCTACCAACCAAATCTCTAAGAGATAGAGCAACTCAAGCGACAATCAAAGGGCCGAAGTCAATTTGAAAAACGTTGGTTTGAAAATCGCATTGCAATGGCCGAACTAAAAGCCCAGATTATGATAGTCTCAGAGGAGCAATTGGCTGAATGGCATTCTCAAAGAGACCCAACCTATGTGACGCCGAATTCCTTTCAAGTACTGACTGCCATTCGAGGTATGGACTTAGCCGAAACTAGCCAAGAGAACTCTCTAGCTAATAAGGTTCTCACTGAGGAGGAGTTCCATGTTGCCAGTAGACTCGGACAAGGTACCATGCTACTCAATGTTGCAAAATATTGTTATTGAGTAAGATGCCATGAGTACTGGATGTGTGTGCCACACTCCAATACAATCCTGCGTTCTACAATTGGTTTTTATCCTTACGAAGTGACTTGGATTCCTAAATATGTACATAAATGAACAATGAGTTTTGTGACCCTATATAGATAATATCAACACACACAAGCAATGATAGTCAAGCAGAGGGAGAAGAGTTTGGGTTGACAGGCTGAGCTCCTCAGATCCTCCTCTCACCACACGTCTAGAAGTTGTTTGACCATTCCCGCCTCTAGGTGGAGGGCATACAACTCTCATTACCGCCATAGGAAGCCCTGACCAACACCTCTGCGGGCGTAGATGGGGCGTCCTCCCTTTCTACAGGCTTTCCCCCCGTTTTTGATCTATCCTTCTAGGGATGAGCCCTGCTCCACTCCATGACAACTGCAACTTAGCATAAGCCAAGATCTGCTAATGTCTAGAATATGCCCCGCAATCCAGGTAGGACGAACATCATCACGGGAGCCATCCCTCTACAACAAACACTGCATGCCTCACCTTGCCCCTCCTCCTCATATGCGCTTGATAATCCACTATTTAATCCCTTTCATGCAAATAATTCTATTGTGCTTCAAAGCCTAACCTTGGTTCACATTTTGCAGATTTTCCCACACAGTAGCCATTATGGAGCACACAATGCAGTTGGCATGCAAGGAAGCTCTCCTCTGTAGAAGGGAGCATAAGGCACTAACGCCCCTACCAGAATGCTACATGCCTACTCTAAAGAGGTATGCGATGAAAAGAGGCCCCAAGAGACACTACCCAGGATGCAGGCTGAAAACTCCCCAAGCCAAGAGGATGAAGGCTCAAGGGAGCACTCGGGGTGTGGCACCATTGGCCGTTGTAGGCTCCCACTAGATGCTCGGGTACCAGGTGCTTGAAAGTAGAGAAGGCAGCTAGGGACAAGTGGGAATTTGATGAATTGTTTAAAAGCATTCTTGAAACAGCTGCGGCCAGGGACTATACCATTCGGGTCCCGGTCGATATCTTCCCAGCCTAGCCTAGCAAGAGCCCACCACCGGCACAGCCCCAATCGTCTCATCACCCAAATTCACCACACCTCATACAAATAGAATAGGCCCTATGTGTATAAGCTTCTTGCCATATACCATTTTGTCATGACTTTTTGTCCTTAAGTGATTAAAGGGCCAGGCTCCCCAAATATATGAACCTCCCTTGCTACTAATCCATGGCATGTCTTTGACAAGTGCCAATGATATGCATGGCAGCCAGCACATAGAACTTTGAGAAAGTAATATCTTTTTGGGTTGCATCTGTTCATTATAATTGATGCATGTGACTTGCATATACTCTCACGGAGTGTCAAGTGGATGCAGGACGACACAGGTCTTTGTACGAAAGTGTTCAATGCCCAGTCACCGCCAGACCACAAACCTCACAAAGAGCCATGACAAAGCCACACAGCCGAAAGTGAAAATCACCCTTGTGGATTGCCCACATCGCATGGCCCAAAGCATGATCAGTTGGCCACTTTCTCTTTTTGGGTCAAAATCTACACCTGACACTATGGCACTTGTTACCTCAATTGTACCAACATCGCGCGTTACAAAGAGGTTTTGCAAAATCTCCAGTGTATCTCCCCATCTCAACAACTGTTCCTCTAGCAACGAGGCTGGGACACACTCATCGTTGTAATATCCAGTTTCACAGCCTTTGAATCTCGACATTTCCCGATCCAATTGAAAGGCTGATAGCCTCAACATATTGCAATGGTTGTACTCATGTTATTCTTTTTTTTAAAGGGAAAAAAGAAGAAAAATAAAAATAATATAATATAATATAATATAAAAAAGTGCTCACAATCATAGCACAACACCTAGGGGTCCTCAAATTAGGTACACCCAGTGACCTTGGTCGACTGGCTCCGTCCCTAGTCCCCTAGCCCTCTACACATCCCCCACAATTGTTCATGGCAAATCAAGGGTAGGACATACCTAAGGAGCTTGTCTCGCCTATGGTTAGACCTGTCACCCTGACCCATTTGCACAATTCCTTTTTGCACTCCACCTTAGTATCATTGCAATCGATCATGGTAAGCACCGCACGAATGGCCATGAAAAGTACACCGTACTCGTTGAGCAAACCCAATAGCTACCAGATTTTGGTGTCAATGTGTTCAATTATGCTACATCATGATGTCACAACGCAAAGGATATCTCATACACCTTCCTGTGTACTTCTCCTCAACATGGACAACTTTACTTCAGCCACACATTGTTACGAGGAACCAGACCCACAGTCTTCTAACTACGTAATATCTAAGTATGCACGAGCACTCACATCATATCTACACCAAAATATATACACAGTTTGGGTCCTCAAGTGCACGACAATACTCTCAGCTTGCTTAGATTTCAACTTGTCTCCCAAACTAATCAAACTACGTCTTGTGCACAATAAGAAGACTAGCACTACCCCCAGGGAGAGACCACATATGAGAGGTTTTCAATCGCAAGTACTAAAGACTCCATCAATGCATCATCAGCTCTTCATCATCACTCAATTCTGACCTCTTGACCATCATGCAAGCCCACCAAACAATCGACCTGTGCAGAATCCCCACAAACCACCACCTTTGCCAGTCCCCAGTGCAATTCCCAACAAGGAACAACCCTACCACCAGCCACCCAGGCCAACAATGTGGCCCCAACAACCTTCATCTGCCCACCACCAAAAACCCTCCAAGGCAACCAGAGACGTCCTTACCACCCACGTCTTCGGTGCATGCTAAAGCTTGCTACCTATGACTGTGAGTGCCATGGGACTGGCACTCGTCTAGGAGGGAGGTAATGTTAACCCTCAAACGAACAAAGGTGAACAATCTAGAAAATCTGAAGCAAAAGACAAGGCCAAGGCAAAAGCGAAACGGAAGGTGAAGACCCGCCAAGAAAAATCCAAAAATGCAAGAAGTGCAGAAAAGTCCTAAATCAAGGAGAAAGGCGCACAAGAGAAGCGCAAGTTAATACTCGTGTAAAAGAGCGCAAGGCGCACCATGACTTATTTTAAAGAGCGTCGGGCTCTCACCCGTGAAACTTGTAAAGGTAGATGAGTGGTAGGGAGGAAGCTAGGAAGATAGGAGGACAATGGGAAAAAGGGCCTAGGCCACGGCCAGCCATGTAAAAAAGGGAATAAGGGGATGACCACCCAAAAGGGATTTAGGGTTTTTTATATAAAGTTGAAAAGTGAATGAGAAGCTCATTCTTGTGTGTGGCAAAAAGTAGCTCTCTTCTTCTTGCTTGTTTGAGCTTGTGCTTGAGAGAGGGAGTGTGAGTGAGTGAGGGAGTGAGTGTGTGAGGGCGAGGGACTGGGGAGGAGAAGCTCTCCATCTTCTCCTCTCTTCTCTTCTCTTCTCTTCTCTTCTCTTCTCTTCTCTTCTCTTCTCTTCTCTTCTCTTGCTCGCGGCAATGGATATTGGAGCGTAGAGCTTGAGGATGGAGCTTTCTTGAAGCTTGCACTTGGATCGTGGAGCTATCAGAGTGCGGGGGAGAGGAGGAAACTCAATCGGCACGGAGGTAAGCTCATTACACCCGTAGATATGGATGGCGCGTCGGCTATGTGAGAGGTAGTCATTAATGCTCGACTTGGAATGCTTGAAGCAATAAGCAGTCCGTGGGTCTTGGAGGTTGAGCGAGAGCTCCCACACAAGAATTCACCATAAGCCAAACAAAGACCATAGGTAGACCATGCCAAAATCCCACCTCAAGTCCACATGGATATCCAAGAAGCTACTAGCCATGCAAGGCTACTACAAGGGTAACTGCCATATTTGGATCCCAAAACAAGAAGAAAATGCTCACTAACATCAACTTCAGAAACCTTGTAGTCTACAACCAAAACACAACCATCTAGCATGTAAGCCATGGGTCCATGATGACACATCTAGCTCGAAGCGAACTATTTGGGTAGACAAACCCAAAGCTACCCAAATTATAGCCGCAAGCCCTTCCTCCTCACCCACAAAAGTTGTAACCAAAACACAAGCCCTTCAGGAGAAGTTGCCCTTGAAAACACTTTGATAAATACAACTTAGAAGCCACCTTGTGGAGCCCAGGGAATCTTAAATTTAGACTTATAGAAATTTTCGAGTAGCTATTAACTAACAACAAAATGATAATGGAACTTGTTGAACTTGTGGTTTGCAACTATATACAAAAGTGTGTAGGTACTAGCTCAGCTACACACATGTTTGAACTTCATCTTGAACTATGACTCCACCACTAAAACTAGTGTGCTAACAAATTAGACATAAGATAAATAAGTGATTGGCAAGGTAACACTTACACTACAAACAATTGATATATTTGGCCCTAGAAATATGAAATAAACAGGGGAAATATTAGGGAACCACTAGATTTTCCAATGTGCAACAATGATTTAAAAATTTGGGAGAGAATACCCAGCAATGTATGCAACTTGCAGCTATCATGGACGAACAATTGTGCACAGCTAGGGTCTTCCACCACATGTTCATTAAAAATAAACCTTATTCTTCTAGAATTAGAGTTCCCAAACATCTATTAGAAGATATCCTTACAGATCAAATTGTGAAAAGAGACTTAAAAAACCTTTGGTTAGAAGCAACTCATAAAGCCACCACAAAATCATAAGGTGCACTCCTCTAGACTCTTGATGTAAGTTCCTCAAAAAGCAGGCAAGTGATCATACAATTTGCAAGTGCATTGACAAGGGTAATTAATGTGGAACTAGGAGCCCCACCTGATGCACCACATGTAGTGGGAGCTGCTACACTTCCCAAAAGAATCACAATCCCTAGAGACACCTCACAAGGACAATCTCACAGACTAGAGGATCAAGAGAGTAGGAAAAATAGCACAAGGAGGAATTGGGGGGAAAAGAGATGGAGCAAAAAGGATGAGTAGAGAGAAGCCAAAGAGACAAGAAGAAGTTAGGCTAGAAAGGCATCCATTGTTGTCAACTATTATCATCTTTACACTCAATCCTTCTCCAAGCTTACTTTCCTTTGGAGACAAATTAAAGCTACCAACAAACATTATATCCATCCATTTCAGATACAAAAGTATATCCCATGCAAAGGGGCCTATTCCTTTGCTCGTGACAACATACACTAACAACCACAAGCGTATCCAAAGATCACATGACACCTATGATAATTTGTATGGCACTACGGTGGTCCAAAGGGGGAGCAAGCCTCTATATGTCAATATTTCCACTATAATCCAAAGAAACAACTTTCACAAATGCATGATTATTTGTCTTCAACAAGTAACACACACTTTGAAGTTAACAAAAACTTTGATACAAAGAGGATCAATTGGCAATTGCAATTCAAATGACCCCAAAGACACTATGAATTTTACCATTTGATGGGCTAGGGGAGAAACAATGATTCTAACACTTGGCCCATGCCATTTTGCATGTATGCACACACGATCTGCATCTTCTATAGCTAGTTAGCCACAAATAGGTTGGCTCACATGCAAGCAATTTGTCTCTGTATCAAAGAGCAAGGCAATACATGTGACATTCAATTTGAGATGTTTTTAAAATCCACTAGAGTCTTAGATGAAAAAAGATAGGTATATTAATACATATGTGAATTTAAATTATGGATCAAGGTTAGTTTATATAGTTGGAAATACTAACTGCTTCCTGTGAACCCAACTCACCTAGTTTACAAAACATTTTCCAATACCATTAAGCCTTGTTGGCGATCTCCATCCAAGATACAATCTTTCTTTCCCCCATGGAAGTTTGAATCAATCCTACCCTCCCAAATAGATCGTAGAAAGAACAACCTAATGGTTTGAATTGCAAGCAACTTATGCTTGTTACTAGGTTTCAAGCTACTAAATATCCAAAAGATCATTTGCTCTATCTCATCACCCATAATTTTGACATGCTACCTGACGAGCCCAAATGCCTCATGCTATACACCCATCCTAAGAGAGATGTGGCGACATTTCATATTTGCCCACAATGGCACTTATCGTCTAAAATCTTCCTCTTTTTCAACTTACCCCCATTAAAGATACCATGTCCTTGAGAGGGAACTTGAGCATCCAATTGCTTTTAAGATATCGTTGAGCGTATACAAGTCAATTTTCCATCCTTGACATTCATCTACTAGGGCAATTTGACAACTATGTAGTATTTGATTTATGGTTCTTATGTTTAGGCTACTTAACAACCTATTCCTTGCTAATTTGAAATAAAGGGACAAGCTCTCTTGATGTCTAGCTAGCTTAGACACTGATATCTTAGTAAAATGTACTCAAGCTTATGGCAGTTTGATAAATTGGTCAACCTTATTTTCTCAAATGGAACTAAGGAGTTGGTATGGTCTATTCAATCACCAAATTTGCTAAAACCCTGATTAGCTAGATACAGGGACTTCTTCTACCTAGAACGTTTGGTAAGCGAGGTCAAACTTGTAGGACCACTAGACATTTTCATCTCTTAATGTTTCCTTGATGGAGTCATTTCTTTGAGCCTCCTTGATTATAGTAATCCATGAAAAGATATTAGTTGTAAAACCCAAGGCTTCGATTTTTTTTGCAATCATGTGCCATTGAATAATATCCCTACATGTAAGTCCCCACAACAAGCACTGTTTTTTTATTACGCAAAATAAGCAAATCCATTAGCATATGAGCCCAAGGATCTTCTTCTAGCCAACATCTACTCAATCATTTTGCCCTCAATAAAAAGCATGCCACTCTAGGATCCAATAAGCTCATGCTAGCTACTCTTGTTGGAGATTTCAACACTTGCATGGAGATGGGCGCCACATATCTTTTACATCCATTTTTCCCCTATACAAAGCATCCAATCATAGTCCTAAAGCATTCTAGCTCAATAAAGGTAAGTAGAAAGACACAAAGCAATGTAGATAAATAATTTGAGGATGCTTAGCTTAACATGGAGAGGCCAATTGCTTAATTTCTAGATGTTCATCTTTAGCTTGACTCTATCAAGTACCCAGAAGGTCCTACTTGATTCACATATGTCAACCCCAACTTGAAAGCCTAGATATCTAAAGATATTGCCTTTGCCAATGAGCCGTCCCTTCCACTACAAGTTTCTTAAGTGATCCTTTGTGACACTGATGAGGGATGATTTGTGATAGTTGATGGAGGAACCTACTACCTCTCTATATAGGCCTAGCAACTCCATTACTTTTTCTATATTTTCCTTGGTGGTTTTGAGAGTTATGAACATGTCATCTACAAACCCATGCTCAATCAAATACTTGTGCCTATACTTTACATCCTCTAAGCTTTCTTCCTTTGCAAGATTTTCCATCATACAAAAAGCAAGTAGGTAGCAATTGCAAACAATAGTGGGCTCAATGCATACCCTTGTCTCACCCCTCTACCAATTATGAAAGATATATGTCTACCCATTCCCTAAAAGGAAGTATGGGATGCTAGCAATCTTTTCATCAAACTCCATTTTTAATAGAATGCTTTCAATGTAGGACCTTTTAACCCTATCAAAGGCTTTCTCAATGTTGAGCTGAAGGAAGATGACATTTTTGCCCAATTGGCTTAGCCCACTCAATGGCAAGCATGGCATTGAGTACATGATCCAAAAGGTTTCTACCTTTTATGAAGCCATATTGATGGGGGCTATTGACATACCTTTTATGAAGCCATATTGATGGGCGCTATTGACATATTTCTTGACAAATTTTAGCAAATGCTTTTGCAAATATTGTGATATTGGCTACCAATAACTGACTTTTATACATTTCCTTTGCTTTGGGACAAGGGTGATGCTTCTTTTTGTCCATGAAGTGAGCAATGAACCAAGCTTCCAATGCTTGTTCATGGGGGAAATAATCTTGTAACACATCTTACCAATAATGCTTTAGGATCTCGATGATGCCATCAAATCTAAGCAACTTGTTTGTCTCAAGGTCTTTTAAAGCTGCAAAATGAGCTCCTATTTTTTAGAATGGTTTAAACATAAGCGTGTTTTCCTTTATAGCCACTACTATTGGAACTAATCTTAACAATCTATCAATGGTGGATGAGACAAATTCTTGCCCTCTCATGATTGTAGAGACTCAAAAAGCTCTCTATAATGATGGACTTTGCCTCTTGCTCAATCATCTAGGATCCATCATTGATGGATAGAAATTACACTTTCCTTCAACCTCTCCGATGTAAGCTCATGATGAAAGAAGGGATAAGCAATTTAAGTCAACAATTAGTCTTTTATTAAATGGAAAACTTAGCTATTCTAAAAGCTAGAACCAAGGCTACTCTCACTACTTGAGCTTCCATCAACATCCCTAACTCCTCATTAAATTGCCTAGATTTAGCTACTATACCAAGAATGGGAAGCAACTATTTGCACACCATGTTAGCTCGCTTCTTTCTTCTTCACATAACCACGAACCCTTTAGGTTGATGATGTGATGTAGGGGCCCTAAGGATCAAAAGCTTGCTTTTGATGTTATCATGTAGCTTCTTAAGTGCCCCCAAAAACATGTATTGGAAAGAGATCTACTTGTAGTGCCTAGGTTTAGCTATAAGCTACTTTTGCATACCCTCAAATCTTTTTGGTGGTGTTGATGCACTAGAGCTTCCATTTCATTGGAATTATAATAATGCCACCTTTAACCGAGCTACAAGTGCAAATTGACTCTCTACTAGCCTTGACCACATTCATGCATCCAAGGGTACCCCTATCGATCCACTCATGAAACATGCATCGCCTTTGTGACAAGACTAGGCATCATTCCGCTTGTATAGCTTATGTTCTTACACCAAAATTACATTAAATCATTGTTGGCAATCTACTTTCAAAATAGGCCTCTCAACATCCTCATTCAACCCTTAGCGTTTAGGTGCCTTGAGTTTTCCATTAGTAGAGTTTTGGGTGGCCTAGCTCAAACCCCTAACCACCATACTCCAATGCTATATGATCATTAGGCTAGTAGCTTTTCTAGAGGACATCTTGTTTGTCATGCAAGCCTAGATTGAATTAGAGTTTGAAGCCATTTTAATTATCACCCAATATTTGTTCCATGTAGCCCTTTCTAAATGTTGCCAAGACTTTTGCATCCACTCCTAGATGCTCTTTATCCAGGTGTTCCAATGGAACCTTGTTGAGATAGTTGAATTGCTATGCCTTCCATCACAAGCAAGATATGCTTTGACATGGTTTACTTATCTCTACAATTTTGAACAGTGTGCTAACCTTCACCTTTCTCATCTTTGGTCTCCACAATGCCTTTTCCTTTGCCCTCGCATTGATTAAATCTAACCACTTTGTCCCATGAAGACTTCTGATGTTGCTTGACTTCCATCCCTCATCTTTAAGCTTAGGACATTCTTTGTAGTAGTGGCCCCATATGCCACAATGGAAGCAAGAACCACCAAACTCACTCCGTAATAGTTTGAGCTTAAGGCTCCCCGCATATGAATGTCCAGGTCCATAAATTTAGGCTTTGGCTTACATGGCGAATTTGATTTGATTTCTAAAGGGATTCATCAAAGGGGGAGGAATGTAGAGCAGCCTACCCAGGCTCTCGCAATATCGAAGCATATTGCAAAGATAAGCAGGGAGATCATGAATTTGGACCCAGATTGCACACTTCTCTCCTAAGACAGTCCTTGCAAGTCTCGACCGGCTACCAAACCAAAATGTAGACCAAATCGAGTCGCCAAAAGTAGGTACCTTGCCCAATAACCTTTCATGCTGCCTCCCTACTAGTGGAAATGGCCTCATAAGAGCCCTTCCCACCATAGTAAATCTGTTCCAGATGGCCGACACCTTTCAGAATTGCATTGAACCATGCCACTTCCAATCCGCTCTTTCATCCATGTTCTTCTGTGGCGCAGCAGAGCGATTTCCGAGACGATTTGGGGAGTGACTTCAAGCCCAAGTTTGAAATCCTGTGCGCCAATGGATTCCTCCCTGGACTCACTTCGCTTTTGCCAAGTTGAGGACCCACTGCTGTTGGCACACACCTCCGACTCCCTTATCCTTTTGTGGGTGCTCGCAGTTGCTCATTTAACATCACTAACCGTTGCAGAAGCTTCCGCCATGTCTGCATCAGGTGGGTTGGACCTGCCCAAAAAGTCTAGACCAAATCCCATGCCTGTGATTGCATGCAATGTAGCACAGGCGATGTGGAGTCCCGACACCTTGTGTGGAATCAGCAATATTTAAGATGCCCGTCAGAACAATGATTTGTCCTTAACTCACTTTTAATATTTTAGTCTTTTCGACTTACTCCGCAATCTCTGCAAGGCAAATTAAAATCCACACTGAATCTTACGCCCACGACCTTACATTGCAACAAGCTCTTAAAACTCGAGCTACACGATCTTGCCCCTTTAAAAATATTGTACTGTTAACAATCAACCAAATAGTCCACACTTTTAGACACATGGCCTGTGGGGTAAAAACCACAAGCCTCCAATTTTAAGTTTCAATGGCCAAAAAGGCATTACCAGTTAACAAAAATCTGTAGAAGCAATTGAGAAACACAGTTGCATGTGCATAAATTGAACAACCCACATCCCAATCATTCAAGAGTCGTTTCGCAAAGAACTTAATAATCAAATCCCAAACCTAGCCTTCTGCAAATTAAGTATCGTGCATCTTAAGAGAGCTAACCAAAAAACCTTTCTCGATTGGTTGGTTATCCAAGTATCATGACACAATCATTCAAGAGTCATTTCGCAAAGAACTTAATAATCAAATCCCAAACCTAACCTTCTGCAATTAAGTATCGTGCATCTTAAGAGAGCTAACCAGAAAACCTTTCTCGATTGGTTGGTTATCCTAAGTATCATGACACAAGATGTAACCATACGTCTCACTCCCAGCCTAAAAAAGCACCAGGAATAGTAGATCACTCTAAGAAATCTGTGACACAAATTCATCTGCAAATGGCTAGTGCACAATTCACAATTCATTGGAGTTCCAAACTATGCAATGGTCCTTCCTCAACTAGTTTCAATTGTGAAGGAGTGAGCAGCAATAGGGTAAAGCACAACAACGACAAAAGCCCTTGCGAACCAATATAGTGTAAAGATGCCGGCTCAATATACTTCCTGCATATGATATCAAAACATAAACTTTGTGATTATAGCACCACTTCAATGAGAGAACATAACATACTTTGCCTTTTCACTTTGATGATCAATGCAACCCAGGTAAGTAACCACCAACTCATATATGAACTCAAAGCTTAGGTGTGGCAACACGCTTGAAAAACTTTCTAAGATGCTCAATGAAGTCCAATTGCATAGAAATACATAAGTAACACTAACTTCATGCAGATTCAGAACTCCAATGTGACAAAATGACTAACAGTATTGGTTTGTATCAAAACATTCACTATAATATTGAAATTTGGAGTCAGTAACTAGGACCAAATGCCTTGACTGAGATATATTGGTCTTTAGATCAATGGAATATCATGTAGCAAGTGATAAATGGAATATTAGGTAACAATTGATGCCATTAGCACTCACTCTGGTATATCTAATTCTGGGGATGAACAGTTGTCTCATTGGTAATATTCAAACAAGCAGCATTATTAACTTTCACTGGTGTATGCCAGCATGCCCATAACGCATGGTGTTTGTAGGGAGAATTGCTTGTCTATACACAGCAAAGCGACCTTGACAAGACTAAAAATTATACCAACTTCCTGACTGGTGCCTTACAATTGCAGTACTAGCCATTGACAGTCTCGGGCATATTTATTTCTGGTTGATAAGATCTAACAATTGAGGGTATACGAGCTGTAACAAAATGGATATTATAATGATACTAAACCCCGTGTTTGGGCTTATGCACAAACATTACTGTGCAATCACAACCCCATAGACACTGCACAGAGCTTCCCTGAAAAGCTTCCAATATTACTGTAGAAACAACCAAATACACACCAATAGAAAGTTCAGGTTAGCTTGAAGGTCAGAGAACACAGCAGCTAGTAAGTACTTGATGCAATTTAAAAAAGCACCGATGCAAGCACTCCAAAAGAATGTTCCCTGCTTCAATCTCACATTGTTATAGAACCCCCGCACTACATCTGCCACCACTGTCCACCCTTGCATCAAACTCCTCCTGTGAACATGTTTTGTCTATATTCCTTTTTGTCATCTACAAAGCTTGTATGGTATTTTAAGTTTTAACACCATATTATTTGACTAAGGTGGTGGCTATTAAATAATCAAATCCTCCAACCCAAGACTATCCAGCCAAAGCAGCAAGGGAAACAAAAACTAGCAGACAGAAAGCCCAAGTCAAGCTACACTTGAGTAAATGGAAGAACGAGAAGGCTGGGGCAAAAAGAAAAGAGAAGCTTAAAGAGATACATTGTTACATCTATACAGGAGTGCTGATTGGCCAACACATTCATCAATTAATCAGAAACAATTGGACTTCTGACAACTAGTATTTTCAAAGCAAACCGCAGATCCATATAGTACATTAACTTGAAATTTTCATTTCTTGTACCTTCATAAGCACATTGGAAATGATATCCTGACTCAATGACGAAAAATGGAGGCCAAAACATGCACACACCAATGGCTGGGTGAGTGTGGAATCATGCAAAGATCTGCATGCCCTTGCCAAAGGATGCAGAATTTTACTGAAGAATAGCCAAAGATCATGAACCATCCATACAACATAGAATAGGGTCTTGTGAATTGTGTCAGCTTCGACGTATCTTTTTTGACCTAGAGATTCCCCTTTGACGATTTTCCACCCTCTTTCGTTTCTCTCCTGTAAATTTGGATGGAGTTTTGTTTGCCTGCTCTTTCTTTCCAATAAAGGTGTTCAAGTGTCTACCACTGCTATTCTTAGTGGATTTGAGATTCTTCTTTATTGGGCTTTTATGCTTTTCCAAATGGCTGGAACTTTTTGTAGCTCTCATGCCTTCATAGGAGGTAGACAGTTTTGCACGTTTTCTCTGTGAACTGGCTTCTGAAGCTTCTGTGGGCTTTGTACGTTTTGCAGGTCTGTACTGTTTCTGTTCTTTCTGTGTACTCAAAACACGAGAAACTCGTATTATCCTATCCCTCAGCCTCAAATTCTGTGTCGCTGCAAGTACCCGATTTGCACCAGCCTATGAAAGACAGAATTTATATGAGATTCGTTCCAGATCAAAGTCTGAACTTTTAATGTTCGAAAAAGAAATTTGTATCAAGTTACCTTTGTCTTGAAAAGAACATATGCTATGCCTATACTGAGACTAGTCTGAGGGTCTCTCACTACTCTTACTGCTTCTACACCCATCTCCGGAGGCTTTTTAGTATTGAATAGACGATACAGTTCTTCATCCTGGGCAAAAGCTTTAGTTTGCATTGAAATTTCCAGAAAATTTTGGAACTTTGATAAATGAAATATGGCAAAACTACTCAAAACCATCTTAATACCTTGACATCAAATGGAACGTTGCCAACAAAAATTGATCTAGTATGATCATACAAAAGAAGGGACTGTTCCTTGGCTGCTCCACGAGGAGCGTGTGCAATATCAACACGTAAATGGTTTCCCTTGAACTGAAAATAATAAAAATGGATTACCTTAACAGAGTCATCAGGACAACCTTTTCAAATCTGACAAACAATATTTGGCCTTGTAATAAATTACCTCTTTCATGTTATGAGCAAGTGCAGCATCTGCTGATACTTTCTCCTTGAACACAAGATACGCATGCTGGCTGCATAGGAAACAAGGAAAAGAAAAATCAGCACTAACATAACCACTGCATATAGAGAATCTTATAAACATTCTAAACAAACACACACAGAGTCATGACAGAGAGAGTAAATCAGAAGGATCACTTGCCACTGTTCAAGTAGCAACCTCTTTTTATGTCAAAGCAACACCTGTCACAAATCAACTTCAGAAAACATTCAAGAATTCATGTCCTCATGCAACAACGCAATGCAACCCATGCTTTTCACATTGTATAACCCCCTCTTTGTCTCCTAGGTGTATGAAATCTAAGTTCTTTTCAATGTCTCAGCATGCCAAAGTCTAGAGGACAATGGCCTAGAACTTAGGGTTCTTGTTTGAGGACTTTGTGGGAAGTTGGCCGGCATAGAAACATTTAAATGGGGACAAGGATCAAGGGTGGAATGGCATATTGACAAATATAAAGAGACTGGCATCCCAACTCACCTCCATCTTGTTGATGTGATCCTACATGGTGGAAAAATTACACACAAAAATTTGTCTCAACTTCATCTCCAATGTCATCCAATGCACAAAAAGTCATTTCCTTACCTAATAGAGCTTTGCCAATCAAAGTCACATGTCATTGTAAACTTCACAAATATGCCAAATATGCACAAAATTGCATCTCTAAAATTCAAAAGAAGAAGAGCCTTCTCAATAAGGAAAAAGATCTTTGCTTCAGTCCCTGCTTTAGTCCTCTCCATCAAAGCTTGAATTTTTGGATCCACTTCTAGCTCCTTGTATCTTTGTATCTTCTCATAATCAAAAAAGCATACAAATACAAAGTGTCAGAAGCCTTCTAGCTGTTAGCTAAAATTCTCCTCTTCGCCTCTTGACATGGTGAAACCATTGAGCCCAAAGATCTTCTCGCCCCAAAAAGTTCTTGCAAGGAAGAAATCCTTCCTCTAATACCAATGTAAGTGTGGGGAAGAACTGCACTTTGAACTTAACTAACTTGATCAATTATCACCATGAAAATTAAAAGATAAACGGGGAGAGAGAAAGAAGAGAGACAACACCATGTTGAGAAAAGAACTGACCCCTCCCTCTTTACAACATTTTATTAAATCAAACCACGGGCACCAAGTGCTTGAATCACATACAATGGTGTTAGAGATCACAGGCAGGCAGGTCAGGCAGGTGCAGTCGGACTTCTACAGCAGTGTGCAGTCGGACTGCACAGTCGGACTGCCACGTGGCAGTCCGACCTGTGCAGGCAGTCGGCTGCAGCCGACAGGCAGTTTTCTGGCGCCCTATTTCCCCAGATTTCTGGCTATAAATAGCCGACATCTCCAGCAGTCTCCTACACTTCTCTGCTCGCAAATTACAGACCGGTGACACGCGCAGATTCCGTCTCTATTTGCAGATTTCAGACAGGAGATAGTGCAGACTGCAGCGGACTTCGAGGTGAACAGCAGGTTGCATCGTCGAGGTGGAGACACGCAGTCCAGCGCACTGCGCCCGTGTATATATCTGCATATCTTTGTATTCAGCACACTTTATACAGCAGATCTTCATCTTCCGCTGTCTCTTTCTCTCTCTTCTTTCTCTGCGTTCTCTCTCTCTCAGTCCTACGCTTCCGCATCGCTGCACTCTGACATATTAGAGGGCTGACTGAGCGCAGAATCAACCTGAAGAGGAGTTTCTATCGCGACACAAATTTGCGTTTTTTTGCGTTTAAGGGCAGACAGGAGGGCTGCGCCTTGGAACAAGGCTGAAGCGAGTGTGGGCGCGCAGGAAAGGAGTCCAGGTGGTGGATTTCCTGCTGTTTACTGCTGTTTGACGCGGAGGAAGTTTGACTTTTCAGCCTACAAGTGCAGGTTTTGCTTTTTCATCGCCTCCGGCGGGTGAAGAAGGTTCAGGACGCGGAAGAGCCTTAGCAGGCTGAGTTTTCACAGTCAGAGGGGGCTGCTTTTGCGTTTGAGAAGGCATTACAGGTGAAGATGTCTACAGAGATTGACTTGGAATTCCAGTCGATTATGGACCGGAAGGTGCCTGTCTTACCGGCTCTTCCTGCAGATCAGAAGCTCGACGGTGACAACTACCACATTTGGCGCGTCATGATGTTGGCCATCCTTGAGTCCTATGATTTGGCGGAGCTGGTACAGGAAGAGATCGACCGGCCTTCGGTAAGAGATGAGTCCAAACTCTCTTCCGATGCTCGTGCGGAGTTGGCCAAGGCTCAGTCTCATTGGGACAAACTGAATGCCAGGATTCGTTCCTTTCTTTTTCTATCATGTACTACAGCCGTGATCGCTCGCATCGAGCACTTAACGGTGGCTCGGGAGATATGGCTAGAGCTTGATCAGATGTACAATCGGATGACCCTTATGAAGCGGGTTTCTTTGGAGGTACAAATGCGGACCTTGTCCGTAAACAAGTCTTCTTCGCTGCGGGAGCACATTAATAAGCTAAGGCAGCTTCAGATGCAGGTTCAGAATGCGGGGAAGCCGATTTCCTCCGAAGACATGGCGATCACACTTTTGTCCCAGTTGCCGCCACGATTCGGTACATTTTACTCTGCCCTTATTGCTTCGGGGCGAGAGTCTACTCTTCGCTGGGAAGAGTTGGTTCCTATGGTCTTGGACCAAGAGGAACAGTTAAAGGGACAGAATGCTTCCAAGACGGAGGCGCTGACAGGTCAAGCCTCTCAGAAGAAGGGGAAGGACCAAAAGAAGAAGAAGGGGGATAACAAGTCCAAGAAGGACAAGGACAAAGACTCCACATGCCATATTTGTGGAAAGACTGGCCATTGGAAGAAGGATTGCCCTGACAAAGACAAGAAGGACACCAACAAGAAGGACACCAAGGATTCTAGAGCGGTGGCTGCACCCTCATCAGCTGCATTTCTTCATCTAGCTGTCATTGAGGACGCTTCACCGAATGCTTCTGATGCTGCGATGACGGCTCCCCAAGCTCGAGAGTGGATCGTTGATAGTGGTGCCTCCCGGCACATGACTCCTTTATCAGATGGTGTTGCCCAGTTGCGACCCTCGCGTGGGCAGATTCTCATTGGAGATAGCTCTTCAATATCTATTGCAGGTCGGGGTAAGATGCAGCTTATTCCAGATGGACGAGGTGGTACCCATACCTCAGAGGTTTTGCATGTACCAGGCTTAGGGTACCATCTCCTGTCAATTCATAAGATTTGCTCCCTTGGCCTTTTGGTGGAGTTTGACAGTACTACGGTGCGAGTCCTTGATTGTGGATCGAGGAAGGTTCTATCATCCGGATATGAGGAGAACGGCATTTATAAATTGAAGTCTTCCACCGCCTTCTCTACTCTTCTTCTCACCTCTCAGTCACAGTCAGAGTTATGGCATGCTCGGTTTGGTCACCTCAACTATGATTATCTTCGGAGGGCGTCACGTGGACAGCTTGTTCGAGGGTTGCCGGATATAGTGGTGAGCCAGCAGCCATGTGTCTCCTGCATTCGGGGGAAGAATGCATAGGGATGCCATTCCCCACATAGCTTCGCGGCGGTCTACTTCACCGATGGAGCTTGTATCTACGGATCTATGTGGCCCTATGAGGAATGAGTCCTTGCGTGGGAGCTCGTACTTCATGCTGATCGTAGATGACTACAGCAGGATGACATGGGCCTATTTTTTGGCATTAAAGTCAGAAGCTTTCTCACACTTCAAGGATTGGCTTCTCTTTGAGGAGAACCGATCGGGCCGGAAGTTGAAGGCTTTGCGATCCGACAAGGGCGGTGAATTTATTTCTAATGAGTTTGCTCGATTTTGTGCACATAAAGGAATTCACCAGGAGTTTGCCAATACCAACACTCCTCAAGAAAATGGCATTCTTGAACGGAAGAACCGCAGTGTGATCGAGATGGCGCGCACCATGATGGAGCACCGACAGACCCCTCAGGTTCTGTGGGCCGAGGCTGTGGCTACTGCAGTCCACATCCTTAATCGATCCCCTACTTCGGCCGTGGAAGGGATGACCCCGTTTGAGGCTTACTTTGGGACGAAGCCAAATGTTTCTTACTTTAGGGTCTTTGGGTGTGATGCCTATGTTTACATTCCCAAGGCTCACCGTGATAAATTTGACGCAGCTTCCCGAAGACAGGTATTTGTTGGCTACAGCTCCCAGTCCCAAGGCTATCGATTGTATGATCCCGTCAAGCGGGATGTGTACACTAGCCGCGATGTGCAGTTTGTGGAGGTTCCGGCCATATCAACGGGTGAGGAGCATCCCGTTCTTGGAGATCCAGGGGAGAGTTGGGCTCCTTCAGTTCCACTGGAGCCCGTGTCTTTTGATTATGATTCTGTTTCTGACACAGAGTCTACTGTTCCACCGGACACCCCTGTGGAGTTACCATCGGTGGATATTCCAGAGTCTTCTGCTGATGGAGAGAGACGAGGGGAGGTTCGGCCTCCTCCTCGATGGGCCCGTGACACACTCCGTGATTCAGGGATCGAGGGGGTTTCTGAGGACTGGGAACCGCAAGATGGTCCGCGGCGGTCACGGCGGCACCAGGCACATTCAACGGAGCTTGTATGCTCTAACTATTGTTTGATGACCCGTGTTATGCAGGATCGAGAGCCCACCTCCGTGAAGGAGGCTTTACAGTCCGCACCATGGAAGAAAGCTATGGAAGCCGAGTTGGAGGCTATTGAGAGGAATGGCACTTGGTCACTCGTGCCCCGCCCCCCGAATAAGAAGGTGATTGGCGTCAAGTGGATCTTCAAGACCAAATACCTTAGCGATGGTTCTTTGGATAAGCACAAGGCTCGCCTTGTTGCTAAAGGTTTTGCAGAGCGCCCAGGGATTGACTGTCATGATACTTTTGCCCCCACAGCTCGTATGGAGACCATTAGAGCTGTTCTTGCTTTGGCTGGCCATAGGAGATCGCCTGTTTACCAGTTGGATGTGAAGTCAGCCTTCCTCAATGGTGATTTGAAGGAGGAGATCTATGTTGAGCAGCCTCCTGGCTTTGGATCTTCAGATGGGAAAGTCTACAGGTTGAAGAAGGCCTTGTATGGCCTCAAGCAGGCTTCGCGTGCATGGAACGAGAAGATTGATTCGTTCCTCCAGTCTCAGTTGGGATATCGGCGTTCCAAGGCCGATCCGCAGCTTTATGTTCACACTTCCGAGGATGATTGTGTGCTTTTTGTCTTATATGTTGATGATTTGATTGTCACAGGTGATGATGCACAGCAGGTCCAAGAGACGAAGTCAGCTTTACATCGGACGTTCGAGATGACGGACTTGGGTCTACTCCATTTCTTTTTGGGCCATGAGATTTATCAGTCTCAGAGGGGGATCTTCATCTCTCAACAGAGATATGTACAGGAGCTCTTGGTGTCTTTTGAGATGGAGGATTGTCAGGCCCTTTCTACTCCTATGGATCCGAACTGGAAGGCCACTTCCCATTCAGCTTCCCCTATGGCGGATGCTTTCCGCTATCATCAGTTGATTGGGTCCTTGATTTGGCTTCTCAACACTAGGGTTGATCTTTGTTTTGCTGTTGGGCTCTTGGCAGGGTTCATGAGTGAACCTAAGACGGTGCATTGGCAGGTTGCTCAGAGGATACTTCGGTATTTGCGGGGGACGTCTAATTTAGGGATTCATTATCCCGCAGGGACAGATGGTTCAGATCTTGTACTTGCAGGTTGGAGCAGCTCGAATTGGGCCGGTGATGTGGACCACAGGCGGTCTACTACAGGTTACTGTTTTACCTTGGGTGCAGGTGTTATCTCATGGAGTAGCAAGAAGCAGCCCACGGTAGCCCTTTCGTCTACTGAGGCGGAGTATCGGGCCGCGTCTTCCACCACATGTGAGGCTGTGTGGCTTCGGAGATTATTGGAGGAGCTTGGGTGCCCCCAGACTCGTCCTACTTTGCTGCAATGTGACAATGAAAGTTGCATTGCCTTGGCACGGAACCCTGTTTTTCATGCCCGGACGAAGCACATAGAGATACAGTACCACTTCATCAGAGAAAAGCTTCTGGATGAGACTATCACTGTGGAGTACTGCAAGACGGAGAACAATCTTGCGGATTTGTTTACGAAGGCACTTCCCCAGGCTCTACTTCGGAGACATTCCAGATCCCTCAGGCTTCTGCCCTGCCCAAGCTCTGAGAGGGGGTGTTAGAGATCACAGCCAGGCAGGTCAGGCAGGTGCAATCGGACTTCTACAGCAGTGTGCAGTCGGACTGCCACGTGGCGACAGGCAGTTTTCTGGCGCCCTATTTTCCCAGATTTCTGGCTATAAATAGCCGACATCTCCAACAGTCTCCTACACTTCTCTGCTTGCAGATTACAAACCGGTGACACGCGCAGATTCCGTCTCTGTTCGCACATTTCAGACAAGAGACAGTGCAGACTGCAGCGGACTTCGAGGTGAACAGCAGGTTGCATCGTCGAGGTGGAGACACGCAGTCCAGCGCACTGCTCCCGTGTATATATCTGCATATCTTTGTATTCAGCACACTTTATACAGCAGATCTTCATCTTCCACTGTCTCTTTCTCTCTCTTCTCTCTCTGCGTTCTCTCTCTCTCAGTCCTACGCTTCCGCATCGCTGCACTCTGACAAATGGGTTGATTTGCTGCAATTCTGAAAATTAGGTTTTTTGAAACCCTAATTTCTATATACTCCAAGGAACAAACTAATTTTCTTCTTTACTAGGATTTTTTTCCAAAGAAAAGCAAAAATTATATTAACCAAGTACAAAGCAACCCTGTAAGGGACTTCCATATCAAAAATTCTATAACAAGGAGAAGTCTATTACAAAGCTTAAGTGAATAACCAAACATGATGTCTACAATGCTAGACCATGTGTGGATCTAGAAGAGGAAAAATGTGCTAGAATCCAATGTCTCGAGAGCATCTCTCCTCTTCCTCATAGTCTACAAAATGCCATGTATTCTCTCCCATCTCCCACAAAGTATGCACAATCTCTCTCTAGATCCTGAAGAGAGTCTCTACAATAGATTTGTCCAAAAAATCAATATTCCATATGTACCAACCGATAATGTTAGCTATGAGCTCAAATATGTGACCTTGAGTCCATACTATCTATGAGAAATCTGGCATGAAAGTCCTCCTCACAAGTTGCCACAAGATGAGATAAGCCCGACACCCCTTTACATCCTCATACCCACAAGCTAGGCCTCTGCCAACGACCCATGCAACTATCCTCTATCTAGCAATCATAGAATCTGTAGCACAATGAAACACCATCCTAAGGGTTCTCCTCCATGCAACTATCCTCCACGTAGCAATCATAGAATCTACAATGCCATGAAACATAATCCTAAGGGCTCTCCTCTAGACCTCCTAAGCTCGCAGGTAATCCCATATGCAATGCCCCTTGAGTCACCTCATGCTCCCCACATCTAGCACAAGAAATAGGGTCTCTACCATAGCCAAGCCATGTACCACTTGCTAAACTCCTATGTGCTTGTAACCAAAGAAAAGAGTGAAATTTTTCTTGGTCTAAAGTTGTCCTCCAATCTCCTCTAGATTTCTCCAAGGAAAGGCTATGATATACCTTGGATAGTCCAATGCTCAACTACAACTGGCACACTCTGATCCTACTTATCTGTATTCTCCTCCCCAATCCAGTGGTATAGACAAAGAAGGGCAAATCCTAAGGCATCTCTACAAATGGATCTCTCCATACCCACTCCCCAAGATCCTACAGAAGTCTCTATATCAGCCTCTTCCTAAATGTCCAATGTCTCCATTCATCTTCTATACAAATCTAAGGATTTGGGTCTAAGTACCAAGTCCTATTCTTAAATGAGTATTAGATAAGTATGTATAAAGCATGTGGCTGAGATTTCAATCTTAGATCTTGTTTGAAATAAAAAGAGAGACCTACAATATATATGTGGGACTTGGGTGCTCAAAGGTGAAAAGTAGAGACTACAAATAAGAAGTATTTGCTAAAAATGACAAGTCTAAGGACGCTTGTCTCTTCAAAATGACATATGTCCTATTCTAGATATCACATGTCACTTTTCTAGAGAATGAAACTCTAAACCTTCTACTTCAAAAAGATCTCAAATAATGAAGAATTTGAGAAAGTTGCTGAAGATGTAGTGACTGAAAGCGCGAGGATCGAGACACTCAGTGCTTGCTAGCGAGAGAGAGAGTGAGAGTGTAGAGTAGCAAGAGAGTGTAAAGTAGCGCGTGAGCACGATTTGTGGTTACAATGACAAGTGTGTACCTCTTTAGGCTTCTAGAGATATATATATATATATATATATATATATATATATATATATATATATATATATATATATATATATATATGAAAATCAAGTGCTAAGGGTGTGTTCACACCCGAGCACATTTAAAAGGCACAAGGACCTTTATTCCCAACAAAAGACAATATTGTTTTTTGCAAAATTCCAAAACCTTTGATGCAAATAGAATTTCCATTTGAATAACTTTCAAAAATAGCAACCTCTTATCTTTTAAGAGTCACCAAAGTTGCATTCATGAGAGCTAAATTATATAGGTTCACTGATTCATGATTTGTTTCTCTAATCACAAGCATTTGTTTTCACTTTTTGAAACCGATCATTATGCAACTTTCTACTCAATGCAATCACCCCAATAAAAAAGTCTTAGTCATCTCAGCATTTTGGTCAATCTCACCACTCAACTAAACTTTTTTATTCCTCATGGGTATCTACATATATTTTGCTTGCATCTTCTCAGATCATGGGTGAACCATGATCAGTACAATAAAATGTACAATGATTAAGGACTCGTTGTAGAACATACAACAATGACAATCAAATAGAAGCATGGATACCCAAGCAATGGGTGATCAACCCACCACCAAGGTGCCTTGGGAAGACATTGATGGAGATGTTAATCATACCAATCCCTCAAAGAGTAGAAAAAGCTAACATTTCAATGCCTCTCACTAATGCCCTACAGAAGAAAATTATAAAAATGAATTCCCCACCTTCAATAGAAATGTCCCCTCATGTAAAAATAGACTAGGAGCAAAGACCACCCTATCAAACATTACATCATGAATCTGAAAGAGAATTTGAATTTGCTAGACTTAGTTGATACTAAGAAAAGCCACACCCAAAGTTCACCATACAAGCATACAGATGAGTCTTGGATATCCCACCATCACTAGCCTCTCACACTCAATATCACACTAGAGAGTCATGAAGGCCATATAGGCTCATACAGCCTTCACTACTTGACCAGCATTGAAGTCAAAATCTAAAAACAATGGCTAATTGAAGAAAATTTTTATCATCCTCCTTGTTCTTCTTCTCCTTCTGCAATGCCACTAGTTTCTTCTTGTCCTTTTGGAGAAATCCCTTCTTACCACAAAGGCAACAATAACTTTTCTTCTTCTGCCTGTCACCCCTCTTTAAAGGGGCCAAAGCACCCAAAGGGTGACCGCCAATACAAGATGATAGCCTCCTTGTAAATGCTAAGCAGCCTATGCCCAAGCAACGTTGAGATCATATGATCAAAATCAATAGATGTCATCAAAACTTGTACTCATTAAGTATTGGAGCATTGTCAAACTCCACAGATAGCTGGAAAAGTCCCCGCAAGATGGGCTTTGAGAAGGGTAATATGCATGTTGTGAAGTTGACCATGAATCTGTGTCACCTTGAGAAGAAATGACAAAATCGCATCAATCACCTCAAATCAAATAGTCTACAATTGTCCAAAGAGGATTGTAGTTCACATGGTTCACAAGACTCTTGCAACACAATTGTCCAAAGAGGATCACAATTCACATGGTCATCAATGAAGCCTTGTACTTAAGTTCAAGTTCTCCCAAACCTCTAGGAATATCCTGCAAAACGTAGTCACTAAAAGAACTTCTCTCGATATGCATTTAAGGAGAGTTAAGTATGCCTTAGTATCCACATCCTCCTCCTTGTTCTTCTTCTCCTTCCGCAATGCCACTAGTTTCTTCTCGTCCTTTTGGAGATGTCCCTTCTTACCACAAAGGCAACAATAACTTTTCTTCTTCTGCCTGTCACCCCTCCCTAAAGGGGCCAAAGCACCCAAAGGGTGACCACCAATACAAGATGATAGCCTCCTTGTAAATGCTAAGCAGCCTATGCTCAAGCAACGTTGAGATCATATCATCAAAATCGATAGGTGTCATCAAAACCTGTCCTCATTAAGTATCGGAGCACCATCAAACTCCACAGAAAGTCCTTGCAAGATGGACTTTGGGAGGGCAATATGCATGTTGAGAAGTTGATCATGAATATGTGTCACCTTGAGAAGAAATGACAGAACTGCATCAATCGCCTCAAATTGAATGGCCTACAACTGTCCAAAGAGGATCGTAGTTCACATGGTTCACAAGACCCTTGTAGTGTAATTGTTCAAAGAGGATCACAATTTGCATGGTCATCAATGAATCCTTGTACTTAAGTTCAAGCTTCTCCCAAACCTTTAGGAATATCCTGCAAAAGGTAGTCGCTAAAAGGACTTCTCTCCAAATGCATTGAAGGAGAGTTAAGTATGCCTTAGTATCCACACAGTCCCAAATGAGGACTACTTCCTCATAGTTGTCTTAATCCTAGTCTAATGGAAGAGGAGAGAGCTTTCGAGGACAAAAGAAAGATCCTGAAAAGATGTATCAAGTCACTTCTGCACAAACCAAGCTCTCAAAACAATGCTCCATGTTACATAGTCAAAAACTTCAAGCTTGTCATCAATGTTGCAATATGCAAGAGCCATTGTAGATAAGATACAAAGAACATAAAGCAAGGGAAATGAGAGAGAGAGAGAGAGGTACTCAGAATAAATACCCCAATACCACGAGTTCAACAATTCAAGCAAAAGTACAATTTGGACAAGAGAGGAACAAAAGTGAAGAGAGAGTGGTGACTAAAGCACGACAACCGACAAGTGATCCTGCCCCCTAAATGTGTTGAGATCAATTTGAAGATACTGAATAGGATGAAAATGCAAGTTGAAGAAGTTGAAGCCTACTGGGGGGGGGGGGGGGGGGGGGGGGGTGGAAGATGACTGTACAAGAGATCAAAATATCACGAGCTATGATGAAAAATGATGGTTGAACAAATAAAACACAAGTTGTGTTAGAATTTGTCAATTCTTGTTGGGGGTAAAGGTGCTTGTGCCTAGCCGCCTATGTATTAGTTACACTAACAATACCCACATACCTGTACACTTGTACACTGCAGGTGGCGGGCGCCCATCACTGTCACTTCATTCTTTATTCTTTCAATGGCGTTTGAATAAAGGGAAGGCTGGTCACACATTGTGGCTGTCGGAGTTCCTCTCTCTCTCTCTCTCCATAGCTCTTGCTTCCGCTCCATGCTTCCACTTCAAGGCTCACTCCCTTCAACTGATATCAGAGTCATTGCACCAACATTGAGGAGCTCAACGCGGCATTGCTTCAGCTTGTGGAGAAAAGCTTCAAATCACAGTTTCAATGGTAGCCATGGATTCTTCACCCCGAGGTATGATTTAGTGCTCTTCTTCTTCCTGGTGATAGCAAACCTATTGAGGCTTGCTTCAAGCCTTTTCCTAAACCCATTTATCATTGCTTTGAACCCCAATGTGGGCAGCAAAGGCAATAGCACCAGCAACAACTTCAGCACGATTTGCGCATGTTTGCTACTACCCGGTTCTTGACTGTTTCAGCTCCATCCTCCAACTCCAAGCACTCCTCCCTAGCGGTTGGCAATCTTTGGAATCTTCCCGGACATCTTTGGCATGAGTTTGGGCATCAGTTGGAGCTCTTGGGATCAGCCATTGATTCACAGATTGTGACAGTTTGCTGTCAAACAGTTCAGGACAGCACTTCATTCATTGTCTGGAGGTCACTTATCCTTCCCGGGATGTCTATTTGATGCCGGATCGTCTCGGGATGTTATGCCAATATATTGGAATGCTATGGGACTGATTTGAGCACTCTTTTGCTCAGTTTTACAAAGGTTTTTTACTGCTGTAATAAGCAAGACTGAATGCTATTTTATCAGTGAAAGCATATGCCTAGTGCTCCTGGGTGCTTACCGACTACTTGGTTGATGTACTGATGCTTATGGTTCATGTTACATGCTTGGTTATGCTCTTGAATTGCTTTTGGGCTAAGATTGGAGCTTTGAATCTTAACATTGGCTGTCATTCACTATTATATATGGTTATTTGATGCTCTAGTAAGAGCTTTGCAAGTTACTTGGGTCGAATGCTCCTAGATATATCCTACTTGGATCTTGGATGTATAGATGCCTTTCACATGATGTTTTGAGCTTTATTTGCTTGTCTAGCATTCGACTTTTATTCCAGTGGGAATCACTACTTCACACTTGGATGTTACATTGAGCATTTGGTTAAGTAGTTGAGCTTGAGGGTCTTACAGTAAGACCATGGGACTTGGTGACATGTACATGCTCTTGTCATTCTTTATGTATACAATTGATGCTTAGTGGGCTGATCTAACATTACTTTTGGGCCGGCACATATCTCTGTCACGATATTATCAATGATGTATACATATCAGTTGGTTATGTACCAAGCTTCCGTTACATTGCTCAGTCCGTTGTGCCTCTAGTTGGTCTCTTCTATTACCCATGAGACCCACCATATGCATGATGGTTATGCCTATGGGATGTATCTCAGTCTAATGCACCAATTCTTTGATAGTTCTCGGTACTAGTCACATATTCACTGCTAGTTGGAGCTATTCCCCGACAGTTCCAATTTGTCTTATATCAATGATTGCCCCTCTTTTGCATTGATTTCTTACTGATGTACCTCGTCTTCAACATGCTGTAATTGCAGTTTACTGCACTATTTATGCGAGTAGTCACCTTCATTTGATAGTTCTTTGCATTGAGTATTATGGACAGTTCATTATTTGGTCAATACCCCTTGTTTTCAACTTGATCTGGCAATTGTTTTAGGGCTGTTTGCAATAGTTACAGCAGCCTACTTTGACAGTTTGTGCACTTGTTTGCCTTCATTATGGCTGGTGGCTCGACTGACAGTGATGTCGTTAATATTAACAAGTTGGATGGCACCAACTATAGCTACCGGAAGGCCCAAATCTGGCAAGTTTTAGAGCAAAAAATGCAAGTTAGGTCCTTGAAACATAAGGGTGTCAAGCTTGAACTTATTAATGTAGATAATTGGGCTGAGATAGATGAGCTATGCAAGTCCACCATCATATTATCCCTCTTTAAGTAAGAGTTCTATAATGTTATCTCTGATGGGCAATCCACATGGGAATTATGGGAAAAGATCCGCAATGTCTATGACAAACAAAGCCCCACTTCTCAAATGTATTGGCCGAAGCAACTCACAGACCTTCGAATGAAGAAGGGCACTTCTATGTCCGCTCACTTAAATGAGCTTCATTCAATTATTAGTCACTTGTCTTCACACGAGATTGAATTCAAGGGCACTCTTCTTCCCTTGTTTCTCTTAGTTACACTGCTTGAATCATGGGATACATTTTGCTTCTGCTATGTGTGCCAACATACCTACTCACTGGTTACAGTTGCAAGATATAGAGGGTGCACTCTTGACTAAAGAGATTAATAAAAAGAATGTCAATGCTTCCTGCACCTCTCATGCTTTGACAATTAGAGGCAATAATGGTAGGGACGGTAATGACCACCGCGAGAGAAACTCTTAACAGTCTCGCTCTCTGTCACGTGGACAGTCTCATAGTAAGTTCTATGGCCATAAGTCCTCATTGGCATTCTTCCTAGAGAGTTGGGGCATTTGTGTGGCATGCATTTTCAAACTATAAGCATAAATCTCCGAAATTTCTCAAATTCTTCCTGGAGAGTTGGGCATTTATGTGGCATGCATTTCAAAGCAATGGACATGTGGTAAAATAACATTATCTTGTTGTTTGTGAGACATTGGATAGAGAAATTACAATAAATCTTGAAATTGCAATGAAATTTTGGGGATTTTCAGCATTAAGTTGCTGCATTTAATAGTGGGCACACATACCAAGTCATACGCAATTGTACAACATTGAATTGCTGCAAATTGTAGTTCGGTTGCTGTTTGTGCAACTCGGGCACATTTTTCAAAAAGAGAGTTTTGACAATTTTACACTTACTTCAATATCCCATGTTGAGATTTTGATACTCTTGTCAAGTACATTTCACACTTTAGTTTTGGAAGTGTTTGGCTACTCAGTTTGTGCATAAATTGCAATAGTGTCAAATCACAAAACCCGAGATCAAAGCAACATTTTGGGAGTCCTCACTCAAAAGGACAAGCTAGAAGGCACCAACAATCCTTTATAGAGTTTTATGGTGCACAATCTTCTTGTAGCACAAGATCTCTAGGATTATGTTACAAGTGGTTTATCAAGACTAGGTGAGCTTGCTCCTAGACACCTCAGCGTGGTGCTAGAGGACAACTAGTTGCTCCTACTGTTGCTCCAATAGCTGCCCTTGTTCCTCTTACAGCAGATCAAAAGAGATCGGACTCAAAAGATACATAGGCTTTGTCGGTGATTGCCTTGTCAATTAAGAGAGCCATCATACCTCATATACGGCCATGTAGGACCTCTAAAGCACCGTGGGATATTTTGGAGCACATATTTGCAGCTTGTAATGAAGCTAAAATCTCCTACATGCAGAGAGAACTGACTAATGCACATATGGATGACGATGACAGCATGACTAATCACCTCACACACTTGTAGGATATCCATGAGCAACTACTAAACATTGTGAGGTTATTTTGGATGCAAAAATGGTAAATGTAACTTTAAACTCACTCCCTCAGTCTTATATTAGTTTCCACACCTCACTGAGTTTATCTTTGAGGAGAAGGGCAGTAGCCTCTTACTTTTGTGGAGTTGGAAGGCCTCTTGTTACAAGAGGAACAGTTTCAGAGAAATGTTGCAATGTGGTCAAGGGATATTGCCATGATCTCTACACAAAATGCATTTTTATGAGTTGTAGTTCGGAAAGTAAAGGCTATCGCTTGTATAATCCGCACACGATGAAACTGATTGTTAATAGAAATGTGATCTTTTCTAGAAATGCAACCTTTTCACGTCATCAATTTCAAATGCCAACCACCTATTTGAAGGCCTCCTACTACTTTCTTTGGGGTCCAAGCATGCTGAAAATGGCTATTCAGATTTATAAGAGCAAGTTGTTGCTACACCATATGCTCCCGATCAACAAAGATCAATTTCAAATGCCAACCACCTATTTGATGGCCTCCTACCACTTTCTTTGGTGTCCAAGCATGCTCAAAATGGCTAGTCAGATTTATAAGAGCAAGCTGTTGCTACACCATATGCTCCCGAACAACAAAGTTTTGGTAACGGTTTGCCTCCAATAGTGAAACATGCAATACAACAAGAAAGGGCTGCTGCAAATGCGGCCAAAACAGTCCAAGATGACTATTACAAACTCCTAGTCTCCAAGAGAGTAAAACAGATACTCCCTTACCTCAGTGCATTGGAAGGGCTGCCAAATATGCAACAAATCATGCAAGGGGGGCTCATTTGGCTAATTTTTCAAAAGTAGATTATTCTTGTGACATATGTATTTATGAGCTCGCTGTTAGATGATGATGAGCCTACTTGATTTAAAGAAACCCAACAAGATATACATTGAATGCACACTCTGCGAAAAGAATTGGATTCTATTGCCACCAATCACACATGGGATCTTGTTGAGTTGCCCCATGGCAAGAAAGCTATTGGAACCAAATGGTTCTATAAACTAAAGTGCAAGGTTGTTGGTACTATAGACAGGTACAAAGCACATTTGGTAGCCAAGATATATGCACAAAAAAAATGCATTGATTATCAAGAGGCATTTGCTCCTACATCTTGTATGAGTATAGTTAGGTGTGTTATTGCAATGGCTGCAAATTATGATTGGAAGGCACATCAATTGAACATCAAGACCGCATTCTTGAATGGTGACCAACATGAGGATGCTTATGTGTCACAACCGCCAAGATTTATGGTAAAAGCAAAGAACACATGGTTTGCAAGTTGTAAGATTTAGACTAGTGACTCAAACACTAGACAATCTATTAGTGGACATTGTTTCTTTTTGGGGCAATTCATGCATTTCATGGCTAAGTAAGAAACAACCTACAATGGCTACCTCGTCTTGTGATGCTAAGTATAGAGCAGCCTTCACCACAATAGTGAAATGAGTATGGCTGCATGGATGTTGGCTGTTCTACAGATTTCTTTGAAGAGTCCTATGCTCATATTTCTAACAATCAAAGTGCTATTGCAAAGGCACAGATTTCATGTTCGCACGAAACACATTGAAGTACACCATACATTGCCATCATGTCAAACAAAGATGCTATGTAGGAGAGATCAATTTGATGTATATCCTTACATAGGAGAATGTTACAATCATTTTCACTAAAGCACTTCCTCATGAGAAGTTTGAGGCTTTCCGAAAATCCTTGAACTTGCTACCCTTTGGTGATTAATCTTCCAATACTTCTACCACATTGGCACTAAAAAGGGATGTTAGAATTTGTCAATTCTATAGGTAATGCCCAATGTTTCAATTAGTTGGTCTGTAGTGTGAACACAACTACATTAATAAGTTGTGCCACCACTTCTAGAGTTAGTTCTAAAGTTAGCTAACTTGAGTTAAGTTAGGGGTTTGGTCTACCTTAGACCTAAGGTTGTACTTTCACTCTTATCACTTTCAGTTCAGCAAGTACAATCTATCATTTTTCAACTCACACTATCTACTCTCTCTCCGTCTCTCTATCTCTCTTCATTTCCAACAAGTTGAAACAGTCAAAATGCAGGTTGCTCTTGTGCCGAAAACTGTCACCCAGCTGAGGAGATTGTCACACCAGGCCTGCCCAAATCAGGACAGCAGCAAAATGCAATTTTCAGAGCAGTCTCTACACGCAGTCAAACCTGAGACAGCAGTCAAACAAAGCAGCCAGGAAAAGAACCAAGAGATTGGGACTCTAATACTAAGTCAGAAAAGTATGAAGCAACAGAAGCAAGCAGACGGTGCTAATAGAACTGCTGTATACAGAAAGAACAGAAAGGAAAGCAAGAAAGAAAGAACAAAAAGGAAAGCAGGAACACAATGAACTTAAAAAGAATAGGCTCGGGGAAGGGATTCCATATAAAAAGGCTCAAGAGTGTACAAACATACAAGCTGTAGGCAAACAGCAGAGTGCTGCAATCTCCTCTCTCCAGCAGGAAGCAGTGTGCTGTGTATTTGAGTATACAACAATGGAGGAGAGGCTTCCTATATAAATAGACAAAAGAAATACAACAAAATGTTCAGGTCAACTGCATTAAATGCAGTCCAAAAATACAGGTCCGCCAACATTAAATGTGTCACCTCCAATCAGAAATGCACTCTGCCTATAACCTTGACACCCAAGATATGTACTCTACTAACATGTGTTTGGTACTACATGATGGCAAGTCCAAGGCATTGCATGAGTTGTGTTGGGCACGGACAGATCAATCAGGTCGATCAAAATAATATGTGGGTTTGTGCATGCATTACTTAATTTAATCCCAAATGCAATTAAGGTTAAATTAATTAATGTATAAGTATGTGCAAACATTAATTGATTTAATTGGAATGAACCTTAACAAATGTTAAATTTAACTTACTAAATTTGGGTGTGGACCAAATTTTTGGACTCAGACCCATAAATCTGATTGGGTCAAATTTTTGGGCTTGGCACCCCTTCTTTGTCTGCGACTCCTCCCCCTTCTCTGTCTTTTCCTCCTACTGCTCCTCTACCCTTGCTTGCTCCTTCTCCTTCACTGAGTATTCCTACTCCTATCCCATCTCCTCAAGTTTAGGGAACCCATCTTTTGATGAGGGGGATGTACCTTACCTAGTGAGGGGATGCCCTTATCCTAGACGAAGGCATCACAAGTACAAAAGGCTTCTAGTTATCCATTGCAATATGATCAACTTATTATTGTTCCATGGTGGTTTCGGTAGCTTATGTAGGATTCAAGGGTTACTCATTTTCCTAAGACACCGGTGGGCCCATGCAAATCAACTAGGCTAGGGTAGTTGATTGTGTGAATTGTGCCCTTATGTTCAAGATTTTATAAATTCATACAAAAGACTAGGATATCCATATTTCCAACATGTAGTTGACTTTTTTGTATCATTATAATCCCTGTTACCCACGGCATTTAGTGAATACCAAAAGGGGTGTTACAAATATGTATGCTACTCTATAGAGTCCTACTCAGGTTTCTTTCATGAAACGCTCATAGTGAGTCCTCTCAAGCCTCGTCCATGGGACTACTCTATGCTCTCATCCTCCGGAGTCTCCTACATGTGTATGAGGGTAGTACTCCTCCCTCACCCACATGATGGCGTCGTGGTATGCACGTTGATAGCATCCACCCTCTATCTGTGATTTCTCGTCCCTCAAGCCTTTTTGGCTTCTTGTAATTATTCTCGTGCCTCCGTTGCACTTCATAATATACATATCACGTTACCTCATTTCCGTGTCGTGTTACCTTGCCCGTTACGTGTTACCTTCCGTTTTCCGTGACGCGTTACGTGTCACGTTCCGTGTTACCTTCAAAAACGCTTCCGCATTTGAAGACTCCTTTGGCCGGGAGGATAAACAAACGGCGACATCTTATGATGAAGACTCCTTTCGCCGGGAGAATAAAGGAACGGCCATCCTTGATGTGGAAGACTCCTTTTGCCGGGAGGATAAACGAACGGCGATAGACTATCTGGAAGACTCCTTTTGCCAAGAGGATAAACGAACGGCGAGAGTTTATGTAGAAGACTCCTTTAGCCGGGAGGATAAACGAACGGCCACAGATTATGTAGAAGACTCCTTTAGCCGGGAGGATAAACGAACGGCCACAGATTATGTGGAAGACTCCTTATGCCAGGAGGATAAACGAACGGTAACAGTTTGGGTTGAAGACTCCTTTTGCCGGGAGGATAAACGAACGGCCATAGATTCTGTTGAAGACTCCTTGCGCCGGGAGGATAAAGGAATGGCTATGCAGATTGATAATATTTTTGAAGGCTCCTTGCGCCGGGAGGGTAAACGAATGGCCACATGTCATATTGAAGACTCCTTGTGCCGGGAGGATAAAGGAATGGCTATGCATATTGATCATCTTTTCGAAGGCTCCTTGTGCCGGGAGGGTAAACGAATGGCTATGCTTATTGATGATCTTTTCAAAGACTCCTTGAGCCAGGAGAATAAAGGAATGGCCAGAAAGAATGTTATGATGGGGCAAGACTCCTTGAGCCAGGAGGATAAAGAAACGGCCAACCTTGCTTCACATTATGTTGAAGACTCCCTGTTCCAGGAGGATAAAGAAAAGGACCATCTTTGTAGACTTTATCTGGAAGGCTCCCGGTGCCAGGAGGATAAAGAAACGGCCCATTGGGATAAACTTTCTGTCGAAGTCTCCTTGCCGCGGGAGAATAAAGAAACGGGCACCTGTCTTATCGAAGACTCCTTGCCGCGGGAGAATAAAGAAACGGGCACCTGTCTTGTCAAAGACTCCTTGCCGCGGGAAAATAAAGAAACGGGCACCTATTTTGTCCAAGACTCCTTGCCGCAGGAGAATAAAGAAACGGGCACTTCTCAGGTTCATCCTGAAGAGATACCAAGCTCCCTGTGCCAGGAGCCTAAACCAAAGGCCATTTATCCGATTACCATATGGTACTTGAATAGAGTACATCTTCGAAGGATAAAGAACTCCTGTCGCCAGGAGTATAAAAGAATGGCTTACTTGCAAGCTGCCAGGAGAGCAATCCAACACTCGTGTCGCCACGAATATAAAAGAACGGCTAGTTTCCTTTCACTTGGCGCTTTATGCGTCATTATAAGGATTGGAAACTCGCGTCGCCACGAGTATAAAGGAACGGCTACTTCTATTTCACTTGGCGTTGTAGGCGTCATGACAAGAGCTGCAAACTCGCCACGAGTATAAAAGAACGGCTGCTTCTCGTTTACTTGGCGCTGTAGCTGCCAGGACGAGGGCTGGAAACTCGCGTCGCCACGAGTATAAACGAACGGCTATTCCCCCTTTGTTGGGCGCTTTATGCGCCACCAACAATGCCACCTTCGCAAGACGGCGGCATACTCGAAAATATTGGGCTTACCTAGCCCAACTTTTTTCAAGGGGAGGTGCGTCATCACAACGCACCTACTATCTTAAGCAAGGATTGACAGATCAGGCCAATTGGGGCCTTCTTTTCCAGATGATTCAAGGATTGACAGATCAGACCAATTGGGGCCATAATCAGAAAGTTTGGGCTTACTTGGCCCAAATTCTTTTAAGGGGAGGTGCGCCATCACAGCGCACCTCGCGCAACCACATTCTTACTAGATTGACAGATCTGGCCAATTGGGGCCATCAAAATAAGGGTGCCTCTTCATGGGCCCTCGCATTCATGGCATGGCACACTCCCAGCTGAGTTACGCGCCTCGCATCTTCAGTCCACTGACAGTTTCTGCACACTCATACTGTCAGAACCTTCAGTTATTTCAAGTGAACACAACTTGTCTTAACTTGGTTATTCTCCATTCTGTGATTGTAAATCTAGTCAACAAATGGTTGAATTGAAGTGTTTCCAATATTACTTCTCTTCCTAGTCAGCCAGGTTGGGATCATTCCACAAATGTAAATTGAGTCAGTGGATGATCATCTTTGAGTCAACAAGACCATGTTTCCACATCTGTAATTGAGTCAGTGAATTGGCACTTAGTGGGAAGACACTGCTCGGCTTGATATTGAATCGACAAAGACCCCCAAGTTTGTGGTCATAGTTTACGTCTAGCGGGTAGACACTGGCTGTCTTGATAGTGAGACATGTTTAGACCCCCGAAGTTTTGAGTCTCAGCACACCGCTCTTGGTGCAAGTGCCTCCATTTGCACACTTCGACAAGGACGTCGTTCTTTCAAGGAGAGGTGTGTATGAGAGTAGTACTCCTCCCTCACCCACATGATGGCGTCGTGGTATGCACGTTGATAGCATCCACCCTCTATCTGTGATTTCGCGTCCCTCAAGCCTTTTTGGCTTCTTGTAATTATTCTCGTGCCTCTGTTGCACTTCATAATATACATATCGCGTTACCTCATTTCCGTGTCGTGTTACCTTGCCCGTCACGTGTTACCTTCCGTTTTCCGTGACGCGTTACGTGTCGCGTTCCGTGTTACCTTCAAAAACGCTTCCGCACTGCTGTGGGGCTACCAATTAGAGGGTGATCCCTCATGAGGCGGGCTCCGCGGGGTGGGCGTTGCCTGCCCCATGACGGCTCCAAGGGAGTGGCGTCACATGTGACTCCTCTCAAGTCTCATCCATGTGACTCCTCTCAAGTCTCATTCACCGTGCTTAAAGCATATATACAGACAACCATATTTGGCCCCCCACACATTGTGTGCTCTACTCATTGATCACACACTCTTGGTTGGTGCTTTGCTCTTGGCTCCATCTTGTTAAATGTTCTTGGTGGCTCACTTTGGGGTGGCTCTCGTGTGATCTTTATCATTATTTGCTTTCCATTAATCCTCATTGCTTTTCTTTATGCTTTACATTGCCTTGTTACTAAGTGCATGGTCTTGTGATGTTATAAACACAAATACTCTCTCTCTTTCTCTCCCAACCTCTCTTGAGCCCACCACAATTCCAAACACAATTAGGAGTCGTAAATGAGTTCTTTCATGAGATAGGCCAAGCTAGCATGCAAAATTAGACACACACAAGTGAGCTAGAAATAGAGTATTAAACAAGAAAAACAAATCTTTTGCCATCAAAAGATTTTGAAAAGCTTTTCCACAACTACTTTTGAAACAAGTTTCCTTGAGTTATTTCCAAGGAAGCTTTTCTAGTAGCTAAAATTTGTCATTATTCTAGCAAGTAGTAAGCACACTAATCAACTAGGGAAGACTCGTATGTTTGTTGCAGACATGGCCCAACATGAAGGTAAAGACACTTATACTCCCTTTGGCAAAGCCCATCGTTACTTACTAAAGGAGCTAAAACTAAGATTGTTGACAAAAATGCTCCTTGAGAAACACTAGTACAAGCAAGATTTAATGAATGCATAATGCTCCACAAACTATATCATAGTGAGCTTGATTTAACCTTTTGTCAATGAACAACAATCACTAAGCCTAGGCCAAGTGAGAGACAAAGAACTAGAGTAGCTCTTTGAGTATCTAGATCTCCAATCTAATCTGTGTACTAAGATTATGTGCCATACATAATCCCAAATGCATCTCTATCCTAAGATTTACTAGGAGCTCGTCTACTCTTCCAATGTTGTGAGTCAACTTCCATACTCTCTCGTTAGCCTCGTTGCTAAGCAGCCTCAAACAAATCCAAGCAATATAATGAGTGAGTTCATACCGTGCATTGAAATCTCTCAAGTTGTAAAAATGTAAAGTACATTGCTATCACCAAGTGATTGCAATCAATACACAAACTAAAAATTAATGTAAGCATCATTGAGACCAAGTTTTTAGAAACTGAAAAGGCCAAATCAACCAAAAGAGTACAAACAATGAGTACTCAAATTGCAGTTTAACTTAGTTACAGCCTTTGCTAATGCCAAAGCCCATGAAACTTCAAGAAGGCATGCTAGTCACACATCCCATCACAACAACAAAACAAAATACATGCAAGGGCTTCAGAACAGAAACTTTAAAAAGTGTAAACCTGTCAACTGCTTCATTGATTTGGCCCTTGATTATAGCTCCTCTCTTTGGAATCTTAGTCTGGAAAATATTAAACACAGCTTGAGCTATTCCATTGACATGACACAACAAAAATTGCTGTTTTTAAATTGTACAACCAACAAGCCCTGTGTGACCAAGTAGCAAAGCTGACTTATGTAATCATGCAGCTTAAAATGTATCAAATATCAGGAACATTTCATATTCAAGAAGACAACTCACGGGTAAAAGGGGTATAGATCGTAGTCGCACAGACTCCAATGCTCCATAACATGAAAACTCTCGCATTATGGCCTTCTTTTTAACTTTCAAAGGCAAGTTACCAACAAATAATGTTCTGTTTAACTTTTCCTCATCATCAACTTTCCTTGCTTTCATGGCACCATCATCATCATCATCATCATCATCATCATCATCATCATCATCAACATGGGTACCTCTCTTTCTCTTTTTAGTTTCAGAAATTTTTGCCCCATCTATGTTCTTCCCAGCTTTACTCTTTAGGAGATTTGGCTTAGACTCATCCGCTGTGGTCGAAGAAGATGAACCTGCAAGTTTCTTTTCATACCTTTCTTCAATGCTATCGCATTTTTTCCTTTTTTTTGTATGCAACTGCCCTGAATCCACATCTGAATGTTTTGCACTTTTCTTCTCAGGAGCCACGGTTAGGGCACCCATAGTCGAGGTGATTGGCAAGTTGCCTTCTCCTAAGCTGACCTTTTGACGTTTCTGCGGAGCATCTCTATCCAACACCTCATGAATCCTCTTCCCTTGTTTTTCTTTCTTGAATGTAATTGCTGCTTCTTCAGACAATGTTGTGGTTTCTGCCTTCAAATGAGGAGTATCACCACTCTCCTGCTCAGTTTTCATCTTCTTCGACTTGGGCTTGTTGAGCTGTTCGCCAAGGCTCTCTCCAGCTGCCATTTTCATCTTCTGCTTGGACAACTGAACATGCTCCTCCTGTTGCTTTTCTGCCATGGCTTTCATCTTCTTCGTCACAGGCCCCTCGACCTGCTCTTCTAGCTTCTGCTCCCTTACCACTTTCACTTTCTTTGACTTCGGCCCCTCCTGCTTCCGCGAAGGCATTTCGGCATGTTCGTCTCGGTTCTCTTCCTTCCCATCACTCTGCTCTAGTGTTGCTCTAGCTCTCTTCTTCGTCTCTGCGAGCTCTGACGCCGGAGCTCGGTCTTCCATTCTCCCATTTGGAGTGGAAAAGGCTCGAACTTGTTTTGCGCGCTTCTTCTCTAATTTGGAAGGAGGCACTGCATCAAAAACGCCTTCAAAACTCACTCTCGGTCTGGCCTTGGAAGGGAGGGGATCGATGCCATGAGTAGTGCCCTTCTGCGGTTTGGAGAGGGACGGGTCCTGGTTTATTCCAGTGTTGGCAGTATCGTGGATTGGGGGCTGGGAATCCTCCTCCTCGGGCTTCCTCTTGCGGAAGGGATTGTTGGCGAAGAGGGAGAGGCCGCCAGACAGAGTGCCAAAGATACTTCGGAAGAGCTCGGCGCTGCCCTGGCGCTGCGGAGTCTCCATTATCGGATTGCTGCGGAGCCTGGCACTAACTGGTAGCACAAGAGATCGTCGGCGTGTTATTATTCCTCGTCTTCTTTTATGTTGCGCTCTCTCTCTCTCTCTCTCTCTCTCTATATATACATATATATATATATATGTATATATGTGTGTGTGTGTGTGTGTGTGTGTGTGTTCCTTCTCTCTCTCTCTCTCTCAGGTTTTTCTGTGAGAGGTTCGTTAAACGCAAGCAGACACTCTCTCTCTCTCTCTCAGGTTTTTCTGTGAGAGGTTCGTTAAACGCAAGCAGACACGACCTTTCAGCGTTTGGGCGCGTGCCCATGCCTCCCTCTGACGAGGTTCGGTTGCAGGTTCGGATTAGCACACCAGAAAATGCTTCGAGACATGGGTACGCTTTTGACGTGGCAATACACGATTGGAGATTGATGTGTCCCAGCCCAAAGCGGATATGACCACACGAGGGTAAGGCCTCCCAAGACTAGTAGGGCGCCTCTCAGGTTGCATGTGGAAGTCCCTTGAAAAACAGGGAGGGTTTGTATCTTTTTTTCAATAATGCGTCCTTTAATTAGGGGTAAGTAAGAAAGTATATACATCAGTACCTTAATTAAGGGTAATTAAGTGAGTGAAGGGACTCCCTTGGAAAAAGGGAGGATTTGTACTTATTTTAAATAATGTGTCATTTATTAGAGAACTCGGTAAGAGGAGTCCCAACTATAAGGTCTTTCATAGGTTTTTGAGGATATTGAAATGTGATTAGCGTGTTGGGCTTAGATCTATCTCTAGTGACGCCATGTAACAAGTTTAATTCCCATGGCATGCAATCCGAAGGTGTGATGTTTTGTGTCACAAGGACAAGTCAATTAATATTCTCATGTGCAAACACCTTTCTCCAACAACCTCTACACATCACATCACCCACATGCCCATGTCCTAATATCTCATACGATTGTGCAATGTGAACCCCCCTTACGATAGAGACGATACTCGATAGTATGAAAGAGCCAAAAAAGTGACCACCCCTCCTAAATAATGAATTTCTTTTTTGTGATACATCCAATGCCAATTTAGAGGGTTTTCTAATGGTGAATTTTAAAAGGGGCATGAAAGTTTCAAACACAACATGAAGTTTGGAAGCACCTTCCCACATTATTAATGATAACTAACATGATCGGTGTGATTGTTGAAGTTTATGTGGTAGCAATGAGATGGGGAAGCTTTACAAAAGTCTGTGACCTCCTATTGAAAGTGATGAGAGTGAAATTATAGCGCTTGTTTCTCACTTTTGCTATTTAGCACAATTTCACAAATGAAATAGAGTTCCCTATTTTCAAGGGAGTCCTTCCCAAACTAACCATGAGAAGGGGATAGTTTCAAGAAAATTTGCACTTTTGGCCTCCCAAACGTACCGTGGGATAGTGCTCTTTGAGATGGTAGTCGGTATTTTTTTGCCAAGCAAAGATTACATGGAAGGTCTTGATTGGATGCAAAGGGGTTGGAAAATGTCATGTGAGTAGGTGATAATTGTCCCTTTTTAAATGCTTATAGCAATCACAAATTTATGGGCACTTTTACATCAACTAAAATGACTTTGACATCCATCTCGAATGCAAAACTTAATTAAGAGTGGTCAAAATTTTCTTATGTGATTCATATTAAGCTTCCAAGGGGATTTTGACAAGTGAAATGCCGCTCTAACAAGATTTGTAAGATTTGGAGGAGTGCTGATACGCTGCCACTAAATCGACCCCTTTACCCTAGTATATGTATAAAATGCTTCTTCAAAACATATAAGAAGCTTCACTATTTTCCACAAATCGAGGATTTCATGGCCCGTATTAAGGTGTCAACAATGCTCCAATATTTCTTTTTTGATGTGATAAGATTATATTAAAGGATAAATATGTACATCATCCATGCAGCGCTAATGACACAAGTTATACAGCAAGATAGTCAAAATTGTCTTTTGAAAGATTTACCAACTGTTCCATAGGAATATTTTTAATAATGTGATGATCTATTGATTGTATATATATATATATATATATAAACACCAAACTAGCAATGTTGCTTAGTCTAGGACTACTAATGCTTTTTTATAGCCTTAAACACAACCTTGAAGACAGAGTCTTTTTTCCCAATCCCTTTACAAACAATGAAAATCTCCTATTTAGGGGCATCAATAATAATAGGAGGATTAAACCTAGAGGTTCTGCCAAAAATGATTGCATTCCTGTGCCTCCACAAACATCTTATCATGATAACTTGAGACCCAATGCAAATCTTGAGGGACCCTTCATTAAGCTAGGAGTTTGCTCCAAAAGGGACACTTCTAGTATTGAAGCTTGCATGAAAACCAACACCTTCAATCCAACATTAATCTTCTTCCAAATGGGCTTGACTTCTCTACACTCCCAAACCATGTGTGCCAACGTCTCTTCCTCCTTTTAACAAAGAGGATAGAGTGAGGAAATCTTAGCACTCTTGTACATATATTTGCCAAGTAGGAAATTTATTTGTAATCACCTTCCATAGTATTAGGTTCATCCTACTTAAAGGAGTGGCCTTCCAAACATCTCTTAGTTTCTTCTTCCAAGTCCACATCCTAGCCTTTGGAAACTTACACTTCCAATACTCCATGGTCCTCAAAAGGACTCTTCCTTGGGTAAGGTCTGAAACCCAACTTTTCTACATTCCTCAAGTACCTTGTATGTCTTAGATTGGATAAAACAAAACACTAAGACACTCTTGGGTATACAAGAGATGGGCCAATTATCCTTCTTCTTCTCAAAAATTAGATTAAGTCACTCTTTCTCTCTAGGCCCTAGGTGCTTCTGCTCTGCAATTTCATCCGCACTTAGGAACTCCAATCTACCTATGTTCCAAAGATCTGCCCATCTTTGTATGCCCTTACAATGTAGAGATTTGGAAATCTGTGATATCAGAGCATGTAAGGTAGAACGTCTGCCAACAAGGGTATGAGACAGAATGGTTTAAAGAGACTAAGACATGAAACATGAGGAAAAAAAGAGTATTAAGTGTTTAGACGAAGTGTCAGACAATGATGGAGATGCAATCCAATGATTCTATTCCATATATGGTCCAGTAGTGCATCTCATTACATCCATACAACATGCCCATGCCATAGGCATGCAAACACACTTGGGACAATTGCCCAACACACAATTTGAGACTATAGCTGAGAAATACTCTAGCATGTATCAAGATCTCTAATGTATATAGACCAAAATCAAAGACATGCACCTCATAAATCCATACGTATAACCAAATCTTTGTTGTAGATGATGGGTATTAATGCCAAGAAGTGATATCAAGCAGCACAATCCATCAAGACCATTGTTTATCCATTAGAGGGCTTCAAAAACCACTTCAAACCTATGTAATAATTTTATTATAGCAAGAAGAAAACACTCCTTGCTACCCACGAATCTAATGAAAAATCAATATTTGATATCTATATAATGTCTCCCAATGGTAGAGAGCAAAAATCAAGCATTTGAGCACTTGGGAATTGTTATAGAATCCGAGAATACACGCTTGACTTTCTTATATACTTAAAATATATATGGCAAATATTATGTTGGCATAGAGGGAGAATAGATGAGAGAAAAGAAAGATAGAGAGAGAGAGGTAGAGAAATTGGCAACACACTAGGGATTGGAAGATGGGCCAGTCCCCCCCCCCCCCCCTTGTGAAGTTATATTATTGACAAGGAGCAAGCTCCTCCATTACACATAAGCCACTTCTTACTTGTAGATCTTGGAAACAAGATCACGGTTCCTTGCATGGTATATAACCAGCTAACACTTGCACAACTTGGAAGTTGGCACCTTTTGATCCTTCTTGAGTCTCCTTCTCTCCTACACAATATGTGTAGGGCTCTCCTCTTGGCGCTTGATTTCAGCAGAGCTTTCGCAGCACACTTGCACCTTCTCTTCTCCTCTTGGAACTTGATTTCGACAGAGCTTCCGCAGCACTTGCACTTTCTCTTCTCCTCTTGGATACACGCAAAGTGATGCTTCTGTCGCCTCTCCCTTACACCCAAGGAGAGCCTCCTCTTTTATAGGCTTTCAAGAGCTTCTCTTCTTGGAGAGAGAGTTGAGTTGATTTTCATGCTAGATGTGGTTGTTCCACTCTACAGCACTAATTTCGAGATATCTCTTTGTGTGTTGTTTGGATGAAAAAACGTCCAACACGAAAGTTGTAGATCTCGTTGTTTTCGATAACCTTCGTGGCCCATTTTTAGAGATTGTTTTTCTATTGCGAGACATTTTAAAAATGAATTTTCCAAAAAATAACTTTTTAAACTGTAGATTGAATTCCACACAAAAGCTTGTGTCATTTTAGACCTTAGAAAGAGAAAATCACTTCTCTCCTCACTTCTAGAGGATCACGTCTCTCATCTTTCTTAGTGAGAGAATTTTCTCTCTCCTCTTTTTTTTTAATGAAATAAAATATCTTAAACCTTGACTTGTAGGGGAGAGAATGATTCCAAATGAATGCAATGCTCATTACACACAAGTAAACATTCCCAGGGTCCCTGGATGCACACATAAATACATACACACAATGCTAATGCACTTCCTCTTCTTAGAACTCAATCCATCTTCATTTATGTGTAACTTCTTGGTTCTTGTGTACACTCTTACACTTGGTAGACACTTCTTTCCCCCTTCAGAACTTGTGCTGCATGTATCAGATATCCCTGTCATAGTGCTCTGATCACCCGATTAAGTGATGCACTAGGAATATTGGTCTCTAAATGGTCTCATGGCCATGTTAGATCATCGTCAACACTTAAAGAAAAGTGAGTTATTAATTTATTGACATGAATTTATTAAATAGAGAATGTGTAATAAGCAATCAATTTAGTGACATCCCTCTGGCTTCTAAATAGTTGACCTCAATTGTAGAGGGGATACATAGTCCTTAAGAAGATCTGGAAAGTCTTGTAGTTCTCTCTCAGTCATAAACTGAGTGTCCAATGGGGGATAATTCTTAAACTTAACCAGATACTTCCATAATACCTTACCTGACCTTAGAGTATTGTCCCAATGGTGTAAAATTCTTTCAGGCACAAGGAACTCTTCTGTTTCTTCTATGTCAGGTAAATATTCCTTGATTGGTTCCATTGGAGGTTCTCTAATATAGGGACATAGCAAACTTATATGGAAAGCATTATGAACATTCCAATGATTTGGTAGATCCAAACAAAAAGTCACATCGTTTATCTTATCTGTGATCTTGAAAGGGCCATAATAGCGATTATAAAGCTTAACTACTTTACCCTTTTGACCTTTCTACTTCTTCAAGCGAGCCTTCTCAAACTTAAGAAGAACATATTGTCCCAACTTGAGATCTAACTTATGACGATGCTTATCTGCTTCGCATTTATGCTTCTCTTGTGTCCTTTGGATAGTAGCTTTTACTTGAGTGAACATTGTATCAATGTCTCTAACAAACTTATCTATTGCAAAGATCTTATCCTTTGTAAGAAGAATGGGTGGTAAATGAGGCTTACCATAGATGATCTCAATGGGTGCCTTACCATTACTAGAGTTCACTGTATTATTGTATGCAAACTCTACTAAAGGCAAATACTTTTCCCATTCTCTTTGATTATCAGAGACATAGGATTTCAAAAGGTCCAAAACAGTAGAATTAGCACTTCCACTCTGCCCATCCATTTGAGGATGATAAGAGGATAAAAACTTTAACTTTGTCCCGAGGTTCTCGAAGAGAGCTTGCCAAAAGAGGTTGGTCATGCCAGGATCTCGATCACTTATAATGGACTTAGGCATGCCATGATGCTTGAAAATATGAGCAATGAATAGCTTAGCCATATGATCGGCTTTGATTGTCTTTCGCATAGGTATAAAGTGAGCTTGCTTATTGAATCTATCAATGATAGTCCAAATTGCATCATTGTCTACTTGTGTGTGAGGAAGCTCCATGATAAAGTCCATGGCTATATTTTTCCAAGGCTCATTGAGAATAGATAATGGCTTTAGTAGACCAGGTGGTTTATGCATGTCATAGTTTACTTTTTGGCATATCTTGCACTCGCAGGCATATCTTTCAATGTTAGCTCTAAGAGTGGGCCAAAAGAAATATATTTCCAATGCTTGAGTGGTGGGTAGAATACCCCTATGTCTAGCATATGGAGATGCATGTGCTTCATCCATTACCTTGTGTCGCAATGGTAATGCTACACAAATTGCTTGATGATGTTACAAATAACCATCTCAAATGGAGTAAGGTGTAATCGACTGACCTGAGTTAAGTTGATCCCATATGGTGGAGAAGTCGGAATCAGTTGCATACATTTTGGGTAAATCCATGAACTCGTTATGGTAAATAGTTGTGATTGCATTCACTCGAGGTTGCCATGATAGAGCATATGCTACCACATTCTTAGTTCCAGATGTGTGAAGGATTTGAAAATGAAACATAGATAGAAATTTGCCCAACGCATCTGTTTCTCTGAGAGCTTCTTCTGAGTGAGGAAGTATCTTAGACTTTGGTGATCTGTTTTAATAACAAAATTTGCACCAAGTAAATAGTGTTTCCATACTTAAAGAGCATGTACCACCGCCATAAGCTCTTTCTCATATATTGGAGCATGTAGCTCATGGTCCTTGAGACGTCAGCTCTCAAATGCTATTGCATGATGCTCTTGGTTAAGCACAGCTCCAACGCAATCCCCAGAAGCATCGCATTGAACTTCAAAAGGTTTTTGAAGATCCAGAACTATGAGAACTAGTTCTTAGTCCCCCAACCCTTTAAGAGTTGTCTTTTCTTCTCATTTGAATGAGTGTTAGCTTGCACATCCGGAACAGAATTTGAGGATGGCGAAGGAGGATCTTTAACCACATTAGCTTCCTTCCTTTTGTGAGGACAATCAGGCTTCATATGCCCTAACTCACCACAAAGAAAGCACATTGCTTCCTCTTTCTACTTTTGTATCTCAGAGGGTGAGAGATACTTGCGCTTCTTCTTGTTACCCTCTGGCTTTGAATATTAGTCATGGGTAAAGGTAGGTCTTCTTCGATTAGTCATGTCTCTTGGTTGATCATAGAGCTGCTCTTGTCTAGCTTTATAAGAACTCATCTCCAACTTTCAAGATGTACCAAGTGTATGCAAACTTTCAGCTATGATGGCAGACTCCATCATGCAAGATAAGATTTCATGTGGATACACCTTCATGGTTCTATGTAAAGAGGGAGTAGGCCAGCTTCAAACTTCCTTTTCTTCTCTTCATTCGCCGATCTCCATGAAAGGAGTAACCTTGAGAAGAGTAGACCAAAACTTGTCCACATAACTAGTGACCTTTTCATGCTCTTTTTGGCCTAGCCAATCCCACTCCTTCTTGACATCATTCTCAAAATCAGGAGGCAAGAACTGAGCATAAAACTTCTTCTTGAACTTTTCCCAAGTCGTAGGTTTCATTCTATCCAAAATGAGAGTCAACCACCAATTGCTAGTGGTGTCTTTCAAGTGCATGCCTACATGCCTTAGCTTGGACATTTCTGAGAAATTACCATCAGAAAAAGCAACTTCAAATTGCCTGACAAAGGCTAATGCCTTAGCAGGATCTCTCTTACTGGAGTAAGAGTCAAACTTTATGTCCTTATCCCCAGACTTGAAAGTCATAGTCTTCTTAAGCTTGCTCCTCTTATGGTCCCTCTTTATCCGTTTGCGGATTGCACACGACTTAGAACCAAGAGAGTATAAACTAGAAGATGAGGAGGAGGAGGAGGAACTTGAGTAATTAGGGGAGTAGCTGGTTGTTGAGGGAGATGACTCCCTCCTTATCCGCCTCACTCGAGGTGAGGTCTTTTTACTCTTCTTGACCCAAGAATCCTTCTTCTTTTTAGGAAGCTTCTCAGCAATTGGATGCTTTGCATCTTCACCATCAATTGGTGCAATTGTGTTTCCTCCAATATCACCATCTTTTGGAGGATTCGGTCCTTCATAAGTAGCTTCTTCCCTTGCCCTAAAGTTGTTAATCAATTGACGTACTTCGGGAATCTCCAGCAAGCTACGATACTCTGTCAATTGAGCATGTAATTGCTCACTTGTAGGTGCTTCATCATTTGCCATCTTTACCTTCTTCTTGCAAGGTTCACCTTTACTTTGAGAAAAGCAAAGAGACCTGCTCTGATACAACTGCTATAGAATCTGAGAATACATGCTTGACTTTCTTATATACTTAAAATATATATGGCGAATATTATGCCGCTATTGAGGGAAAATAGATGAGAGAAAAGAAAGATGTAGAGAAATTGGCAACACACTAAGGACTAGAAGATGGGCCAGTCCCCCCCCCCCCCCCCCCCCCACCCTTGTGAAATTATATTATTGACAAGGAACAAGCTCCTTCGTTACACATAAGCCAATTCTTACTTGTAGATCTTGGAAACAAGATCATGATTCCTTGCACGGTATACAACCGGCTAACACTTGCACAACTTGGAAGTTGGCACCTTTTGATCCTTCTTGAGTCTCCTTCTCTATTGTGTAGGGCTCTCCTCTTGGCGTTTGATTTCAGCAGAGCTTCCGCAGCACTTGCACCTTCTCTTCTCCTCTTGGAACTTGATTTCGGCAGAGCTTCCGCAGCACTTGCATCTTCTCTTCTCCTCTTGGATACATGCAAAGTGATGCTTCCTTCATCTCTCCCTTACACCCAAGGAGAGCCTCCTCTTTTATAGGCTTTCAAGAGCTTATCTTCTTGGAGAGATAGTTGAGTTGATTTTCATGCTAGATGTGGTTGTTCCACTCTACAGCACTAATTTCGAGATATCTCTTTGTGCATTGTTTGGATGAAAAAACGTCCAACACAAAAGTTGTAGATCTCGCTGTTTCTGATAACCCTAGCGGCCCGTTTTTAGAGATCATTTTTCTATTGCGATATATTTTAAAAATAAATTTTCCAAAAAATAACTTTTTAAACTGTACTCTTAACTTGTGGTCCATGCAACCACCTTGAGTCATAGATAAGGAGAGTTCATTAGATTGCATTGGGCCTCAACCTTAAGATTGAATTCCACACAAAAGCTTGTGTCATTTTAGACCTTAGAAAGAGAAAATCACTTCTCTCCTCACTTCTAGAGAATCACGTCTCTTGTCTTTCTTAGTGAGAGAATTTTCTCTCTCGTCTTTTTTTTTTAAATGAAAGAAAAGACCTTAAACCTTGACTTGTAGGGGAGAGAATGACCTCAAATGAATGCAATGCTCATTACACACAAGCAAACATTCCCAGGGTCCCTAGATGCACACATAAATACATATACACAATGCTAATGCATTTCTTTTTCTTAGAACTCAATCCATCTTCATTTATGTGTAACTCCTTGGTTCTTGTGTACACTCTTACACTTGGTAGACACTTCTTTCCCCCTTCATAACTTGTACTGCATGTACCAGATATCCTTGTCACAGTGCTCTGATCACCCGATTAAGTGATGCACTAGGAATATTGGTCTCTAAATGCTCTCATGGCCATGCTAGATCATCATCAACACTTATAGAAAAGTGAGTCATTAATTTATTGACATGAATTTATTAAATAGAGAATGCATAATAAACAATCAATTTAGTGACATGAATCCTTATTTGAGCATCCACACTTCATTAACAACTTACTTTCCTATTTTTCCATGTTGTATACAGTCCAAAATAGCCCATAAACTCTTATGCTTCTCTCTTAATGCATGAACCAAAATACCTTTCCTATCCATAGGATGTTGGAGCACCTTTCCCCTCTTTCTTTCTCTAGTTGCATGCTTTGCAGCTTCAACAAAATTGTCCACAATTTGCACCAGACCATTCAAGCAAGAATGTGCCCAAAACATGCGCTAGTTGCTCCCTCCTGCACCACACACTTCATTCCCCTTCACACCCTTCATTTAGTCACTTAAGTGACTCCACAAGTCTTTATTCCACGCCACACATCAAGGTGACTTCCCAAACTCTGTCTTTGCTTGATCAAGTGAACTCTTCTGTATGTAAGTTATTAAATCAAGTTTGCAGGAAGATACACTACCTATCCTATAATGTATTTAAGTACAACTACCATGCTAAACAAACCAAACAAGATAGTAATGACATTGACTAAATTTTTAAGAGTGAACGCGTAGCATCATGACATCACCCCCTCTAAACCTGTGCATCCTTCAGATGTGCCAACCTTCAATCATCCATAGGTTCAGAGTCTTCATCTCTATCCCCTGTTTCAACATCATCATCAATAATATCATGAGTGGCCATCTCTAGATCCTCCACCTCATATATATTAGATTTGGCCTCTTAAAAGAGATTGATCCGCTTACCTGCTATAGTAGAAATCCACAATGCATTCCTCTCCAACTCACTGAATGAGTAGGTAGCATTGTCATGTACATGTCATACCATGTATGGACCAAACCACCACTTCTAAACCTTGTGAATAGCACTATGTTGGTTCTCTAAGCTGCTATCATAAATCAGCACCCAATCACCTCCTATATTGTCCTCAGTCTCTTCTTATCAAACATCTTCTTATTCTAAAGCCTTATTGCCCACAACCTAGAAACTACTGCCTCAATGTCATGCGGCCTTCTCTCTAACTATCTAATGTATAGTATCAACAATTCCTCTCTACTTAACCTTTCATGCCAAGATAGCACACTCCATGTAGCAACCATCTCCTTAATTAGCATAATGGGTTTTTGGTCATACATCAATTCAACATCTGTAAAACCCATGATTACTGTATGCATCATCTTGTCGACCCATAATGCAAACGATAGCATCCTTGGCAACTCCTTTATCCTACCCATGCATGCTTTTGCTGGTGCCTTAATGATAAGCGAGTGTCCCCTTTCACTGTTGCCATTACGTTTTGGATTATTTGCTGTAGTTATAAATCATGATTCTTGAGTGTAGAGAGAGAAGTTTTCAGCAAGATTAAGGAGAGATTAGTGTGTATTAGTGGGAGAAGTGAAAGATTCAAGATTTTGAAGATTGCTGAAAGTGAAGGGAGAGGAGGAGCAAGCACCAGCACTCTCAAATACGGTGGATCATCCTTAATTATCTTCTTAACTAGGTATGAACGTTGAAAAGTGAATAAAAAATTGATAGAATGTATGATTTATGGTTGTATGTATTCATTTTATGATCTCTGAAGGTAAAATGGAAGAGAAAAATTAAAGGCCTTACATTAGAATGATTGAAATGGTAGAGAAATGTTGAAATTATGGTAAAAATTGTAATTTTTAGGCCATAATTAGGAAAAATTAAGAGTTTTGTATAATGTTGATAAGAAATAAATCAAAACAGAGTTAGAATGCATCAAAAGGAACCTAAAAGTGAAGTTTTATATGTTGGAGATAAATCTACTAAAAGATATATGCATTTTAGTATTAAAAATAAGAGTGTGATAATTAAGAGTATTAGTAAAATATTAAGGATGAGGACTCAAAACAGAGTTAAGTTAGGTCATGATGGATTTATCTACTAAATCTTAACTTAAACGGATTTGTCAAATTAAAGTTATTGAATTTTAATGGAAAAAATAGTAGTTTTTTTTGTAGTAATTAGTAAATATTAAAAGTAAACAAAAAAATTTATTGATGAAATTTGGTATTGAAACTACATTTAGTATAAAGAATGTCTTGTTAATAGGGATTGATGTATTACGATTATATTGTAATTATTATAAATGTATTTTTTTCTAGATAGTAGTAATGAAAAATCAATAACTTTTGATAATGTGTGATTTAGAAGAAAGATTGAAAAGAGACTATAGTTTATTTCTTGTTTATAAAATTTTCATAAAATGTTATTAATAATGGACTTCATTTGTATGTACTTCCTTTGTTTAGAATAGTTTGTCTTAAATAGGAATTAGTAAATATTAGTGATAATATTAAGGTATTAGCAAAAATTAAGTATGGATTAAGAGCTTTTAAGTAATTTCTTTCTCTGATAGAAATCTTGAAGATAATGGAATTTATATATTATAGGTTGTAGTTCAACATGAAAGTTAAAAAGTGATGTTTAGTGAATTGTAAGTATGCAAAGAAGATTATTAGTTGGACTACTAAGAAAGAGGATAATATGACTTTTATGCTGATAATTTAAAGATGAAGAATATATAAATATCCACCTTAAACCTAATTAATACAATGGCTTTACACATAGCCATTTTGCTTGCATCTAGGGGCTTTGTAAGGGGCTGTCATTTTTGGTGCATTTGCTGGGAGAGGCAAGCGTGTTAATTAAGGAAAAGCGGGGGTGGTCTTGGCTAGTTTTAAATCTGAACATACGTTAAAAAGAAATAAATTTTAAGTCAGAGATAAGATATTAACAAGGAATAGAAAAGGGGAAGAAAGATCTAATAGATATTTCAATCACTTGAAAACCACACTCTCTTCGAAAGTTCAACATCCCGAAAGGGGCACATAATAAACCAACACAAGTATGGCAGGAGCAATATAAAAGGAGTCTTTCTTGAGAGATGGGAAGAAGGTATAGAGCCTAGGATTAGAATCTTACGCCTATTTGACATTGCCGTAGGATTTAACTTGAGATTATGAGACCTACCCAATGAAATTTTCATCCAATCTAACAAGATTCTGATGTACTGATAAAACATAGCTTTCTTGCGAAGCTTCCTTCTTGAATTGCGAAAGGATATACAACACATTATCATTAATAAGGCACAAGACATCGATTTAGTGGATGGGGGTAAACATTTTGGACTTCAATTGTGGATTGATGTCGAGCAATTATGCACTTGGAATTGGATGTTTCAAGATGAAGCAAAGGGGATTGTCTTGTTAGCATCACATTTTAAGTTAGTTGATGAAATTCAACTTAATACCATTGGTGTAAATCACCATTACGATTGGTTTTCTAGAGAGCCATGTAAGACTTTCAGGAGAATAGATTGTGGAGTCAAGTGTCTTAGTGGGTGGTAATAACGAAGGAAGTCAACGTAACATTTGATACAAAGGAAGTGTGGAAAGTGGCTGAAATTTTAGGTTTAGTAGAAAAGCTTAGTGAGGACATACCCTATGGGGTTGAGGATAAGGAACTACCTAACATTTTTCATAAGTTGAGTTTACACAAACATGGTCTCTTATAGTAGAGATCGATAGAAGGATGTGTTTGATAGGGAAAATCATCGCATGCCAGAGTGAATGAGTGAAAGCCAAAAGTTAGCATGGGAAGAGAGAGCCAGAAGAAGATTGGAAAAGAAAATTGAGGGAATAGTGAAGCAATTAGAACAATTGAACGCTGAACTGCAAAATACCTTGCAAGGTGGGTTGGATTTGTCATTAGAAACTAGAAAAGTAATTGGAGAGACATCTTCTATTGGAACTGAGTCAGATTACAATTGGGAGAGGCAAGCAGGAAGTTTTGAGGGAACGAGTGGTACCAATAAGGGTAGCTTGAAGAAGAAAGAAGAAGATACAAAGGAAGAGGGTCAAAACAGTGATGATTATGTGGGTTTTGATAACACTTCCATGGTAATGGTAGGACATAGAACAGTTGACAGTCCTGTTGATCATACGATAGAAGACAACAAAATAAATAATTTTGTTGAATATTGGGGTCTTAGTAGATTATTTGCAGACCCAAAAGAGCGAGTTTCAATCTTCGAAGATTTAGAGGAAGTCTTAAGAATATTTTATATGGCTGTGAGAGCACCTGTGCGACTTACAGATTTCACGCAATATTGTGGTCATTGGGATGATGATCCTCACATGCATATCCAGCAGCTCAAGATTACATGCATAGCAAATGAGATTATTGATGATGACCAAAAACTTCATATATTTCTAGCAACTTTGAAGGATGAAGTAGCCTTGTGGTATGGGAACTTTCTCGCTGCCATAAGGGCAACTTATATAGTTTAAAGAGAAGCATTTTTAACTAAGTTTAGGTGGCAAGGGTTCCAAGACCGTTTAGGATTGGAATTTGACTATTTAGTGTAGAACCCAGGAGAAACCGTGGAACATTACATTGAGAAGATGGAGACATTAATTAGGAAGATGGGACAAAATGCTTCCTCAGAGGATGTGCAAAAATGAAAATTTATTGAAGGATTGCAGGAAATAGTGAGGGAACATGTGAGCCTAAAGCGACCAGCTAATTTAGCAGACGCAAAGACAAGCACAATGGTGGGAGGAAGTACAATTAGGATAGTTGAGGAGGAAGGGGTTATATAGTAACTCTGGATTAGTTCCCTCAAGTATGTCACCATACATGGTGGTTAGTACTCCATATGTAGGAGCCTTGGTATCTCCTCAGCATGCTTACATGACAAATGTAGGCATAGCACCATAATCAATGCCATATTCAGAATTAAATTTGTATCTGGTTCCACCTATATATCCACCACCATCAATAGTAACTGCATCTACTTTAAGATGGCTGAGCTGATAGCCAAATCCCTAGTAGATATGAAGAAAGAGATTCTGACTGAAGTAAATCCCAATGTGAAGGGTGTTTATAATGTTAGACAGCCTGCTTATACAATAGGACCAACTTCAATGTTTGGTCAAAGGAATCCCACACCACCAAGGTCTAATACCTGGTGTGGAAAATGCCATGGTTTTGGTCATTTAGCAACAACAGAATGCCCCACACCAAGTAGAGTAGTTTCTGATCAACCGATAAATTTTTTTTGCAGATATTTTTTGAGAAATAATCATGTGGAGAATCAATATTGGGTTAAGAAAGCTCATCTATGATAGCAAGCAACCCAAATGTAAACAAATTATAATTATATGGATGGTGAAGTTTCAAGGAATCAAGGACAGGAAGGATATTTAGGGAATGAGAGGAGGCCCTCTGTATAGAAATCCTAATTTCAGAAGGAATAATAATGCAAGAACAAGTGTAGTTTGTTGGAGATGTGATCAACCTGGATATGTCGCTAGATTTTGCCCAAATGAGCAGAAGAGGAAGGATTATGTCCCTTTGTGTGCCAAATGTGACTATGAGGGTCATTATGAAAAGGATTGTCCAGGAGGAAGTACATCTTCACAAAGCCAAGAAAAGGGTAAAGGCACTGCTGACTCAGCAGCGAACTTAGTAGAAATCGTAGAGGATTTGGAGGTGAGACTAATTAAGAAAAAACATGTCACTTTTAACTTGGATGTAATGATTGGGGCAATCACGTGTTCATAATCAAATCTAGCTATTATTTTGGAGAATGAACAAGGTCTGGGACTGAATGAAACTATTAGTGCCAAGGCTAAGACTTAAGAATAAGGAACATCCATTAGGAGAAATATGGACTCTCTTTTTTTCCCCTTAATGAGTGAATAAAGAAATATAGGCCTAACCAATGAGAGATGTGGGATTCTAGATTCATGTAACATGAATCTTCTAGCCATATCTTGGCCCAAATTTTCCCTCAGTAATAAAATAAGGGAAAATATGGGCAATACAATACTGACACTTCTTGAAAGTTTGTGACTCTAATTTTTATTTTCTTATTTTTTATGTTTGACTTTTCATTTCTCCCCTTTTCAATTTCCCCCTCTTTCTTAGGCGGAACTCAAATTTATCATATCTCTTTTTCCGCTTCTTCTTTCCTGACGAAATCTTACGACCTCATTATTGCTTGCCCTATTTGTAACCTTGTGGAATTTCATTTCCTCTACACAAACACAGAGTAAGTTTCACACGTTTTATGAGAGCAGAGCTTGTTCTACCAAAGCCCTAATATTTTCTTCACAAAACTTTACAGGTATATTGTTCTCTTCCATGGATGTTCTATGGTAAATTTTTATCATTTGGACAAAATCTGTGCAAGTTATGTGCATTCTCTAACATGTAATTTCTTTTGTTTTGGTACTCTAGGAGTCTCTTACATTCAAGACCAATGATCTTTTGAACACTCAACTTCTTCTTCAATATCTTACAGTTTCTTTGTAAGCAAAGTTATTGGTATGTTGTCTTGTTTTTTTGTTGCTCCATGGTTAAATTTTATCTCGTTTGGACAAAATGTATGCAAGCTATATGCATACTAAGTTTTCCTTTGTTTTTTTACTCCCAGAGTCTTTGAGGGTGAAGAACAATGATTTTTTTAAAACTCAACTTCTTCAACATCTTTGGGCTTATTTGCAAAGAGAGCCATAGGTATATTACCACTTTTTTCTGTTGCTCCATGGTTAAGTTTCAACTCATTTGGACAAAGCCCATGTAAGTTATATGTATGCTTTGACTCGATATTTCTTTTGTTTTTGTACTCTAGGAAATTGTCAGTGTGAAGGAACAATGGTCTTGTTATAAATCAACTTCTTGTTCAACATCTTTGGGCTTCTTTGTGAAAAGAATTGCAGGTACAATGTTTTTTTTAAAATTGATCTATTTAAATTTAATTTCATTTGGAGAGAAAATTTGCAAATTATACACATGCTGATATGTAACTTTTTTATTTGGTTATCATAGATGTCTTCACGGAGGAAAAACATCAGTAGCATACTTGCAGTGGAGATCTTCAATAGGAAAGATAGTGGCGGTAATTGGATTTGTGATAAGTACTATAAGTCGGATTGGATTTTGATGCACCTAAGTACTCGAGGGAGTTTCAAGGTTAGGCATAAGGATGTTGCAAACCCTAGCAAACATTGCAAAGGTAGAATTTTAGAGTTCAAAAAAGTGTTCAATGGAACAAATACAGTAACAGAAGTGTTGATCCAACATGTTTATATGCACAAACAAATCTCTGTACATGACAAGAACTACATTACAAATTATAAACAAAACACTAAGTTTTTAAATTTTATCATTGTTTATTCTTTTGCATCAGAGTTGTTTTTTAAAATCTTTGTAGTGTTCTAATTCAATCTTGTTTTATTGACAGCTCTATATCCATCAACTTTGCATGAATGGCAGAATGTGGAATGTTTGAGTGGCAAGATACATGTTTGGCATGAAGACATAGGTTCTTTGATCTATGATAATAACTCTACAAGTCAACTTGCAACTCAAAATATCTTTTTTTATAATTCATTGTATATAGTAGAAAGGCAGAGATTGTAGCATGTCCCATTGCTGCCACTATCTAGTGGTGAATGGTTGATTGGTAGCTTGGAGGTGTCAGAAGAATATAAGTCCAAGATAAAATCTGACATCAATAGTGCTATGAAACCTACCACAGGCTCCAAAGATGTGCATCTTAGTTGGTTTATTCCATTCTCATTGTTTACACATTTGTTTGGTTCATGTGATGTTTTGAAGAAAACAAAGATTACTTATCAATTCAAGTGTCCATCCGATAAATGGATGAGTCAACTATTGGGTGAGTCTTGATAAGTCAAAAGAACACATTTTGATGAGATGATTGAATACAGGGTCAACCAATCTGATCACATATTCAGGTAAATCTTTTTTACTACTTTGAATGCCTTGATTTAATTGACGTAGGTCTTGCTTAGATGAATTGTTGTGTTATTCGCATTTACTTACCATTATTTTTGTTTTTATTACAAGTATTTCATCGCTAGAAAAACTCTAAGCATTTACTTTCGACATAGAAGATGGCGACTTTTGCAAGGGGAGTGGATCAACTTGGATCAAGATACCCGAGATGAGACACATACAGCTCTCATAGATGTGGTTATCTTATGGAATGGTCATAATCCTTTTGTGGTTAGCACATAGATCCATTGGCCCATTTTTTTTCTAAGACAAGAAATCCAATTAATGTCCAATGAGTCCCTTTACAACTTCTATTTCAAGTTAGATAATAGAAAAGTTAGGATACGTAGTGAGTAATCCATGACATGTAAACAATGTGCTTCTCCACATATCCTTGAGATAGTGGAATCCTTGTAATTTATTTATTTTATAAAGAACGAATATAAACTTTTTTTGAACTTCTGAGTACTTTCAATTTAGATAATCTTAGTTTACTATGATCCAAGCGTGCGACAATGCATACTGTAATCAGTCAATATCGTGCTGGTTAAAATCATAATTAAATTGCAGGCTAGAGTTCTATAATCTATGCAATATTGTCTTTGCATAATGATATATTGTAGCTCATCTCTTCTACTTATTTCTTAAAATTAAATATTAAATTGAATCTAAGGGATTTTGAAGATCTTTTAGATTTCTTTTCTTAAACATTTTTAATATTTCCTATAGTTGGACTTGAATATACTCAATGATCCAAGTATATTCGAGGATATAATAATGTAGAACAAAGCATTTGTCTGTATGAGTAATTTTAACGATTACTTTAAAGTATTGAAATAAAGAAACTAAGGTAAGATTTTTAATTTGAAACTTTAGGGTTAAAAAATAACATTTATTTAAAACCCTAGATACATAAAAGCTATAACTCTAAACTCATTTTCACTTTCATTCTCTACTTCCCTACACTTGTGCTCTCCTCCCTTCTCTCTTTGTGTGCTATGGCTACCACTCCCACCATTGCCGCATGGATTAGCTCCACATGCTACGCACACATAGGAGACCGGATATACCCTAGGTTTTGCGTGACCTTGAGTCTAGAGAGCTCGCTTTCTGCCGTAGACCCTAGCTCTAGTATATTGGCACCGTTTTGTGATGCGGCAAACCCTCTCACCTGCTCTATTCCAGACTTTGCTCTTAGATGGGTCCCCATAGGTTTCCTATATAGTTTACGTGCTGGAACAAGCCATGCAAAGGTAATAAATTGAGCCCTCGTGCATGTGGGGTAGGATCTCCATTCCAGAGCAATGCCCACCTCATCCTAGGACCATGCCACCATGGATCTCATCGAGTGCAATGCAGCATTTGCCATATATGTTTTGTGCACCGAGGTGCAAGAGAACAGCGAAGAAGACATCGACACACCCTCTCAGCCATAACTAGAGTATTTCAAGAGGGAGCTTGAAGAGATTACACTCGATCCGAGAGTAGAGACATCACACAGCTTAGCCATTGTGCACCCACCTCCTTGCTCTATTGAGATGCTATTAACCATTAGACGAACAAGGTGGAAAATTTAAAAAATCTAAAGAAGAAGACAAAGGCCAAGGCAAAAGTGAAACGGAAGACGAAGGCGCGCCAAGAAAAATATAGAAGCACAAGAAGTGCAGAAAAGTCCTAAATAAAGGAAAAAGCCGCACAAGAAAAAGCGCAAGTCAATACTTTTGTAAAAGAGCGCAAGCGCATCATGGTTTAATTTAAAGAGTGTCGGGCTCTCACTCGTGCAATTTGTAAAGGTAGATGGGCGGTAGAAAGGAAGCTAGGAAGATATAAGGACAATGGGAAAAAGGGCCTAGGCCACGGCCGGCCATGTAAAAAAGGGGATAAGGGGATGACTGCCCAAAAGGGATTTAGGGTTTTTTTATATAAAGTTGAAAAGTGAATGAGAAGCTCATTCTTGTGTGTGGCCAAAAGTGGCTCTCTTCTTTTCCTTCTTCTTCTTGTTCTTGCTTGCTTGAGCTTGTGCTTGAGAGAGGGAGTGTGAGAGTGTGAGGGAGTGAGTGTGTGAAGGTGAGGGACCGAGGAGGAGAAGCTCTCCATCTTCTCCTCTCTTCTTCTCTTCTCTTTTCTTCTCTTCTCTTGCTCAGGCAATGGAGCTTGGAGTGTGGAGCTTGAGGATGGAGCTTGCTCGAAGCTTGCACTTGGATCGTGGAGCTACTAGAGTGCGCGGGAGAGGAGATAACTCAATTGGCATGGAGGCAAGCTCACAGCACTTGTAGATATGGATGGTGCGTCGGCTATGTGAGAGGAAGCCATTAATGCTCGCCTTGGAATGCTTGAAGCAATAAGTGGTCCGTGGGTCTTGGCAGTTGAGCGAAAGCTCCCACATTTTGGTTCTGTTGCCATGACCACCGAGTCCCAGAATCGGCCCTTGGCCCCGGTGGAATCAACCATTCGGCCCATCTTACTCGGACACCCACCGCTCAGTCCGTTTTCGAATCGACCATTCGGACCAACTTAATATTTGGCCCTTAGCATGGTCGACTTGGCCCACCTAACTTGGCCCTCGGCCCACTCGGTGACTCGGCCCTCGGACAACCACACTCGAATTGGCTGAATTTGGCATTCGGACCAGTTACATTCGGCCCTTAGCCCTCGGACGGGCCGAATTGGGCATTCGGTTCGTGCAATTCGGACTTGTTGGGACGAATTTGGATTTTTTCAAATTTTAACATGTAGATCCTGAAACTGACCAAGAGACCATATAGAGCCGAAACCACATCATAGGTCTATCATTGGGTTGAAATCTAGAGCAAGTAGCTCAAAAACTTGGCTATGAACGGTCCTTCAAATTGTGCATGGCATTTATACCCAAACAAAGAAGTAGAGACCCTAGAACCTCAATGGGCCAACCTAGCCAACAAGGGCAAAAAGGCCACACTGCAAAAATACATATGTGTTGCATTCAGACTATATCTAGTCAAAGAGAAAATCAACAACATCAAGCTACAATTGCGAGGATGACTAGATATGATAGTCCTGATGATAGATGCACCTTGAATAGCACTGCACAGACGATCCAAGACATTAGTGGAGAATCCACATCTGGTCGTGCAGTTGGGGACTTAAGGGCATTTGTCAGAAGGCTTAAATCTACAAGCCAAGATCCAAAAGATGAAGACACAGTACCACCTACTTATCTTAAGATCAAACTCACCGCGAAAAGAGAGCACACTATCGATGCTCTGATTGATGAAGGAGCAGATTTTAATATCTTGACCTATGAAGCATGGACCCTACTAGGCCAACCAAAGCTCACACCAACTAATGCAACTCTTAGTCCTTATGGGGGACACCTGAAGCACTTATAGGGAATTCCAAAATCCTTGCGACAATTGAAACTGAGAGTTTGTCTATCCTATTTCATGTTCCTCCAAATAGTGCTAATTGCAAAAAGGAAACCCTCCTAGGAAGACCCTTCAAAAGGGCAACCAAGTGTGAGACCGACTATGTAGCACAGAGGATACACTTGACACTACCGGGTGTGAGGATAGTCACAACCTTTAGCAAGGGTGACCTCATCGAATCTTGAGGGAAAGGCAAGGAAGGTGCTGACATAACATGCAAGCCTAGTAGTGAGAGCAAGGACCTGCTGAAAGAGTTGATACAAGCACAGGTTGAAGAGAGAGAACCATGAGTCAGGCCATGCTTGAAACAAGAAGGTCAGGAGACAATGCCAAGGATAGGCTTTAGACTTACAAATATCGTAGAAGACCACAAAAGAAGCCCAAGCCTTATAGACGAAGGTATCGATTGAGAGCCAGCACAACGGTGCAATGGATATCCAAAGCGTCACTACGTGCCCAAGGGTATTACACAGGTAACCGATGGATTTGGGTACCAAAACCCCTTTCTAAACCACTTCTATCAGTTGAAGGCCAGATTGTATCAAAAGCAAAGAGGCACAGGAGGAAATCTAAGAGAAAATCTAGGTCTCAGGGCAAGAAACCAAACATGAATATTAGAAAGGAAGAGCCTAGCATGCTTAATAAGCAGATGTCAGATGTAACCATTGAGCGTGTACAAAGACCACTAGTGTTCAAGGAGCTTTTGACTTCCCAAGAGGATCATGAGCACCACATGCACAATGCTCCTTATAAGAAGGCTGATTGCTCAACAAAGCAAATGGCACAAGCGTGTAACAACCGCGAGCAAATCTTTCAGCTAGTGCCAAGTCCACCTAAGAGTCCCAGATCTCCTACACCCTCTTTCCCTAAATGGACATAGGAAGCACAACAACAGCTGTCAAGTGCAGCTACTCAATCCCAACCTCTATCTCCATCTAAGGTTAGATGTCCAAGAGGTGGGACATGACACCACTTGTAGCTCTCGGCCCAAGGATATGCATGTGCAACCTAATTTGACTAGATTGCGGCTGATGCTCGATCCACACAAGTGAATGCTCAAAGGGCAACAAAAGACATGACCACTTTTGATCGGGCTAAGGACTTGACACCGCAATCCACCAATAGTAGCTAGCCCACTGAACTAGCTGCTACTACTCCCAATCAAGGATCATAACAGTCACAGCCCTTGGCCGTGACAATGCCCCTTGCGAAACGTGTCCCTAGACATTCGCTTATGGAAGAGGTGTCCCAACCAATGTCCTTGATAACTCCAGCACTTCCAAAGCACCTAAAGCCTAGGCTTGAGGAGCTAAACAGAGGGGAATTAGCTGAAGAGCTAGACTCTCCAAAAAGAGAGGCAGTTGTACCCTCACAATCTAGCAGGGCTGTTCAGCAGGCTGCAGCTATATCCCATGAGGACACACTAGAGAAAGAGAGTGCTAAGGCCCATCCAAGCACATCAACGATTGACCTAGTTCAGGGCCGGTTGTAGACCCCAAGAAGATTGAGACCAAGAGTGCCGAAGAGCTAAGGAATAAAGCATCGAGCCCATCCACCAATGAACCCATTGCCATCTCACCTAACAGCGGTGAAACCTCAGACATATCCATGTGCTCTGAAAAATCCCAGCAACCATTACCATCAATGGTTGCTTGTAACACTCAATCCACCGACAACAAAACTCGTATTGACCAATCAAGAGTGGATACAACACTGTCACAATAGGGTGACAAGACTATACCGGTCACATCCAAGGAGAACCATGACACAATAGTAGCAAGGCCTTAGGAGAAATATGAAAACCCCAAGAGCGTAAGCAATTCTAGCGTTGACCAATCTTGCTCATCTAGGCCTGAGCCCCCAGCTATGCTAAAGCCTAGGGAAACTCCTAGAACCTTGCATGAGATAGCAACCGAGTAAGCCCTCATTGAACATAGAAGTATCACAGAATGCTTAACTGAGTTGGATGTTAAGCTCAAAGTGTTCGCATGTGTCTACGTCCTTGCAGACATGGGCACATTCCCTAGGGAGAAGCTTGAAGAATACTTGCCATTTCCCCTATCCTGGCAAGAGCAAGAATACCTTGACGAGCACTATGACAGGCTCCTGCATGAACGCATGCGAGTCACCTCTGACAAGAAGCTGATGAACTATGCCTAACTGTAACATTCCATGATGTGCTCTGCCAACCAAATCTCTTAGAGATAGAGAAACTAAAGCGACAATCAGAGGGTCAAAGTCAATTTGAAAAACGTTGATTTGAAAACCATGTTGCAATGGCCGAACTAGGAGCCCAGATTATGACAGTCTCAGAGGAGCGATTGGCCAAATGGCGGTCTCAAAGAGACCCGACCTATGTGGCACCAACTTCCTTTCGAGTGCTGACTGCTATTCGGGGTATAGATTTAGCTGGAACTAGCCGAGAAAACTCTCCGGCTGATAAGGTTCTCACTGAGGAGGAGTTACATGTTGCTAGTAGACTTGGACAAGGTGCCATGCTACTCGATGTTGCAAAATATCTATCGTTATTGAGTAAGCTGCCACGAGTATTGGATGCATGTGCCACACTCCAGTACAATCTGGAGTTCTACAATTAGTTTTTATCCTCATGAATTAACATGGATTCGTAAATATGTACATAAATAAACAATGAATTTTGTGACTACAGCTGTATAGATAATATCAACACACACAAGCAATGATAGTCAAGTGCAGGGAGAAGAGTTGGGTTTGACAGACTGAGCTCCTCAAGTCCTCCTCTCACCACATATTTAGAAGTTGTGTGACCACTCCCGCCTCTAGATGGAGGGCATGCAACCCTCATTACCGCCATAGGAAGCCCTGACCAACATCTCTGATGGTGTAGACGGGGCACTGTCCCTTTCTATACACCTTTCCCCTTTTCGGTCTATCCTTCCGGGGATGAGGCCTGCCCCACTCCATGACAACCAGTCCATGCAACTTAGCATAAGCCAAGATCTGCTAATGGCTGGAGGCAAAATGAACATCATCACGGGGGCCGTCCCTCTACAACAAACATTGCATGCCTCATCTCTCCCCTCCTCATCATATGCGCTTAATAACCCACTGTGTAACCCCTCCCATGTGAATATTTTTATCGTGCCTTAGGGCCTAACCCTTGGTTCGCATTTTGCAGGTTCCCCTATGGTAGCAGTCATGGACCACATAGTGCAGCTGGCCTGCTAGGAAGCTCTCTATTGTCGAAGGTAGCATAATGCACTAGAGCCCCCACCAGAACGCTACGTGCCTACTCTAAAGAGGTATGTGCCGAAAAGAGGCCCCAAATGACACCGCCTAGGACATAGGCCGAAAACTCCCCAAGCCAAGAGGACGAGGGCTCAAGGGAGCACACGAAGGCGTGGCAATACCAGCCGTGCAGGCCCCCACCAGATGCTCGGGCACCAGGTGCTTGAAAGAGGAGAGGGTAGCTCGAGACAACCAGGAATTTGATGTATTGTTCAAAAGCATTCTGGAAACAATTGCGGCCAGGGACTACACCATTCAAGTCCCAGCTGACATCTTCCCCGCCCAGCCTCATAGGAGCGCCTCACCAGCACAGCCTCAGTCGCTCGACCACCTAGACTCGCCCCGCCTCGTACAAATAGAGTAGCCCCATGTTGTATAAAAGGCTTATCAAATGCTACCTGGCCATGACTTTTTGTCTCTAAATGGTTAAGTGCTGACAGGTTTCCCAATTATACAAACTTTTCATATCCGCCTTTAATATATTTCACGTCTTTAGTAAAAGAAAAAGATAATCAAGCACAGATGATAAGTATCTAAGTCAACACTATGAAATTCAGATAAGTGATGTCTCCTTGCGTTGCACTGGTTTATCATAGTTGCAGCATATGCCGTGCATGTACTCTCATGAAGTGACAAGTGGATGCAGGATGATGCATGTCTTTGTGCGAAAGTGCTCAATACCCAAGACACCGCAAGACCGCCAACCCCACAAAGAGCCGTGACAAAGCCACGCTGCCAAAAGTGAAAATCACCCTTGCCGACCACCCACATCACATGGCCCAAAGCATAGTCATTGGCTACTCTCTCTTTCTGGGTCAAGCTCTACATTTGGCTCACGGCAATTGTTATCTCATATGTACCGACATCGTGTGTTGCAAAGAGATTTACAAAATCTCAAGTATATCTCCCCATCTCAACAACTATTTCTCTAACAATGAGGCTAGGGCACAATCATTGCTGTAATATTCATTTCTTGAGCCTTTGAAGCTCGACATTTCCCAACCCATTGAAAGGTTGATAGCCTCAACATATTGCAATGGTTGTACTCAGGCAAGTTCCAAAAAAAACAAAAAAAAAAAGAGAACAAGAAAAAGAAAAAGAAAAGAAAAGGAAAAGAAAAGAAAAACAAAAAGAAAAGAGACGAAAAGATAAGAAGCACCTACAATCACGGCACAACACCTAGGGGTTCTCAAATTAGGTACATCCAGTGACCTTGTCGTCTGACTCCGTACCTAGTCCCGTAGCCCTTTAGCATCACCCACAATTGTTCAAGGCACATCAAGGGCAGGACATACCTAGGGAGCTTGTCTCGCCTATGGTTCGAACTATCACCCTGACCCATTTGCACGATTCCCTCTTGCACTCTGCCTTAATACCATTGCAATCATTCGTGGTAAGCACTGCATGAATGGCCATGAAAAGTATACCATCCTCATCATGCAAGTCCAATAACTACCAGCTATACCGAAAGTTTGGTGTTCCTGTGTTCAATTATGCTACATCGTGCAGTCACAACGCAAAGGATGTCTCATACACCTTCACGTGTATTTCTTCTAAACATGGACAACTTTGCTTCATCCACATGTTGTTATGAGAAACTAGCCCTTGGTCTTCTAACTACATAATATCTAAGTATGCACGAGCACTCACATAATATCTGTACCAAAATATATACATAGTTTGGGTCATTAAGTGTAGGACAATACTCTTAGCTTGCTTAGAGTTTGACCTGTCTCCCAAACTAATTGAACTACGTCTTGTGCACGATAAAGAAGACTAGCACTACCCCTAGGGAGAGACCACATATGAGAGGTTTTCAATTGCAAGTATTGAAGACTCCAACGAAAGTGTCGTTTGCTCTTCATCGACACTCAACTTTGAATTCTTATCCTTTATCATCCTGCAAGCCCGCCAAGAATCGTCATGTGTAGAATTCCCAACAAACCAACACTTGTGCTGGCCATCAGTGCAATCCCCAACAAAGAATAGCCCTACCACTAATTCCAACAACCCTACCACTAGCCACCTAGGCCACCAACGTGCCCCCAACGACCTTCCTCCACACCACCACCAACACTCCTCCACGACAACCACCGATGTCCCTTCCACCTACGTCTTCAGTGCATGCCAAAGCTTGCTACCTACGACGGTGAGTGCCATGGGACTGGCACTTGTCTAGGAGGGGGGTAATGTTAACCGTTAGACAAACAAGGTGAAAAATCTGGAAAGTCTAAAGAAGAAGACCAAGGCCAAGGCAAAAGTGAAATGGAAGACGAAGGTGCTCCAAGAAAAACATGGAAGCACAAGAAGTGCAGAAAAGTCCTAAATAAAGGAAAAAGTTGCATAAAAAAAAGCATAAGTCAATACTTTTGTAAAAGAGCGCAAGTGCATCATAGTTTAATTTAAAGAGCGCTGGGCTCTAACCCGTGCAATTTGTAAAGGTAGATGGGTGGTAGGAAGGAAGCTAGGAAGATATAAGGACAATGGGAAAAAGGGCCTAGGCCATGACCGACCATGTAAAAAAGGGGATAAGGGGATGACCGCCCAAAAGGGATTTAGGGCTTTGTATATAAAGTTGAAAAGTGAATGAGAAGCTCATTCTTGTGTGTGGCCAAAAGTGGCTCTCTTCTTCTCCTTCTTGTTCTTGTTCTTGCTTGCTTGAGCTCGTGCTTGAGAGAGGGAGTGTGAGAGTGTGAGAGAGTGAGTGTGTGAGGGTGAGGGACCGGGGAGGAGAATCTCTCCATCATCTCCTCTCTTCTTCTTTTCTCTTTTCTTCTCTTGTCTTGATCGCGGCAATGGAGCTTGGAGCGTGGAGCTTGAGGATGGAGCTTGCTTGAAGCTTGCACTTGGATCATGGAGCTACGGAGTGCACGGGAGAGGAGGTAACTCGACCAGCATCAATGGACATAAGCTCACTACACCCATAGATATGGATGGCGCGTCGGCTATGTGAGAGGTAGCCATTAGTGCTTGGCTTGGAATGCTTGAAGCAATAAGCGGTCCGCGGGTCTTAGAGGTTGAGCAAAAGCTCCCATAGATGCCGACAAGCGATGAGCCACCCCTCGCTTCTCTCCATGCTATCATCATCGAGGGGGTGGAATATTTACTTATGCAAGATGTACTAGAATTTTTGGAGCTAAGGGAATAAGAGCTATATTGTATCATAGTGCGTGATACACCTGATGATTTTATAGATTTTGATATACAAGATGCACCAACACATGTTGATGAGGTGGATCGATATGATGGCACGAGTGTCGATGACATTTCTACCACTGTGAGCATCGAAGAGCATATTGAGAATGTGACGCCACAGTATGAGGAGTTCAAACGATTGCAAGAAAGCATTTTTGGACCTTGACCCGATTATGCAGTACCTTCCTAAGAGAGAGACGAGGGTGGCCCAGTTGCACGAGCAAACCTAGATGCTCCATTTATAGCAACAGATAGATGATGCAGAGAATGTAATGTTATCGGGTTTGCGTCAAAATTTACCAGTAGGGCCTCTAGGGCATAGAGAGTATGCACATCAAATTTTATCGGGATTGGGCCCCCTGCTGCAGATTCAGGCCCCCAGACGTGAGCCTCCGGCCAAGGCAGCTATGTAAGAAGCAAATTCAGGCCCTTAGACGCGAGCCTCGGGCCAGGGCAGCTCTAAGGCCCTACTGGTAAATTTTGATGCAAATCTGATGTATATATCTTTACGACACTCCATGCCAAGTGAGTTTGACACAGTGAGTCTGACATTAAACTTGTGTGATGCAGAACAGTGTCTATATAGATGAATTTTCATCTAGACAAGGTGGCCAATCTGATAGCCAAGGAAGGGTGTAGGACTCGGCATTGAAGGATTATATCAGCCAGCTTGTGAGCGATATTTTTGTATTCCATAAGACATGCTCTCCGGATTTTTCTGAGAACTTCTTGAAGTTGAGGGCACTAACAAAGGCTGGGCCCTTCAAGACCATCCCAATGAACTCTAGCTTGCATAAAGTAGTGTTGCTTCGATATTTGAAGCTCCTCTACTTATTCTCTAGTACTAGGTTTGGGCCAATTTTTTCCATGGTGGCATGTGGCATGGTTGTTGTTGTTGAAGACCCCAATGTCATTAGGCAGGAACTACTAGGGCGAAATCTGTTGCTGTGCCTATGATCAAGAATAGCTCTGACCATGGGGAGTCTAGCTCAAAGAAGCCTAGGAGAGAGTAGATGTACTTAGTGCCAAATGATGTCTCATCACCAATGTAATGAAAATTGTAATCTTCTCTTGAAGTAATGAAAACCGATATTTGTTGGATTTGCGTGCAATGTAGTTTGTCATATGCGTTGTTTATTATTATTATTTACTTGAATATTATATTTATTTATCAGATTTATACGCAACACGATTCGTATTCTAAATTTAATACGTAGTGCTTTATTGAGTTTGTGCGCAACATGTATTCATTCGAACGCATGTAATGATAACTCAAAAACATAAATAAAATAAATAACAAGTGAATAAACAAAAATAAGATGCACTAAAAAAATTGTATTCATATTCATAACATTTTACATGGGATCCATTATAATAACTAGGGTTTTACAAAATCTCTTTGGAAGCTACATTCCGTATATGTTTTGGTAGTACACCCCTATCATTGTTGATCTCCATGATGACTATCCTTCCATCGGCAAAAGGACCTCACTATCTGCAAATCCCTATCGGTGACGGTGACTCTCTTTGCATGTACTGCTACATAGACTGAGTCTCCGAACAAGTCAATGATGTAAGCTTTAGTAGCTTCCTGTAGTGCAAGGAGGGCTTGGGCAATCCAACGATCAGGTTGTTGTAAGCGTGTTCCATCTGGGAAGTGCCTCTCGCTGTTCTTAATGAGTATGCTGTCCATAATCTCATGCACTAGCTTCTAGGATGGAACCTTTGGTATCAAGAGATGCGTGGTCTTCTGGTAATGGCAGATCTCATGAAGAGCCACGGTGCTTGGCTTCCATTGACGCTTGTGATGCTGGCGTGGTGGTGGTGGAGCTGGGGGAGGTGGCCTATGCATAAGATTTCGAGGGGGGTGTCTCCAGGCCACTTGCTTAGTGTGTGCCATGCCTTCTAGGAGAGACAACCCAAAACTCAAAAGTGAAATATGTAAAATGAGGTGAAACTTTAAAATTATAGCAAAACTTTCAAAAAATCCTTAAACATGAATTAATGTATCCAGGCTTTGGAAAAATATGACCAGTGATCCAATTGATGTGAAATTTTAACCTGTGGACTCCTCTAGGGTACATCAACTATTTAAAAAAAAGGCCTCATCAGAAGTCTTTGGGACACCTGTCCGGAGGCTTGCGTCTGGGGCTCTGAATCCCTAGGGCCAATTTTTTAATATCCATGAGTTTTTATGATGTCCGATATGTGGGTGAAGTTTCACCAGATTTCAATTTATAAAATTGACAGTTCAATCATTTTTTGAAAATGCATTAACTAGATTATACTTCACTGATAATAGAAAAACTCACCACCGCACTGAGTGTGCGCAACTACATATTAAATGTTTTATCAGCCAAACTACGTGAAATATTGGAAACTTAAAAATTCACAAAAAATAAGTCATGGATCAAATGGAATATCGCATATCGGATATAGTGTTGCCAAATCGCTAAATACAATAAAGATATAGTGCATTAGCCCATGTACAATTGATCATTGATGTATGCGTAATTGCACATTGAATTTATCCTTAACAAAACTACTTTCAAAATTAGGAACTTGAAAATATGCACAATGCAAATCATGGCAAAATAGAATATCAAATATTAGATTTGGCATTATGAAACCATGAAATACACGGTAGATAGTGCATTGCACCAAGTACAACTAGAGCTAGGCAAAATTTAGCTTCATTTTGTAGACCACTACTATTAAATACTTGAAGGTCTACTGGAAAGATAAACCAAAACTAAGCTCCTTATAATCTACAACCAAACTTGAGCTAAAAACATAGATCCAATTACAAGGTACCTTCTCAAAGCATATTGTTGATATTAAGGTTAAATACATACTTGTTGTTGGCAGATCCTATGAACAAGAACCATATCTATGGGCATAATAGTGATACGTCGGGCATGAATGGCTAAAACTTGAGAATCACCCATTAGATATGAAAATAGCACAGCTAGACAATGCCACACAGAATGGTTGGCAACCCAAGAGAGAGATGGCCCCCATGTAATCCAACTTCAGAGAGGACTCCTTCTACCTTCTTGCATGTAGCATCAGCTTCTGACACAGGCTACATCTTGTATGCAAAGCATATATATTCATATACTAGCTTCTCAATTATTCTAACCAAATAATGCAATGTGTAAAAGTGAACTCTTGTTAGTGGTATTTCCAAAATAGGGCACCAGTGTGGATCCATTGGAACTAGCATTCCATTTCTCATGACTTTTTGATCACGTGTTGGAGCACTTTGTTGTCCTGCATTGGCAAGCCATTCTTTCTTTCCATCTTTCCCTTTCTTCCTAGTTTGTATGCAGTATATGCACGGAAATTTTACATTCGCTGCATTTGGTAAACTAAACATACACTTCAATGTTTTTAAATCACATGCAAAATGCCATTCAACTTGATTGTCCCAAACCCCTCGATGTGTAAAATTGCTCCATTATTTTTTTGTTGAATAACATTGGGTATTTAGTGAGGTTTTAAAAAAATTTAAGTACTTCATGGTCCTCCTTTGGTACTTCAAATGCTGCAAGCCACCATATTTCATTCTCTAACTGTACACTGAAGTATAAAGGATGGTTTTCAATTTCATTCTTTGACTGTACACTGAAGTATAAAGGATGGTTTTCATTGATGTTGGGATCCAATGCTCGATTCATAAGTGTTATACTCACACATTCAAGTTTTTGCCCCTTAATAATCTCACTCTCATCAAGTTTGAGGACAAACTTAAGCTTGCCTCTACATTCTTCCATATACATATTGTAGAACTTGACCATAGCAATCTGAACCCTACATATATCCAATACAAAGTTGTTGGATGCATTCAATACAAATGAAACTTCTTAGGAACCATACTTCAATATTTGTGTATTTTCCAAATGTGTTGGCTCACCAATTAGTTCTAAAACTTTCTCATTTAGTTGTTTTTGAGCCTTCTTCACGTGAAATGGTTTTGGTAGAGGCATTACTTGCTTAATTTTGAAGACTTACTTAAATCCTGTATCCAATTGTTGATAGAGCATACTATATGACTCATAACTCATTCCCACCTTGTCACATAATCCTTGAGCATCTATAGCAGTAAACAAGTTGCTCACATCCCTAAGATATTCACTTACAATACCATCTATAATGTCCCTGAATTTATGATTTTCCAATGCATTTTTGACCATATCCTTGCTTAGGACTTTGGCAATAGTATCATTCTCACGATGGAACATTTGTAGTAGATTGAGCATATATTCGTCTATGATATTGTCCACTTCCTTTGGTTAATTGGTGAATTGGTTTAACTAATCGGATGCGCCGACATGCTTCTTTGGTTTTTAAAGTGGTCCCAATCTCCAAAGTTTTTGTGAGCTTTCTCTTTATGTTTCGATTCTCCTTCTCCAAGTCCATAACTTTAGACTGCAACTCCATATTTTGCACGTGTATAGCTTGCATAGCATCTTCAATGACAGACATTGCTTGTTGTAAGCTCTGGTTCTCCCTATCCTTCTTAGCCAATAATCTATCCTTTTCCATCAAAGACTTCATATTCCCTTGTAATTTTGTCTGCATATTTGTCAAGGCTTGATGAACCCATGCTAATCCTTGTGTGACAAGTTTGCATGTGTATCCATACAATCCTTCATTGCCTTCACAAACAAACTTTACAAATGATGTAAGCCCTTCAAATTGTGGTGGCCTTTGAGTGACTGGATTGGGTGGATAAATGCATCCATCAACCCAAAGGTCCACGTTTTTTTTTTCCATGCATTTCTTTCTTGTTGCATCCTGTATCTTATTGCATCATCTCTTTCTACAGTTCTTTTGAACATTGGTGCATATTCATCCTCCAATTGAAAGTGAATATCTCTCTTTCTCTTGGTACATCTTGCACCTGCATCTTGTAAAGAAAAATATATGCCAATTTTAACATTACACAATTACATCCCTTTGATTAATAGTAAGCTAAGGAGTCGATGCAAATTTTTCGATCAATAGCAAGAATACTTAAATATCTGGGAGTTGCACGTCAGCATCAATCTAGCAGCATGCAGCTAATTCTGGATTGGCTCAAATCACACAATTACACCCCCTTGATTCACTATATCTGTGTTCTTTTTTACCCAATTGGATCTAGTCTCTTTCTCTAAATTTCAGTCATGATAGACCCTAATCAACCCCTAATCTGCCTGTAATCTTAGCTTTTAATCTACCTCCAATCAGCATCCAATCTTATCTTCTGTTCTATCCAAAATATTATCTCTCTCTCTCTCTCTCTCTCTCTCTCTCTCTCTCTCTCTCTCTCTCTCTCTCTCTCTCTCTCTCTCTCTCCCCCTCAAGAAGAATCGATCAAAGATATTTAAACACATTTATACAGAATCTTGGCTAGTAGAGAACAATAACATCATCTTATCTTTTATCCTAATTTACTCTGTGTCACTCTATCACTTATTTTCTTAGTTCATCTCACACAGTCCTCTCTCTTCCCCCCTCCCTTCTCCCTCTTTCCCTCTCTCTCTCTCTATGAATTGACACTTAAGGATTAAACAACAACTATGAAGAATAATAACATCACATAGATTAAAAAAATAAAGATACCTCCAATATCACTTGATTGCTTGTAGTATAGAGTGTTGAAGAGGAAGATATCTTATAGCACAATACTGAAGAGGGAGATTGCTTGTAGTAGGGTAGAGAGTGTTGTAGATAGAGATTATTTGATTTCAGTAAATACTATTGAAACCACTCCTAAGATTGCTTATAGCATGGTAGAGACTGTTATAGATAGTACTGAGGATTGCTTTAGAAGAATTCGTATGCAAGAAACCATATTCTAGAGGGAAGGAGAAGAGTACACAAAATTTTGGACAAAACTAGAGCTTGGAGAGGGAATGAAGAAATGCGCAGAAATAGGCATATACTTGTCCAAAAACAATAAAAATTTACAAGGAAACTCTTGAGTCAAAAAGGTGTCTCTGGGTAAAAAAAATCTTAAAATATGATGCGTACGTTGTTTTATATTATTTTTTAACTTCCGCCCTTTTAAGAAGCAAGAATGAGAATGATTCTAATATATTTTCATGTTGAAAAGTCATGAGGGCATTAAAGAGTCGTATATTAATGAATGGCTCCGTTTTTACAGAAAATAGAATTGCATTTTTTTAGTTATGAAGATTTTGAGAAAAAGTGACCTTATCTTACAATTTGAGAATAAAATAGTAGGTGAAATCTATTGAAAATACAAATACGAGATTTGCTTGATTATAGGAGATCTCTTATTTTAATATTATTTTGGAATCTCTTTTGAGAGAGAGAGAGAGAGAGAGAGAGAGAGAGAGAGAGAGAGAGAGAGAGAGAGAGAGAGAGAGAGAGAGAGAGAGAGAGAGAGAGAGAGAGAGACCCCTTAAGGGGCAAAAAAGAGAGTCCATGTTTCTCCTAATGTTTACCGAAACATTCAAAAGATCATGATATAGAAAAAGATGTGATAGATTTGCCACCCAATTCAGAATATCAGCCTATTTTGCCCATTCCTTTAAGTTCTCCAAAGATAAAGGAAGGAGTGGCTCCATTTCCTCAAAGATTGAGAGGATTGAAAGTGACTAAAGATAATGAGAAGGATAGAGGAAAATCTTTTGATGTATGGGATGAATTGGAAAGTTTACACTTGTCTATTAATTTGAGACAATTACTTGAAATTTCTCCTGCTCGTAGAGCTCCCAGAGCTCCAGTGGTAAACATGGAGGTTCAGTGGTAGATATGGGTGTTCGATCTGTAAGAATCACTGATTTATTCTTGGATCCCAGAGCTCCAGTGGTAGACATGGAGGTGATGAAGCACATAATATTTGGGGCTCAGTTGGATAGCGAAGCAGCATTGAATTTAATGATAGAAGAGAAAATGCTTAAATTGGGTTTCATGATAAGCAGGAGATTACAAGTATTGTTCTACAATTAGCTAATCAACAAAAAGTGACTCCTTTAGGTCTCTTACGTCAAATTCCAACTGCGATTGCACAATTGGACTTTAGCATTAATTTTTTGGTAGTGTGACCTATCCAAGGAGCTACTTCGTATCCGCTTCTTTTGGGGAGACCTTGGTTGTTGCAATCACGGTGCGACCAAAGCTAGCACAAAGGCATTATAATGATAGGACCCAAGCATGATAGGGTATAGTTGAGAGTTGTGGCTAGGGAGTTTTTGCATGAACCTATGGAGGAAAGCACATATACGAATCATTTTGAAGGCCCTAGAATACAGGATGAATTTAATGAGAGCTCAGAGACTAAGAAAAACTATGGTTGGTTATATAGAGATTTATGTCATCATGCCTTGTTAGATGGGGATAAGACAAAAATCAATACGATGCATCAAAAGAATATGGCAAAACCCTTGGGTATGGGGGAATATTCTGTGCACTATTATTCAGAATATGATAGTGATAGTGATATAGCTAATTGGTTGACCATCTCTGATAGTGGTTTATTTGATCTATTGGCAGTTTTAGTGGATGAGGAAAATGCTAGAGACGAATGGGGGATTACTAGTTTAGATGCTAGAAGCTTAGTGAGGGAGAGCCCAATGTTAAATGTTAGTGGTGGAATACAAGAGCATGATTATTTTCAAGATTTCTTCTTTGAGTTTAATTCTCGAGTTAGTATGCATGAAGAAGAATCAGAGGATGGAATAGAGGAGATGAGTGATGAATTAGGCATTGAAGAATTTACACCAGTGTTGGGGGTTAATGAAAGGGAAACAAAGAATCTACCTATTATGTTTTCTTCTTTGGGGATGGATAAGATTCCATTTGGGTTTGACCAATTATCTTTGTCTATTCAAAAATTTTACTTCCATTATTGGAGAAAAAGAATATGAGAATCTCATGGTAATGGAAGTTGTAGGTCTTTCCAATCTCTATCTTGTAAAGAAGAAGACGAATAAAATCACTCAACTACAAATAGATAAAGCTGTTGCAAAGAGTGAAGTATTAAAGAATAATAAATTGGCTCAATCTTTACAATTATATTATAGCGAGGAGATAAATTATCTAGAGGAGATTGTAAGTCAAACTGAGAATTTTTTTGAGCAGGTGTTACAGGAGAAGTGACATATAGAACAAGTACAATTTCAATTGATGGAACAATTAACTATGAGAGATGCAGCCATTGGTGTTTTGCAAATAGAGGTGAGCTCAACATCTCGTAACAACTTGTCTTCAGAGAGAAAAAGTGAAAGCATCCTAGTATCTCCCAGGGGTCAGGGGGCTACAAATGTTCCTTGGCTCTATCATCAACTATGTCGAATAGATCATCCAAAAGGGGAGTGCCTTTGAGTTCTAGGATGGGAAATTTATTTTCACATGTAAGTGATGAGTGTGGCAAGAGAAAGATTTTACCACATCTCGCTGAAAAGATTATGGACTTTACAGTTTATATTAATGGCACCTCTCATGGCATGAACTAGTGGCTCCAACAAATTTTACAGAGCTAAAGAGAATTATTCACTATTTAAGTTGTTGCATAGAAGGAGAAGAAAATCAAAATCTTCACTTGTGTTGATACTTAAGATGAAACGTAAGAGATGGAAGTGGACTTTTCAAGATCAACAATGTCTTTAGTTTTATAATCAGATTTTGCGACATATCACCAAGGTTTACATGATCAAAGTAAGAATAAAAACAAAAGTACAAGGTATTATTCAAAGGACTTGCAAGCGTTAATGGGGAAGTGAGATGTGTTGGATCATTATATGGTTGAGATCACTGAGTTTTCTCCACTAAAGGAACTTTCTAGTGTATTAGTTGTATATCAAACATCTTGCAAATCACCATCTCGCGATCCATGATCTAAAGTTAATGATGGAAAAAATGTGGGAGTGGGTAATCGGCTATGTCATGTACCCATGATGAAATCCACTGATGTACCAATTATTAAACCTAATAGGGTTCAAACAGCTTATGTGCGCAATTCAAAAATTGAAACAACACGTTTTGAAGTGGCATCTAATAGACTTTTATTATTGGACAATCAGTTGCAAGGTGTTGCTTTGGAGAAGTTACAAAATGTTTTAAAGAAATTTTCTCATATGTTTGCTTGGAGCTATGCAGATTTGAAAGGCATGAGACCTGAATTGTGCCAACATTATATTGATGTTGAACTAGGTGTTAGACTTATATGCTTGCGTAACAGCATAAAAATCCTAACTATGTAGATAAAGTACATGTTGAAAATACTAAATTATTATATGTGGGTTTTATCAATCCTGACCTATAGTCATTGTTTCTAAGAAAAATTCCAATAAAATTTGCATGTGTGGATTATTGCGCACTGAATAAGCACACTCGTAAGGATCATTTTCCTTTGCCTTCTCTGATCAATTATTAGATCGTGTGGCATGACATCAACTATATTCTTTTATGGATGGTTTTAGTGGCTATAATCAAATTTTGATTAACCTTGAAGATTAGCCCAAAACTACTTTCACTATAGAGTGGGGGACCTTTGCCTATAAGGTAATGCCATTTGGTTTGTGTAATGCCCTAGCTACTTTTCCAAGAGTAATGATGGCAATTTTTAGGATTTATTGATTAAATGGATGGAAGTATTCTTAGATGACTTTTGTGTGCATGGTGACAAGGATAATATGGCTGATCGATTGGAAGAGGTATTCCAGCATTGTGAGAGGACATGCGTTGTTTTTAGTTTTTCACACATTAGCTTAGTTAACTTTCACTTAGTTTAGTAGTTAGATGCAAGCATGGTTGGGTTTACCTTTTAGTGCATGTTTTCTTTTCAATTGGCTTTGGGCACTACGAAGTTACGATGCATTATTACTAGGTGTTGCCTTTTCTTATTTTGTTTTGAAATTTTTGTTACTACATTTTCACTTTTTAGTTGTTTTATTTTGTTATGATAAGAATGATGTACTTATGAATGCTAAGTTCTAAAGGGGGGGGGGGGTTTTGTGACTCATGCATGACTGCGTATTTTTCAGTTTGAACTGGTTGTCTAGAAACTCACCAGAGTATATCCCCTATGGTTTTGTTTCATTTTTTGTTTAGATTCGCTGAGTCACAAAACATCTCTCTGTGAAATTTTGACTAGTTTGTCTGTGATGAAGTTACTTTTGTTGAGTCTTGTGAGATTAGCTAGTTGTCAGCAGGCTGATTGGTTAGTATAGCTTTCTTGATTAAGTTTCTTGAGGAGGGTTGTTGAGCTAAAATAATTGAAGGTTCAATGCTGAATAGTGACCATGTAAGTATTGTTAAAAAAAAACCAAACTCTTAAATATATTTAACCCCCTAAGTTAAGACTTGAAAAAAATAAAACAAAGTCATGACATGAAAGAAAGAAAGAAAAAAACTCTTAAAAAGAAGATATCCATCGCCTCCAAGGTCCTGGTAGGTTGTAGGGATTTTCTTGAAGGGTGCCTTGCGTTCAATGCCTTGCATCTCTTTGGGGTGGAACCTTTTGAGCATGACTAAAAACAAAAAAAACCTCTGATAAAAGGAGATAGAGGTGTACTAATACTTATATTCTATATTGTAACCAATTAGTAGCTAGACACATTGTCTCTTCTTTCATGGAGGATTAGTAGTTCTGCCCTAGAGACTCTATATTGTGGAGTGTCCTATATTAGTTTTGTTGAGGCCTAGTGTTGGTCTTGCAAGAGTAAGCAAAGTCTTTGTTATGGATATTTGGAAGGAGAGTAGCATAACATTTCCTTGCTTTGAGAGGTTTTTTGTTTCTTAGCAACTCTTATGGTTTTCTTTTTGCTTGGATTCTTGCTTAGGAATTGCAATTCATGCACGTCAGTGGACAGAGTGGTTTGGGGATTGGTTTTATTGTCACATTAAGTTAGTTCTTAATTGTAGAAGGCAGAGATTATTATTTGTTGGAATATACTTGTTTCCTTTGTGTTCCTTGTAGGATTGTTGTAGATGTAGCTGTGCTCGTGGGGACGCTCGAGGTTTGAAGGGGGAGAACAATTATTTTTTCACATGACCTGTTGAAGCTTTCTTGGTTGCTATTGTTGTTGAAGTTGTTTTTGAAGACTCGAATAGTTGTCCTTTTGTTAGTTGGTGAGAGCTCACTCAAGCTAGTGAGGGAGGAATGATAACTGCTTATTTTGTACCATTTTTACACTATTTTTTGGCAAAACTAAAGGGCTTTGACTTTGTATTATGCATTATTTTTCATAAATTTTAATTAAAAATAAGGTTGTAAAGCTGTATTTGGGTTGTGGTCAGGTGGAATTAGAAGTTGAGAGTCGTGGTATTTTTAGATGAAGAATTCAGGTAGCGGAAAAATAATAAGTGATAGAAGGCAGATGCATGAAAATTTTTAGTGAAAAGCGTAGATATTTTGGAGAGATGACTAGAAATACGGGTATAATTTAGCATGCATACATGGAGTTTGGGTTAAGAAGCTGCGGGCACTACGGGCAAGGACAAATTAGATCCAGAGATGTGACAAAGAAACCTGTTCGGGTGGAAAAGCTGTCATTTTTGAAAAGAGGTTATTCAAGAAGTTGAGGAGGGGGTGTCAAGTGAAGAGGGGAGTTGTAGAGAGAGAAAGAAGACAATAAAAAATGGGCACCATCATTTTGGGAGTTTCTTGTTGATTTATTGCAGGTGTTGCCTCATTTCTAGCATGGATTGGCTACATTTGATGCTCTCCTATATCTCCTTCGGCCTCATACCATTCTTGATAATGATTCTTGAGTGTAGAGAGAGAAGTTTTCAGCAAGATTAAGGAGAGATTAGTGCATTGTCGTAGTGCGTAGGGTTGAAGGTCACCATGGGGGTTTGGCAAGAAAAATGGACAAGATAGATGAAGATGTGTCTTCAAGAGATAAGTAGATTACAATGAATGTTTTAAGGTTCAAGAGGTACTTCATGGTCAATCACAAGGGTTTGAGAGAGAAGAATGTATGGGGGTTCAAGAGCTTAGACTCTGGAGATGGTAGAGATAAGAGAAGGGTTGAAGGTTTCAAGCCAAGTCCTTGAAGATGTTAATAGAGCTTCCCGCTGCTTGTTCTTAGGAATGATCATAAGAGTATTACCTCATAAGCTTGAACTCAAATCAAGCTTGTTTTTCTTGACTGTAAACGCAATCACAAATTATGAAATCAAGTACAATATTCTGTCATGTATCATAAACAACTCTGCATTCCATCACTCATGCATGATGCAATAACATGAATCAAATTTGCATGATTACATTCAATGCAGATTGTAAGGGACAAAAGCTTATGAGTCAGTTACAAGGCTTGAAGGGCAAAAGTGACTTGATTTAAGAAAGCTTCAAATAGAGTTCTTGATAAAAATAAGTTACTACAGAAGCCAAGAAATAAATAGAAAAAGCTTCTCTTAATTCAACTCAAAGCATTTATCAATAATCTATAAACATTGCCCTGCCATAGGGGCACATAAAAGTTGAATATTTTGTTAAGATGTCTTCTGTAGAGCAAGAAATGAATAAAAAGAACATTGTTGTAGCTAAATCTCTGAATATGGCTGAAGATATCAGCCCCAAATTAGCCCAAAAAGCTTTCGGAATTCACATCTGATGATAGCATAAACTTTCCCTAACATGGAGTGCATAGATCAACTAAATACAAGTGTCTTATCATGCCATATGAAGCAATAGAGAAGAAAAAGGACTATCCTCAAAAATCATTGTGTGGGCTGCCTATTTCAGCCCATATACATGGCATCTACCTTCCAAGAAGACACTTTGATGAAGTACAAAAACTGCCCCTATATTCAAGAGCATGTAACAAGCAATACATAGATTGCAATAAGCATGTAGAAGTAGGAGAGAAGAAGGGAATCCTGCTGCCCTTGTCTGCCATGTTATTGGCTACCTATTTCAGCCCCAAGCATATACATAGAGCAATCAAGATGCTCTCTTGATACCCCTTCCACAATTCTTATGCAATGTCAACTTGCATCAAGCATATCAATGTCAAGTAAGACCAATGATTAATCATGAAACTTCAAGAAGAGAAAGATAAGTGTTGCTATTCACAATTCTTTGTTTGGTCTGCCTATTTCAGCCCACTTTCATCACATAATCAAGTCAAGAAGGCTTCTTGATACTCCTCTCTTCAAGCTTCTACAATGGTAGCTTGCAGGTAGCTTCTAAGAGTAAGAATGAGCCCCCTTGATGTGACAAGATTAGACAAGAATGCAAGAAGATAAGCTTCAGTCCTTCAGATTACAGGTTTGGACAGCCAATAGCAATCCTCATTCAACTCTTGAAGTACTCAAGAGAGTAAATTTGATGCCTCTCTTGCCATGGGAGATCAGGCTCATCATATAGAGGAATACAGAGGTCAAGAATAAGCCTTCTTCAAGAATCATCAGAGAGATCCAATGAGTATGGGTTGCTACCCCTAAATACATATTTTAGCCCTATTTTACACAGTCAAGAGTGGCCTTCCATTTTCGTAAATGCATGGAAAGAGTAGCACTTACATGTCAAGTGGAGTCTTCTGTAGTTACTTGTGGTTGCATGGCTTGAGATGTCCCCTTTGTGTGGTAGCTTGGACACCTCAATCACTCCTCCATCCATGGCACCCTGTTTAGCCCGAAAATGCGGTGGAAAAAATGGGATGTTCATGCTGCCCTCTTGTCTCTCACTTGACTAGTTCATAGGTATCATAAGTCACATAAGTGATAATGCAAGACATATACAATGCCCTATGCTCAAAGACATAGACAACTTCATGAACTTTGGTGGTTCTTCTCTATAATGAACTTGTGAGTTATGTTTTTGAACTACATCACTGACAAATGTAGTCAGGCTCACAACCAAGCCATATAATTGTCCAAAATCACTTATATCATGACAGATGTAGCATGACTTACATAACTTTATTTTTCTCAAACAGTGAATGTACGGTGACTTAGTCTTGTCAAAGCATGAAAAACGCCTTACAACTCGTCCTTACCAAGAGCTAGCAGGACCATCATGTAGACAATCAAATTGTAATTTTCACATCATGAACCTAGAATCCCATGATAGCGTATTAGTGGGAGAAGTGAAAGATTTAGGATTTTGAAGATTGCTAGAAGTGAAGGGAGAGGACGAGCAAGCACCAGCACTCTCAAATACGGTGGATCATCCTTAATTATCTTCTTAATTAGGTATGAACGTTTTCATTTGAAAATTGAATAAAAAATAGATAGAATATATGATTTATGGTTGTATATATTCATTTTATGATCTTTGAAGGTAAAATGGAAGAGAAGAATTAAAGTTTTTGCATTAGAACGATTGAAATGGTAGAGAAATGGTTGAAATTAGGGTAAAAATTGTATTTTTAGGCCATAATTAGGAAAAATTAAGAGTTTTGTATAATGCTGATAAGAAGTAAATAAAAAAAGAGTTAGAATGCATTGAAAGGAACCTAAAAGTGAAGTTTTATATGTTGGAGATAAATTTACTAAAAGATATATGCATTTTAGTATAAAAAATAGCAGTTTATGATAATTAAGAGTATTAGTAAAAGATTAAGGATGAGGACCCAAAACAGAGTTAAATTAGGTCATGATGGATTTATCTATTAAATCTTAACTTAAACAGATTTTTGAAATTAAAGTTATTGAATTTTAATGGTAAAAATATCAGTTTTTGGGTGTTTTTGGGTAGTAATTAGTAAATATTAAAAGTAAATGGAAAACAATTCAAGAAGTAATGCACTTTGTGGGGCAGGTGAAGTAGCATAGTAGGTATCTTCTGTATTTAGCTCATATCTATGCTCCTCTCACTTTACTTACTAAGATGGGAGTTCAGTTTGTATGGAGGCATGATCAAGATAAAGCTTTTAGTGTACTGAAGAAGATGCTCATAGTGGCACCGATTTTGCAACCCCCATAGTGGAACATTCCATTTCATGTATTTGTTGATGCATATGATATTGTGGTGGGTGCAGTCCTGATGCAGGAAAAAGTTGTAGGTTGGTTCAAACTTGTCTATTATGTAAGTAGACAGCTTACAATAGCTGAAAAGAACTACATAGTGTGATTGAAAGAGAAGCTCTTGGAATTATATTTGCATTACAGAACTTTAGGCATTACTTATTGGGGAACCAAGCAAATTCTCATGTGGATCATCAAGCTTTATTGTATCTCATTAATAAACCTAAGCTTATAGGAAGATTAGCAAGGTGGATGCTTCTTTTGCAAGAGTTTGATTATAAAATAGTGCATACACTAGGGAAAGACCATGTTGTAGTAGCTGATTTCTTGAGCAGGATTGAGTTAGTGGACCCTATACAAGGGGCAAATGATCAGTTACCTAATGGAGAGTTATTAAGCATTCAGGTACATCAATTCAATTCTTTCTATGACCAAATGTTGACTTTTTGCTTACTGGAGTAATACCTATAGAATTGTCTAGAGATCATCGTAGAAGGTCAGCATTACAAAGCAGACGCTTTTAGGTTATCATGGGAGTGCTCTATAGGAAGGGCTTTGACAATGTATTGAGAAGATGTGTAATTGTTGAAGAACAGGCCATTGTACTACATGAAGTTGAGAGCAGATTTTTGAAGTCGATTTCAAAGTGCAAAAGACCCATGTAAGGTGTAAAAGAGTAAATTTTCATGGAAAATGAAATGATTGCAAATCAAGGAGATGTAGTTTCCTTAGATGCATTTTGACACCAGGATTTCAACGCAAGTCTGTGTTTGTCAATCGGAGGTCATTTGACCTCCTATTTAATGGTCATAAGGTTTGGTGTTATGAAATAACTACTAAATTCGAAAGCCGAAAAGCATGTGACAGAGGCCACCTTGATAGATTTTGATGCCATAAAGCCTTTCATCCAATTGGATTGTGATTCAAAGCTCGTTTTGCCCCTCCATCCCGATCGAAAGCACTAGTTATTTGGGGGATGAAGCTTAAAGAAGCTTAAGAGGGATTGAAAGCACAAAAATGGAGTGTAAACCGAAGGTTGAGGATGTGTCAGTGGCCCAGGGAAGAGCGTCAATGGCTTCCTGACTTTGAAATGCATGTGTAACGTATAAGTGCTCAATTTTGATGTTTTATGATGAATATTTTGCCTATAATTTGAAAAATGGTTTTAAATGATTGAATATGATTTCTAGTGCTTGAAAAATAGAATTATCAATTGGTTCTTGTTGTTTGTATAATAAAAATGGAAATTGAGAAAACCCACAATGCGAGAATTTGGAAAAATTGAGGGTTTTATGGTTCTTTTGGTGTTCATATGGAGTCATAAAGAATATAATGCTATATCTTGGTTCATGCAAGCTCTACATGTCTAAAAATTAAAAAAATAAATAATAAATAATAATATAAATCAAGAAAAAAGTAAAAAAAAAAGATTTTACTCATGGAAAAACTATAAAAAATTACGAATGTGTCTGTGAATGTATGGTGGGGCTAGGATATGAGGTTTAGCCTAAATTTATCCCCATCCTTTATGTTAAAGTGCATATTTATTACTTTTTACACATAAAAAACACATAAGAAAATACTATTTACACCTATCAATGAATACAAAATCATAAACAATAGGGAAAAAGGATTGTAGGGTTTGGTGTGGCCTTAGCAACAACGGCACACTATGTTAGTAGAATAAAATCATGAAAAGAATTGTTTGTGCACAATCCACACTGTTTGGTCTATAAGTTTACTTGGTTGTTTGCATTCACATTCTATATATGTGGTATCATGAGAATTATCTCCTGGATGCATAGCACTCGTTTGCGAATATTTGACCCACATTGAGTCTAAGGTTCCCTAAGCCGTAGGTTTAGATGATTGTTTCCTTTGGGGCTTGATTTGTTAAGCATTGAATTATATTCTAGAATGAACATTAAAAGGGAGGACTATGTTTCACATGTGTTTTATATTGAAATAACACATCTTGGGGCTAATCCATGCGGTGTAGGAGAGCTATAGTGGGGCCACAGTAATTAGTTGGGGGTGCTCCTTATGTGTGTGATACGAGGTGCTAAACACCGTTATGTTTGGGTGCTCTAATTTCTTGGAGTTGGGAAGGGCAACACATTGGACTACACTTTAGAAATAATATCTACAAACATGTTCTTTGGATAAATAGTTCATAATGTCTATATGCTGCTGGCCATGAGGCCATGGGGTTGTTTAGGTGAGTTTAGGAGGCATGGCTAGCCCTAGAGCTAGTGTTGGGCCCATTTTTGGTCTTGACAGGTGGTGCATTTTCCAAGAGTTGCTAATAAGTGGCAATCTCTGATTCTCCGTTTTATAGGGACTAGTCAATTAGTTTATGCCAAAGAGCATGGAGGTTGACCAATTATTTCCCGATAAACACCATCAAGCCAAGATCCAAAAACAAAAAAGAGCCAAAAGGGCTAGACGGAGAGCTAAAATAATTAAAAGGTATTCCCATCAAACTAGTAGCCCAATACCCTTACGACGGAGCAGTCTTAGTGACCCTAGTATCACAAATAGTTCATTAGGAAAGGGTGGAAGCTCTAGTGCTCCCCTTCTCCCAACAAGTCGGCCCACTTCAAGTGGAGTTGTAGTAGTATCATCATAAACTCCTACACCAAATGCAGTTGTCATTATGGTACAACCTATTGCCATTCCTGCAAGAACGATGGATTTTCCATCTTTAGAGTGTCCCTTACCCATCTTTAATTGGTTAATAGAAGAGGATGCGAAGCTTCACATAAGTGAGTTCCAAAAACTCATGTTTAGCTTGTTGGGGGTAAAGGCGCCTCCGCCTAGCCGTCCGTGTATTACTACACTGATAGTACCCACCACTGCACATTGCAAGTGGCGGGTGCCTATCACAATCACTTATTCTTTATTCTTTTAGTGATAGTTTGAATAAAGGAAGGCCCGGCCACACATTGTGGTTGCTGGAGTTCCCATTTCTTGTCTCTCTCTTTCTTGCTCTTGCTCTCCCACCATAGCTCTTGCGTGCAATCTTCGATTCTTTACACCTTTCAATTGGTATCAGAGCACGTCCTTCGCGAGCGCTTCTTGGCCTTCCCTGGTATCTACAAGAGGTATGAGAGCTTGTTTCTCACTCAGTTCTCAGCCATTCTTTGACATGAACAGCAGGGTTTCATGAAGAGGCAACCATAGCTTCCATCATTGAAGCTTGTTCTCTTCACCTCTTGCTTGGACTTGTCCTAGGATTGTGTAGGCCTATTGTAGGCCTTCAGTGGGCTCTTGCTTATCCCCTACCCACCCTGATTTGGCCTCTCAAGTACAACAGCATGCTCACGTTTTATTTGTGCATGTTTGCAAAAATGGCTCAAAAATCACTCTTTTTGTCATATCTCGGGCATTCAGAACCTGATTTAGGCAAGGTAAGAGTCTAAGTTGGGGTTTTGGCACGCTTTGGACGTGATGGTGATGTTGAATTTGCCAAATTATGATGACAAAATATTATGCAATACATTTCAGGTCTGAGATAACATGTATTTGTATGCCTATGGCTTATGTGATGCTTCTATTGATGTCTATTGATACCGGATCACTTGTGGATGTTATGCCTCTTATGTGAGATGCATTTGGAACTGATTTAGCTCAGCCATTGACTATTTTGAACAGTCTCAGATGTGGCCAAAACAGGGCAACACTTATCTCTTGAAGTTTATGCTTACCGGGATTGATCACTTGATGCATATTGATGCCTGTATGATGTCTACATGTATGGAGATGCTATGTTAATGGATTGCCGTAATTTTGGTACTGATTTGAGGCTTGAAATACTCAGTCTAGAGCAGTGAATATCTGCTGTAAATAGTTGGGCTTGAAGCTATTCTACTCATGTATGCTTATGCATATGCTATTCGGGTCATGTCTTGGAGACGTACATTAATGTATTGACCATCGGGGATTGGAAAAGAGTTCGACGTTGCTTCTGAATCATTGGTTGAGCTTGAGATCCACTTTCCATAGCATTTCGATATTTATCTTGGATGTATCTTAGCACTTATCGATCTATGCTTGACCGCTTTGGGCATGCACTTATGCTCATGTCGCCTACCTATGTCAATTACATTGTTTGAGCTTGGATGCTATTGGAGCTTTACTTGGGCTTGACATTCGATTGTCTGGAGCATATTTTGGAGATTTATTGTCTTTCAGAGTTTATTTTGGGATAAACTTGATGTCTATGGATGCTACATATGGATGTCACACCGCCTCCATGTCCGGGATGTCTCATTGATGCTTGATCTTGGACACTTGTCACTGGTGCTTGTACATGCTTTGTTCGAGCTTTGTTGCTTGATATTTATGGCCTTTGTGCTAGTGGGAGTGTCTTTGGATGCTTGACAGACATTGAGCAGGAGGCCTATGCTATTTGAGCTTTTGAGACTATTTGGGATTTCTTACCCTTTGGGATGATGCATGGTTCATATGTCTTGGTTCCTTTCGATGCTTATGAGCTGACTCTTTGACTTGGGTACCTTTCCTTGTAAGCTGACACCTACTTGTGTCAAGTCTTGGTAGTAGCATACACACTTTGCTTCGTTGATTGGGGGTGTGTCTACTCACTGGCAGATATTTCATGACATGTTCGGGTGTTGGATTCATGCTTATCGACTGTCATATGCCTATGTTATGCCCGCATGATGCTGGTTATGGTCTTGGCAGTATATGATTGACTTGGGATCCGCTTTTGGCACAGTTAGCTCTCATTTATTGAAATCTATCATTTATTACAACAAGCTGAAATCTGCAGATTTTGAGCACTTCTCTGAGGGTAATGCTTACTATTTGATGTTATCTTGGTCATATTTGGTGGATAGGTGCTTCTCTTGGTAAAATGCACTCTTTCAGCCAGTTTTAACAGTGGATTTAGGGCATTTTCTGCTAATTACAACAACTTGCAATTTCGCATTTTTGCATTGATTTGGAACAGTATGGCTGGCCATCTGAAAGACACAGATCTCTTTAACATTTCCAAGTTGGATGGTACCAACTATGGGTATTGGAAGTCCCAAGTATGGCAGGTTTTGGTGCAGAAGTTGCAGATTAAACCCTTGCATTTCATGGGTGCCAAACTTGAGGATATGGATGATGATGTTTGGATGAAAGTTGATGAGCTATGCAAGTCTACCATTATTTTGTCACTCTTGGAAGAGGTCCATCATAATGTTGTTGAAGATGAGAGTCAGAGTGCATGGGACATATGGGAGAAAATTCAGGAGCTTTATGCGCAGTAGAGTCATGCGTCACAGATGTATTGACTGAAGTAGTTAATGGGCCTTCGCATGAAGGAGGGGTCATTCCTATCATCTCATTTCAGTCAATTTCATGCTATCATGAAGAATTTGTTGTCATAGGGTATTGAGTTCAACAATAACTTGCACCTGTTATTTCTACTTGGCACCCTTCCTGAATCATGGGATGTTTCCATACTGCCATATGTACGAACAAGCTTGATGGGCTGAAAATCAAATATGTTGAGAGTGCTTTATTGATTGAGGAAATCAAAAGGAGAAACAATGATGCTTCCTGCTCTTCACATGCATTGACAGTTAGAGGTGGCAGACATGGCAGTCATGATAATGATCATAAGGGCAGGGACTCTCAAAAGTCCAGGTCCAAGTCACGTGGTCGCAGTAAGTCCCGTGGACGGAAGTCTGATCTTAGTTGTCATTATTGTGGGAAAGTAGGACATATTAGGCCACAGTGCCATAAAATGCACAATGATAAGCACAAGGAAAAGGGAAAAGAAAAAGTGCAAGAAAAATCTTCTGAGCGCAGTATTGTACCTGCAAAATCCAGTGTGAAGATAGAAGAGGTTAATGTCATGTAGGCCACCGATTCAGATGATGATTACATACTTGTAGCTTCTTCATGCAATGCCTTACAGGCTTCTGAGATACATTCTATGTATGTGGAGTGCTGGCTCTTGGATTTGGGTGTGTCCTTTCATGTGACACCCTGTCGAGATTGGTTTCATACCTATCGTACCATGTCTGGTTCTGTGCGTCTTGGTGATGATAGGTCTCTTGACATTGTGGGCATTGGAGATGTTAGGCTGCAGTTTCCTTCTGGCAGCTCTTTTGTTTTGCATGATGTACGCCATGTACCTGTGTTGACTCGCAGTCTTATGTTAGTTGAACAGCTTGATGATGCAGGGTATTTTATGTCTTTTGGAGACTCTGCATGGAAGATTACTCGTGGCAAACTTGTATTTGCAAGAGGTGCCAAGTTTGGTAGCCTCTATCCCTTACTTGTATCAGGAGCTACATTGGATCTTGTTTTGTATGTGGGTTCTATTCCCCATGTATCCCTTTGGCATGCTCGTTTGGAGCATATGTCTCTTAAAGGAATGGAAATGCTCAGTGCTTTGCAATATCTTCTGCCTTTTGACTCTTCGCATTTTGATTATTGTGATCATTGTTTGTATGGCAAGCAGATTAGAAATCCACATAAAAAATTTGGTAAGAAACACATGGGTGAGCCCTTGGCTCTTGTGCGCTCATATGTATGTTGGCCCATGCCTTGTCAGTCACTTGGTGGGGCAAAGTACTTTGTTACTTTCATAGATGATTACTCACGTAAGGTTTGGGCTTATCCCATAAAGAGGAAATCCGATGTCTTGAACACGTTTTGGCATTGGCTTGCATTGGTAGAAAACCAGTCTGGAAAAATGCTAAAATGCCTAAGATCAGATAATGGGGGTGAGTATGTATCACATGCTTTTGAGCAGTTTTGTGATGAGCGGGGTATTAAGCGTCAGTTGACCGTCCCTTACACCCCACCCCAGAATGGTATGGTTGAATGTATGAATAGGACCATTCAAGAAAGGGTTCGTAGCATGCTTAGCCAAGGTGACTTACTGCAGCACTTTTGGGCTGAGGCAGTTACTACTGCAGTGCATCTCATTAACAGGTCGCCTAGCAATGGCATTGACTTTCAGGTTGCAGAGGAGGTGTGGGCAAGCAAGCCCTCCTTTTATGATCATTTGCGTGTCTTCGGCTATGAGGCATTCTGCCATGTGCCCAAGGACAAATGCAATAAGTTGGATCCTAAGAGTGTCAAATGCATTTTCTATAGCTATGAAGATGCAGAGGAGAGATGGGTTACCATCTATGGGATCCACAGGCGCGGAAAGTGATCCGTAGCCATGATGTCATCTTTCATGAAGACAAAATGCATATGCAGCCTGAGAAAGTGGTTGAGGTAGCAGAGTTATCTTTCAGAAGGAGCCACCTACTCTCATTCAGTCCACTCCACGGCCAACTAGACATCACACAGCATCACCTGATGCTCATGGCCCAGATGTTAGACATGTTGATGTTAGACAGGATGTCAGTTAGGCAGCAGAGCCTGGATTCAGGCGTTCTACTAGAGATAGATAACCTCCTAACCATTTTGTGCTCTCTATGGATTATGTATTGGTTACAAATGTAGGAGAGCCTCTTACTTATGATGAGGCTATGCATAGGGGTGATGTCTGTTGAGTGTTGAAATGACCTATTTTTTGGCTGATTTTTGTTATTTTTGAGAGCTGAATGGTTGATTTTATGAGATGATTGATTGGTTTGGAAGTGGTTTAAGAGTGTTTTGGATAGGTTGGAATGGTTTTATTAAGCTCATGATGTTTATTAGTAGAGATGTGAAGTTCTGTTGATGTTCTAATATGTTTTGTTTGGTCCTGATAGCTTCTGTTGAGCTTTTGTTTTGTTCTGTTTTCTCTTTGTATGGAAGGATGGAGTATTGATTGATAGGGTTTGAGATTGTTTGAAAGCTTATTGAGTGATTTTTGATGGTTTGGAATGGATTTGGTATGAGGTATGTGGTTCTGATGCTTTCTGTTGACCTTCTGTAACTCTCTGTTGAGCTTCTGTGAGCCTCTGTATGCCTCTGTATGTGTTCTGTTGGATGAGAGTGTAGCTTGGGAAAGTTTTCTAGCCTTGGAAAGAGGTGAATACAAGTGCAAAAGAGCTAAAAGAAGTAGCTGCTGAAGACTGAAGTAAAGACTGGAGTGAAGTGATAGTGATGAGCTATGAAGAGACATTGGAGTGGCTCTGGTGCCTCTTCGCATCTGACATACCTTTTGGGAGGTGCATCCACGAACTAATGAGGGTTATTATGAGAGTATTGTAGTGAGGATATGATGTACTATTAATAGAGAGAGAGAGGGAGTCAGAGATAGTCAATTCTATCAAAACAGTGTGATTGTATATGAGAGATTGAGAGAGAGAACTATGAAGATATTGAAGATGAATAATATGTGATTGATTTCCATTCAAAGATGGTGTTCCTCTGTGTTCTTTGTTCTATTGATGGATTTTGTGAAGATGTTGGAGAATATGGTTGATTCTATCAAATCCGTGGGAGAAATCTACTATGATGCTGCGTGAAGAATTGCTGTTTTCTTTGTTTTGATGATCAAAAGAATGAAATAAAAGCTTGTTGATGTTACAAGATAGATTTTCTTGCAAGAGAATTCCCTTTTCCTTGGTGTTCCTCTTGGGGCTCCAATGTCACTCTTGGGAGAGGGCTATGTAGTTTGAGCTTGACTCATTGCATAAGAATAAGACTTGGGATTTGGTTTCCTTGCCTCAGGGTAAGAAGGCTTTGCCATGCAAGTGGGTGTACAAGCTGAAAAGTACCCCTGGACACCCCAAGCTGGCATACAAGGCTCGATTGGTTGCAAAGGGTTTTAAGCAGGAGCATGGTGTTGACTTTGATGAAGACTTTTCTCCTATGGTCAAGATGACCACCCTACACATAGTCTTGGCCTTGGTTGCACAGCTTGACTTGGACTTGTACCAGATGGATGTCAAGACAACTTTTCTACGTGGGGACTTGCACGATGAAATTTACATGGAGTAGCGTAAGGGCTTTGCAAACCCTAACTGGGAACACCTAGTGTGCAAGCAAAAGAAGAGTGTATATGGCTTAAAGTAGGCACCTAGGAAAAGCTACCATAAGTTTGATGCATTCATGCAGTCACAGGGCTATAGCTGCAATGCTATGGATCCGTGCTTGTACACGAAGAAAGCTCGTGACGATTCTTTACTGATTTTGTTACTCTATGTGGATGACATGCTTTTAGCAGGGACAACTCATGAGGAGCTCGATGCTCTTAAGGCTCAGCTCAAGAAGAGCTTTGAGATGAAAGATCTGGGACATGCCTCTCATATACTTGGTATGCACATCACACGCGATAGATCTCAGGGACTCCTCTATCTGTCACAGAGGGAGTACATGCATAAAGTCCTTGAGCGCTTCCGCATGCAGGATGTTAAGCCTATTGGCTATCCATTACCTTCTCATGTGAAGATTTCATAGGCCGATTGTCGGTAGATAGATGAGCATAGGGCCGAGATGGCCAAGATTCCTTATGCATCAGCCATGGGCAGTCTTATGTATGCCATGATAGCCACCCGTCCAAATATTGCTTTTGCAGTTGGGGTTGTGGCACGTTATATGGCTACACATGGCAAGAAACATTTGGATGCCGTGAAGGGTATCATGAGGTACCTGAAAGGCACAACAGATATGTGTCTTTGTTATGGTAGTCGGGATCCAAGAGTCGTGGGGTACACTGACTCTGATTATGCAAGACATGCAGATAGTAGGAAGTCCACTTCTTATGCTGGAGGGGCTATCTCTTGGATGTGTAGGGCGCAAAAGTGTACGGCCCTTTCTACTATAGAGGCCGAGTATATTGCAGCCACAAAGGCTTGCAAGGAGGCTATCTGGTTAGGCAGTTTGATTGTAGACCTTGGTATGACAGATGCTATGCCTACACTGCATTCGAATTCTATGAGTGCCATTCAGTTGGCCAAGAATCCGGTATTCCATGCAAAGACAAAACATATTGGTGAGGTATCACTTCATTTGCGAGGTCGTTGAGGACAAGTCTGTTAACCTTGTCATGATTCCGCCGATTGAGCAGAATCCTGCAGACTTGCTCACGAAAAGCCTCACTACCAAGCGCTTTGCCTTTCTTAGGAGATTGATGGGCATTGGATGAGATGACATATTTTTCCTCATCTTGTTGTACATGTATACATGTTGTACTATCTTTTCTTTATTCTCTCTCACTAGGACAGATTCACCTTTAAGTGGGATGTTGTTGGGGGTAAAGGTGCCTCCGCCTAGCTGCCCGTGTATTACTACACTGATAGTACTTGCCACTGCACACTGCAGGTGGCGGGCACCTGTCACAGTCACTTATTCTTTATTCTTTTAGTGACAGTTTGAATAAAGGAAGGCCCAAACCACACATTGTGGTTGTTGGAGTTCCCATTTCTTGTCTCTCTCTTTCTTGCTCTTGTTCCTCCCTCTATAGCTCTTGCGTGCAAGCTTCGATCCTTCTCACCTTTCATAGCTATCGAATTCAGGACAAGGGATATCTTATGATGATAACTGTGAAAGGGAGGGCTGCAATGTGGTATCATGCTTAGAAGTCATTACCATAACTACAATTGATTTAATCTTTGTAGCATTTTGCAGAGAATTTCCCCTTGAAAGAGGTGGTCAATATTGGCTATGTGTTCTAAATGTGACACATTAAGAGCCCCATGAAAATGCTCAAGCATATGCCAAGAAGGTGAAAGAGGTCTTTCGCAAGTTGCAAGCCTCTATTCTTATTCCACACATGCTGTCCAATTGCAATATTTCTTGTATGGATTGGACTTCAATATCTAAGTACAATTGAGTAGTGTCCCTTTAGGAGATATAGATACTGCTATAACCCAAGCAAAGGAAATAGAGTCGTGCTTACAAGTGGCCTACACATCGAGGGAAAATCTAAACTCAAGCCTTATTCATGTAAATAATTTGGGATTAGTTGGTGGAGATGAAGGTGCGAACAGTACCCCTATGACCAACCCCAATAGTAGAGCAAGCATGATGTAAAATGTGCCTTCTTGCCAGCTCCTCCAAATGTCGTTAAGCCAATTGTGAGCCAAAGAGCTCCTTTTGCAAACCAAGGGTCCATGTAGATAGCAACTCCTTTGCAAGTTGTGCAACCTAGTGAGAGGGTAGCTCATGAAGTCACTGGGTATGAGTCCTGTGTATCCAATGTTATAGAGGAGGTAAAAGATATCATGAAACAGTTTGTGGATATGATCAATGAAAAATACCCTGAGATCGCCGTAGATGTTAATTTCTTAAAGCGTTAACAAAATCTGATGGATACTAGAAAGCTCGGTGATAGGGGCCCATCACAATTCAATTGTAAGTGGCGTGGTGGGCAACATTTTCCTCATAATTGTCCTAATGTCAAATGTGATATATATGGAAAGAGAAGAGAGTAGTGGCAAACTTCCATGAGTTTGATCTAGTAAACATGCTTTGTGAAGTTAAACCAGATTTGAATCTACTACAACTGATTTAATTGTCACCAAACATTCATAAGGAGTTCAAGAAAATCCTACGAATGGGTTATGTCATTGAATCTTTTGGTGTCCATCGAGTGGGAAGTGAATGGTAGGATCATGTAGAGAAGCACTGTCCTAGGGTGCATGCATATGTTAGTGGAATCTTGATAGACAATGCAGTGGTGGACTCGGCTCATTTGTAAACATTATGAGTATGGATTTATTGGAGAGGCTAGGTCTACTAATCCAAAAAGATACCTTGACAGTTTTAAAAATGGCTGATGATAGCCTAAGAAAATTGGAAAGAATGGTAACACAAGTACATGTGACAGTTGCTAATATTGGGTGTGTCCTTGACTTTCGTGTTATTCGATTTGCTGAAAGGCCAAGCTATCAGTTGTTGCTTGGAGGTCCATGGATATTACATTATGATTGTTTGGTGGATATTCCAACTAGTCGATTGATTTTTGAGCATGGGTTAAGGATAATAATTCTTGATGTATATCCTGAGCACATGTTGGATGAAAGGGCATTACATTTCACTACAGAATGGGAGGCACTTGAGGGAACCTCAGCCCCGTTAGAACCTCAAGTTCCAGTGATTCTAAAGAGGGTTCTCCAACTGAGAAGGTTTATCAAGGGTATTTAAATGAGCCAATAGAGGCAAATGATAGGATTCATCATGCTGATGTGATAGAGCTATGTCTTGGAACTCCCAATGATCCCCACCCCATTAAACTTGGCACTATGTTATATTTTGATAAGCATGTAGATTATGTAGTACTGCTATAGGAGTTTAGGGATATATTTGCATGGAGTTATGATGAACAGAAGGGAATTCCCCCCTTTGTTGCCGTGGATACAATCCCATTGAAGGGATATAGTAAGCCAGTGAGGTAGAAGGTTAGATAGATGCCATTTAAGCTAAGAGAGCTTCTTTTTGAGGAATTGATGCATTTAAGGAACAAGCAAATGGGAAAGGACAATCACTCTCTGTCCTTTATTGATCAAATTTTAAATCAATTGGCAAGGCGAGAGATATACTCTTTCATGGACTATTTCACAGGTTATAACTAGATGGCCATTGCTAAAAAAAAAAAGTTAAAAATGATGTTCATTATAATTTTCGATACTTTTACGTACCATGTGATGGATTTTGGCCTACATAATGCTCCTGGGTCTTGGCAAAAAACGATATATAAGACATTTGTTGATATATCCCTCGAAGAGCTAAAAGTTTTCATAGATGATTTGGGGGTAGCTACCATGACTCATCAAAGGCAGCTGATTATTCTACGCATATGCTTTGAGCAATGTCATGAGTATTGTAGTGTTGAATCCTGGGAAGTGTGTATTTGGGGTGCGTTATGGTTTGCTATTGGGTCATGTTGTGAGTGCGGCTGGTATTGCCACTGATCCTGAAAAGGTGGTTGTTGTAGTGGCTTTAAGCCCACCCACTTACCCTAGGGAAGTTCACATTTTTGTTTCATTTGTGGGATATTATCGTCGATTCATTAATTCATTGGCTAAACGTTCATTATTCTTGATGAATCTTTTATCTCACAACCATGTTTTTGAATGGAGGGAAGCATGCAAAGTAGCATTTGAAAATATTAAATTGGAATTATCCAAGGTGCCAGTTTTGAAAGCTCCAAAAAGGGGTGAGGTTTTCTATATACTCACAATTTTGGACAAGGCATAATATTAGTTGTTGCCTATCCCAAATCTAGGAGGCATGTCTTTATCACCCTATTGCATTCACAAGCCGAAAGTTGGAAATTTTGGAGCTTCGTTACAACTACTTGGTGAAGGTTTGCTTTGCTATGGTGTTTGCTACCAAGAAGTTTTGAGACTATATTCTTTATGAGAAGGTGCTATTCTTTACAAAGGTAGAGAGATTGCACTTATTATTGAACAAGCTTCAACCCCCTGATTGCCTAGCCAAGTGGTTATGAGATTAGGAGTAAGCCACCAAAGATGTAAGGTATTGTAGAGTGTTTAGTAGATTTTGGTGAGCCTAAGGAGGAGTGGGTTGAAATTAGTGATTGTGAGGATTTATGCAAAATAAATGTAGCCTTTATTCCATCATGGTATGTATCTATTATACATTATCTATCAACAGGTAGCTTGGTGGAAATTCTTTCTAAATCCATAAGAGGAAGATTAAGCATTAAGCACTTTTCTTTTCAATAATAGCGGGTGTTTTATACAAGAAAGGTGTGGATGAGATAGATCGTTGTTGTGTGGTGCCTAATGAGGTACCCTTTATTCTAGAAGATTGTCATGATTCAATATGTGGATGCCATTTTGCTAGATGGCTCACCACTTAGAAAGCTTTACGTGCTGGCTATTGTGGCCAATGGTTTTTGAGGATGCTTTTGCATATGTTATAAATTGTGATGTTTGTCAGAGACACGATGTTAGGGAAAATCGTAAGTGGCCACTCAATCCTATTCTTATGACTCTACCCTTTGAAAAGTGGGGCATCGATTTTGTTGGACATGTGTATTCTTTGTCTACTACGTGGAAGTATTATATAATTGTGGCAACAGACTACTTTACAAAATGGTCCGAAGCTCGAGCTATGATGAAGGACAATGCTAAGGAAATAACTAGTTTTATTATGGAACGAATAGCTTGCCATTTCAGTCCACCTAGGGAATTGGTGTCCAATCGTGGGACACACTTTTTGAATAAGATTATAGAAGCTTTGAAAATTAAACATAATAAAAATACCCATATAATCCCTAAGTGAATGGACAAGTAGAGAGTACCAATAAGTAGCTTGTAGGGATTTTATCTAAAATTGTATATGAGGGTAAGCACAACTGGGGCAAGAAACTTCATGTGGCTACTTATAATATGAAGTTCAAGAGAGAAACGATCACACCCCATTTAAGTTGGTATATGGGAAAGAGTGTGTCTCACCCTTGGAAATGAGTTACCTACTGTGCGGTTTGTGTTGAACCATTCTTTGGGTGAGAGGAAGCATTATAGGAAAGGTTAACCTCCCTAGCATATCTTGGTGAGATCCGATTGCAAGACTTATTACATCAAGAGGTAGGGAAGAAGAGGATGAAAGCACTTCATGACCTTCGTGCTAAAATATATAGATTTGTGAAGGGTCAGTTGGTTCTATATTATGATGCACATCGCAAGTTATTTCCTGGCAAGTTAGAACCCCAATGGGATGGTCCTTATAAGATTTTTCATATAGGAAAGAATGGATTTATAGCCCTTTTAGTAGATCTGCAAGGGGTAGAGTTTAAAAATGAAGTAAATTTTAACAAGTTGAAGCCCTATTATGTATAGGAATTGACGTCAGACTTAGTACCTTTGCAGGTCTTTCAGGATTTAGTTTAAACTTACACTAGTTGCCAAGGTAATCAAATGGGAAAAATTATTCCTTATCTTGAACTTTTGTATTTAGAGCACCATTATCACCAAGGTCAAGTGATCTAGTGGAGTAAGGGTTATCGTATCACTGAGTGGAAAGATAGATCTTTTACGTGGGATATTAAGGTCTACTGTCACCATTGTCATAGAGTTCTATTAGCATCCCTATTGAGTTTGTTGAGAAAGGAGGGATTGTATCTGTCATACATCCTCTCTTGTGGCTTGACTTTGACTATTATAAGTATAAGTAGATTGATCAGTAAGCATGGCCTATCAATGAAGCATGGGTCTATACTTTGTATTTTGACAGAGCTTCACGAGGGCCCACTATGCATGTGAGTGTCAGTATGGTTATTAAGGATCCTCGACGTAGAGTCATTATAAAAACGGAACTTCATTTAGGCACTCCTTTTATTAATAATATGGCATAATACAAGGCCCTAATCATAGGACTAAAATAACCCAACGTGGTGGTATCCACATGTATCGGTGAAAGGCAACTCACAATTCGTGATCAATTAATTAAATGAGACTTACAATGTGAGGGATCCCATTCTACGGATGTGTCATCATGTAGCCTAGGATTTACTTGAGATGTTTGAGACAGTGACTTGTTAGCTAGTTCCTCATTGGTGGAACCGCTTTACGGATTCATTGGCAAATTATTCCTTTGTTGAGGATATATTTCTTAATTGTGGTCATGAGGGCATATTAGAATTGCTTGATCTTAGCCAAGGACTATTGTGGGGAGTGCTTATGCTGACATGTCTTGCTATGGCCTCTGATGGTTAGTATGGGTGATGGGTCAGGTTGCAATTGACCATCTTCTTATCCTTTCATGGATGCATATGATCATTAAATGACATATTCATCGTGGGACACCCCTTACTCTTTATGTAGGGGGCCCTGTAGGGACCAAGGATTTATTTTCAGCCATAGGATGCTATATGGTGTGCTTTATAGTCTTGTTTTGTTAGGCCAAGAGGGCCATTTCTTTCGTAGGGTATTGGTTGATTTCATAAGGTTAAGAGGACCATGTATATGTTTGGTGCGGGTGCGGTTGATATTTTCTTGTTTTAGTGTTGTACCATATAGGCTCAATGGAGTACCTGGAGCAAGCTTCTTGTTGTGCAGAAGCTTCTTGTGACCAAGTCTAGGTGATGTCCTTCCTTTATGAGTTCTTTCCCTGTGTGCTATATATGTATATGTGTATGTGAGGAATTTTCTTCTATTAGTGACCAACAAAATCAACGCACGAAACCCCAAAGTCTAGGTTATGTGTGTCTGGGGAGGTTTGAGAAGTTGTCTACCTTCTGTGAAGACATTGTTAGGTACTCTAAGAGCTATTTTGCGAGTAGTCCTAGTGACCCTGTTCTGCTAGCCTGCTCGACAGTTGTTTTTGAGAGTTTCTATTAGTTGTGAGACAACTAGAGAAGCGTGCCAAATAAGAAAAGAGCAGAAACAATGAATATATTTGAAGACTATAGTATACAGAGGTGTGTAAAAAGGGGTTCTACCCCCTAAATAAAAGAAAAGGAAATGAAATGAAAGAAATCTAAGAGTAATGATCATTGCCTTGTGAAGGCCTGGTAGGTTATTGGGGACGAGATAGACCTGTAGTAGTCGATGCCTTGTCTTCTTGGGGGTGACATTTAGCTGGAAAGAAAAATCAATAAGGATGGTTGGAGTAAAAATAAAAGTGAGTGATAGAAGAAAGTGACTTAGTATCGCCTTTCGAGATCTTGGTAGGTTCTTGGGTACTGAGACAAGACTGGAGGCCCATGCCCTATTCTCATTGGATCACAATACACTGAGCTTCCTCCTTTTTACACACTCAAGTATCAAGTCCTAAAGTACAAGAAATGATGAATCAAAAATATCTAAAAATGCAATACTAAGTTATAGGAGTCATCACTTAGTAGGAGTTTGTGTTTTAGTTGTCCTAGGTTAGGTAGGTGGGTCAGACTACCACTTAGGATAACTCCTTTGATAGTTCTTTTTAGCCAATCTATGTTGAAACAATTGGTTAGTGACTGCCTTTGGATCTTTGTCAGATTATGCTGCTTGACCTATTCCTTATGGAACTTTATGCCTTGATAATATTAGGGGATAGGGTGAAAGCCGTGTTTGTGTTTTGTTATGTATTTTTTTTGAAGTAGCCAGATGGTCCTTATGGTTTCTTTATGTGTAGATCAGTTCGTGGATTTGACGTACTGAGTCACTCTATCCCGTGGTCGCTAATGAGAGTGGATTTTTCAAGCTGATTTTAAAGCGCAAAAAGACATTGTGAGGTGTAAAAGAGTAAAATTTTATGGAAAATGAATGGAGTTTTTCTAGATACATTTCAACGAGAGTCTCCATTCATCAATTGGAGGTCATTTGACCCCCCATTTAATGGTCGCAAAGTTTGGTGTTATGAAGTAGCTACTAAATCCAAAAGGCAAAAAGTATGTGACCATTAAATGGGGAGTAATCACAAGGTTTGGCATTATGAAGCAGCTATTAACTTCAGAAGCCAAAAAGCATGTGATAGAGGCCAAGTTGATAGATTTTGATGCCTCAAAGCCTCTCGTCTAGTCGGCGGATCGCGATTCAGAGCTCGTTTGTCCCTTTGTCCAGATTGAAATCACTTGCCAAACAATGTGAACACCCAAGATTGAGTTGGTTATATGGGGGATTAAGCTTAAAAGAAGCTTAAGGGGGACTTGAAAGCCCAAAAATAAAATGCGAGGGGGAAGGGTGTGCTGTTTTTTGCACCCCCTCAAATCCATCAAATTGCCAATTTTGTGACTATGGAAGAGACGAGGAACCCTCTTGGACCTGAGATGCACAATTTCTCCACTTCAAATTGCCACAAACCACATGAGAAATGATGGAATAAGGAGAAAATTTAGAAATCAGTCTCTCTCTGTCCTCTCTGCACCTTGTTCTTATGGCTCAATCTATGTGAGAGGGGGATGGGCACTGAAGCGATAGATTTTGGATGTGTGATGATGCTAAAGTGTTATGATGTGTAAATTAAAGATTGAGGATGTGTTAGCAGCCATGGAAGAGCATCAATGGCTTCTCGACTTTGAAATGCATGTGGATTCATATTAATTTAAACGCGTGAGTGCTTGTTTTTGATGTTTTACGATGAATCTTTTGCACATAATTTGGAAAATGGTTTCAAATGATTGAATATAATTTCTATGATTGAAAAAAAAGTTCTCAATTGGTTCTTGTTGTTCGTATAATAAAATTGGAAATTAAGAAAATCAGTAATGTGAGAATTGCAAGATTTTGGAAAAATTGAGGGTTTTATGAGTTTTTATGGTTCTTTTGGTATTCATATGGAGTCATATAGAGTGTAATGCTATATCTTGGTTCATGTAAGATCTACATGTCTGAAAAATAGAAAAATTAATGACAAATAATAGGATAAATCAAGAAAAATAAAAAAATATTTTATGCATGGAAAAATTATAGAAAATTATGAATGTGCTTGTGAATGAATGATGGGGCTAGGGCATGAGGTTTAGCCTCAATTTATCACTATTCTTTATGTTAAAGTGCATATTTATTACTTTTTACACACAAAAAACACATAAGAAAATACTCTTTACACTTATCAACGAGTGCAAAATCATAAACAGTAGGGGAAAAAGATTGTAGGGAGTTAAGAATCCATTGAAATATGATTTTATGCATATCTTGACATATAGTATTCGTTTGTTTTAAGTCTTTAAAGAAAGGCAGTAGCAGTGAATTACTTGGGTGCTGCCTTAGCAATGATGCAATGCATTAGTAGAATAAAATCATGAAAAGAAATGTTTGTGCATAATCCACACTGTTTGATCTATAAGTTAACTTATTTATGCACTCTATAGCATTCACTTTACATCTGCATTTTATATACGTAGTTCATGAGAATGATCTCCTCAATGCATAACACTTGTTTGCAAACCCATGTTGAGTGTGAGGTTCCCTAAGCCATAGGTTTAGATGATCGTTTCCTTTGGGGCCTCATTTGATAAGGATTGAATTATCTCCTGGCATGAACATTAAAAGAGAAGACTATGTTTTGCATGTGTTTTATGTTGAAATGGCATGTCCTAGCGCTAATCCTTAGGGTGTAGGAGAGCCATAGTGGGGCCATAGCAATCAGATAGGGGTACTCTGTGTGTGTGTGTGTGATACGAGGTGCTAGACATCATTATGTTTGGATACTCCAATTACTTGGAGTCAGGAAGGGTAAGACGTTGGACTACACTTTAGAAATAGTATCTACAAACGTGTTCTTTAGATAAATCAGTTATCGTGTCTATACAAATGATTGTTTAGGTGAGTTTAGGAGGCTTGAGAGCCAGTGTCGAGCCCATTTTTGGTCATGACAAAAGTACATATGGGATTGATAAGATGTCATTTCTTCGATGAGATCATGAGTAAGAAGATCCTTCGAGATGGTTTATGGTAGCCAACGGTGCTCAAAGATGCTCATTAGTATATGTGAAGGAGGGCATTATCTGTATGTGGGAAGGTCAACCTCAATCTAGAGACATGATGTAAGATCATCCGGTTCTGCCTCTAGAGACCTTTCAAACGTGGGGCATTGACTTTGTAGGTCATTAAACCAACAACCCGTCAAAGTAAAAATCAATACATTTTGGTATGTATGGATTATTGCACCAAGTAGGTTGAAGCCAAAGCTTTGTGGGATAATAAAGCAACAAGTGTAGCTAAATTTCTGTACTCCAATATAATGATCAAGTTTGGCTACCCTATAGAGTTGGTAAGTGACCATGGGAAGCATTTTCTAAATGAAATAATTAGGAAATTGACTTATAACCATATGATTTTTCATAGAAAATCAACACCTTACCACCCTTAAGCAAATGGGAAAGCTAAGAGCTCTAACAAGATTTTGCTAAAGATTCTTAAGAAGATAATGACTAATAATCGCAAGGATTGGGACACTAAACTAGAATCAACACTTTGGTCTTTTCACATAGTGTATAAGGTATCACTAGGCTTAACCCCATTTAAGTTATCATATGGACTTGAAGTAGTGGTTCTAATGGAAATTTTAGTTCCTAGCTCGAGAGTGGCAGTAACTTATAGATTACCTCATGAAGATTCAATACATGATAGGTTAGAGCAGATGGTGCAACTTGAAGAGGATCGGATTATAGCGCACGACCGATCAACGGTGGTGTAGTGAAGACAGCAAGTGTGGATCAACCGACATATCAAAAATAAAATTTTTAGGGAAGGACATCTTGTGATAGTATATAATTCTAAGCTCGGTAAGCACCCAGAGAAGTTGAAGCTGCTGTATATAGGCCCGTATGAAGTTGTCAAGGATGTGGGTTGAGAAACTTTTATTTTGGTCACAATGCAAGGTGAGATTATTAATCTAGCCATTAATGGATTCAAATTTCAGATATTAGTACAACCAGATTATAATGATCCAATTCAAGAGGCACAAGGAAAGTAGGCAGTTACACTTAATTTGGTTTAGCAACTTAGTAATCACACCCAAAAGACTATCATACTCAACTTACATGCCTTCAAACTTCTCTTTGAGAACATCCTTTTCATGAATTAATGCTTCCAAATATTCTAAAAGAAATGCTAGTTGCACAACTGATATGGTCGAGATATCACTTGAGTCATTCTCCCAACAATGGAAACCCACTGATCATGCATAACCCTAACCAATGCATTCTTCATAGCAATCAAGACTTGTTGCACAAAAACAGAACCTTCTAAATCTAGCTCTAAATCATTCAAAAGCTGTTTTTTAACATTTACAAAAGGCTCCAACCATGCATCTAAGAGAATCCTTTGTTCTTTGAGCTTAGCACTTTTTTGTGCCACTGAATCAATCTCATTCTGAAACTTATCCTCCATATTGGCTATCCACTCTTTAACTACAGCCAAAGATATCTTACATTTTGACAACATGTCACCATACTCATCAATCTACATTCGTAATGCTTCCACTTCACTTGCATGCAATTGCTTCGTTTTGTCCATTTCAATCATCATGGCATCCCTATTTGTTTTCACAAAAGAACTGCTACTGTAATGATTGAACCACATCTAATATTTGATCACACCACCTGCATTCATGTCAAGCATAAACTTATGCAAACTAGACATAAGAGAACATGCTTTCGCGAGAGTATGAAGAACATAATCTGCAAACCAATGACCTCCTATCACCATACACAGCTTCTCCTTGCTACATCAAATCCGATTTCTTAAGCATGGCCTCCATTTTCTTTAGAAAATTGAACCTTATTTTGCATACCCATAATGATAGCATCATCATGAACCATGTCCTTTTTAGCATCATCATTTAACCAATCTGCACAATCTAAGAGCATAGTAGTAACAAGACCATCACCATGTGGTACATCTTGCAAGGTAAATCCCATATTCAATGCAGTAACCAGTTTGATCCCATGATCATTCTCACTATCTGGCAATGCACTAGAATGACCCAAATCTTTGTCATATACATCAACAAGGATATTATCAACCAATTTTTGTTTCTTGAAAGCATTAAGCTTCTCACCATTTTGTGAATCCCTTAAATACAACTAAATGGTCAGACATACAACCTGCAAGTGTGCATACAAAACCGCTAACATCGAACCAATCTAACTTTTCTATTGTTGTTTTCTAATAATAGGAACATGCACCCCCTGCATAAGCTTATCATGAAGTGTACCTAGCCAAGTAGGAATGACCTTATTCTCAGCATACCATAAGATACTAAATGTGTCCTTGGTGATTGTATTCATCTTAATGAAGAGAAGAAAATGTTCCATGAATCACTTGATAAAATACCTTCTCTTGGGATTAGCATGCCTAAGTACATATTGATTCCTTGCACCTGTGGCATTTCCAAATTCTTGCTTCATTTCTCTTGAAGTTGATATAGGCAATTTTCAGGCCTAACCTGAAGAGGTATTATGGATGTCTCATGTTTTATGAGATCAAAAAATTGGCACCATGATTCTTTTTGTGTTTTTGCTTTATAGTTCTAGCATATTCTCTAATTTTGTATATTTGATTTGCTGTTACTATTGTTGCATGATGTATTCTCATGTTCCTATGTCATTATTTTTTGCGTTTCCTATGAGTTTTTTGATGCAGTATTAGGTATTCTTTGCATCGCCTATAACAGTGCAATGTATTTCCATATGAGGCATTACAGTCTTATTATGCATTTTGCATAGATTAGGAGCTGCAACGCTCCAAAATTTTCATTGCAATCTTCTCATTTAACAACTCTATCAGCTTAGCCAAGTAGTCTTGAGGCACAAGAATCAACTTTAAATTCCATGGCATGTGCGGCATTGTAAAAATGCCCATGGGAGCCACAATAGTCGAATCAACACAACCAACTTTAGGAGATTGAAATGCAAAAGCCTTTCCATGCTTTGGCAAGATCTTCATGAAACATTCTTTCTTTGTAGGTAAAAGAAGCTCATCACACCCAACTTTCAACTCCTTTAGTGTATCAATAGTAAATTTATGCACAACTCCTTTTGGATCCCCTAAGCTTAGTTACTTGGAGACTGTCTCATACATGCTATTACTATTGGGGGGGTAAAGGCCCAACTAGCTTAACCTTTTTGTCAACAGTTTTATACTTCTTCTCCACAAATGCTTTAGGCCAAATTTGCAACCCTTGATATTCGTATTTAGCAACTTCTTTTATGACTTCAAACATATTTAGAATTTATATTTTATAATACACTTTTTAGTCATATTTTTAGTATTAGTGATTGTTGTAATTGCAACCAAAGTTTTGGTAAAAATAGCCCATCAAATAGCCCTCAAATGTAGTCATGTGCAGTCAAAATTCCACATTTCTTAAGCTTTCTTTTAGCATTATGCATATACATCCTTTTAGCCCTACACAAAGCTTTAGTTCTCTTGAATCTTCTTGAATTGTTTACTATCCATTCATGAAAATGAGTAGGAAACATTTTTCCCTTTATTAAGAGGCACAAACATCCTCCAAACAACACTACCATAGCCTCCTTTAATAGTAGTGCCATAAAAAAACCCATTGTGAGTAGTGCTACTCACAATGATATTTTCAACCCAATACATCACTCTTTTCATCCTTAATCACCCAATTTTCAGATCTAGTCTTCTTTATGATAGTAATGGAATCATTAGTAGTTTCTTGATGAATGCCTTGCAAATCCCTTTCCTCATCAACATGCATTAATGTGCCTGACTAGGATCTCCCACAAACTGCCATGTTCTTTTAATGATATCAATTATTCCACCATGAAATTTATGCTTAGCAATACCAAGTACCTCACCAAGCATAAACTCAACGTTGCATTGGGCTCAATGAGAATGGGAAATGAAGAGAAGGTTGACACTTTAATCCCTTCTGCCCATGGTTCTAAAATAATCTGAGTCAGGCTCTTTGATCTCTAATGGTCCATCAAAAATGCGATTTTTATTTCTTCTTAGGAAAGCTCTCGGCTTACCGAGACCACCCAAACCATAGGTCTGGATCCCATCGGGGGTCCATCCTCCCACTTCCCTCTAGAGAGGATTTTTAATTACCTAATTACCTACCACTTTAGTTTCAACATATAAAAACAGCTTCTTTGAATTATCTCTTGATATAGATTTGTTACATGCCTTCAATTCATGATACAAAAACTGAGTAAAGCAATTTCTTTTTAGTAGTTCCTTTTAGGAGAATAACTTTTTACAATGTTCTCTGTTCAAATGTATTATTCTCTCCAAGTTCCTGTGGGAGCTTTCGCTCAAGCACCAAGACCCACGGACCACTTATTGTTTCAAGCGTTCCAAGCCGAGCACTAATGGCTACCTCTCACATAACCGACGCGCCATCCATATCTACGGGTGTAGTGAGCTTACCTCTGTGTCGTTCGAGTTACCTCCTCTCCCGCGCACTCCGATAGCTCCACGATCCAAGTGCAAGCTTCAAGCAAGCTCCATCCTCAAGCTCCACGCTCCAAGCTCCATTGCCACGAGCAAGAGAAGAGAAGAGAAGAGAAGAGAAGAGAAGAGAAGAGAAGAGAAGAGAAGAGAAGAGAAGAAGAGAGGAGAAGATGGAGAGCTTCTCCTCCTCGGTCCCTCACCCTCACACACTCACTCCCTCACACTCTCACACTCCCTCTCTCAAGCATAAGCTCAAGCAAGCAAGAAGAAGAAGAAGAAGAAGAAGAAGAGGAGAGCTACTTTTGGCCACACACAAGAATGAGCTTCTCATTCACTTTTCAACTTTATATACAAAACCCTAAATCCCTTTTGGGCGGTCATCCCCTTTTCCCCTTTTTACATGGCCGGCCGTAGCCTTGTCCATTTTTCCCATTGTCCTTCTATCTTCCTAGCTTCCTTTCTACCGCCCATCTACATTTACAAATTGCACGGGTGAGAGCCTGGTGCTCCTTGAATGCTCTTTTACAAAATTTTTGACTTGCGCTTTTCCTTGTGCGCCTTTCTCCCTTATTTAAGACTCTTCTCCTTGTGCGTCTTTGTCTTCTGTTTCTCTTTTCCTTGGTCTTTGTCTTTGTCTTCTGCTTTAGCTTTTCCGGATTTTCCATCTTCGTTCGTTTGAGGGTTAACATTATCCCCCTCCTAGACGAGTGCCAGTCCCATGGCACTCATCGTCGTAGGTAGCAGGCTGTAGCATGCACCGAAGATGTGGGTGACAAGGACACCTGTGGTTTCCATTGAGGACTGTTGGTGGTGGTGTGGCAGAAGGTCATGGGGGCTTGTTGGTGGCCAAGGTGGCTGGTGGACGGTTGTGGGAGTTGGTGGTAGGGCTATTCTGTGTTAGGGATTGCATTGATGGCCAGCACAAGTGTTGGTTTGTTGGGGATTCTGCACATGACGATTCTTTGCGGGCTTGTCAGATGGTAAGGGATAAGCATTCAGAGTTGGGTGTTGATGAAGAGCGAACGACACTTTCAGTGGAGTCTTCAACACCTGCAATTGAAAACCTCTCATGTGGTCTCTCCCTAAGGGTAGTGCTAGTCTTCTCTATTGTGCACAAGACATATTTTGATTAGTTTGGGAGACAGGTCGAACTCTAAGCAAGTTGAGAGTATTATCCTGCACTTGAGGACCCAAACTGTGTATATACTTCGGTGCATATATTTTGTGAGTGCTCGTGCATACTTAGATATTACATAGTTAGAAGACCGCGGGCTAGTTTCTCGTAACAATGTGTTGATGAAGCAAAGTTGTCCATGTTGAGAAGAAGTTCAAGTGAAGGTATATGAGATATCCTTTGCATTGTGACTGCACGACGGAGCATAATAGAATGCAGGGACACAGCACTTTTGGTAGCTGGAAGCTATTGGACTTGCTTGATGAGGACGGTGTACATTTCATGGCCAATCGTGCGGTGCTTACCACAGTTGATTGCAATGGTATTAAGGCAGAGTGTAAGAGGGAATTGTGCAAGTGGGTCAGGGTGACAGGTCTAACCATAGGCGAGACAAGCTCCCTAGGTATGTCCTGCCCTTGATGTGCCCTGAACAATTATGGGTGATGCTAAAGGGCTAGGGGACTAGGGATGGAGCCAGTTGATCAAGGTCACTGGACGTACCTAATTTGAGGACCCCTAGGTGCTGTGCTGTGATTGTGGGTGGTTCTTTTCGTTCGTTTTTTTTTGTGTTTTTTTTTTTGGCCTTGCCTGAGTACAACCATTGCAACATGTTGAGGCTATCAGCCTTTCAGTGGGTTGGAAAATGTCAAGCTTGAAGGCTCAAGAAATGGATATTACAGTGATGATTGTGCCCTAGCCTCATTGTTAGAGAAGTAGTTGTTGAGATGGGGAGATACACTTGAGATATTGCAAACCTCCTTGCGACACATGCGATGTTGGTACAATTGAGGTAACTACTACCGTGAGTCAACTATAGAGCTTGACCCAGAAGGGGAGCGTGGCCCATGAATGTGCATTGGGCCATGCGATGTGGGTGGTCGGCAAGGGTGATTTTTGCTTTCGGCAGCATGGCTTCGTCGCGGCTCTTTGTGGGGTCAATGGTCTTGCGGTGATCGGGCATTGAACACTTTCATACAAGGACCTGTATTATCCTGCATCCACTTGTCACTTCGTGAGAGTATATGCTCGCTTGTGTTAAGTGCATCGAATAAATGCAATCATGATAAGACATAATTTTTCAGAATTCTATGATGTCTATTGGGATGCCTATTTCATTGCTTGTTAAGGTCGCATGCATTAACGAGAAGTAACGAGAACGTGTACAAGTGGGGATCTTGCCCCTTTACTCATCAAAAAACAAAATGTTCTGGCATGCTGACTTGTCGAGCTACTTGTACATCATAGGGATTTAGTCGATAGGTACGAGGCGGGGTGAGTCCAGTTGGCTAGGTGACCGGGGCGGTACTAGTGCGAGGCTCCTATGAGGCTGGGCAGGAAACATGTCGGTCGGGACATGAATGGTGTAGTCCCGGGCCGCTACTGTTTCCAGAATGTCTTTAAACAATTCATTAAATTCTACCCTATCCCGAGCTGCCCTTTCTGCCCTTGAGCATCTGGTGCCCGAGCATACGTTGGGGGTTTGTGCCATTGGTATTGCCACATTGTGTGCGCCTCCTCGAGCATCCGCTCCCTTGGCCCGTGGATTCTTCGGTCTTCGTCCGGGGCGGTGTCGCTTGGGGCCGCGTTTCTTGGCGTACCTTTTAAGAGTGGGCACGTGGCACACCGGCGTAGGGGCGTGTGCTGCATGTTCCCTCGGCTGCAGAGAGCGTCCTTGCAAGCTAGCTGCCCTTGGTTCCTTATGTTTTCCTCGCGGGGGGCCTGTAAGATGCGAATCAAGGATTAGGATTTGTCACATGATAAGACCGTTCATATGTAAGGGATTATAGTGCAGATTATCAAGCACATAGGACGAGAAGGGGAGGGGTGGGGCATGCAGTGCATGTTGTAGAGGGATGGCCCCCGTGATGTATATTTAGCCTCCTGCCATTAGCAGATCTTGGTTCACGCTGAGTTACCTCGGTTGGCGGTCATGGATTTAGGCAGGGCTCCTCCTTGGAAGGATAGACCGGAAAGGGAAGAAGGTGTATAGAAAGGGACTATACCCTGTCTACACCATCAAAGTTGTTGGTCAAGGCTTCCTATGGCGGTAATATGGGTTGCATGCCCTTCCCTTGGAGGTGGGGATGGTCACACAGCTTTTAAATGCGTGATGAGAGGAGGACTTGAGAAGCTTAGCCTGTCAGACCCAACTCTTCTCCCTGCGCTTGATTATCATTGCTTGTGTGTGTTGATATTGTTTATACATGGTGACACAAAAATCACTGTTTATTTATATACATATTTATGAATCCATCTTCACGAGGATAAGAACCAATTGTAGAACTCGGGGTTGTACTGGAGCGTGGCACACGCATCCAACACTCGTGGCAGCTTACTTAGTACCGATAGATATTTTGCCACATCGAGCAGCATGGAACCTTGTCCGAGTCTACTGGCAATGTGTAACTCCTCCTCAATGAGAACCTTATCAATCAAAGGGCTCTCTAGGCTAGTTGCAGCTAAGTCGGTACCCCGAATGCCAGTTAGCACTCGAAGGGAAGTTGGTGCCACATAGGTTGGGTCTCTTTGAGACTGCCATTTGGCCAATCGCTCCTCAGAGACTGTCATGATCCGAGCCCCTAGTTCGGCCATTGCAATGCGGTTCTCACACCAACGCTGTTCAAATTGACTTCGGCCCTTTGTTAGTCGCTTCAGTTGCTCTATGTCTACGAGATTTGGTCGGCAGAGCACTTCATTGAACCTGACAGTTAAGCGCAGTTCGTCGGCTTCCTCGTCAGAGATGAGTCGCATGCATTCATGCAGAAGCCTATCGTAGTGCTCGTTAAGATGTTCTTGCTCCTCCCAGGATAGAGAGAAGGGCAAGTAATCTCCAAGCTGCTCCTTGGGGATTGTGCCCACGTCCGCAAGGACGTAGACTCGTGCGAACACCTTGAGCCTAGCATCCAACTCAGCTAAGCATTCTGCGATACTTCTATGTTCAACAAGGGCTTGCTCGGTTGCCATCTCATGCAAGGTTCCAGGAGTTTGTCTAGGCTTTAGCATAGCTGGGGGTTCAGGCCTAATTGAGCAAGATTGGTCAATGCTAGGATTGCTCATGCTCTTGGGGTTTCCTTGTTTCTCTTGAGGCTTCATCATTGCGTCATGGTTCTCCTTGGGTGTGACTGGTGTGAATTCGTCACCCTGTCATGACAGTGTTGTATCCACTCTTGATTGGTTGATGCGAGTTCTATTGTCGGTGGATAGAGTGTTGAAAGCAACTATTGATGGCAACGGTTGCTTTGATTTTTCAGAGTACACGGATGTGTCTGAGGTTTCACCGCTATTAGGAGAGACATCAATGGGTTCATTGGTGGACGGATTCGATGCTTTATTCCCCAGCTCTCCAGCACTCTTGGTCTCAATGCTCTTGGGGTCCACAATCACCTGCAACTGTTGTTGTTTTCGCTGTTTTCTCCTCTTTTTCTTGGTCAGTGCAGGTGCCTCTCTCAATGACTCAGGACCTTGGACTAGGTCAACCGTTGATGTGCTTGGTCGGGCCTCAACATTTCCCTTCTCTAGAGGGTCCTCATGGGACCTAGTCGTGGCCTGCGGAGTAGCCTTGCCAGGTTGCATGGGTACAATTGTCTCCCTTTTGGGAGAGTCTAGCTCTTCAGCCAACTCCCTTGAGTTTAACTCCTCCAGCCTAGGCTTTAGGCACTCTGAAAGTGCTGGAGTTATTAATGAAGTTGGTTGCGACTACTAAGGACACGTTCCGCAAGGGGCATTGCCACGGCCAAGGGTTGTGACTGCTGTGTTCCCTGATTGGAAGTGGTAGCGGCTAGTTTAGTGGGCTGGCTACCCTTGGTGGATTGCAGTGTCAAGTCCCTAGGGTGATCAGAAGTGGTCGCATCTCTTGTTGCCCTTTGAGCATTCATCTGTATAGATCGAGCATGAGTTGATCTGGTCACATTGGGTTGCACAGGCATATCCTTGGGCCGAGGGCTGTGGCTAGTGTCATGTTCCCCCTCTTGGATATTTGGAAGCCTCGATGGAGATAGAGATTGGGAGTGAGTAGCCGCCATTGACGACTGCTGTTGTGCTTCCTGTGTCTGTTTGGAAAAAGAGGATGTAGGAGATCTAGGACTCATAGGTGTGCGTGGCACTAGCTGAATGATTTGCTCAAGGCTATTAGACAATTGTGCCATTTGCTTTGTTGAGCGAGCAGCCTTGCCATGAGAAATATTGTGCCGATGATGCTTGTTCTCCCCTTGGGTAATCAAAGGCTCCTTGGGCACCAGTGGCTTTTGCGTATCCTCAACGATTACATCTGATGTCTGCTTGTCAAGCACACTAGGCTGAGGATCTACCCTCCAATTGGTTCTATTGGGTTTCTTGATTTCGACCATGAGGGGCTCGGTCACTCCACTGTTTTTGACTTGGGACTTGGTTTTTCGTTTAGATCTCCTCCTACGCTTCTTTGCTCTCGATACGTCCCGGCCTTCAGTCGACAAAGGAGGTTTAACAAGGGGTTTTGGTACCCAAATCCATCGGTTGCCTGCATAATACCCTTGAGCACGTAGCAATGCTTTGGATATCCATCGCGACGTTGTGCTGACAAAAAAAGTGGTCCGATTCTGGGAATCGGATCGGACAGGGTGGTCCGATTCTAGTAGTCAGACGGTTCGATTCTGGGTGGTCCGATTCTGGATGGTCCGATTCCGGGTGGTCCGATTTCCAAAATCGGACGGGTTGGTCCGAGTGGTCCGATCGGACGGTTGTTCGAACGTCCTATTATGGACTGGTCCGATTCTGGATTGGTCCGATTTTGGACTGGTCCGATTCTGGACTGGTCCGATTTTGGTTGGTCCGATTCTGGGACTCGGACAGCCTGGTTGGACGACGCGGCCGATGGCCCGCGAGTTGCACGCGATGCCTCTAGGCTGACGTCTACTATACCGAATCGTCCAGCGCCTTCCAAATAGGTACAAAACACTACAAGGAACTGCCAGACATGCTTGAAATCACTATGGTGCTCGAATCAAACAGCACTCCAAGGATTTGTGCCCCTATTTCCCTATTTTAGCCTGTGATACAACAACAGAAAACCCTACTATTTGCTTCTTTTTCTTTGTTTTTTCCTATCCTAAATGCGTACAAATCACAAAGTCAATACCTACACTACTCCATCTCACAACATAAATCTCAGAAAAGCAAAAAACCTACTTGCCAAGGAGATCGAATACCATCTTCAACCCCATCGCTTCCTACCTATCTCAAGCACCGGTTCGGGGAAAGCCCTTACTTCGATGCTCGATTTGAAGCGCGCAAGCGCTCAAGGCTTGAATCCGTTGGTCCCGGCAACGGAACCAAAATGTGGGAGCTTTCGCTCAACCACCAAGACCCACGGACTGCTTATTGTTTCAAGCGTTCCAAGCCGAGCACTAATGGCTACCTCTCACATAATCGACGCGCCATCCATATCTACGGGTATAGTGAGCTTACCTCCGTGTCGTTCGAGTTACCTCCTCTCCCGCGCACTCCAATAGCTCCACGATCCAAGTGCAAGCTTCAAGCAAGCTCCATCCTCAAGCTCCACGCTCCAAGCTCCATTGCTGCGAGCAAGACAAGAGAAGAGAAGAGAAGAGAAGAAGAGAGGAGAAGATGGAGAGTTTCTCCTCCTCGGTCCCTCACCCTCACACACTCACTCCCTCACACTCTCACACTCCCTCTCTCAAGCACAAGCTCAAGCAAGCAAGAAGAAGAAGAAGAAGAAGAAGAAGAAGAGGAGAGCTACTTTTGGCCACACACAAGAATAAGCTTCTCGTTCACTTTTCAACTTTATATACAAAACCCTAAATCCCTTTTGGGTGGTCATCCCCTTTTCCCGTTTTTACATGGCCGGCCGTAGCCTTGGCCCTTTTTCCCATTGTCCTTCTATCTTCCTAGCTTCCTTTCTACCGCCCATCTACATTTACAAATTGCATGGGTGAGAGCCCGGTGCTCCTTGAATTAAACCATGATGCACTTGCGCTCTTTTACAAAAGTTTTGACTTGCACTTTTCCTTGTGTGCCTTTCTCCCTTATTTAAGACTCTTCTCCTTGTGCGTCTTTGTCTTCCGTTTCTCTTTTCCTTGGCCTTTGTCTTTGTCTTCTGCTTTAGCTTTTCCGGATTTTCCACCTTCATTCGTTTGAGGGTTAACAGTTCCGTTCCTTAACAAGTATTGGAACTTCTAAGACACTATCTCAAAATCAAAGGGTAGTTAGCAGCTCGTAAGAGCCTAAAGAATTTATGACCAAAGCCCCCTAGTATCCTCACCTCCTCCTGTCGACTAGAGTTCCCTACGACAAGACCTTTTCTGTCATGATTGGTCTATACTTACTAACGTGAAACAAAAAGAAAACCCCTTGGAGTAGGCTTTATTCATGCACTGCCTCAGTCGGTGTTTTGTGCTCACCAGAATACTGCCTTAGTCGACGATATGTACTTGGTCATCCATCTCTTAGCCTGATGATTTTAGGGAAGATTAGTCCTTAACTTATAGTCACAAACAACTTAATTCGAATGCATTAAATATAAACTTTCAATAAATTTATTCCAAGATAATTCTTTATTTCTAAAAATAATAATATCAAGGAAAAACTTAGTGCAAGTGGCAAAATTAGCATAAGTGGCAATACCTTTCAATAGAGTTCCTGGATTTCTCCTTCCTCGGGATCTATTTTAGATTGAATCTAAACAAGAATTTTAGTCTTGAGAATATCTCCCTTAGAGTTTCATGGGTCCTTGCCTATGATAAAAGAAATCTTGGTTAGTTTTATTACGAAAAGTAAATTATTCGACAATTCCATCACAAGGTCTTTTATATACTGAGAATTAGCATCCACGATTATCCATTAAAGATTTCATTAGATCAACACAAATAAAAAAATATTAAATCTTTTAGGGACACAATACCTTCCTTGTACTCGCTTAGGTCCATCTTGTACAATCCTAAGTTATCCCTTGAAATTTGCGGTTAAAAATTCATTTAAAAGATTATATGCAAGAAATGAATAAAAAATCCTATTTTATGACTACACCTTTTGTTACCAATTCATGAGATGATGGCCTACTAGCTACCTTTATTATAAAAAATATGGTACCTACGGATCCATGACGGGTGTTTGGTTGATGGTATTCAAAGCTTCGTTTGTAACCCTAGTACTCGTCATTTCGTTTGTAGTGATTGTGTCCCTAGCATTATTGGTAGCTCCTATCTTCTTTAGGGCCATGGTCTTTAATCGCAAGATCATAGAGGGGATTTTTGGCAAGAGAGCTTGGGGTTGTCGAAATTAGATTAATGCAAATTTGATTGATGGGGGGGGGGGGATGGTGATCACTAGGAATTTAGGAAAAATTGGAAAGAGTCTTGACTCCACAAGGAAGTGGGGTAGAAGGAATGGAGGATTTGATTCCAAGAGCTTGTGGGGTATCCTCCTTGTCTTTGCAACAAGAATTCCTGTCCTCACGCTTCTCTTGTCCCACTCCCTCTTACTCTATACCTCTAAGAAGGGCCCCCTCTCTTGCTCAAACTACCCTCAACGACTCCTCATGCCTTGTATTTATAGCTAAATTGAAGAAGAAGGGTTGTGACCAGGAAGAAGAACTCTTTATGGAGGGTATCTTGGCAAATAAGCAATGTAGAAGCTTTTAAGATGCAATTTAATGCTGGTGATTTAATCTTTGAGGCCCAGAGAGACTGTCGGAGATGCCATGACTAATTTGCTTGGCTCTCGGATGATCTTACTTCAATCCAAGCCTCTCGTCAAACTGAGAAGAGGGGGAGATTTCTAGAGTTAAGTGTTGAATTATAGAAGGAGAATGCATGGTTTTTCATTAGTAAACATGAACTTCAAATTTGGGAGTTTAAGGCATCGTTTTTTAATCAAAAAAAAGGGGGGGGGGGCTGTGGCGGCCTATTCGACCTGACATCTTTCTCTCCTTCTTCTATTTCTTCATAAGATTTAAAGCTTTAAAGCTTAAAGCTTTGTGATTTGTCTTACTTTGCTAATTTTTAAATAGGTTTGGTCAAATTCGACTTATGGCCCATGGCTCACGTTCACGCAATAACTTCCGTGTGATGGATGGCAACAGTCCCTATCAATCCACGAAAATGTTGGGTTACGAACCTCAGACCATTTTGCAGGAGATCTTCTCTATTTAATGCTTTAGAGTTTTTCAAGTCCATTTTGCAAGAAGTCAAGAAGATTTGAAATTAAAGTCGGGATATCACATCCTCTCCCCCTTAGAGGAATCGAGATGTCCTCATCTTTACACAATGATTTTTGGTCAATCCAAGTGGCATCCTCTTCAGGGTAGTCTTTCCACTGGACGAGATACTCTCTAAGGGTTTTGCTTCTTAGAGTCTTCTCCCACATGTCAAGTATCTTTTCAGGATGAAGTTTGAGGACTCCTTGACTTGGCATCACAATTTGTTGGCCATTAAGTACATGGTCTGGATTAGGAACATATGCTTTCAATTGATTGACATGAAATACATTATGCACTTTCAAGTTATTAGGGAGTTGCAGCTTGTAGGCATTTGGTCCTAGACACTTTAGCACCTTATATGTTTCACAATACTTGGGACTTAACTTCTTGAATTCCCCCAAAGATAAGGAATTTTTCTATGGACGAACTCGTATGAAAACCATGTCATCTTCTTTGAAAATGCGTTCTTGCCTTCGTTGATCAGCATCATATGCCTTCTGTCAATCCTTGGTAGCTTGAATATCATGCCTTATATCTTTCACTTGCTGATCCATTTCTTCCAGCATTTGCCTAGGTGGTTCTACCTATAGGGTAGGATTGAAAAAATTTAATGGTGTGAGACCAGGAAAAAGAGTCATTTGGATACTTTGATGGTATGATGCATTGTAGGCAAATTCAACTAAGGGTAGGTACTGGATCCACTGTTTGGGTTCCCTGTTATAATAGGCTCTTAGTATGTCTTCAATAACTTGGTTGACTCGCTCTATTTGACCATCGGTTTGGGGATGGTAAGCAGTACTGAAGCAGAGCTGGGTTCCTAGAGCTTCAAATAGACTCTTCCAAAAGTTTGAGATGAAGAGAGAATTGCGGTTGTTGATGATGATTCTTTGGGGTAATCCATGTAACCTAAAAATTTCCTTAATGAAAAGCTTGGAGATATCGAAAGCCTTGTAATTGGTTTTCAGAGGAATAAGGTGGGTAAATTTTGTTAGCATATCAATGACTACCATTATAGAGTTATATCCTCCTTGTACCAGGGGTAATCCAACTATGAAGTCCATGCTGATATATTCCCATTTCATTTGAGGGATGTCAAGTGGATGGAGCTTTCCTAGTAATTTGGTATATTTAGCCTTGATTCATTGGCAGTTTAGGCATTTGGTGACATACTTGAGTACATCACCCTTGAGTCTTTCCCAATAGAAGCTTCTTTTGGCTATATTAAGAGTCTTAGCATAACCAGGATGACCCAAAAATGGAGAATCGTGAGCTTCCCAGAGTATCTTCTTTTTGAGTTCCTGACTTGCAGGAATACAGTCTTGTCCTGTAATAGGCAAGCTCCTTGTTTATGGAAAAATCTTGATACTTAGTCTTGAGTTTTGGATTTGAATCCTTGATGGAAATTTCTCTTAATAATCTCTAATAGCTTGGATCCTTTGCTACCTCTTCTTTATCCATTTCTATAAGAGGGTTACTAGGCATTGAAATCATTGTAGCAAGAGTTCTAGCCCTAGAGGGTTTCTTTAGGATTAGAGAATTAAGAAATGATTTACGACTTAGGGCATCTGCAATCACATTCTCCTTGCCTTGTCTATATTTGATTTCAAAGTCAAATTCTTGCAAGGTCTCAACCCATCAGCATTGTCTCATATTGAGATCTGGTTGAGTAAAAATCCACTTTAGGCTTTTATGATCAGTGACTAGAGAAAACCTATTACCACCAAGCAGGTAATGTCTCCATAATTTTAAGGCATGAATTACAACAATTAATTCTAGATCATATGTGGCACAATTTCTTTCGTGGATCTTTAATTTTCTTGAAGCATAGGCTACTGGTTGTCTTTCTTGCATAAGCACGCAACCCAAAACAAGAGAGCTTGCATCAATTATGACTTCGAATTCTTTGCTTAGGTCGAGTAGCCTTAAGATAGGGGTGGTTACCAAATTTCGCTTAAGCTTCTCAAAGCTAGATTGTTCGGCAGATGTCCATGTAATGGAGACTTGCTTTTTGAGAAGGTTGGTGAGAGGCGCGATGATTCAGGCATAGTCTTTAATGAAGACTCTATACCAATCCATTAGCCCTAGAAAGCTTCACACTTCCTTGACCATTGTTGGGGGTGGCCAATCTTGTACATCTTGGACCTTGGCAAGATCCACTGAAATGCCATCTGCCGATACTATGAATCCTAAATACTCAATTTGCTTCACTTCTTCTTTTTAGCACACAATTTGTGGGCTCTCATTATTTCAAGAACTATTCGTAGCTGTAGTCCATGGTCTTCTTTATTCTTGGAATATGTTAAGATATCATCAAAGAAGACGAGGATGAAGTCATCAAGGTAGGGTCGGAAAATGTCTTGCATCAACCTGTTGAAGGTGGTAGGAGCATTTGTTAACCCAAATGACATCATAATAAACTCATATTGACTGTAGCTTGTGTTAAAAGAAGTTTTAGGGATACCTTCCTCCCTAATTCTTATTTGATAATATCTTGATCTAAGATCGATCTTTGAAAAGACCTTTGCTTCCTGGAGTTGGTCAAGCAACTCATCTATCATGGGAATTGGATATTTGTCACGTGGTTTAATCCACGGTAATCGATACAAAGGTGGAGTGTTCCGTATTTCTTTTTTTGAAATAATCCCAGGGCTCCCCATGGTGAATTACTTGGTCGGATGTATCCTTGGCCTAATAGCTACTTGAGTTGTTCTTTTAGCTCAATGGCTTCAGGAATTGACATTTGGTAAGACCGTTTGGCAACGGGGGCAGCACCGGAATAAGTTGAATTTCATGATCTACTTCCCTTGTTGGTGGAAGCTTTGTTAGGTCTTCTGGAAAAACATTTGCATATTCTTTTAGCTAAGATGGTTGAACCTTGGCTTCACTATCCTGCTCGGCCTTGTAATCCTTTCTTTAGTCCTTTTATTATTCGGGAAGTTTTAGCCAACTGAACCTTAGGGTTCCCTGCTTCTCCCTAAGTGGTTACTTGTTCTCCCTTTGAGTTATGAAATGTGACTTGGCCCTTTCCACAATGGATATAGGCATTATTTAGAATTCACCAATCTATTCCTAGCAGACATTCATAAGCCCCAATGTTCATAATTCAGAAGTTCATTTTGGAAGAATTGCCACCCAAGCTAAATTCTACCTTGGTAGTTTGTTGTGTTGATAGAACTTCTTTGCTGTTTGCTAACTCTACAAGCAAACTTGGTGCAAGAGTAGTGTTTATGCCTAGCCTTTTCACACATTTTGGTGATACGAAAGAGTGGGTACTTCCACAGTCGATCAAAATTCGAAAGGGTTTACCTTGATAATTTGCTAGTGTTTGAATTACTGAGAATTAGTGATTTGGACTCTTCTTATTGAGAGTGGTGTGTACTCTCGCTCTTTCCATATCGGATTCCATAGTGGGATCTTTATCATTACTGACCTCCTTTAGGTTTATTCCGACAACCTTTCCCTTGGCATCTTGGCTTTGCCCATGTGAAATTGACCTTGGCCAAGCTTTGGGCATTGCCTTTTGAAATTTCCTGGTTCCTTGCAATAAAAGTACCTTGGAGCCTCATTGCTCTTTCCTGTGGGTATAAAGCTTCCCACTGCATTTGATTTGGCTTTCTTCGTCTTGTCTGGTTGGTATAGCCTTGGGCTCTTTTTGCATAACCTTGGAAGTTGCCCTTGTTTTGACTGTTTCTGTTCAAAATTTTTGCATTTCTTGGTCTTTTTTTGATCTCCTGAACTATTGGAGCTACTCGAATTAATGCATCTTGTAAATTCATGGTCTCATTGATTCAAGACGCATATTTAGGGGCAGATTTAGACCATTGCAAAATTTGGAAACTTGATGTGAAACATCCATCGTAGGTGCATATTTTAGAATTGTTACGAATTTGGAGTAGTAGGCTTCTAGGCTTAGGCTTAGCTGCTTTAGATTGAAGAACTTGTTCATCTTCTGGGCTTGATATGTGGGCAGAAGATATCTCCCATGCACCACGTTCTTAATCTTGTCCCAAGTGATAGCACTTTCGGATGTTCTTTGGAGAGAGAGAGAGAGAGAGAGAGAGAGAGAGAGAGAGAGAGAGAGAGAGAGAGAGAGAGAGAGAGAGAGAGAGAGAGAGAGAGAGAGAGAGAGAGAGAGAGAGAGAGAGAGAGAGAGAGAGAGAGAGAGAGAGAGAATAGTTGCAATTATGTACACATACCTTCCATCAATGCAATATGGACATTTTCTTTATGCTTTGATTTACAAGTAGCCATGTGAAAATGCATTTAAGAAAATAAGCAATTGGATAAATGGGCAATTGTATCTTGGTTAAAAGAACATTAGGATGAAGTTCAAATACATATGCAGAAAGAAGCATTACCACTAGAACTAATGAATCCATATCAATCATAAAAGTCTCTCTAAAGTGAGCTTAATTTTTGTGAGCCCTACTCACCTTAACCTAAACCTTATCCTCTTAAGATTTCTATGTTGCTTTATTTCTTAAGCTATCAATTGCACAATCATCTATTTGAAATCATATGGGACTTGAAAAATGCCATTGATTTGTAGAATGAGCAAAGATAGATTCAATAAGATGCGACACAAACATTAATAGCCTAGGACGTGGTTATTGGGGTACAGTATATAACACTTATTACATACGATTTACAAGGCACAAGCATCATCAATTCTTGCCAATTACTTTTTAATTTTGTATGTGTGCATTCGACATGCAATGAACATAAATCTCAACCAATGATGCAATTATCAATTTCCTATATACGAATTACTACCAATGAGAGCAAGCTAGAAAAACCATGCAGAGAGATTTTTGATCAATCACTTTGGTTTACAATAGAGGATATAATTACACTTTATGAGCACACCTCAAAATTGATGTTTGCATCTTTATGATTACACTATTCTCTCTCTCTCTCTCTCTCTCTCTATCCTCCTCCCCTCGAGCAAACAATAAAAATAGGTAACTTTCATGTATTATGACATTGAAGTTGGTCTAAGGAATTACTACTTACCTTTTATGCCTATTGATAGTATAAAATTATTAAAAATTAGGTGAAATACCCGTTAAAAATTAGCAAATCATTGAGATGGTTTACAAACTTGTAAACAAGGTCTCACTATTTAAGAAAACTCTATGAAGTTGAGACATAGATTTTGTTTATAATTCATCATTTGATACAAGCAACATGGGTTATAGATATGGACTGCTAGAGTCCACATGGATAGTAATTACACACAAAAAAAGAGTGTGAATATAGGTACAATGATGGCCCAATGTATAGTAGTACCCTAAACCACATGTGTGTTAAGATATCATATATACATTTCAAGGAGGAAGGGTGATTTAACATTGATTAAGATTAATTAGGCATGATGTCTTTGGAAAAAATTCTTAGCTTCTATAGTCTATCATATATATCTTGTTGCTTTTTGCAACAAATAGGATATCCTAAGGGGTCTAAGTTGCTTCACAAGTATTTGCTCACCTTCCCATAAACATATTCTCATTTTTCCCCAAATTGCAATTCTCATTCTCCTTTTAGTTGCTTGTTCAACCTTTGCCTTCATGCTTCCAATCTATTGAGGAAAAGTAATCATCAGAGAGTTTGTGCAATCAACAAATGCCTCACATTCTGTGCACACAAACCTCTTCACAATGGACATGCAAAAGTTGTGAAGTTCTTTGCATGGATTGATCACACTTATTTGTGTCTAGGCTTGACAAGGTAGTTGCAACCATCCCTTCCATGCCTTCCACAGGTTATAGGGTATTAGGATCATAGCTACACCTATTAGCATCTCCATTAGTATACATAAATGTCACATTGGCAGCCTCATGTTCCTCATCATTATCAACCACAAATATCACATTAGTATGTTGACAAGGGAGGCCTCCAAATGAAATTGCATCATGGTTGAATGACTAGATCCCAACTTTTGCAATCCACCCTTTGTATTTGAAATGATCCTAGCTTTATCCATGATCTTGATGCCATACTAGGTAGATTGACCTTTGACATTGGTGCATGAGGATTGAATAAATGCCCAACTGCCCCCTCTCTCAAATGAAGTCTTAAATGACTTGAAGGTTGAGGCATCCTAGGGCTAAAGTTGATGGGAAGTATAGAAAGATAGAGTGAGAATGTCTATCCCCCCCACAATGTTTCTTTCTTCACAAGGCCAATAGTTCTATGATTACTATCCCCATCCAAAATCAACAAATGACAATTATCAAAGGACACATAATTGGTAACCACGTCCTTGAAGGGGTCCATCCAAGTTGAAAACAATTACATTGCCATCCACACTTTTGGTTACATTCATCTTGTGGTGCCTTACATTGCCTCAAGTAATTGTGCACGACTTTCTTTCTTTTGAAGTCATAGCACCCTAGTAAGGATACACCTTCAACATTCACAAAATTGAGAAGCATATACAAGTCTTGCATTCCAAAGATTGTTGAGAGTAGCAAATTGACATGGCTCAATCATATGATCTGCTTTTGGGTGGATATTTGTGAAAATTATGTATCATATCCAGGTTAGCCTATATACTATTGATTATTTTTGAATGTAGAGTTATTAGTCTTGAGCGCTCAAAGTCTTTAGGCACTTGTATGTAAGTTTATAATGCTTTTTAAAAACCCATCACACCAACTTCATCATCACACCAACTTCATCTAGGAATTCTACTAGTGAAAGGGTCAGGTTAAATGTGCCTTAATTTGTGTGTAGAGGTCAAGATCATGATTGAATGTTAGTCGTGTCTATTAGGCCTGGTTAGTTTTAGAGGCCTTTTTTGTTCTCCCTACAAGGTTGAGTTCTTTTCTCGGCTCTTTCTTCTAAGTCACCTATAAGTGGATGTTTCTTGTAGAGAGAAAGAGGCATGGTTGGGCCTTATACTTCTAAGACTGATCCTATGCTGTCAATCACCTTCTTTTGGTGAGTTAGAAGGTCCGATTTGATTTGTAGAGCTGTTCTATAATTGGACAATACGAAGTGAAGGAGTTGTTTCTCCTAGCATGCATTGAGCCTGCAGATCACTACATGACTGACTAACGTGTGTGGCTTAACTCAACGACTGCATGCCCACTAGCTTTACTACACACTCGACGACAGCTTTCTGCGGCTCCACCTATTCAACGACTAGCTGTGCGCGCCAGCAGGCGGTGAGGACTCGACGACGGTGGCGACCAGCCCAAATATCATGGCGGCCATCGGCCACTACCAACAGGGACTCGACTACGCCTGCTGGTGATGGACGCGGCACACGGGAACTCCACGATGACACTCTACTTAGGTTAGGAATGGATATACATTAGCTTGGTCGCACTCACTTAAGATAGTCCCACACATTAGCATCATATAGGTTACAACACACTTAGGTTAGTAACTTGTTTAAGCATTCACTCACCCACCTTCTCTTCGACAGAAAAATCTTAGGTTAGTCACACTCACCCATTAGAGGTGCATTAGTTACTCAACCGTTGGCACTTAGGCACAACTCAACCTTAGCCATACTACAATGTGGGATTCACCTTAGGCACTTGATAAGCACGTAGTCACTTAGGAGACCCTATGTGCACAAGCACAACCCTCATACGTATAGGATACCTTGGATTGGCATATAAGATCAAGCATCCTTACACATAGAACACCTAAGGACATTAAACACAATCACACCAAACCCACACAAATCCATAAGTACATCCTCTTGTACTGGCCTACGTTAGGGCACATCCACCCACTTGACACACATATACTCCAAGTAGGGAGATGAGACGCAAAGCCCACCATCATCATTAGGTTGTGGAGTCCCATTAGGTCTTTATGGCACACAATTGTATCGGTTCCTCAGGGTGTTTGTACTCTAGGAGAGCGTCATAGACACCCCACCCTCACAAACATCATTAGGTGCACTAAGTCCCTTTTTAAGGCTATATCATTGATGCATTTCTACCTCTCTTTTGGGGCATAACTCTTCACATACAAGGTATGTTCCTCCATGTGCATTTAGGATAAGGGTTATATTTGTGCCATCCTTGCATACCACTAGGAAACCCACCTTTACGTTATTGCACCGAATGGTCATTACTAAGAGCTTTGGTTTTGAGCAAGAGTGTCTATCACTTTCTTTTAGGATAGTGGGAACTTGTCATTTAGGAAAACTTACCTTCACATCCTAACTGCACCTAGGCACATAGTCCCTTGCATTGCACAAGGTTTAACCCAATGCATTTACCTTGTGGTGACCATAGTACAAGTCACTATTGCTTGCCAATATTTTTTGGTCTCAAGAGAAAGCTTGATTGAGGACAACTCACTATTGAATGCTAAGATTTTAAGGTGTTGAGAATACAATTTAAAGTGTTTTGAGAACTCATAAGTGGATTGACATAAAAAAAGACCAAGGAAATGCTAAACATTCTGTCAAACCAAAGAAAGTTGAGAATAATGAGCCAAAACATAAAATCAAATCCTCAAGCTTTGATCACAAGACCTACACTTAGGTTTACGGTTGACATAGTTGCATGCACTTGACAAGTGGTAAGTTGATCCCAACTCCCACTGAGGAGTGGAGCTCAAGCCTTGAGCCAACTGCACCTACTAGAACAATCTCTAAGTCCACCCTAGTCAATCCTTGAGACCACACCACTTAAGGTTCTCATTGCGTGATTGATCGATCAATCAAGAAACCTTAGACTCAAAGCCAAACACAATGTTGGAGGCTTCATTTCTAGCTACTCTTCCATGGGAAGTTGAGGAATCCTTGGAAAGCTACAATAAGATTGTGGATTTTGAACATGCAAGACTCCTAGATCAGGATTGGAAGCAAAGCTCAGGACTCTCAAGGATTATAGAACCAATACTTTTAGCAAGATTCTTGACCATATTATGGATACACAACATGAGTCAATGGACTTGAAATTAGAATTGGATGGGATCAAGAGTATGTTGTTGAATGCAACCATGACGGCGTCATTAATTGATACTCTCATGAAGCTCATTCCAACACAAGCACTTTGATCACAATAACTAGCTTAATGTAGGATTTCATATGGTCCAACTTTATTGATCAAAATGGGTAATACACCACCCCAATGAGACCAATCTAAAGTACCCCTAGTTACCAAACAACTTGACAAATATCACTTGGAGATGACCCATACAACTTCATAGATTAGTTTGAGAAAGCTTGTAAGGCTAATAACCCCAATGGGGATGCTAAGTAGGCTCAAGATTTTGGGATGGGTAAAAAACGACATGGTTTATTGATGCTAGGAGGCATATTCCATGGTGGATTCCGTGAGGTTTTGCGACGGATTTCGTAAAATTATATTTATTGTCGGTGCTCGTACACAAAGTGGATTCCTTGTGCGAAAAGTCGATGGGGATGCCTGCCCTTTTCGGGCGTCTTGTTAATTTAATGTGCAAGTGGGTGATTCCATAGTGGGTGATTCCATAAAATACATATTTACATTAATGGACGTTTATGAGTTTAGAGTGCACACTCATAATAAATTAAGGTTAAGATTGAGTTCTAACTAATTTATTTATTTTGTAACTGAAGACTGCTAGGTATTCACTTTTGTCGGTTTAATTTTATTATTTTCTAACAATTGTGAATGCTTCAATTGATGTGAAGAGCATGCAACGGTGGCGTTGGGAAGCGCTGGCGATAGCGTGTATTTAAGTTATTTAGACGAAATTATCATTTTTGATGGGTGCGCATCTTAGGCATGGCACCAATATTTATTTTGACACGCTTATTTATTGAAGCGCCTAACATTTATTTATTATTTTATATGCGCATGGATGCACGATTTAAATATTTGTTATTGGACATTGTATTTGGGCACCGTTTGACTCTTTGGGCGCCCAATAGCTTTAATTCTTTAGTGGGACAAAAGCAAACACAAAAGCTAAAGTGTACTAATTGTAAATTGGGCTATTTTTTTGAGCTTGGAGATGAATAATATATCAAATACATGCTTTGTGGAGCGCTCACACAAGGCATGGGGGGAGATTGTACCCAATTGGTCTTTTGCTTCATGTCGTGCAAGTTTTCTCTCTTGTTTTTTGTGCAAAAGTAGAGTTCTTTTGTTCTTGGGGACTTTCCGGCGCTCACTACGTGCGCATATAGCATCCGATCTGTGCACCGGTGGTATCAGAGCGAAGCTGAGATCGAGAGCTTCCAATCGCTTACCATCTCGCGTGAAGGCGGAGCTTCTAGAACGATCGAGCTCTATAGTTAGTCTCGTGGCAATCTGTCAATACCAGCGTATTCCTGGCAGTGAAGAACCCCCTGCTACGCACTTGGATCTCGAAGGGCTGACCTCTACAGGCGGAGGACTAGCAGACAAGCTCCTATATCAAGTCACCTATTCACAGATAAGAGAAGGAGTTTATTATTATTGTTTAAGGAGATAAGCTTTAAAAAGCTTATAAGAGCTTAAAGCTCTTAAAATTTCGAGCGTCTTGTTAATTTAATGTGCAAGTGGGTGATTCCATAGCGGGTGATTTCGCAAAATACATATTTAAATTAATGGACATTTATGAGTTTAGAGTGCGCACTCGTAATAAATTAAGGTTAGGATTGAGTTCTAACCAGTTTATTTATTTTGTAACTGAAGACTGCTAGGTATTCACTTTTGTTGGTTTAATTTTATTATTTTCTAACAATTGTGAATGCTTCAGTTGATGTGTAGAGCAGGCAACGGTGGCGTTGGGAAGCGCTAGGCGATAGCGTGTATTCAAGTTATTTAGAAGAAATTATCATTTTTGATGGGCGCACATCTTAGGCGTGGCACCAATATTTATTTTGACACGCTTATTTATTGAAGTGCCAGACATTTATTTATTATTTTATATGCGTATGGACGCACAATTTAAATATTTGTTATTGGACATTGTATTTGGGTACCGCTCGACTCTTTGGGTGCCCAATAGCTTTAATTCTTTAATGGGACAAAAGCAAACACAAAAGCTAAAGCGTGCTAATTGTAAATTGGGCTATTTTTTGAGCTTGGAGATGAATAATATATCAAATACATGCTTTGTGGAGTGCTCACACAAGGCATGGGGGGAGATTGTACTCAATTGATCTTTTGCTTCATGTCGTGCAAGTCTTCTCTCTTGTTTTTTGTGCAAAAGTAGAGTTCTTTTGTTCTTGGGGACCTTCCAGCGCTCACTACGCGCGCATATAGCATCCGATCTGTGCACCATTTATAGGCCTCAATGTGGTTGAGAAGGATTCTTTTGTAGCCCTTAAGAATCTCTTCATGAAGAGATTTGTAGAGGCTAGCTATGGAGATAACCTCATTGTCTCACTGATGAATATCAAGCAACAAGAGGAAGAGAGAATGCAAGATTACATGTCAAAGCTACAATAATCATTAAAAAAATATCTCTTATGGAAAAGTTGTCCACACCAAAGCAATCATGAAGGCCTTTAGTAATAAGGGAATCCATGATGAAAAGATCTATGAGATGTTGTGTGGCAAGTTGGTTCGTCCTTTATCGTACTAATCTAAATGGAGTCTTAGACAATAGGCTATCAAGATTGAGGATTTGCACAAGGAGAGTAGAGACAAGACAAGCAAAGACTTAAACTCATAATTTTGATCTAATAGTGGCAAGCTTGAATTCAAGAGCACTCAGATCCAGAACCTCATGTCAAATGTTATAATGCAATAGTAAGAGCAATTAAAAATAATTAAATAATACAAGAAAACCCATCATTATGTATAGAATGTGTAGTGCATACATTATCATAGTGAACACTTACCATTTGAATCATCTAGATTGAGCCAAACCTCCACTCATTATGAACACTTTGGGCATGATGCATCCTTTTCTAGAGGATGCCTTGAATTTGTAATCACGTTCCATGTATCCAAAATACCCAAAGAGGAAGGCTAGGACTAGTTAGGCCATAGTATCCTCAGTGCCTTTAAGCCTCTTTGTAGTAAGAATGCTAAAGGATGACGACGTGATTCCCATTCCCATCCATGCCATCACTAGAGGTCATGTTAAACAACAAGGAGTTAGTATTCCTAGGCTATCTTGGAACTAGATCTATTATTAGAAAGAACAATTCAAAAAAAGAGCTTATTATTAGAAAGAAGAATTCAAAAACAAGAGCTAAGCATGCCACATTTAAGTTGAAGGGTGAGGAATTTACCTCAATTCTAGTAGATACTTGTAGTGTTGAGCACATTACCTCTTCTCCGCACATCAAAATGGATACCATAGCCAAATTAGCAAGTACTTGAAACCAAAGGATCAATTGAAGTTAATAAGTAAGATCAAAGATTGGTGGGTCATCGAGGCATGTGCAACAATCCTAGTTGAGGAAGCCAAGGACGACCAAAGGACTCATGATGAAGCTAGCATAGCTTCCTTATCTTCTCCAACAATTCTCCACACCTTTGGCAGGCCCACTACAAAACTTGAAAGACCTCACAAGGCACTAGCCACTAGCCACTACAAAACTTGAAGGACCTCACAAGCCACTAGCCACTCATGAATAACCAAGAAAGTTTAATTTTCAAGAAGTAGAACTTGGACTCTTAGCCACTTTGGTATTTACAAATGTCTTAATACCATTGGGCATATTGTTCAATAGAAGCCCAATTATTTGGAACTCTCCAAGATCTGGGTTGAGATGATACTAAGAGAATCAACGACACTCCACAAAAACCTAGACATAGCTTGCTAACTACCCCAAATACCATATTAGAGAATTTGGGAATTTCCCAATTCCCAATTCCAAATAAGTGATAAATTTTTGACCATGTGACTCCATATTTAAAAGTGGGATTTGGGAAGGTAGCTTATGTAGTATTTAGGGTAGACTCCACCTTTAAGTAAGACAATAAGATTTGACCATGTGATCAAATAATAAAGTTATTGGGGGTTCCCAAAATGCATGGAAATTCCCAAATTCCCTAATACGGTGTTCCCAGAACTTGGTGCTATAGGAGTTGCCATGTTTTGGGAGGTGCTGAATAACACACCATTCTACTTGGGGAAGCCCTTGGTGACTCCACATAAATAGGCAATATAGACACATGAGCCAATGTTAGTATTGTGAACCAAGAAGTGCTTAAGGCATGGGGAAACCCTCTACTTGAGCTTGTTCGTTTCAATCACGCCATTATCAATGATTCCAAAGTATACCCCCTTAGAGTGTTGAAGGATTGGTCGACAAAGATTGTAGGTGTCAAGTTTGTTATCACCTTTGACCACTTGACCATAATATAGGTCACTATTGCATGCCAAGATTTTAAGGTGTTGAGAATACAATTTAAAGTGTTTTGAGAACTCATAAGTGGATTGAAATCAAACAAAGACCAAGGAAATGCTAAACATTCTATCAAACCAAAGAAAGTTGAGAATAAGGAGCCAAAATGTAAAATCAAACCCTTAAGCTTTGATTAAAAGAGCTACACTTAGGTTTAGGGTTGACATAGTTGCATGCACTTGACAAGTGGTAAGTGCAACTATCTCCTCTACTATGCATGTATATGAGAGGAAGAAAATGGAAGAGAATGTTAATCCCTCTTCTCTTGAAAGGCTTCAATGTTGCTCAATCTCTTTGAGCATCCAAACCTCTTTTTGAGGATCCCATGCCAAGCATTTTTGCATCATTTCAAGCCACTAATGATTGCCCAAATCAATGCCAAAATGGGCTATAGCAACCCCAAATCTTAATGGATCAACCACTTGCTTTGACTCAAATCTAGATCTCGGCTATGAGAATAGTACCTTATTAATGTGTGGACAACAAGTATCAATATCGAAGAAGAAGCTCAAATCCTCGACCATGATGATAATGCTTCACCCATTGCGCTCCTTGCTCCAAGCATGAGCTCCCATGAATACCAAACCCCACTTTGATACCAATTGAAAGATGAAACAAGAGTGGAAGCATGAGTGAAAGCAAGAGAGACGTAAGAGCTATGGAGGTTTAAGCAAGAGATAGAAATACAGTATATGGAAAATCCAACGGTCATAATGTATGACTTGCCTTCCCTTATTCTATTATCATGTAAAGAATAAAGAATAGCGTGACGGTGGCGGCGGACGGTTACCACTATAGTGTATAGGTGTTTGAGAAGTAAGCATGAGTAAATATAGGTATTTAGGCAGATGTGGCCTTTGTTATGGCCTCTCAAGACCACAACAAGAACACATAAAAAACATTAGACTACGTAAAATTACCTTGTTGCTTTGGAGATAACTTCTTGAATCAATTCATGACCCTTTTAGCAGACATGAAGTACATATTATATTCATTAATGCAAAACTGTTGTCCTAAAAATATCATGTAGTTTCATCACGACCATTCTTGATTGAATAACTTGAAGTAGACATCGTTAATATTTAGGAGACCAACACAAGTAGATAGAAACAAATATCATTAATATTCAAGAGACCAACACAAGTAGATAGAACTAGACATTAGTGACCATATTTAGGCACTGTCTTGAATGATTTTGCATTCTTGATCACCTAGAATCTGAAATGTTACAACTTCTTCAATCACAAGATAGATGCTTGAACTTCAAGTGAACATCATATGAAATATAAAGTCACTTTACACATGTTGATCCTAAAAGCCTACATGCATATAAGTACTAATGTATAAAAGTACTAAATAAACGATGGAATCCAATCCCTAACACTTAGCATAGCCTACTCAATGGCTACATCGTAGCCATGACCTGAATCCATATATCCCTTCATCCAAAGTAAAATAATGGTGTAACTAGCTCAAAGCAATATGCCATGGTTGGGAACTTGTCGCATATAATGACATCCATAGAATATCATAGAGAATGAAGATATAGAACCATGATTGAATAAGTAGATCATTACTCCAATGATAAAGTGTAGTTGTATTGATTAAGAAATATGCCAATGATGCTCTAGCATTTGCAGCATAAGCAATGTATGGCAATGTATCACACAACTTGAATCTCGAATAAGAAATAACATCACCAAAGAAATATTAAAGATAATCCATGAAAACTTGCAAAAGAAAACAATATAAAATTGCATTTACATCTACATCATAATCTTCCACAACCTAAATTTGCACCATGGCATCTACAAAGTATTGCTTGGTGTCAATCCAAACTGATAGAACCTATATTTGCTGACTTTCAAGTCTATTTTCAGATTCCTAAAACTTATGATCTTCAAGTCACTACTGTAATTGCTTTGTTTTAGATTGATGTAGCACTAACACTTCCCATTGTTGTTGCAAGAACTTAAGGTTGTTGTTTTAAGAATTCAGGTTGCAGGAAATCTAGTGTCTGCAATCCATCCTATAATTTTGACACTACTAGTAAATGAAAAATTATTGCTACATTTAGCTTTCACTTTTGTATAATTGCTTTGGCATCCTTCTTCAAATTAGTTCTATGTTGACAAACCATTGAATCAAAGAGTTTCATGTCACTATAATTCCATGCAAATATACCTTGAAACTCTTTACACAACTCGACAAAATCTTGCTTGAAGTTTTCTTCCACAAAGATGTTGACATTAATGGGTTTAGCCCTCCTTCCACACTCGGTTAACTTCTTGAACCTCATCTTCAACTACCCTTGCATATCTTCTCATTCATGCTCATATCTTAGCTTAGCCTAAATGATAGCCTTTTGTCATTCTACATCCTTGTACATCAAAGCTATCCATACAATGGTCCATATCCATTTGTTGATATTAAGATATCCCTTGTCATGAAACTTCAAGATGACTAGTTCTTGAGTCTTGAACCATTTTATACTCCTTATTCCTTGACCTTTCCCAAAATTTAGATTACTGTTAATCTTCAAGAAAGCCTTCACAATGTTGTTCTGGTTAATTTTGGTTTGTAGTTTGAATAGTTTGACATCCAAAAATTCCATTTCTTGCACTTCTAGCCTGCTCTTGATACCCTTGAATGATGTTATCCACATCTATTTTAAACATTGGTACTATGTTTTCTAAAGAAATAAGTCCTCTTGATCACTCTCTATATCATCTAGCAAACTAATTGTTTGTGCAACAGATCCTTAAGAATAACATCCTGACTTAGAATATAAGAAAATTCTAATTGAGTATGCAAATAAAAAATTTCATTATTGTTCTCCAAGACACTTTATCAAGAGCATTAATAACTTCAAATTAATGTGAAACTTGCAATTTCAGTGCACTCTTGATGTAGGAACTTTCGCTCAACTGCCAAGACCCATAGACAGCTTATTGCTCAAGCATTTCAAGCCGAATGCCAATGGCTATCTCTCACATAGCCGTACACACTCTCAAGCCTATGAGTGTAGTGAGCTTACCTCAATGCCCTATTGAGTACCCTTCTCTCTCAAGCACACCAGTAGCTTCACGATCTGAGATGCGAGCTCAAGCAATCTCAATCCTCCACCTTCTAGCTCCGTGCTCCATAGCCACACATGTGAAACAAGAGAAGAGAAGAAGAGAGGAGAAGATGGAGAGCTTCTCCACCACGGTCCATCACCCTCACACACTCACTCCCTCACACTGTCACACTCCCTCTCTCAAACACAAGCACAAGCAAGCAAGAATAAGAAGAGAAGAAGAGGAGAGCCACTTTTGACACACACCAAGAATGAGCTTCTCTATTCACTTTTTAGCTTTTATACATGCCCTTATCCCTTTGGATACCCATCCCCTTTTTGCATGACCAGCCATCTTGCCAAGGTCCTCTTTTCCTATTCCCTTCTATTTACATTATGCCTTCACCTATGCCCTTGTATTCTTTACAACTTGCATAGGAGGGAGCTTGGCGCTCTTTTACAAAAATTTGGGGTGCCTTTACATTTTAAAATGCGCTTTTGCCTTTGCCTCGACTTTTAAGGTTGCCCTTGCACTTTTGGCCTTTTCTCCTCTCATCCTTCTATTGTCCGGTCGCCTTTTCTGAATTTTCTTTTGCTTCCTTTTTCTCTATCTTGTATTGGGGTTAACACTTGACATGAGAAACCTCTCATTGAAGCAAAGCTTTCTCTTCTTGAAGCTAATTAATAACAGACAAAGCCTCAACTCTTGCAATTTCTAATGCATTCCTTTCCATTTCCAACTCAAAAGAAAGCCATTGAACCATCTTAGTTGAAAATCGATCCATAGAGCACATCCCTTCCAAATCTTCAAGAAAACTGCATAAACTAAGTGATTTCTATAATTCCTAACATTCAGCCTGTTGTTGTAAACTTAAACATTGCTAAAAACTTATCATTTGTTGTCTTGAAACTTGATATCCTAAAAATTGCTAATACATGTAAATATCTTGAAGCTGTATAGTAGCACAAACTTGCTGAAATTCTTTAGGTTGAATAATATAATGTCTTGAAATAATATTCAATATGCTAGAAATACAAGTACCTTGAAAAAGTACATCTAAAATGATACATTTTGCAATACAGACAATGGCTTTTCAAGTAGTTGCAAAGCCTCTTCATTGAAATCTGACTTCCTTATTGGATTATCATTCTCAAAGCCAGTAAGAGAACCAAGAAAATAATCCATAATAGCATCTTCATTGAGAAAACCATAATCCTAATACTTTTCATCCATGGCAATATCATCATCTTGAACAAAAAATTGATATTCTTGATCACGAAATTGATCAACCTTCTTGATGATAACTTCATTACTTCTTCCTTCTTTAGTAAAACTGATTGGAGATTGATTATAACATTTTCCAAGACACAAAAATATGGAAAATACCTTCAAGTTATCAATGCAAGGTGTGTGATGCTCGACTCTCTTGCTAGTAAACTCGTTTGTTGGATTTGGGGCACTGGAGGATTCTTGGCTGGTTGCTTTGGCTCTTATCCTCTCTCACTCCCTCAATCTTTGGCAAAACCATGGGTAAAGGGTAGCAATCATCATTATCACTTGAACTTGAATCCAAATTTGAAACCAGAATATCTTCATATTTGTCCTTGATCTTCTCAATTATTCTAAGCAATCTTTGAACATACTTCAAAAAACTGGAGCAAGATTTAAGTTTATGGCCTTCATGGTCATCATACCACTCATAAGCATCATCAAGTACATTCTCAAAAGAATTTAACTTTTCGTATGCTCTATCCATCCTTGAACATGCACCTTTCTTTGTTGCGAAATAAAGATTTTCGCAGATACCATTAAATTGTGTACATGAAAAACCATGCAAAAATACTTACTATATTTCCCTCTTTCACAAGATTCATAAATATATAGATAACATTTTGAGGTATGTCCATGATTAAAGCAAACTTTGCATCTCTTTTGCTTCTTAGATTTACCCTTCATGAAACATATATGTAGTTTGCAAAAGAACTACTTTTCTTTTGGCCAATCTCGTAACTTTTGCAATGATGAAGTAGTGGGGTTTTAGCCTATGATATTTTACTATAGTTCAAGTTGCTTGAAAAACTATTATGCCAATATTGCTTAAAAACTCCTATATTGATAGGATTTCTCTGTGTTATATGGCTTATCTCTAATAGATCTTTGATAATTCTAGTTACTCCTGCCATTTCTACAACTCTTGACACTTTTGCACTTTAGGTCATACAAATCAATTCCTCATTATGGCATTTTCCTGAAGTTGCTTTTGATCTCCTTCTTTCTTGGTAGCACATTTGTAGCAAGTCTTCTTCGTATTCTTTTCCATAATCTCCTGAAAATCTGAATCACATGAATCTACCTGAATTACACGAATCTTCCTGCAGGACTACAATAATCTACCTGAATTGCAAGAATTTGTTTGAGTTCTAGGAATCTATCTAAACTATAGGAAACTATCTGAATTGCAGGAATCTGCTTGAATGCATGTCTACCTTGAAGATTCATGAATCTCTATTTGCTCTAAAATAGATTTTCTCTCATTCTCTCCAGTTTTCTCTCAATAAACTATACCCTCTTTTGCTACTCTTGTATCTTCCTCTACTGACATTTCAATTTTGAAGAAGAAATCAAAAGACTTGAAATTAGGGCTACATCTTGAAACTCTCAAAATAAACCCTTGAAACTACTAGGTGTCTCATAGATCAGAAATTTCAATTGGAACTAGACTACTTTGAACCCACAACATTGAGAAATCTTGAATAGATTGAGATCTTCAGGCCATTGACTAAAACCATTGCAATACTACATTGTCTTGCAATTTTTTTCTTTCCCACATGATGCCTAAATCATGAGAATGTAACCCATGAGATTAGGAAGATTGCCAAAGTGTTATGGCCTCTCAAGTCCACAACAAGAACATTAAAAAAACATCAGGCTACTTGAAATTATCCTATTGTTGCAGATAACGTCTTGAATCAATTCACGACCCTTTTAGGCATGTAATTTTTAGGAACGATATGCAAACATGAAGTACATATTATATTCATTAATACAGAACTACTATCCTAAAAAATATAATGTAGTTGATTGTCATCATGACCATTCCTGATTGAATAACTTGGAGTAGACATCATTAATATTCAGGAGACCAACACAAGTAGATAGAGCCAGACATCAACAATCTTATTTTGGCGCTGTCCTACACGATTTCACATTCTTGATTACGCAGAATCTGAAAGGTTATAACTTCTTGAATCACAAGATAGACACTTAAACTTTAGGTGAATATCATATGGAATATAAAGTCACTTTACACATATTGATCCCAAAAGCCTATATATATATATAAGTACTAACGTAAAAAAGTACTAAATAGACGATGGAATCTGAGCCCTCATAGCCTTTAAACCCCAACAAAAACATTTGGTTGGCCTATAAAACTAATATTATTGTGGAATTCTTGATCCCCAGTTTCTACACCATGATATAGAATCATTAGGAAGACACCAAGACTTGGTTTGATCACATTATTGAATTGGAATGTCTCACTTAGACTCATTTATTGGTAACATAAATCCTCCCAAGCAAAAAATCCTCGATGCAAGGCTTGGTTTGACAAGCATGTGCAATAATGATCCTTTGATAAAGATGACTTGATTTCTTGTATTCTCTCAAAGGCTATAAGTAGAAATTGAAATGCCAAGGCCTTGGACCATATCTTGTCTGCGGCGAGGTCAATAAGATTGGCAATGTTGAACTCAAGACCCTAGAGGAGAAAAGCATTATGAGAGGAAGAAATGGTGGGATACAAGGTAGAAGCTATGGAGTGCAAAGGGGTTGAGAGAGAGAAGAACACAAGAGATTTATGTGGGTACAAAATGAATGGTACCCTTATTCTTTATTGTCTTCACATATATATGACTATACAATGTGTACGTATAAAAGGGGTGCCCTCTAGGCTATTTGCCCTTACCCCGATAACCTCCTACTTATCACATAGGATATAGCGATTTCTAAACACCTTGTCCTTTGAACCTTTTTGAACGTCCAAAAAGGGTAAGAAAGGTCCATATGCCTTTATTGGAGTATAAGAAGAAAGTAGAAATACTATCTAATGCTCATCAACACTCTGCAATTTTCAAAGTTCTCTAAAGGTGAACTCTTTGCAAGAAGATTTGTAGAGTTATTATTTGTATGTATCTTGCTTGATAAGCTCAATGTGCTTGTCCACAAGCCCCTCCCTAACGAAGCGATACTTCACCTCAATGTACTTTAGCTTCCATGCTAATTGAATGGCACCGTGACTATCATAGTGCAATGTAGGTATCTCTCCTACAATGCTCACGTCTTCCACTAGACAAGTAAACCATATAACTTCCTTGTAGGCCTTGGTGGTTGCAACATACTCTACCTCATTAGTAGATAAAGCCATACATGGCTGCAATTGAGAGATCCAAGAGATTGTACCACTTGTGAAACTGAAGACAAAACTTGTTATAAACCTCCCAGAGTCTACACTCCCTACAAAATCAGCTTTTGTATATCGACAAATAGATTCGTCCTTCTTTCTAAAGTGTATGAACATAGACCTAGTGACATTCAAGTATCTCATGATACTCTTTACTATCTCCTAATGCTTCTTGCTAGGGTTTGCAAGATACTTACTTACTCCCATTGCATAGCCAATGTTTGGATGTGTAGTAACCATGGCATACATCAAGCTACCGATGGCGGATGTATACAAAATCTTGGCCATTTTAGCATTTTGCTCATCTAACTTGAGGCTATCTTCTTAGATAATTTTCAAATATGGAGGCAATGGAGTATTGATAGCCTTCCCTCTCTTCATATTGAAACACTTCAATATCTTGCCAATGTATTTCTTTGGAGACAAATAGAGTATCTTTTTGTCTCAATCTTGCATAAGGCACATACTAAGAATGTGACTAGCTTCAAAGGTTTCATGAAACCTTTTCTTTCAAGCATCCACATCCATAATGCACTTCCCAAAATGAGCACGTCATCCACATATAAAATTAAGTTCATAAGGCTACTATCCCTAGCCTAACTCATATATAGACAAATTGGTCTCCCTCCTAGCATACCCTTGAGACCACATAAAGTATCATAAGGCTACATCCCTAGCCTTTCTCATATATAGGAAGATCGATCTCCCTCGTAGTGTACCCTTGAGATCGTATAAATGTATCAAACTTATGATGCTATTCCTTGGGAGCCTGTTTCAAACCATATAAGCTCTTATGTAGTTTACACACCAATTGCTCCTTGCTTTCCATAAAAAACCCCTCAGGTTGCTACATGTAAATATCCTCATGGAAGTCCCCATGCAAGAAATTGGTCTTTATATCCATATGAACTAACTCCATATCGTCCCTAGCAACTAAATCAAGAAGCTCAAATCCTCGATTTTTGCAATAAAGCTTTACTCCTCACACTTGTTGCTCCAAGCACACGATCCCATGAATACCAAATGTGACTTTGATACTAGTTGAGAGGAAAACAATGGTGGAATGTGAGGTAGAAGTTATGGAGTGCAAGAGGGTTGAAAGAGAGATAATAACAAAAAAGAGTTAGGAATGGCACCCTTGTTCTTTGTTATCTTCACTTATATATAACTATATAGTGTGCATATATACAAGGGGTGCCCACTCCACTATTGGCCATTTGCCTTTACCCTTTAACAAGAGTCACATCAAGAAATATTACCCCACTAGGCCACTATCTACATATGAACACCCCATGCATCCTCTTGATGTCCTTGTCATCAGCATGATAATGGTGGTTGATCAAACATGGTATAAGAAATTTGAGCAGAATGCTAGTGGTCATCCATTGATTCCACATGGGCCCTCGTTGAATTGTTATTTTTATTTCAATGCATGGGTTCTCTCTATCTCTTTTGGACATGAGGATGACCCTATCATTGACTCTTCTTAGAATCGAACTGATTGTTTCCAAGCAAGTCATGATTGATGCTTTTGATGAAGGCTTCAATTATAATGCGCTTCTCTACAACATGTGGCTGTAATTGTGTCAAACACCTTGACCTTTAATACCAAGTCGAATCCATATGGTGACAAGCCTTATTCCTAGAAAAGTGTAAGTCGTGTGAGATTACTATTGATACTAAGATCTTCCCTATTCTTTTTAGTGTTCTCTCGAATAGAGAAGATGTTGAGAAGGAACTTCTCTTTAGGTATCAAGTGCGATAGAATATCAACTATATTGATAATCTAATTACTTGTAATTTCCAAGTGCCTAGATTGTTTCCACTTTCACAAAGGGGGCCTCTCTATAGGCGCCTACCAAATAGCTCACTCCATCCCTTCCCAATCACTAGCCCATTACTCCATCGATTGCTCTAGGACTAGCATCACAAGACACCTCTTGTTAGTCAATCTTCCAAATTGAAGCCTAAGAGATCTACTTGTCCAGTGGTGACCTTGTATCCCATCAAAGATTCTATCCTAGCCTTCTAAATCTTCAAAATCCTTGCATAGAAAGCTGTTCCAATGTCAGAAGTCTTTTCCCAAGCCTAAACTTTCCTTTTGTTGGGTGCATATTCTTTTCCCAAGCCTAAACTTTCCTTTTGTTGGGTGCATATTCTTTCTTAGAGGCACAAAGCTACCATAAGGCCGACCCCTACGTCTAGATTCCAAAAATATCTTAGCCACCACAGTTTGTCCCTCAATCTCAAGCTCTACGGTAGGCCTAAGTAGGTCAACGCATCAAACTTCTAATCATTGGCAATCATGTACCTCCTCACATCTAAATATTGCCCATAGGTTGCACTTGACTCCTTTGGATCTTTTATCTGAGCCTGAATAGCAAACCCCTAGGAGGTCTACAACCCGAAATGCATTTGATCCTCTTCCCTCTTATGCTTATTCTTAAGCTTCTCACTCTGATTTTTTTATTCCTACTTCTATACTTGAGAGCTTGGCTTTTCTTGAGCCAGTCACCTTGGCTTCCTCTCTTGCCTAGTCCATTAGTTAGATTAGGTATAGTAGGCTAAGATTCACCATCCTTGTAGGGAACATGTTCAAACTCACCTCCAAATTAGTTCCATTGATGTCAATCCTCTTCATGTACTCAAACCTCTACTATCATCCACTCTCCTAGTAGCATTGCTACGAAATTGGCCAAGAAGGAAAACTCTCTTGAAATTGAATGGCTACTCCAATTCAACTCATTCACCAATTTTGCCAAATTATTTGCCATGATTGATTTAGAGTTTGTATACAATGAAGTGATTCACATTCATTTTAGGTGGAACCCCACTTGGGAAGAGAATGAACATATCTTCTAGAAAAGCCTACTTCTTTAGGATGAATATGCTAAAAACCTTTCATAGACCTTTGATTATTCCATCTCATTTTTTCCTTTGCTTCTATAACTAGGTGTAATGATGAGTTTGAATTTTCAAAGCTTAAGGCCAAATGCACCACTTCTAGTATGTTCTTACACTACCAAATGCACCACTTTTACTATGTTCTTACATTGATGGTATAGTCATTGACTTGAGATTGCTTACACTCGTTGTTGCTTCATGACCATGATTATTGAGCAATGGTGTGTCATTAGTACTCTTCATGTTGATCCTACATAACACACCCATGTTTCACTCCATTCCTTTCTATAAGCTCGAGAGTTGGAAGTGCCTTCCAATTTACAACACCATCCATAATTCAACAAGATCTTGACAAAGGGGTTGCATGTGGCTAGTTTCTTTGTCATGCTCTTTGCTCATTGATTTCACCACTTACTTATGTAGCTTGGCCATGTGTCTATTCGGTCTTAATGCTTTTTCCTGATTGGGGTACAATCCTACCTTTCTACACCTAGTGGCTCTCCATTTGACCCATGTATAGATTTCCTAGGACTTTTCATGTATATAGTTTTCGTTACATTTCCTTTTTTTGCTTACATTGCCATCCTTCCAAGCTTTCCTTCTACAATTTAAAAAGCCTGTTAGCTTTTATTGATTGCAAGGGGAAAATAGGAAAACTCACAATTTTTGCATTTGTGGTAACATGTGATGATAGGGTTCATGATTTCAACATTTGTGAGTGAAATTTCTTAAGATGCATTTTTCTTTTCGTATGTGTAGATGGTAGCTACACAAAGATTCCACCACTTGGACTAATTGAAATGGCTATCTTGGTTTTCATCAAGGATTCTCGAAATAATGACAAGATCATATTTTTTGTGGAGCAACACAAAAAATTTGGTCTTGAAGCTAGCATGTGGGGCTTTGGAACCTTGAGGTTCTGCCTACCTACTCACCTACTTAGATAATATCATAGACATTCGAATGCACTAATGCTAGGGGCTCACTCATGCGTATCCTACCAGACTTCTTATGCATATTCCTAGTCTGTCAGTCATAAAGACAATGCTCACATGAATCAAAACATGCATAATCAAGGGGCAGTAAGTAATGCAAAAACCAGAAAGCATTTTCATTCCCTTCAAGGATATATGGCCCAAACGGGCATGCCAAAGAGATACATGTGGGATGGAACTAACTGACAAAACATGGTCAACAAAGGACCCATCAATGACAAGAGGATAGAGGCTGCCAGCCTTGGCACCTCTAGCAAGCACAAGTCTGCCACGTGTGATCTTCCAGGCAGAATCCCCAAATGAAACATGAAACCCAACATCATCAACATGTATCCTAGAACTAGGCAGTTGCTAGTGATTGATTATGGACTTGGAGACTGTATTAGGGCAACCAATGGCCCAATTCATTTTTTCATTTGGTACAACATTATCCAAGACTATGATCCTCAAACTAGGACAAGCTTGATGGGGTATCGATAATGAGTAGAAATGTAGAAAAATTTTCATATCCAAAGTGATAGAGCAAGCTCTAGGCATTCATTAAGGAAATGGGAAATATGGGCATCTCTGAAAAACTCCTCAAGAAGACAAAAGGTGGCCTAATAAACCTAAGGTAAAGTAAGATGGATCCCTTTTAAGGCAATGCAAGACATAGATGTTCCATCACTTGTTAACTTAGAAAGAAACTAGTACCTTAGAAATAAGGTTGCCAAAAGGTCTCAGGGAAGAAATCTCCTCAAGGGAGATTGCTACTTAAAACTTGAATGACTTTTGGTTTGAAACAAGGTGTGAGCCTCTTTCCAAGACTTACAACACCGACTCCCTAAGGAAGAACTGGAACCAAAGGAAAGTATAGTCAAATAGCAAGAAAGAGAAGTACTAGGGAGAACTCCATGCAGCCATTAAGGAGTCTCTAAAATAAGTACAATTGATAAAGGAAGCTCTCCAAAAGGAGAAAGAAGACATGGCTATTGCTTTATGAGAATCGTATGAAGAGGAAATGAGGAAAAGAGAAGCATCCATTCCACAAAGAGTTGTGGAAGAACTTGTTAAAATGTCAAGGAGCTTCGACAAAGAGAAAGAGAGTTATATAAGATTAGCTTGTGGTTGGCCCAAGAGAAGTTTTGATACTTATGGCTACTCTCTACTATATGTGGACAAAGTTGGAGAAGGTCAAATAGGTTGAAGATGTCACAGTGACTTCCTATAAACAAAAGCAATGACCTCTAGAGTCTACTACTAGCTCACAAGAACACACAATGATGGTGTACTAGGCACTCTAGGTAGTCTTAGCATTCTAGAACATTTATGTGAGGAGCTTAAGTGGGACAAGGAACGTGCTATCCAAGGGTGGCTAAAGATGCAAACAAAGTATAAGGAAGAAAAAACTAATCACCAAGAGTTTTTGAAGCACTCAAATCAACAACTTCATGTTTTATAGGCTTGAATTGACAAGAATGGTAGGGAAATAAAGGAGGTAAAAGTGAAATTGCAAGAAGTTGAAACCTTGAGAAAATAGTATAACTCTACATGAGCACAAAATACGAATTTTAGAGTGTTATTGGAGTCAGAGAAAGCAAGGACCATTATTGTCAGTAGAGAATTATCCGATGCTTATCATACTCAAGCTCAGATGAAAGTAGCATTCAATGGGTTGCAAGAGACAATTATAACAAGTTTGATTGGAGTAGTAAATCAAGTAGAGGAAGGAGCTAATGGAGCCTATGAAGAAGTACTACAATAGTTGACCCATGAACTTGGCAGGTTCTCCTCGTAGGGAAGCCAATTTAGAATTCATGTAATGGCTTACAAACGTGCAATTTCTTTGCACAAGAGCTTTATCATCAATAGGCCATATACACAACATCTTTCAATAAAATAGAGGACGTGGAAGCATTGAAGGCTCAATTGGGGCTTGCTACAAGTGCTTTGGCAAATCTTGACCATGGTAGAGAACTCACATTTTTCACTTTTGACCCAACAAGATCTAGAATGATTAATCACTTTTGTGACATCAATTACAGTGATCAAAGGGTCATTGGCTGGGTGCAATAAGAGCCTGTTGAACCAAGTGGTTTGTAGCTTTAGTCTATGGCTGAAACATCCTTTGCATTAGAACCTCTTGAGATGATGGCATCTCCTTTTGAACACATGGACCCATTATGTTTTGATGAAGCTGAGAAGGAAGTTGAGACAAAATCACATAAGTTACCACCAACAATAGATTTGACATTTGATCCTCAAGAGTGCTATGAGAGAATGTTACAAATCTCACAGGCTTCTACATAAACAATACTAGACCATCCAATTGACATGCAAGGAATTGAAGCATAGAGGGAAGACCTAGATGAAACTTTATGATAATATCATGGGAATCAAATGACTAAATTATTCATAGCTTTTGACTTCAATATGTACAAGAATGCAAAATTTTACAAGGCCTTGCCACTTAATGTATGGTAGAAACTCAGAAAACTTGAAGAAAATATAGACAAAAAGTGGTTGGAATAGTAAGACAAGTCAACCTTTGAGACAACTTGCAAAAATTCCAAGAAGAGCTGAAGGGGTTATCTGACCAAGAAACCCTGAGAAGTGTATAAACTTAAACTAGAATGGAGATATGCTATTCTTGAAGTAGATGAGTTGGCTTGAAGCACCTTTTGTTACTCAAATTAATTGACAAATGTGCTTCATTGTGCATATTGAATAAGAGATTAGTGGAGCTATGATGCTCAACAACATGGGAGGTATAAATTTTCAAAAATTCTCAACTACAATGCTCCACAACCTAGTAAGGTTTATCCTTTCCAATTGAGGGATCTATGATGATGACCATCTTTTAATCATCAAATAGTTTATAAGTTGCCTAGATCCTTCATTCATTGTCACTTATTATAACTACCTCTACTTGCTACTAGTCAAGCTTCTATAGCAACCATCTACTTCCTACGAGGATGGCCTACCTCTTTATTCCTTGATATCAATGTAGGAATTGATTGTGTTTCCATGGCTTCACTCCACTTGCACGATTTATTTTTTCCATCAAACTATATAGCTTTGCCAAAGGATATGATGGATGATGAATTTTCTCAGTATATGAATACATTTTATTCAAAGTCATCCATTCAACTCTGAGAAACAATCAAGATCTATCTTCTCAGTAAAGGGTGCCTATTACACACCTTGCTGCCACTCCTTAAGGAGTAACCATTTGTGTCATCATTCCAAAATAGGAAATAAAAGAAAAGAGAAACAAAAAAGAAAAAGAAAAAGGAAAAGAAAAGAGAACAAAAGAGAGCAAAAGCTCTAAGTTAGATACACATGCACTTACTACACTTGGGGGGTCCTCGAGTTAGATACTTATGGTGGCTTTGGTCAACCAACTTTGTCTCTAACCGTCTAGGCCTTCCCTTACTACACAATCTCAAGGCATATCAAGAGCGAGATATCCAAGGTTTACTTAGACAACTTGTCTTCAAGAGCCTTGCATCGCACAAATTTTTTTCACCAATTCAATCTAGAGTGTGGGTCAACACTTCAAGCTTGCCTAGAGTTCAACCAATCTCCCAATTCCACTCGTACGTGCATAAATCACTACACAAGTAAGTTAGACACATCCCTTAGGGAGAGCATCAATTGTCTTGTAAGTTTTTATGAAGGATATCTAAAGACCCATAAATATCGATGGTCCATATATCATTATTTCATGCTCTACTCTTCTTCTTCAACTATGCTATCAATGATTTCTAAATAGCTATCATCTTCCAATCATTGTATCATAGCTTTTTTAGTTTTTATATGTTGGAGAACCAATCATCTATACTATTAATAAAAACATATTCTTTATTAGTAACAATTATCTATTAGCAATATATATTACTCCATCATGACCACTATTTCTTAAGTTAAAGTACTAGATTTACTTTTAGAGATTTAATGCATTATATTTGGACACTTGTATTTGTATCATACACATATCATATTTATTATTTGATTATTTTGCCTGAGTCAGGTTCACATATGTGCCCATTATAATATTCCCATAGTTATATTTGATACACATGCAATTATTGTGTGCATTGTAGCCATGAAAATGTGATTAGAATGGTCTAAGCTTAGTTTGAATTAGGTAAAGATAAAAGTACACATCAATGAATGATAAACTGAGAATATAAAAAGTAGATAGGATGCCCAAGGAAGGGTGCAAACATTAATTCACAATGGTCAAAACCCTAAAATGCAAAAGGGATGCAAACCCTAATAATCCTAATTTTGATCTATATAAGAATATGACATCTTCATTGTATTTATCCATTTGGTACATCCATGCTATAGAAGCTTTGTTAGTGTAAATAATAAGCAACCATTCACTTCTATTCTATTATCTATTTGCATTTATTGACAGAGAGAGAGAGAGAGAGAGAGAGAGAGAGAGAGAGAGAGAGAGAGAGAGAGAGAGAGAGAGAGAGAGAGAGAGAGAGAGAGAGAGAGAGAGAGAGAGAGTTATGTGAAAGATGAAACTTAGAATAAAGAAGCTCTACATTTTCTTGCTTTTCTAGTTCTTTCTATTCTTGCTAAGAGGGTGGAGTTTAAGATTGGATTGCAAGAGAGTAAAGGACCAAGCATGGAAAAGCTCTTCTTCGTGTTCTTTCTCTCACTTTTCTCTATCTTTTTCTCTCGACGTGGGGATATTCAATGGTGGATATGGAGGAGCAACAATATCATATCATATTTCTTCGATTGTGAAACCATCATTGAGCCTTTAACCATTGGACTATAACCCAAATGTGAGAAGATAATATGAGTTTAATGTGTCTCAAAGCTAGACTTACATTCTTAAGGTAAAATAAGTTTACTATACCTTGAAGCTAGTCTTGCATTCTTACAACCTCTATGATCAATATAAAGAAAATCATAAAGATTATTTAATTTATTTTTTTATTTTGTGCATGATTTGTCTTGAAAATTCATAGTATAATTCAAGCTTGGATACTTGCCTTTGGCTTTAGATTGCATGCAATGATCTATAAATCACGACTCTTGAAAATCTTTTAGATATACCTTGGAGAGAAAAGCGTAAGAATAAAACTTTATCTTGTCATCCAAAAACAACATGTAAGCCTCATCAAAGCATATCATTATTAATCCCTTATGTTCTTTCTAAGAGCTTCAAGCTACCATGATTAGTAACTTTTAAGCCTCATAAAGCTTTATAATTAAACAATCTAATATTGTCTCAAAGCCTCTAAACTCTAGCCATTATCTATATTTGTAATAAGCCCCAACTTTATAACAAGCCTTATATGTCTAAAATGTAAAGCTAGTACCACAATCCAATTCTCTACCCTAGTATTATTCTCTCTTATATTTTTTGTTTTATTGTGAAACATTTAAGCTTATATTTTAATAAGTCACTTTTCAAATGATATTTATCTCCTCAATTGCAAAATCAATTCATTTTTTATTTTGTGAAAAATACCATAGAAAGATAGTATACATGTAAATATACTCCACAACAAAATAAAATTATTGAGTGAAAAAACAAACATATTGTAGAGGTGACTTGCACATTATTGTTGGACTAGAGCCATTACTACTATTGCATACATTATGAACAAGATATCTACTGCTACTGTGCATGGTATGACACTCGAAGAGATTTGTAAGTAAAAAGCCAATCTATCCCATCTAAAAGTATTTAGATGTATTGCTTATGTGCATATTCCTAATGAGTTGTATAGTAAATTGAATCCCAAAGAAGAAAAATATGTATTTATTGGATATTTTATTGATTAGAAGAAATATCCCTCAACAATATACCTTTAATATGTGTGCCAATTTTGAGAGAGGGAGAGAGAGAGGGATCATTACACCAAGGGGATATAGCTCTAATTAGCTAAGTTGAATGCATGGTGACCAAAATTGTATTGTGAGTTCAATCCCTACATCCACATAACTTTAGCATAAGAAGAGAAAATGAATACTTGGACCCAAGTCAACAGGTTGATAAAATAAGTGGCTTACCAATACAATCACCACTTGATCATGAGAAAAAGGGTGTCCTTGGATTTCTACTCTTGCATTAGTTCATTTTCACTTTTTAGTTATTCAATTTCATGATAAGCATCGTGTAAAAGGCTTATACTAGGTCAAGGGCCCTTACACTCCTTTTTTTCATAATTAATAACTACTCCCTATGAGAAAAGACTTAGGCAAACAGAGATGCAAGGAGATGGAAACTACATCTATAAACATATGGTAGAAAGCTAATAATATCTAAAATGTATTTCACCGCCATGAATTTTTTATTTTATATGTTTTCACTTAACAAAAAGTAAGTGTAGATGCAAACTTGATGCGAATCAGCATATTCACCACCAAGGCAAATCATGTCATATGGCAGGCCAACAAGCAGCAAACTATGAAAGAAAACAAAGAAGTTAGCTACAACTATGCCCTGTGGTTTTATCCTCCACATACATTAAGGGAGTGCAACTTTCTCATGTAAAGTTCAAACGATCTTTAACTAAGCTATTTCTTAATTGTATCCTCTCAATGCGTTCCTGAACTCTTTTGGTATTCTCGTCTTGATGCATGTGCTTTACTTATTCTTTGCACTAAATAAGATGTGCCATAAACATCTCTGAAAACCTTTTTGGTGTACAAAATTTGAAAAGACCAAACAATAAAGTGAGGATGGAACTATAGATGAAATTTGTACTTGAGTTGAGGATATATTGAATCATCTGATTCAAACACTGGCAGAGAACTAGTTTAAACTATGTCCCAACAGAATCAAGCAACAGTTCGTGATAAAAACACGTGCCTTGATTGGCTCATGATTGATTATTTATAATTGCCTACCATAACCAACCAAGCCTTCCGACTTGGTAAAGAAGAATATTGAGTCTATGTGATTCATGCTGCACAAAAACTGGGTGATGCATGCCTTAACCTTTGAAGCATCAATCATTCAATCCATATTTCAAAGCCTTTGTGGTAAATATTCTAATGCATACAGTCCAGTAGTAAAAGCATGCTTTAGAAAATATAACCAACAGCTCCTCAGCATGCATAGAGTGGGCATACAGTTCCGCATTTCCTTGAAGCCTACCTCACAATGACTGAGGAGAAACAAAGACTGCATGTGAGCTCATCTGGAATCCAACCATAACATCAATTTAATGTAACACACTTGTAGCAGCAGGCAAAGTCATCGGTTTCAGCACTGGAGAATGAAAAGTCTCTTGTGTGTTATGCTGATGAAATGCATGCTTATGATCTGCTGAAGACGGTATGGATAAGCTACGTGGTACACGGCCAGGAGGTGGAGGAAGGGGCGAAGCAGGGCCAGGCAAAGGTTGCATCTCTGGAGCTTCTGGAGCTTTGTTCCCTAAAGGTGCTGAATAAGTGATGTGCCCTGCTGGTTTGGATGGTGCATTTGAACTTGAAGGTGGTGGTGGCAGCTTATGCAGTTCACTGATTTGTGGAGGGGACAAAAGCGAAAGAGGTGCAGTTTGAGAGGCATTGGAAGCATAGACTGGCATGGAGGACCTCCCTATGGGCCCTGAGTTATAAATGGGAGAAGCCTGATTGACCTGAGATAAGGAATCAGGTTTATGTTTGACAGAACTGCTATAGTTGTGCATTAATGGTCCCGAATGACTATATGTCCGGCCAATCTGTCTTACACCTGTAGAGGCCTTATTTGGAAGCTTTAGACTCTGCTGACTTGCCATCACTTGAGCTGCTTGAAAACCAGAACCCCGGTCTCTAGAAGGCTCACTGTTATGTTCACCAAACCTTTTCCTGTCAATGTAATGGCTACCCAGATCTTGGTTAAATGTCTCTGATGTGTTTCCTGAATAGTGATGGCTTTTGCTTGGTCGGAGGGTGTTCTGTTTGGAAGTCTGAGAAGCCCAATTTCCACTTTTATCTGATGGAGAGGGAAGTGCATACATTGAAACTTTTGGCTCAAAATTCTCAAGTGATAAATCCTGAAAATGTGAGAGGGGCTCCTTTTGATAGTACATGGAAGGAGAGAGAGGATCTGATTTGCTAGCACCTTCTAGCTTTGGTGCAAACTCAGCTTCTGCTGATGTACCTCCATCCTCAACTTGGGAATCCTGCAATGTTGATTTAGTTCAGACCAGCACCTTTAGTCCAAAACCTATGTCAACCAAGACAAACACTTTACCAGCAGTAAAGTTAAATCAGTAAAAGCAATGTCTTGCTTGACATGCTGCTTACCCAAGAGACTTACCAGGAAATTTGTGGGGGAACTGGCCATGCTCTCACTCTCATAGTTTCTTGTCGAATCCACTTCCACAGGCAGTTCATTCACATTTCCGCTTACACTTACATCACTCTCGGAAACAGTTCTATCAATGTTCCTTTCCAATGCTAACTGCCTCATTACTGGCTCTACTATGTTGACTGATGCAAGTCCTTTTTGGAAAAAGTGAATCTGATCAATTAAGCAACCAAACAATAGGGATTATTTTGGAAATAATTGAAGAGATGCTGGACACTGTTAACCAAGGTCAGAAGTCTCGTTTACTAAAACCTGTGCAGAGTGGTATCGAGCAGCCTGAGTAATAAGACTTCGCGACTGTCCCTGCTTCAAAGACTGCAACCTAAAACTCAAGATGTCAGCTTGTCCTTTCATGTTTTCTTTAGCTGACTGTGACTGTTGATCAAAATGGCTTCCCTTCCAGTTCTTGGATTTCCTTTTTAGTCTTTCTTTCTGAAGAAAATTGTATGATTGCCTGCATTAAGTAAATTCTTAGCCAAAAGAGTCAACCATGATAGATTGCACACAGGATTCTAGATATGGCCTCTTAAATAAACGACACCATTGCTGTAAAATCGGATTAATAACATTGAGTTGACCAAGATAACAAAGAACATAATCGACTAGTGTGGTCCCTGTTGTGAAATTTTACTGCTATCTGCTGGTTCACATGTGCTACACAACTCCATGCATTCTTGCTCAGCTAGAACTGCAATTGAAATCAGTTGCATCAATTCTGAACAAGTTCAAACATTAGAGACCATTTAACACCACAAAATGCTAACTTGTATATCCCAATGGTGCTCTAGGGACACAACCCCTTGAACTTCACTAAGTTTGTCCATTGTACCTTCTGGAAAACCACTTGCTTCAGCTGTACACCTTCCAAGGTGATACCCATGTTCAATTTCAAATTATCCTTGAAGTGTAGAGGTAAGAGATCTGATTTTGCAAAATAAATCATATCTAGTCTCTAGAAGCTTTCTGCTTACACACTTATTTGAGTTCAGTTAGACTCAATCTATTGTCTTAAGTATCAAGGGCCTATGACACTCATCCCTTGACTTTAATCTCCTACATTTGGTAAGGTAACATGTTATCCTTATTTTAACAACTTGATCAAACTGGATGTTGGAAACTGGGTTAGCACTCTAGATACAGTTCAGCAGTCTTTCCTAAATCTAGTATGCATTAGTCAAATATGGACCAAACAAGGACCAACGAATCTGGCAAATAAAAACTCTGTAAATATAGCTGGTATGAATGAGGTCCTGTTTTTGACCTCCCTTGCTTCATACACCATGCCTGCCAGCTCCTGCCTCTAAAGTTGAATGTAAACATATGGCTCTGCCATGGCGGCCAGGTCTTCATTTCCTGCACCGCTGCCTTTCAGGCACCCTGCCAGCAGTTCAGTGCATTGCCATCAGTGGCCTAGCTGCCTTTTGCCCACTGCCACCTACAGCCTCAGCTATAAACTGGCCTAACTCTACATTTCTCACTACATGGGCCACAACCATTTAGTTGATTGAATAAGTGGGAGGGGGTTACAAGTAAAAACTTTGGGAACAAGGTCTTCTTAGAAGAGGCTAAAGGAATAAGAGGCAATCAAAATGCATGTAGCCCACATGGCCTATTTTTCTGAGGAGGAAATCGAGAAGAAAACAGTCATGGAAATACTGGAGAGGAAAGTCATGACCTAGAGATCCATCTCACCTACAGGAATGAAGGAATGCTAAGAAAATCAATGGGAGATGCGAGAGCTTAAGGATTTCTGTTGCTTTGGAGATGAAAGACACTGCTGGAGAGAATAAGAAGCCTTTGATTCCAATCAAGAAGTGGACTTGTTTGGCTGCAACCTCGGGGTTGTTCTGTTGCTGCAGGTTATGAACCAAGGGAGAGGATAGTTCAACCTGTTTTCCTTCATCACCACCCAACAATCTTGACTATCCAAATCAAGTGCCAAGATAGGGCATCAAGCTCTAGAGTACTGCCAAGACCTGCAAGCTATCCAATGCTGCCCTAGCATCCAGGCATGCAAATGTGCACTTGCTCCTAGCGATTGCACTGCTCCATCTGCAAGTGTTTTTGCGTGAGACCTCCCTTTCATAGGGAGAAAGGAAGGGAGAGAGTATTAGCAAGGGAATAGCATATGAGCCCCCCCAAAAAAGCAAAAAGGTAATATATCCACAATCTGTAGTTTAGCTCATCCATACGTACCTCCCCTAGCCCATCATGACAAACACGCGAGACACCCATGGGTGCATGTGACAAAGAAGCATCAAACTAATTCTTGTTCTCCTCCATAGAAACTTGAGGATAATTTTTGCCATGGCCATTCAACAACTAAGTATGCAATCATATCTCATAAACATTTCTAGAGCTGATTCTGTTACTATCCTCCTTGTAGTGGACTCAATGGTGCCTCTGATGCAACCTTCCATGAAATGACCCCCTAGGATCCAACCTGCACACAAGACATGACACAAACCATATCCACAAATAAAGGGATTGGACATTAGACTCACCTCCCAGTCATAGAGCCAAACAAGCTCATCCCTGAGCCTAAGACCTAACAACACTCCAGGTCACAATCACATCCCAAGGGTTGGCATCCCATACCACCACACCACACCGCCCTAGTGTACAGATGCATCTGCCAATAGGGCAAGAGTTCAAGAGTGATAATCATAGAATGAATGTGCACAATAGGGCCTTGGGTCCTATATAGGACTTGACTACCTTAACCCTAAAGTACCCTTAGTAGATTCGCACTAAGTCACTTCAATGACCACTATGACGAATGCTACTAGCACCCATTTGGATGTCTAGGGATGTAACACTTCTCTCCTTACAAATGATTGCTGTCCTCAGCAATATCCTCAGGGACAAAGTGAGGAAAACAACTCTTCAAAGAACATAATGACTGCCAAGTAGCCTCTACCTCTGAGTGGTTTTTCCACTTGACCAAATACTTGAGATAAACGCTCCAATAGGGTCGTTTAGTCCCAAGGTCAAGAACCAATTTGGGTTTGAGTAGAACATATCAAGCAATATCCTCAAGCCATGAGACTTGCTCAATTTGAACAATTAGTTCACCTTGTTCCAATTGTTCTTTAAAATGACTAACGTGGAACACAAGGTGACCTTGGATTTCCAAAGGTATCTAGCTTGTAAGATACATTCCTTATCTTTTTGATAACCTAGAAAGGACCACAATACCTCAAACATAACTTATAACATTTACCAGTAGTCATTGAATCAAAGTCTTTTGGGACTTTAAGGTAAACCCATGTGTCCTCCTAGAGCTCTCAAGGAGTACGATATTGGTTAGTATAAAACCTGGCAGAATCCTAGGCCGTTTCAATGCTTTCCCTAGCAATCATCAATATCTTCTACATATCGTGTAGAAGGTCGGACCATGGACTACATTTTTACCCACTTCTACAACAATTAGTGGTTTCAGCTCATAACTGTACATAAGCATAAACAAGCTATAATCAGTAGCTAAATGCTTAGTATTGTTAAAAGGAAACTCAATCTAAGGAAGACAACACTCCTAATCAGATTGTCTACGAGAGACATATGTAGGCAATATATATCCTCCATGATTTGATTTGTCCTTTCAGTCTATCCATTGGTTTCAGGATGCTTCGAGGACGACATGGACAATTGAGTGTCTAGTTTTTGGGAAGTTGTTTGCCAGAAATGGCTAGTGAGCTTAGGATCTTGATCATTGACTATTCTGCTTAGGTGTGTACTTGCATGTCACCTATCTTTTGATTCCATGATCTCTCAAAAAATCTGAAAATTCATATGACATGTACTCTCCTCCATTATCAGACCTCGAAGCATTTTATGTAACAACCAAACTATTTTTCATCCATAGCTTTAAACTCCAAAAAACTTTCAAAGGCTTCGCTTTTATGATGCATGAAACCCAATTCATTCTGCTAAAGTCATCAATAAAGGTGATATAGAACCTGCGTCTCCCACTCAATGAGACATTCTGACATGGATCCCAAATATGAGAATGCACCATTTCCAAAGGACTTTTGATTCTTCCCTTCTTTGGAAATGGTAATCTACTTTGCTTGCCAAACTGCAAGTCTCATATACATTATCATAGTTAACATAACCAAAATGAGGCAAACCACGAACCATCTGTCTAGTTTGCATTTGTTTCAATCTTTGCAGGTTTACATGTCCAATTCTCCTGTGCCATAATTCAACATCTTTATCTTGACCATGCCCACTTTCAACATACATAGAATTCTGAATGACAGGAGTACCTGCATCCAAGGCAAATAACCCGCCTTTCTTCTTCCCTTTGGCAATCAATATGCCAAGCCTTCCTTTTTGAAATTCCTCAATGAAACATCCATATCTATTGAATCTCACCTACAATCCTTGGTCTGCCATTTGACCAATTGATGAGTGACAAGTGGCACACTACCAATATGAGTAATTTTATGCAAAGTGTCATCCCCAGTAGCCACATATTCTTCACTCTACATTTGTTGCTTTGTGTCAAACCACTCAACATGATGAGTCATATGGTTTGTAGCCCTTGAGTCCAGAAACCAATTATCTTCACTAGGAGGGTGTGTCATGCTCCCTAGTACATGTTCCATGGCAAATAAATGGCCTCTAGCAGGGCCATCTCTAGGTCCATAACCTGCACCTCCATAGCCACCTGCATACTGTTATATTGGGTCCTTCCTCCACCCCTAGGCATAGCATTTTGCTTGTGATAACATTCCCTTTGAAAATGTCTATACTGGCCACAATAATTACATGCACCATCTTTATGTGAAGGAGTAGACCGTCCTCTACCTCTAGAGTAAGCTCTCCCCTGCCTCTAGACATGAAATTACCACGACCAAAGGTATCTCGACCACGTGCAAAGCTATCACCACCATGGCCATAAGATGAGCCTCTAGCTCTAGATGGGCTGCCACGCCCTTTCTGATGATAAAAGACACTATCTCCACTTGCATTCTTGCTACTGCTAGATGCATTCAAACCCAACTTTATTTCTTCTATGAGTAGCAAAGCAATCAATTCTTCAAAGTCTGGCATAGAACCTCCTCTAACTGAAATAAAGGTATCCAAAGATTTATATGCTGGGCCAAGTCCATTAAGGGTGATTGAAATCAAGTCATCATCATCCACTGGTGCATTTAGAGATGCAAGATCTTCAGCAACCTATTTGATCTCTGCAACATAGTCACTGATAGTGTGGTTTCCTCTCCATGCTCCATGCAATCTTTGCTTAAGTTGTATCTTTCTTGCCTCCGTACATGTCCCATACATTTTCTCAATGCTATCCCATGCTTCCTTACAAGTACTTGCCTTCTTGATATGAGGAATCAAAGTCTTTGATATGCATATAGAAATCCAATGCAAAACCTTCCTGTTCTTTCTAGTCCAATCCTTGTATGTCTTCTTTTGCTCTTCCGTGGAATCCTCACGAAGCTCTAAACATGCATCATCACCTATAATGAGGTCCCAAAGACCTCTCCCCATCAAAAAGTTTTCCATCCTGTATGACCAAACACTATAGTTGTCCTTGGTCAATTTATCTCCAACAGTTTGGGTAATTTGAGCTGTGTCTGACATTTTGATAGCTGCAATTTCAGAAAAACCAGCAATATGTGCTGTCCCAATTAAGCATTCAGCAACATGAACCAGTCCACTACCTCAAATGGTCAACCTGAGACCAAAAATGCACCAAAAATAGCCCAAAAATTAATGTAAATTCCCTTCCAAGAGAATGGAAGCTATACATAAGCTCAAATGCAGTCACATACATTCATACATGATGCCCATACATCATACATTGGCTGTCCAGCAAGAAACATCCAAAACGGAGCTCAAGCGGTGCTCGTATGACCCAAAAAGCATCAAAATGAGGGCTTAAAATCAACCAATTTCCTTGCTGTTTTTCTGTAGTTTTTTGCACCAGGAATGAAGTGCTAGTCAAGCTGAAGCTACATAAGATTTTCTGGAATTTTTCTGCAATTTTTGGCCACCAAAATGGCACCCGAAAATGGCATGAAACCGGCCGTCTAGGCCTCCAAAACAGCTAATTCTCTCTGCTTGCAGTGTGAACTTTCTGTCAGTGAACCAATTCTCAGGATAACCAGTTCATGTCTTCCTTCCAGTGTGAAAGCAACTCCACAAAATAGCCAGTTCCTCCAAGTTCCAATGTGAACACAAAACAATTGTGAAGGGAGTATAAGCCTTAGTGTTTAAGGCTTAATAAGCCTTTCTTTAAAAAAAGGAAATCAAAGCGTGAGCTGCCGGCGACCATTCATGGCACTGATTTCTTGCATCACCGTCAGCTGTTCGTTGTAGCCACCTCCATCTTTACCTGCAACTTTTCCTTCGAATCATTTTTAGTATGTTCTACAAGGCTTTCCTTCTTAGCAGCTATGCCAAATTCTTCATTGTTTGCCAAGAAAACAACGATGATTTGAATCCCGACATTAGTGTGACTGTCGGTGCAATAATCCACGCTGCCTTTGGAATCTCTTCACATTTGTATGTTCCCTCTTCATCTTTGGCATTTGTTAGTAGATAATTCACCCGCCTCCTCAAGGAGCATGAGCAATTCACATCCTGATCGGGCATTGTCCACTAATATTGCAAATGATAAGCAAAGTTTTAAAGGATCGCTCCGTTATTCGCTATCCAACGGGAAAGCTTTTGGTCAGAATTCTCCATCTACTGTAGAAGAAACGTATCCTTTCATCTTTGCTGAGCAGAAACAAAAGAGGAAAACCAAAAGCAAATGATCCATTTAACATAACCTAGCTCTAATACCAACTAAAAGTAGATGATAGATTCAATGGGGATGCACAACGGATAAGGAATTTAATTTAATGAAGAAATTGTATTTGCATCTTGCATGATGCATGTACACTTATAGTCAAGCTAGCCACAAATCTTTTTAGTGCATTCATCTTTCATGTATTGCATCAATTGTGTAACTACAAACATTGATTTCGCTTTGCATTTCTTCCAAAGCAACATTGGTTGAGCACTAGTACATCAATAAGGCATATTTCTAGTAGGAGCATTGCATGAGCAAGTTTCAAAGAAGCTGAAGATGTTAATCAAGGCCCGAAGGGGAGCTAGGACACACTTGAGTCCTTTTTGGCATACATTCTCGTGTTTCAATGTGTTGGTTGAATTGAAGAGTTTCCCCGAATTATGTACTTATGTTTAGATCATCAACTACCACATGATGATTATATTGGAGTTGTTTGAGATTTGAAGAGGAATTGATAGATTGATGGCTAAGAACTTTGACAAGTAGGACCTGTTATTTTATGCTAAGTGCATTGCTCCATGTTTGCAAAGTATTGAGTGTTTTTCATTAGTACTGCTAAATCGATGTATGAGTATGATGTTGTTTTGATTCAAGAATAGAAGGTGTCTTGGAAGTTGGAATTGTTTTGAATCTTGACTTTGAATTTTGATATAAGCATTGTCGAGTTACATGACGCATGTGAATTCATTGGAATTGTTAAAGGAAAGGAAAATCAATATTGATGCTATGTCTAAAACTATAGAAGCATTATTGTGATTTAGTTCTCTCGAGGATTTGTTGAGATTGCCTTTGAGAGGATGATATATGTTTTGAGTTAAAGGATAAGATTGTGTTGTGTGTTCAAGAGTGAGATTAACAATGTTATCCTAAAGCTTTTCTCGAGCTACATAAGGCACTTCTTTGCTTGTTCTTCCTGAGATAGTAGTATGTGTTGTGAATGAAAATCGGAACTTAAGGCTTTTGAGTCTCGTTTTGTGGTTGTTGATGCTCTACTTATTGTGTGACCCATCAACAGGCTATCCCCTGATAAACTAGCTGAACTACGCAAGAACATTGATGAGAACTTAGCCAAGGGGTTCATTAGGCACTCAAAGTCTCTTGCTGGAGCCCCAATTCCGTTTGTGAAGAAGAGAGACAGGTCACTTCAAATATATATGGATTATCAAGGACTCAACAAGATAACAATCAAGAATCAATACCCTATGTCGTTGATGCCAGAGCTCTTAGAACACCTTGGAAAAGTCAAGATCTTCACAAAGATTGATCTACGAGGGGCTTATAATCTTATACGGATCACAAAAGGAGACGAATGGAAGACAGCCTTCCGCACAAGGTATGGTCACTTTGAGTAGGTTGTTATATCATTCAGTCCCACCAATGTTTCAAGATATGATGAATGATATCTTCCGAGAGCATCTAGATGATTTTGTATTTATATCTTGGATGATATCTTGATATTCTCAAAAGATCCAAAGGAGCATGAGCAACATGTAAAATTAGTTTTGGAAAAGCTCAAAGAAAAAGGACTATATGCAAAACTTGAGAAGTGTTTTTTCCATCAGACAAAAGTGCAATTCTTGGGGTACAATGTCTCCCAGAGAGGAATCTTCATGGATCCCAAGAAGATCGAGACTATTCTTGACCGGCTAACATCCACATGTGTCTGCGATGTCCAATGTTTCCTTGGCTTTGCCACCTTCTACAGGATATTTATCAAGGATTACTCAAAGATAGTCACACCACTTATACCAAATTCATAGGAAACTCAAAGTTCTCATGGACCCCAAAAGCCGAGAAGGCCTTCCAGACCCTGAAGATTGCTTTCACCACTACCCCAATCCTAGTCCACCTAGATCCTACCACGTCATTGTTCTTGGAGATTGATACATCAGACTATGCCTTAGGAGCCATTTTGTCCCAGCGTGGAGATGATGGTCATATGCATCCAGTGGCATTCCAATAAAGGAAGTTCTCCCCTCCAGAGATAAACTATGAGATCCATGACAAAGAACTCCTTGCCATTGTAGATGCCTTTGATACTTGGCATCATCATCTACAGCGTGCAGCACATAAAGTTATCATCTATACAGATCACAAAAATCTAGAATACTTTATAACAACCCCCATCCTCAATCGAAGACAATCTTATTGGAGTAACTTCTTATCTAGGTTTGACTTTGTCATCACCTATTGCCCAAGACACCAACAATGCCAATCAGATGCTTTATCAAGAAGATTCTATACCTAGCACCTAAGAAGAGAGAAGAAGCTTTTGATCGACAACAAGCAATACTACTCAAGCCAAAGCACCTCCACCTAGCAGCCATCTCTAGTTGTCACCAAGACAACCCTACCTTGATCCAGTTAATCCATAAAACCCCGTTGCACGATGATTTGGCCAGCAATATCAAGAGAAAAAATCAAGAGAGAAAAGGAAAAGAAGTTCGTGAGTTTCAAGAAACTAATGGATTGTAATACTATAAGGATCTACTTTACATCCCTCTAGGAAAGCCAAGACTCCAAGTATTCCAACAACACCATGTAGCATGACACTTTGGAGTTAATAAGACCTTAGAGCTTATTTCATGAGATTTTTGATGGCCTCAAATGTGGAAAGAAGTTAAGGAATATATAAAATCATGTGACACTTGCAACAGGGCCAAGATACTTCGTCACAAACCACATGGCCTCCTACAACCCTTGCCCATCCCAGCACGACCCTGGTCTTCTCTATCCATGGATTTCATAATATATCTTGCCAGATCAGACAAATATGATTCTATTCTTGTTGTGGTAGATAGGTTCACAAAAATGGCACATTTCATCCCTACCACCACCAAGACCATCACAAGTGCAGCTACCACTAGATTCTTCCTCAGATACATTTGCAGATTACATGGACTCCCAGACGACATCATCAACGATCAGGATTCCCAATTCATATCTAGTTTTTGGAAGAGCCTTTGCAATCTCCTTAGAGTCCAAGTTAAGTTATCCACAGACTGATGGTCAAACAAAATGGGTAAATCAAGTCTTAGAACAATATCTTCGTTGCACAATCAACTACCATTAGAATGATTGATTTGAGCTCTTGCCCTTTGCTGAGTTTGCTTATAATAATAGTATCCATGCATCTATTAAGAAAACTCCTTCCTTTGCAAACTATGGCCTGTAAAATATGACACGGCGTAGCGAACAGAATCTGAGAAAGAGATAGAGAGTACACAATAGATAAGAGGAGAATCAGTAAATTCTTTAACTCCAAACAACTGATACAAAGATGGCTCTGTCCACCCGTGCGCTTCCGCTGTGTGAAGCTTAGATGGCGATCTAGACAGAAGATAGGTGAAGAGCTTAAGGCTAGCTGGAACAACAACTCTGACTGGGTGAAAGATGAGTGAGAGATGGCTGCGAAGGGGTTTAGTTTTTATAGCCCGCGAAGGTCGTTAGGTCGGCCTGCTGACCGACCTACCATATGAGCCTCCACTAGTCGGCCAGGGAATATTCCCTTTACCATCGGGCCGGGGGATGCAATGCGCCTCGAGTTGCTACCAGCTTAACCACTCCGTCTAACCCAAAGATTAGACCCACAACAGTCACCTTTTTGCCATCCGGTCACATAGACCTCATCTGATATACAAGTCAGGACTCAACCAATGTCCGGGCTCACATTTGGCTTCTCCTCATAATGGGGGCCTTACAACTTTGAGCACCATGGATCATTGGTAGCACCTAATGAGGGTGGGGCATTGATCATATCTAACATGGCCAACATCCAAGGATGGATGTACATCTCTCCAATCAAGTAAAGATCCCTGTCGCCTGAGATAAAGCTCAACACCTAGCAAATATACACCAAGAACTCAAGCAATAAATCCAAAAGGCTCAAAATCAATACAAGCACTATATGGACCAACATTGTCTCCAACATCCAGCACACAAAGTCGGTTAAAAAGTATGGTTACTCAGCCATAACCTCCAGACAACAAGGCCCTCCACCAAGCTAGACCACCAAAGATTTGGGCCCCTGACTATTGTAACCCAGATCAACCCAATTACTTATCGACTCCAACTCCCCAGCACCATGAAGATCCACCCAGTCTTCCATGTTTCCTTACTCAAGCCATACCATAGCTCACCACTAAGGGGGAAGAGATCTAATTCCCCATCACCTGTCCAGATTAAAGATCATGAAGAATTTGAGATTGAGCATGTCTTAGACCCAAGGATCTCCAGAGGTCAATTGGAATACCTTGTTCATTGGAAAGGATATGACATCAATGATCACACTTTGAAACGTGCAAAATATCTCCAAAGAGCACCTCTCAAAGTTAAAGAATTTCACAAAAGGAATCCAACGAAACTTGGATCAAATCACCGAACCGCTCCTCATGGAACTTGTCGCTAGAGGAGAAGGTGATGTCACACCATGATCAAGTGTACGGATTAATTCTTATTCATGCCATATGAATCCACACCCCATGCAAATGCACCCTTAACAGGACATCCTTGAGCCAACCATGTGAATCCACCTTGCATGTCATCATAGAACCTTCTAGAAGATATATCATATCATCGCCAGTATCATTGATAATGTTATCATGGAACATTCTAAAAGATCTTTAGTTTCTCTCCAACACCTATAAAAGGAGGGGCTCGCCATAGAGCTCCTCAGTCTTGCTAACGCTAGTCTTGGGAGCTCAAGGAGTCAAGACCTCTAAGTAAGTAACTTTGAGTTCCACTTCTAGTTCTTGTCTAGTCATGGTATCTAGTCTTGTCTTGTCTTCCATTATACTCCTGTTATCTTGTCACCTTGTAATCTCGTAGTACGAGATCTTGTCTAGTACGGTCTTGTATCTTGTTCGTCCCTATTGAGGAAGATCTTGTAATTATGATATCTTGTATCCATACCTACGGTCCCGGGTTGTGGAATCCTTTATATCCGTTCGAGTCCTATTGTCTATACCTACAATCTCGAGTTGTGCGATTTTTCGTATCTTGTTATCATTGTACCTTGTGTCCCTACATGGAATTATCTTATAATCAGAACTCTTGTAACAAATCTTGCATCTAGTCTAGTCTCTCGAGTACAGTCTAGTGTTCCCATAACACCAAGATTCAGTGGTATGCAAGATAAGCTAAAAGTTTTGACATTTATACAACAGTTTGATGCAGCTTACACTAGAGGGAATTTTACTGAGACTTCTAAGGTGCGGAAGGATGCAATTTTTTGGAAAGGTAATGCTTTGCAGACTGCAGTGGTAGAACATTTTGTTGATGCAAGGATATGCACTTGCCACTTGGGTCCATTTTAAACAGTTGTTTGTAGCCTCATGGTTAACTAACACGTTTGAAGTAGATGTCGTGACTGCATGGCATAAATTGGACGTGGCAAATTGTGCGGATTTAGAAGAGTACAATAAGAAATTTTGGGAAGCACTTTTGCCCGTGAGTTCTTACACGACAGTGCCCCTGTCAGAACAAATCGAAAAGTATTGTTGCGGTTTGCTCGAAGCCATCAGGGATTATTGTAACAAGACTAGGGTTACAAATATGGTACAGTTAATTGAAAATGTTGGTGTGGCAAATGCATTGTTGAAAGGAAAAGATGGCAGCTTTAAAGGCACTAAAAAGAAGGATTCTCAGTTTAAGCAAGATCCTGGCAAAAACAAGAAGCAATTTCAAGAAAAGACCAGCTTTATAAAGAAGTTTTTTTGGAAGAAAAGATTTCAGCAGCAACCTCAGACTTCTTTTAAACAGGGCAAAGGATAGAAAAGGCCACTTTTTGGCAAATCATTTGAAGAAAGAAAGGGTTTAATGATAGCTGGGAAATGCTTTACATGTGAACAAAAAGGCCATATTGCTTCTAAGTGCCCACAACAATCTTCTAAAGATGAGAAGGATAAAGATGTGCCAAGTAAAAAGAAGCCCAACATTGGCTTAGTGCCCGATATGGTGGGAGATCAATCAGTTGATGATGCTATAGAATTGTGCAGAGCTTGGGGAAAGATCAAAGATTCCACAGTGCTTATTTTCTTTGATCCTGGAGCTCGTGCAAACTTTATCTCACTGGCATTGGCAACTAAGCTGGGTATACGTCCTGAGGAAATGAGACCAGTTGGACAGGCTGATTTGGCATGCCCAAGACATACTGAACCTGTCACCCCCATTCTTGGCAAACTCTGTATACACATTCAAAGCTATGTGGACACAGAGGAGTTCCATATTATACCTTTAGAGGTCTGTGATGTTCTGCTAGGTATTCCATGGTGCCATAGGAAGCATGCTATCTTGGATACTTACAACAGAACGATTACTTTTGTACATAGGGGCAAGACTCATGTGTTAGATGTAAAGCTTAAAGGAGAGTCTATCCCAATTGTTTTTGCTTCTGCAATTAATTCTGTAATGAAAAATCATATTTCTGCGTACTTGGTTTTTGCAAAGCCAGTTAATGAAGTTGACACTAATGTGTTTGTACTAGATGAAAGTAAAAGGGCTTTCTTGGATAAATTTAGTGACTATTTCTCAAATTCGTTACTGGGAGAGTTACCCCCTGAGAGGCCTGAAGATCATACCATAGATCTTATTCCAGGGACTAGTCCGCCCAATAGGCCACCATACAGGGTCAGTGCAATGCAACAGAAAGAGATTATGACAGGTTAATGAACTTTTAGAGAAGGGATTGATTCAGCCCAGTGGTTCTCCGTTTTGTTCACCTATATTGTTAGTTCAGAAAAAGGACAGCTCTTGGCGAATGTGTATTGACTACAGAGCCTTGAATAAGAACATGATCAAGAATAGGTTTCCGATTCCAAGGATAGATGACATTCTTGATCGATTATAGGGAGCATGAATGTTTAGAAGGATAGATTTGAAAAGTGGATACCATCAAATCAGAACCAAGCCAGAGGATATCCATACGACTGCTTTTAGAACAACATTTGGTCTCTATGAATTTTTAGTCATGCTGTTTGGATTGACCAATGCTCCTGCTACGTTTAGCAGGATGATGGATAGAATTTTCCGCCCTTATCGAAGTTTCGTTGGCACATTCTTTGATGATATGATTATCTTTTCAAAGAATGAAGAGGAGCATAGCATAGAAAACACCTAGTTGCGGTCTTTAATGAGCTTAAGCGTAACAAATTGCTCATTCATGGCAAGAAGAGTGAATTCTTTTTGGAAGAGATTCACTTCCTTGGGCACATAGTTTCTAAAGATGGTATAAAGATGGATCTTGCAAAGATAGAAGCAATTGTCTCTTGGCTAGACTTGAAGACCGTTCATGATGTCCGCAGTTTCCTTGGCCTATGCTCTTACTACAGAAGATTTGTAAGACACTTTTCAGAGATTGCTTCTTCTTTACATACGCTTGAAAAAAAGGATGTCAAATGGCAATGGACTAACAAAGAAAAATCAGCATTTAGATGTTTTAAGGGAAAAATGACTACAAATCCCGTACTTATTTTGCCGGATCTGTCTAAGCCATTCATAGTGCAATGTGATGCATGTGTAAACAGCATTGGTGCTGTATTAATGCAAAATGGCCAAGTTGTGGCATACGAGAGTAGAGTACTTTCTGTCATTGAAAGGACTTACCAAATTTATGAGAAAGAGTTATTGATCGTGATCCATGCACTCTCTAGTTGGAAGCATTATTTGCTTGGTGCTGATTTTGTAGTGCAAATGGATCATCAAACACTTAGATACTTTCTCGCATAGGGTAAATTGTCAAAGAAACACATGCGTTGGGTAAATTTCCTATCTATGTTTCATTTTCAAATAGTGCATGTGGAAGGCAAGAAGAATGTAGTTGCAGATGCTTTATCTCGCAAACCACAGGTGTCAGTTGTTTTAATTTCTTATCACCATGAATTGGATGATATGAAAGAGCAGTATGCTGATGACGAAGATTTCTTTGAAATCTATGAACACTGATCAATGGTCAATATCATGATCATTATGTGTTCAAAGAAGGCTTTATCATGATGCATGGAAGACTATGCGTTACAAAACAGCTAAGGCCAAAAGTTTTATTAGAAAGTCATGCTCCACCGTATACAAGACATCGTGGTATTGATACTATAGTCAAAGCGGTAGAGACTTTCTTCTATTGGCCAGTCTTGAGATCTAATGTTGATGCATATGTTAGATCTTGCCTTGTATACCAAAAGGTCAAATTTGATAGACAAAAGGCACCAAGGTTATTGCAACCACTACCTATTCCAAAAGGCCATGGGAAAGTATTGCCATGGATTTCATTTTTGATCCTCTAAGAACTTCTTCAAGGAATGATGGAATCCGGACTATCATTTGCATATTCAACAAACACGCACATTTCATTCTTGTAAGGAAAAAGGTTAAGTCAGAACACATGGTAAAGATATTTATGCATAATATCTTCAAATACCATGAAATGCCACTATCAATTGTGAGTGATAGAGACCCAAGAATGACTAGCTTGTTTTGGAAAGCATTGTTTGAAAACATGGGCACTACACTGAAATTTTTATCTTCTTTCCATCCACGAACTGATGGACAGCCTGAAGAAGCAAATTCGACTGTTTTAGATCTATTGAAGTGTTATATTTTAGATCATAAGACTTCTTGGGAACACTACTTGCCATTGGTTGAGTATGCATACAATAATACAGTGTAGTCATCTACTCGCAAAGCACCTTTTGAGATTATGGAAGGTGGAAAGAAACTGCCTCCCATTTTGGAAACAAAAGATAATATTTTTAAAGCAGATTGTTATGTAAAAATTTGGGAAGAAGCATATAAAAAGATCAAGAATGCCTTAGAAAAGTCACAAGCTAAATAGAAAGGAGCTGCTGATAGTCATCGTCAAGAACTCTTGTTCAAAAAGGATGATTGGGTCTTATTGCGTTTTGAAAAGGCACATTTGAGAAAACGAAAGGGCAAGAAGCGTTTATTTCCAAAGTTGAGTATGTGTTACTATGACCCTTTTTAAGTCTCAGAGAAGATCAATGATGTCGCAAGATATGTCACTAGGTGGTGATACTTTTTGCAATTGCTTTCCTTATTTACTTATATAAATATTTTTTCTTTTCTTTAGTTGCTGTTGCTTTTTACCCCCAAAGTTCTCTTGGACTAAGTCGAGATCTTTGCATGGCCAGAAGAGACAACCATTGGGATAAATTGGACGAATGGTTTGTCTGAGCCTTAGGACCGGTTCCATATTGACTAGGCACTGAAGAATAGAATGCCAGTGGTTTGGGACTATGTGCTTAGCCACTAGAGATGGTGCAAGACAATGAGTCTGGCCAAGACAGAAGATGCACATGTGAGAATGCTCACGGAATAAAAGTCACCGTAACTGAGCCACATGTGAGAATGCTCACGGAATAAAAGTTGCTCAGAACAATTTGAGGAATGCAAGGGTCACCATCCCTAAAATTTAGGAAGCTACTATTTTTGGACCCCAAAATCTGTTCGCGTCATTATCTTCATTTTTGCACGAGGATTAATTATGTGGTCTGTGCCAAGGTCAAAATTTGCACCGATCATGGAGAATTTTAGACCGGAAGGTTTAAACAGGAAAATTATTACATATATGCCATATGGCACAAATTTCTAAAAGAGAGAGAGAGAGAGCATTTTTAAAAAAACATAATAGGCAAGAGGGGCAGATCTCAGAGTGAAGTTTTGAGGGGCTGAGGGCGAATTGCTGCAAGTACATCAACTATGGAGAGTACTTCTTCGTCTCTGACTCATGTACGGAGGTAGAGCTTGCTCCCTCTAGTCAACTCTCTCTCTATTCTCAAAGGAAATGCTCTGCATGATGGGCTGATTCCATCGATGATGACCATGCCATACAGGAACAGGGTTTTTCAGCTCTGATTTAGTGTTGTTTGTGGGATTGTTTTACTGCTGGAATGATGCCAGGGTAAAAGGGATGTTGTTTTGGATATGCTAGACAGTAAAAACAGTAAATACAGAGTTCTGCAAACTACAATTCTGAACATGAATTATTGAGTTATGGTCACAGAAAATGTTTTCCTGAAAGGGATGTTGATCTGGATATACTAGACAGTGAAAACAGTAAATACAGAGTTCTGCAGACTGCAATTCTGCACATGAATTATTGAGTTATGGGCACAGAAAATGCTTTCCTAAAAGGGATGTTGTTATGGTCATGCTGTACTGTCCTTCTACAGCTGGGATTTACTCAAAAAAGATGAAAACCAACTATTCACAGGTTATGTATTTTGGAACATTTCATTTTTGTAACTTTCCATCTTTTAATTGATAAAGAAATACGAAGGGGAGCGCCAGTCTTCGGGGCTAATCTGGTGTTGAGCGAGGGAGTGAGGTGGAGGGGGGGGGGGGATGGTGGTGTGTGTGTGTGTGTGTGTGTGTGTGAAAAGACCAAGTGTTAATTGAAGGAACTACCGCATTATGTGAGTCATAGACCGCTTTCAATCTTCCAATCTGAAGGCATCATAGCCGAATTCCACACTTACTAACACAGTTGAGTTAATGGGTCCTTAAGCAGTTCCACATGGGCTGAAAACAACTCATTAAGAAGCCCATCCTAGTCAGGACTTTTCCTTCGAGGCAAGTGGGACAGCACTTCTTCCACTTCTCTTTTGAAATATCAGCCTCCATTAAGTTCACCCATTCTGGCTTGACCTCATTACTAACCAGTCACAAATATATCTTCGAGCAAAGAGAACAGCATCGGAAAGAATCTCTTGCGGACCCAACAAGGACCTATAAAAGACGACACTCGTCCAAATGATGGAGGTAGGATCAATCACCATAACACCTTGCCCATCCTTTAAGCGCACAATATTTTCCCGGGCATATTTCTAATGCAAATGAGCAAAAAATTGATGAGTTTGACTGTTATTATCGTGTAAAGCTTCCGCTCTAGGCAGCAGTTTGTATTTTGCATGTTCCTCTTCCTGAAGAGATTGAACCTTGCCTTTCAACCATTCAATGCATGTGAGCAAGTCATCATTGGAATCCCCAAACTGACACAGAGACAAGGAATGGGCCAATAATGATTGGGCATGCTGCAATTCAGCTCGAAAAGAGGAAGCATGCTGAATACCATAGTGTCGGGATAATGCTCGCACATTATCCCTAAAAACCGCCCATGCTTCCATCCCTGTAGATAGTACCCTCGAGCTAAAAGAAGCTATCAGTTGTTCAACACCTTCCAAAAACTGGTTTTGCTACAGAAAAGATTGATTAACGAAGAGGCAAATGTGCAAGGAGAGCCTTAAATGCGTGAACAGGTCTGTGGCTCATTTCCAAGACCAAAGAATCATGATCTGACAAAACATGTTGTCTTTCCACCCACATATCAATGACTGCAGGAAGAAAAGAATCACTCTGGCAAATGTAGATCCTATCCAATCTAGCCCAGGTATTTGGATGTTGAAAAGAATGATAAGTATAGCCGGCTTGTGATGGATACATCCAGGACCACATATCCTGTTTTAAAGATACCGTTGCAAGAGCATCTCGAGCCTATTGCTCAAGACCATCCATAACCGAATGCGAAATAAGTCGCATGATCCAAAGATACACATACATTAAAATCACCCATGACAAAGCCTTGACACGGGTCATAGCAAGGCAGTGCATGTCACCCCAAAGCTAATGACATTCCCTTGTAGTAGAAGGAGTATACATGCCTACAAGCCACAAAACCTCTCCCTCATAAATTATTTCCAGGATCACAAATCGGCCGCAAGTATCTTGAGAAACCAACGATGGTTGCAAGGAGGATTTGACAGCCAACATAACTCCTGATTTATGCGGAGCTCGACCACTAAAAAAGACTGCATAATCCTTGTATACATAAGAAGATCCAACCAAAGCGTGTTGTTTGTGTTCCACAGCACAAAAAATGTGAGATGGAGAGAGGCTCCAAGCTCAGCTTAGAGTGCAGTAGACAATGTGGAGAGTGAAACATGACACCCAATGCAATAGACTAAAAGAGTGTAATTTGAAAGTACAAAGTACAGTCCTTAAACCTTAGGGTTGTAGGGGGTGTTCACACACTCGAATACAATAAGTACCCGTAAGTGTGTGACATAAGCATATACAAAAAAAAACAATAAGTCTCGGGCAAAAAATCTCTCGTACCGAGAGTAAAAAGTGCCCCAGTGTCCTAATGATCACCCACACTCCTCTGTGAGCGCAAGCGTGACTGAAAACCCAACAAAACCCCCTCGAGTGAAGAGTGATCAAAGGTAAAAGGATTATCTGCCACCAAAGGAGATCAAATTTAAAGCATTGCGAAATGCTTCAAATTTGTTTTACTGGTGGTAGGACAATAGACAAGGCTGATATGATATGCATGTAGCCTCTCTCTGACAAAGTGATAATGTATCTCAATGTGTTTCGTGTATGCATGAAGCACTGGGTTCTGTGTGCCACTACAATGGCACTTTGACTGTCAGTGAACAAAGGAGTAGGCTCCGTAACAGATACATCCAGATCAGCTAGCAAGCGTCTAATCCATACGCATTCAACTGTGGTAGCGAAAGTTGCCTTGTATTCAGCTTCACATGACGATGTGGCAATAGTGGATTGTTTCTTGCTAAGCCAAGATATACAAGATGAGCCAAGAAAGAAACAATTGCCACTAGTGGAGTGACGTGAATCATAATCACCAACCCAATCAGAATCATTGTAAGCATGTAACTGCAGTGGTCCCCCCTTGGCATAAAGCAATCCAAGAGATCTAGTACACTGCAAGTAACGAAAGACACGCTTAACAGCTTGCCAATGTGACATGCGTGGCTGATGCATATATTTGCTCAGGGCTGAAACTACAAGTTGCATGTCCGGCCTAGTGTTGCATAGGTAAATAAGACATCCAACTGCTAGAGCATATGTGTGTATATCAAACAAATCACTGTCATCATGTAATGACAACTTTAGTCTAGGTTCCATTGGTGTGCAGACTAGCTTGCAATCCTTTAAGCCAAACTTCTCAAGAAGTTTACCAATGTATCTTGACTGTGATAAACCAATAACTCTAGCATCATATATGAACTAAATGCCCAAGTAATAATGCAAAGACACCAAGTCTGACATCTCAAAAGTTTGCTGCAAATTTTATTTGCATGCTGAAATTTGATCAGCATGTGTCCCTGTAAGCAAAAGATCATCAACATATAGATAAATGATCAGCATGAATCCCCCCCTCTTTACATACATAAAGGGTAGACTCAAATGAACTATTTATAAACCCTTGGCTAAGAAAAAAGGCATCTATCTTTGCATACCAAGCTCTAGAGCTTGTTTCAAACCATATAAAGCCTTTTTCAACTTGCAAACCAAGTGTTCCAAACCCTCAACTGCAAAACCAACGGGCTACTATACATATACTTCCTCATGAAATTCTCCATGTAAAAATGCAATTTTAATATCCAACTGATGCACAGTCCATCCATAATGGGCAGCCAAAGCAACCATAGACCTAATGGTCGTCATCCGAGAGGTAGGAGCAAACGTCTCCTCATAGTCAATGCCTTTTTTCTGTGCATAGCCTTTAGCTACAAGCCTTGCCTTATATTTGTCAATGGATCCATCTGCATTCTGTTTCAGCTTGTAGACCCATTTTGTTCCAATGGCTTTCTTCCAAAAGGGCAAAGACACTAAATCCCAAGTTTGATTCTTAGCGATATTCAGCTTGCATTGCTGCCATCCAATGCACGCTTTGTTGTGCATCCTCAAAACATTTAGACTCCTCATCATCAACTGTGCTTGTTGCCATAACAAACTCCATGGTATGTGCAGTATCATGCGTACGAGCTTGCCTTCTAGTACGACCAATCATGGGTGCATCCAAATGACTATCTTTCATAGTCTATAAATACCATCTAGGCATTTGTCTTGCCTCCTGACTATGCATAAGCTCTTGCTGAATTTCAGTTTCAGCACTTTGCTGGATATTCAAATCAGCCAATGGCTGATTTTCTGCATTTTCCAATGGAGCAGCTGTTTCATTAATAAAGGTAATTTATGGGAGACAGGCGCGAGGGATAACCGTCCGGGGGCCTTGGGCACCCAAACGGGGTCAAGGGGAGCCTAGAGAGTAAGAGAGTCTAAGAATAGTAGGACTCATCGGAAGCAGACGGCTAGCAGAGGAAACTTGGAGAGAGGAGCTAGCACTCATCTAGGCGAGGTTGGGTGGTGAAAAAAAGGACATTTCTCGTGCTATGAGCGTGGTCACAGAATGGTATTGTTGATGGAGTACAAGCAATCTTATACTGGTATCAGAGCCATCGGTCCCCGTCTTCAGGAAGAGCCGTCGGGTCTTATCTTCTGGATCAACCGTCGGGTTCCGTTTTAATTGAGGCGAATGCTTTCGTGTTGGCACGTTGTTCTCCCACACGGACACGAATCCAAGCTCGAGTAGACGGCGCCCACATGGACGCGAATCAAAGTTCCAGTACTTGACGGATTACGTCAGTACTAACCAGCCGACGCCTGACAGGATTGGCCTTGTACCTCATCATACGTGACTGATTTCGTGTAACGGAAGTGGACGGCAGTATGAAGCTAGTCGAGCGAAGTCCCGTTTGAGATATAGCTATGGGTACCTAGTTCACACGTGACTTGTTAGGGAGGGGGTGTGTTTAATCCCCTCCTTATTCTGTGTTCCTACCCGACAGGCTTCATTTCAACGCGACTGGCTCGGTTTGGAGGAAAGTCGAACTATTCCTCACTCTTTTGGTTATCACTAAATTGTTAAAGCCATCAACAACTGCCCTATCACTATAATCAGGGAAGTACTTCATTCTATACGCAAACTTCTTATATTTGCTTTCTAATTCCAGTGTATTAATGGAAGGTAAAGAGAAAAATGGGGTGACGGAAGATTCTAGTTCGAGGGACCATCCTATGGCGGATCCCCATGAAACAGAAATTTAATGGGAAGAATTTTTTGCTACACGAGAACAATTTGATGATTTAACTGCTCGTGTGCAAGCACAAGGGGTTCAAATGGAGTTTCTAACTCAAACACTCACAGAAATAAAATCTCAATTAGCCTTGTTATTAGAAAGGGATAAAAATAAGGCAAAAACCTCAGATATTCCATCTTCATCGAAAGATTTAGATGTGACTATGCGAGATACTAGAGAACCCCACCAAAAGTTAAGAGATAACCCAGTGTTAAAAGATATGAAACCCCCTCAGTTTCTCGGGGAGGAAAAAGATAGAAATAAAGACACTATCTTTAATTTTCTCCAAAAATGGAAAAATTTGCACAAACTTAAAAATACTCCACATCTCCAAGTGCTAGAGGCCAGTTTAACTTTGGGGCCAAACGCATATAAATGGTGGCGAACTTTAAAGGAGGTAAATAAAATACCCGAAACTTGGCCTCAATTTGAATCGGTCTTTTTGAAACAATTCCTTCCTGAAAATGAAATGGAAAAAAATTGGGAAGATTGGGATTATGTCAAACAAAAAAGAAGACCTTTGCTGACATATCTAGAGGAGTATCGTGAGATAATCCTCAAATTGGAAGGAATAGATGAATTTCAAAAGACAAGAGGATTCATTAGGAGACTAGATAAGGCCTATAAAAAGGAAGTGAAAAGGAGTTCACCTAAGACGCTTGAAGAGGCAATTAAATTTGCATTAATTAATGAAGATAGTACGCGTCCAAGTACACTCACTAGTCTCATTGATACGGAGCCCAAGACTAAGGAATTTGAAACCTCAATATTTGTAGGCAAATTTAAAGAAAAATGCCATTTCTTAAGGGCAAGAAACAACCCTTTGAAAAGAAACAATTTGTAAGGCCAAAGTTAAGTCAAGATGACTTTGATAAGGCCAAAAAAAAAAGGCTGTGTTTCAATTGCCTATTCCCTAACCATGCTGCCTGGAATTGCCCTCAAAGAAAAAAGGGGGAAGATAAAGGAAAGGATAAGGACAAGGACAAGGGAAAAGAAAAACAAATCCATGTAATGCAGACCCTGGAATTAAAGAGGCATGAAAAGTATAAATCTTTAGAGCTCTTGCATAAGTATGTATAACACAGGTGTTGTATGTCAACTTCTATGTGGCAGTCTACTTTTGGGCCACGTGATTTAGTTAGAGTGCATGGATTGATAGCTGGAAAGAGGGCTAGGGTCATGATTGATGACTCTGCTACCCACAATTTCATAAATTATGCACTTGTCAAAAAATTGAAACTTCCCCAACAAAAGAGTGGGCATCAATATGTTATTCGTATGATGCAAGGTCATGATAATAAAATATGGGATACAATGGTATCCAATTTGGAAATCGAGATCCAAGGATATAAAGATAAACTTGATTTTCAAATTATGAATATGGAAAGAGCCGATATTGCTTTAGGGAGGGAGTGGCTATGGGGATTGGAACCATCCTTAAAACGTAGTTATCATCATAATACACTGGAATTTGAAAGGGATGGTAAGACTTTTGTGATTCAAGGTGAACATGAAGTATTTGATAACCCTTTGTTGTGTTCCACCGAAGTTCAAAAGCTGATAAAGAAGGAAGCTTGTGAGGTATATATGTTATGGTCTCTTCCGGTACAAAACACTTTTACTTTCTGTAATATAAAGCAACAATTTTCTTATGTTTGTGAGTTGAATGTAAGTAATGAATTAAGTGGTTTGTTAGATGAATTTAAAGATGTGTTTCCTTTTGATTTACCAAGTGGCCTTCCACCAGATAGGGGTGATGTAAATCACCCAATTGAAAGTTTTCAAAAACTTAAGGTAGCTATTGCTACAGCTCCAGTACTATTAATTGTGGATCCCAATAAACCATTTGTGGTTGAAGCCGATGCCAGTGATAAGGCGATAGGTGCGGTCTTATTACAAGAAGGTCGACCAGTTGCTTTTGAAAGCAAGAAATTAGACCGTGCAAAATAGAATTATTCTGTTTATGAGAGGGAGCTGTATGCAATAGTACATGCAATGAAAAAATGGAGGCACTATCTGTACGGTGCCAAACTTTTGATCTTGTCGGATCATGAAAACATTAAGTGGCTTAATAACCAACCGGATCTACAAGGGCGTAAAGCCAAATGGGCCGAACTCCTGCAAGAGTTCGACTATGAAATAAGGTATAGAAAAGGAAATTATAATATAGTGGCTGATGCACTCAGCAGAATGCCCATCATAAATGAATTGAGTTTTACTCAGTTCACTTCCGATTTGCTTGAATCCTTAAAAGGGAAATGCCAGGTTGATCCGGCATATTCCAACATATGGAAAGCAATTGAAAATGGGGATCCAAGTGGAAGGGCCTCCACCGAAGAATGAATATCTGAGGATGCTCAACAAGGAAATGAAGCATCAGGGGTTGCTCAAATGGGATTCAAGTGGAAGAATTTTACCATTGATAATGGTTATTTACTCTACAAGGATAGGGTATGTGTCCCGAAAGATGAAGAAATAAGACGCCAGACACTCTTTGAGTGTCATGATACCCCTAGTTCGGGACATCCAAGAGTTAATAAGACTTATAGTCTTATTAAAAGGCAATTCTATTGGCCTGGAATGAATAAGGACGTCCTTGACTATGTGGTCAAATGTAATAAATGCCAGAATAATAAAGCTGAAAGATTGAAAATGAAAGGACTTCTCCACCCATTGGAGATTCCTTCGGAAAAATGGGAGAGTATCTCCATGGACTTTATTGTTGCGTTACCTAGAACACAGAGGGGGCACGACTCTGTATGGGTGATTGTGGATAGGTTAACCAAAATGGCTAGGTTTATTCCAACTTCAACTAATGTTAAAACACCAGAATTGGCTAGATTGTTCGTAGAGAACATATACTGATTGTATGGCCTTCCGGCAAATATAGTTTCTGATCGAGAGAGAAAATTTGATAGTCAATTTTGGCATGCTGTATTTAGGAAGTTGGATATTAAACTTAGCGTGAGTACGGCGGACCACCCGCAAACTAATGGGCAAACTGAAAGGGTTAACCAAATCCTTGAAGATATGCTCAGGGCATATGTAAGTAAAAGGGCAAACTAACTGGGAAGAGTATCTACCGATAGCAGAGTTTGCATATAATAGTGCCAAGCACTCTTCCACTGGATATAGTCCATTTATGCTAATATATGGGTTTCCGCCCAAAGCTCCTCATGCAATAGGACTGCATAAGGAAAAGGTTCAAGCAGCCAAGGACTTTTTGGAGGATATGAATAATATGTTAAAATTTGCTCAAGAAAATATTAACAAAGCTCAAAATCGAGCTAGAGCTTATACAAATCCTCACCGACGAGACATCTTCTTTGAAGAAGGGGAATTGGTCTATCTTAAAGTAGTCCTTTCACAATACTTAAAAGGGTGGGACAACAGGCTTACAAAATTCAACTACCTGCTGGTAATAAAACACATCCAGTTTTTCATGTAAGTAAGCTAAGGAAGAAGTTGGGTGATTTGGATAATCTAATCTTAAATGATAACATTGAGGAGCTATTAGATGACCAATCTAATCCACATAAACCAGAAAGAATATTAAATGTTCGTAACAGACAAACAAGAAATACTATTTATTAAGAATATTTGGTCAAATGGAAAGATTGTTCAGAAGAAAGCTCAACATGGGAGCGAGTAAGTACCTTAAGAAAAAGGTTTCCCAATTTACAATTGGACCTTCCAAGTATCGTTTTCGAGGACGAAACCGATTCTTAAGGGGAAGGAAATGTTACATTAATAAAGGTAATTTCTGGGAGACAGGCGCGAGGGATGACCGTCCGAGCGCCTTGGGCACCAGAACGGGGTCAAGGGAAGCCTAGAGAGTAAGAGAGTCTAAGAATAGTAGGACTCACTGGAAGCAGACAGCTGGCAGAGGAAACGGGGAGAGAGGAGTCAGCACTCATCTAGGCGAGGTTGAGTGGTGAAAAAAAGGACATCTCTCGTGCTATGAGCATGGTCATGGAATGGTATTGTTAATGGAGTACAGGCAATCTTATAGCAGCCCTTCAAATACATCACGGACAGGCTGATATGTGTCTAAACCAAAAAGGGATAATTCTGATTTTTCATCAAAGAGTGCATCCCTACTGACAAACACCTTTTTAGAGACTGAATCATAGAGTCTGTAGCCTTTGCTCTCACTACTATATCCCACAAAAATGCATTTGACAGCCTTGTTATCCAACTTTTTCTGAGTACCTAGGAAATGTGTGCATATGCAAGACACCCAAAGGTACTAAAGTGTCCAACAAAAGGTTTCTGGCTGTTCCAAGCCTCAAAAGGTGTAATTTTCTTTAATGCTTTGGTAGGGCATCTGTTCAAAACATGGCAAGCACACATAACGGCTTCCATCCAAAAACTATGTGGCAAACTCTTTGCTTTCAGCATACATCTAGTCATCTCCATGAGTGACCGATTCTTCTTTTCTGCAATCCCATTCTGCTTTGGAGTATAAGCAGTAGTGAACTAATGAACAATGTCCTTCTACTTCAAAAAAGAATTCAGCATAGAGAACATATATCCCCCCCCCCTCTGTCAGAATAGAGAGTCTTTATTTTACAACCAGATTGGTTTTCAACAAGTGCAACAAAAGCCAAGAATGCATCCTGCACTTCTGACTTTTTTACCAAAGAATAGACCCATACACTAACTATAACCTAGTTGTGGCTCTAAAAGCAACATCACGGGGAAACGAAAACTAATGCATTTTTCCCAAAATACATCCTTCGTACAAGTGCTCAAAAGGTCTCTCCAGAAGAGGTAATCCATCTAGCATCTGTGTATGCTGTAAGAGCATCAAGCTACCAAAGTTCACATGCCCCATCCGACATGCCATAACTCTACTTGTATCATAACAGGAGTAAGAGTGGATGCCAAGTACGCTGACTGATCAACTGAAAGAGCATCCAACTCATATAACCCATGACATAAAGTGTCAGTCAAGACCAAATTCATGTGTACTTTGTCTCTCACCATGCATCTGTCATCATCAAATGTGACCTGCAAACCACAACGTGCCAAAGAAAAAATAGAGAGCAGATTCTTCTTTATACCTAGCACAAACAAAGCATCCCGTAGGCGGAGAATAGAGCCATCAATGGCTATGAACACAATCTCCCCAATACCTCTAATAAGTTATGATGCATTGTTGGCACATTGTATAGACTTGCCAACTGGAGCTGCACCAACAAAAGCAAATAAATCTCTGCAAGATGTGATGTGCCTAGAAGCACCACTATCAAAGATCCAAGTGTCTGCATCCTCAGTAGAGCTAAATTCTCGATCAACCCAAGAAGTGACATAACTGCATGTGTAAAAGCAATAGTCCCTGTCTGCAACAAAGGACACGGACTCAATAGCAGTGGAAGGAGCATCAGAAACAGACATTCCTAACTCCTTTTTCTTCTCCTTGGCGATACGTTGTAGTGGCTCATTATCGTTGGGAATAGCTGGCTGATACAGCATGTTTTGCAGCTGTACAATGGACACATTTTGCTATCCAAAAGGTATTTCTTCTCAGAATACAAATCTACCGACCTCCTCAGTCTTTTCACGTTGTTTATTCATGCGATCTTCTCGGAAGATAACATCATTGTTGTGTACTACTTTCCTTTTCTCAGGATCCCACAATCTATACCCCATTTCACCCTCGTCACCATATCCTAAGAAAATGCATTTACAGGACTTTAGCTCAAGTTTGCTGCGTTTTTCTTTACGAATGTGCACAAAAGCCTGCAGCCAAACACTTTCAGGTGAGCATATGAAGGTGGCTTGCCCGACCGCGCTTCTTGGAGAACTCTCCCCCCGCCCCCCAAAAGACTTGTTTGGTGACTGATTAATCAAGTGTACAGCTATCATAACAGCCTCTACCCAAAAACTATGGGGTAATGCAGCATGAGACAGCATCGTACGGACCTTATCCTATATGGTTCGATTCATACGCTCTGCAACTCCATTTTGGGGTGGATTATGAGAGGCAGTGAGCTCCCTCGTTATCCCTTTGCTGTCACAAAATGCCTTAAAGGCCTTGGATATATATTCCCCACCATTGTCAAAGCGAAGACACTTAAGTGTCTTATCTATCTGATTTTCGGCCAATGCCAATAATTTTTAAAACTTGTCAAGCAATTCATCCTTGCTACGAATAGAGTAAACCCATACCTTTCGTGTAGCATCATCAACAAGGGTGACAAACTATTTCTTTCCCCCTAAAGATAACCATGGCATCTGACATACATCCGAATGTACTAACTCTATAGAAGAAGATTTCAACAAAATAGACTTTTTATGAGATGTATGTGCATGTTTGCCATAAATACAATGATCACAATGCTCAAAATCAGCATAACGAAGACAAGGCAAGTAGCCCAAACAAAAAAGCACTTTCATTCTTGTTTGACTCATGTGCCCCAACCGGCCATGCCACAAAGAAACACTTGGCTACTCGGTCACGGCAACAACATGGTTACACACACTAGATACATGAAGTGGATACAAAGTATCACTCTTGTAACCTCTGGCAATAACCCTAGATCCCTTACAGATCTTTCATTTTCCATTACCAAAGGTGGTATGAAAACCATCATCATCTAGCTGCCCTGTGCTAATCAAGCTCTTCTTGAGCTGAGGTACCTGCCATACGTGCTAAAGTGTGAAGACATAGCCATGCTAAAACTACAACTACACACTGCCAATACCTGCAATGTCACATGCATAGTTATCCCCAAGATGGACAACACTGTGTCAACCCCCTGTATAGGCAGAGAACCACTCTCGATGAGGGGTGACATGAAAGAAAGCACCTGAATCGAGAATCTAGGTATGCATGTCATCATCTATATCTGCAAGTAAAGCATATGCACCAAAGTGTGAAGAGACAAAGAGTACGTCACTCCCACTATGACTGTCATGAGTGACTATATTCACCTCTTCAATTTTTACACTGCTCTTCTTAGGCTAACTGTCCTTCTTCTCTTCCTTGCTATCATCTGTCTTCTTCCCCTTTCCTTTCTCTTTTTTCCATTTGTAGCAGTTAAAATGAACTTTCTTGCCACAATGATGGCATTCAACATCTTTGCCACGTGATTTACTACGTCCCTTGCTATCAGATTTTCCTTTTTGCTGTGATCTGCCCCTAGTATGCAAAGCACTGAAAGACTTACTAAATGCATTGTTCTGCTGATTCATTTCTTCCATGAGTAGAGCACTCTCTACATCAGCATACAAAAGAATCGCATTTGAATTGCTCATAGCAGTCCTGAATGTATCCGAACTCTCTAGACGAGTGTAAAGCAAGAATGTAGCCTTAAATTCTTCATCAATCAAGAACTTCAAGGCAACCAACTCGCTGAAAATAGAGTTAAACTCACTCAGGTGAGTAGACATTGCTATACCCTCTTTCATACGCAAATCCATAAGCTTTTTCAGCCAATACACTTTGCTTGCAGCACTTTTCTGCACATACAGTTCTTCTAGTCGAGTCCATATAGCATATGCAAAATCCAAACCTTCAATGTTAAACAGCAAGGCATCAGAAATCGATAGCTCGATGGTTGAGCATGAAAGCTCATTTAACTCATCCCAATCGTCCTGTTCCATATCTACAGGCTTTGCCCTATGTGTTTTGATCAGCTTTGCTTGCTTGTTTTGCAACAGGATTGTGTAGCATTGCTTTTGCCAAACTGCAAAGTTATGTGCTCCTTCAAGCTTCTTTATGTGCATGAGATTATTGCTGTCACTGCTGCCAGCCATGATTTTCAGCCCAAATGTGACCAAAAAATCAGCAAAGGCAGGCCCAAACTATCACCCTAGTGACCAAGGTACAAACAAGCACCAACCAACAATAAATGACCACATAGAAGCACAGATTTCAGATCTGTAATTAAATTTTCAGAAGCACCAAACCATGTGCTACAGCATTCCACAACTGATTACAGCTGTTCCAAGGGCATATACATTACATTACATGAGAAATCCCAAAATTTTAGCTGCAATTTCTGTTGTACATGTACCCACAAGCATAAATTTTGACACGAACACTCAAAAAGCCCCAAAATTTTTGTGCTCAAAGCATCAACCACACATCTGCATTTTCTCTGTCATGCATAGAACAGGCCAATTTTGCCAAAATAGCGAAATTTCAGCAAAACCCCCAAATTTTACCAAGTGTTGATGTCCAAATTGCATGGAATTCAACCTGCATGTACATAAAATGACTAAATGCTGCACAGATTTTGCCCAAACTGCAAAAGCCCCAAATTGCACAGGGTCCAATGTGCATCAATGTCGAGAAATTGGGTAAATTTCAGCCAAATTTGTGCATGTACATTAAAAGCCCCAAATGTCGGGGACAAAATGTCGCAAATTCCTACAATTTCTGAGACAAATATCACTGTTACATCTTGCTCGCACCAAATCTGGACAAATCCCAAAATTTTCCAAGTCCTACATGCACTAATTTCAGTGAAATTGAAAGAATTTCACTAAAATGTGAAAAGCCCCAAAACTCTCGAGCAAATGTGCACCGACTTTGCAAATTCTGAGTCAAATTGTCCAATTCTGCGTTGAGATCTCCAAATTCAGGAAAAGCCCCAAATTTCTGGGCCTAAACCTACACAGATTTGCACACTGTGCTTGCGCGCGCAAACACCCGGAGGAGACGAAGCAAATTCAAAGGAGATTTTGAAGCAATAGAATTTCCGATTTTTTTTTTTTAAATGACGAGGGGCTCCCGTTGAGCCGTGGGGCGGGTCACGTGACCTGTCAGCCATGACCCATCTACTGCCTTTTACACGCTGCTGCCCAACTGTCACGCACAGTGGTTGCACTGGCCTGGTCGCCACAATTGTTGCCACACTGCCAACCGTCTTCCCACTCGCCAGTCCAATAGTCGTCCGTGCATCAAACGTCCATTGCGCCTGTACCTGACCAATCGCTTGGGACGTCATGACTGCTGCTACCCTTCGCACTTGTGCACCAGTCGACTATCTCCTTTGCTCATGAGCTTGCCTGCCGCAACCAACTACTCGATTGTGACAACTCCTGCTTGTCGAGTCCATCTGGGACTCCTACAACACCTGAGCTATCTCTTGCCAACTCTGATACCAGTTTGTAGTGACAGGTCCGGCACGAAGATCGAGACAGCAGGTGTTCGTTAGGCGCGGAGAGACAGAGAGAGTGAGAGAGAGCAGAGCAAAGTGTGTGCATGTTTTTAGGTACAATGACGAGTGTGTACCTTTAGGTTTTTAGATAGAGTACAAGTGCTAAGGGTGTGTTCACACCCGAGCACATTTAAAGGCACAAGGCCTTTATTCCCAACATAAGATGATTGGTAGTGGCCAGCATGAACTTAAGAGACCCATCAGGTTGTGAGCAGGAAACATGAGCCTCTGGCTAGGGCAAATTTGGGCCTAAGACCGGTTCTTCAACCGACAACCTACGACGTTTGCCCATCTCATCACCGTCCAACAACAGCCCGAGTTCCTCAGCCAATGAATCACCATCTGAGTGTGCCAAGTCTTTGTCATTCCCTTGCCCAATCTACTGATCGAGAAATGCCATATCGATACCATTAAATTCCTGCAAATTTGCCATAGCAGAACCAGATGCCTATCACAGATGCCTTTGTGAACTCTGACTAGTGAAGTCAGAACTGAGCTGGGACTGCCTCTTTCAGGCACTCTGTGGAAACTGTCTGCATAGGTGCAGAAACAGAGGACAGTCTGCTGCTACCTTTCAGTCGGGCGCTGTAGAAAGGTAGGAGGAACAGGCGTGAGGTGGGGGTACAGATCGACAGCTGATACTGCAACCGCAGGGGAAAGAATGGGGTGTGCAAGCAAGTCAGGAGAGACCTTGCACTAAACTTTAAAAGGAAAAAAAAGAAAACGACTACAACGCTTGAGGCTCCTTGTCAAACACGGCCGCCCTTGCTCCTGTTCAACCAAGGCCTTCCATCACCCTACACGCTGGGACAAAATGGGTGAATCGGATGCATTCCTTTTGCACGAACGGCCGAATCCTCTCTCTCTCTCTCTCTCTCTGTGACTGCCTCAGCACGGAGCGCTAATGCAGAGCAGGATTGCACAGGCGTTCAGGCCCCGACAGAATCAGAGCGAAGGGTCAGGTCGCCATCTTTCTTTTTTCCGTAATGGATGTTATATTTATAAAGTACTAAACAACAAAAGAGTTACAAAAGTCATGGCAAAGACGCAGAGGAAATTGCCATATGCCACGGAAGGAAGTCCTCCCGAGGGAGTAAGTCAGAGTGCCGAATGAGATCTATCTGCCAATGCAAGAGACCTTTAAGCCTAGCAATATGTCCCTGAAAATTAGAGGCTGAATCAAAAAGAAAAGCATTCCGAATGGTCCAATTGTGCCAACAGCCCCAGTATCTAAGAAAGTGAAACAAGATCTTCATATGTGGCTGTGCCGGTGTGGGGTATTTCGGCCGCACAAAAACCCAATCAAAAGGGCTTAGCGAGAAACCAACCACCGCTCGCCAAACTGCTGACAAGAGTGACCAGATTTTCTTAGCGAGAGGGCAAGAAATAAATCGATGACGGGCCGATTCCACACTGGTGGTGCAAAAGAAACAATTGCCATTGGAGATTCAACGCTTGGAAAGGGCTGAAGCAAGAGGAAGACCACCAATCATCACCCTCCAAAGAAAGACCTTGCATTAGAAAGGTGTCTTGTTCAACCAGCCCTCCATCACGGTTACCTTCCACCATGACTGAGATTTACGCAATCCCATACAGTATTAGCTTTAGTAACCAGCCATTGATGATCTTTAATCAGAAGATGATACACCTGGTTAGCTGAAGCCTTTTCTAAATTCAGCCGGCCTGCAAGGTCCCAATCCTGCCAGGGACAATCCGAAGCAAGGGCAAGAAAGGGTCGTCTGCTCTGGAGCACCATCAAAATCTGTCCCCATAAATCCCGGTATCCACGAGGGATCCTGAAAAGTCTCCTGGCTGTACGAAACGATATCAACACATTGCGACTGGCAAGCATTTGCAATTGAAGTCAAGCCCAAACGTGCCATGCGGTTAAATTTTGGTTTGAGCTCATGTTTTCCTTCCCAAAAAAGTAACCGCGAGGCTGCCAACAATTCCAGTTGAAAAGAGTTAGTAGCTAAGCGGTCCTCCGCTGGATGCCACTGAGCCTTTTGGAGAACCAGTTTCCAGGAACATACCAAATGAACAAGCAGAGATTATGAAGGACTAGAAAACCGAGAGTCTGCATTAAGAACATGCCACCAAGAACTCCGAATTTGGGTATTACCATGCACAAGCCCGTGATCCTCAAGAAAATAACGGGCTATAAAGACCCACGGGTGATGATCCAAGCACATGGCGCGAAAAAGAGACCAACGGAATGCCAGCATATAAATTTTGGCATCTAAAATAGCCCCACCACCTATGCGTTTGGGGGTACATGCATGTGACCAAGAAATTCATGAAATGCCTGCATGCAAGGAGTCCTTCCATAACAAGAAACAAATATACTGAGTAAGAGCATTTAGTGTAGTAGTAGTCCAAGGCAGCACATTTAGTGTAGTAGTAGTCCAAGGCAGCAATGGCAAGAAATATGTGAGCATTGGCAACATAATTGTCTGAGCCACTTTGAGGCGAACATGGAAGGGCCAAGCTTGTGACTTCCAATACAGAAACTTAGTTGCCAGTTTCTATGAAATCCACTCTAGTAGTTGCTTTGGCCGAACATCAACACCCAAAGGGTACCCAAGCTGCCTGACAATGAAACCACGGGGAACAACCATTCCCTACCAATCCAATGACTGCAAATCTGACTCTGTGCAGCTGAGAATGGCTGATTTCAAAGCATTGATACGAAGACCACAAGCCTGACCAAAGAGAGTCCAAACATCTAATGCTTTGCGAAGATTATCCTTGTCCGCACGCAAAATCATAAAGATATCATCAGCCAAGGATTGACTAATGAAGTGCTGTCCAAAAGGAAGACACAATCCAGCCAACTGAGTAGAAGCTGCCATATGAGATAACATCGAAAGAACTGGATGAGTCGCAAGGGCAAAAAAGAGAGGACTCAAAGGGCAACCCTGTCTCACAGAGCGGGCAAGGACAAATGGCTCGGTAACACCACCATTCAGCATAACTCGCGAAGAAGCCGCAGCACTAATGGTGTAGATCAGACGAGACATCCGAGTACCAAAGCCCATAGTAGACATAAGTTCTGCAATGAAAGACCAGTCTAGATAATCAAAAGCCTTTTCCAGGTCCAATTGAATCAGTACCACCTCCTGATTAGAGTGCCTTGCATAGTCAATAGCGAGTTGCACATTTAAGACATTATGCAGAATGTTTCGGCCCTTAATGAAACCATATTGAAGAGGATGCACAATGGCAGGAAGATGCTTATGGAGCCGATTCGCCATCACTTTGGAAAAGATTTTATACATACAACCCATCAAAGAAATTGGTCGCCAATGTTTCAACATAAATGGTGAAGGAACTTTCGGAAGCAGTTTAATAAGTCATTCTTTCCATGAGAAAGGCATGAACCCCGTTTCCCAAACCTGTTGAAACATAGCCGTCAATAGTTTCACCAATTGGGTAGCAAAAACCTCAAAGAATTCATTGGTGAGACCATCCCAACCGGGACTTTTATCCTTGGGCAAGTGTAACAAAACATCCATAACCTCCGCCTCACGAATATCTGTCTCCAAAGTAGTTTGCATGTCATGTGAAACCTGATTGCGGACCAAATCATAGAAAATTGAGCGGGCATGAGTAATTTGGTCTGAAGGTGGAGGAGTATAACCAAGAAGGTCTAGAAAATAATTCCTACACATATTCACAATAGTCTGTGGATCAATGACCATTTGACCTTCTGCATCCTGGAATCTAGTCATATTCTCTCGAGCAGGAGAGGCATGGAGAGCTCGAAAGAACTTATGAGTCTGACAAGCACTATCTTGCAAATTCTCCGTCAGATTTTGCAATTTGGCCTGCTGATAAGATTTCAACGGAAACTCTTTAATAAGATCAGCCAAACGCATAGCCAATGACAGCAGAAATACATCATCTAGAGTCTCCACCAGTAGAGAACGAACCAAAGCCAGTAATTGCTCCGTTGCTTCTCGACGCCGCCAACAAAGAGAGGCATGATGAATCCCATACTGCCGAACAACCCGTTGCACATTAGAGAGCAATCGTTCAAAAGAAGCATTGCCCTCCGAAGAGAAGTCCAACAAAAATCTATCAATCAGTTGCTGCATATAACCCTGAAAGATTGAATGCTTCAAATAAGACAAGTTGAAGCGCAAAGGGAGTCTATCCAGAAATTGCTTAAAAGGTGCAATGGGTTGTACAAGCATCTCAAGCTGTAGAGGAAAATGGTCCGACAAGGCATATTGCTGCAACACTTTCATCTCCAGCATGCCAAGTGACAAGGAGGTCTGCAAAGTATTCCAAAGATCCCGGCGGGATAAAGGATCATTTGGAGCATAAAGCCCAAGTAACCATAAGATCTCTCCTTCAAATAAAACTTCAACCACCACAAAACGATCATGTACATCATTTTTAATAAGAACACGTTGATATTTCTCATGTACAATCATAAGCACACCAAAATAATGCATGGCATGTGTCCCTGCATAAAACAAGCGAAACCCATGACAATCCACAACCTTTCCTGCTTCACCGTGACTCTTGTACTCAACAGCACACAAGACATCCCACTGATTCTCATGCAATAAACTCCACATGGCATGTTGCTTATTGCGAGAACAAATGCCTCGCACATTCCACGTGGCTTCATGTGTATTCAAAAAGAAAATCAGGAACGAGGCAAAGCTTGCCTCGATTTAATCTTTTCTGCTAAAATGTCAAGGACTCCCTCATCCAGAAAATCAGCTAACAGGGCAAAAGAGTTCGAACGGCCAGATTTGGAAGTAGACGGTGTATCCACTGTCTTGGGGATGGAACGGGGATAACGACGATCCCATGGGGTAATCACGTTGCCTTTAGCATCAAAAGCCAACTTAGCAGGTGGGCCCTTCGAACCATCCGTATATACTTTCCTAGTGGGCTGATTGCGAGGAGCAAAAGAAACCATAGCATGAGTAGTGTGCTCTGAAAACAACATGTCTTTCCTGCGCATATAAGTACGTACGGAATCTTGTGAAGCATTAGGCACAGTATCCGCCATGCGAACATCAAATCTTTTGCCATTTTTGGCACGAACATCTACCCAGTCATTGTCACGGGAATCCAAACCCGAAACATGTTGCTTGCCTTTATCCAAAACTTTGGGTGGCTCGGTCGCATCCTGCGACCGAGCATCAAGCACCATATCTTCTATGGGAGGCAAAACATGCTGAGCATCTGAAGTCGGTTGCTTTGCTGGACACTCGGCCATAAAATGCCCCAATTTTTCACACGAAAAACAATGCCCTGCAAAGTTACCCCATTTCAAATGAAAGTGCAAAGGATGCATGCCAGAACAATTAAGACGTAACCAAGCAGGCCTTTTCTGATCCGTGTCCCATAGCATACACAAACGGTTACGATTCGTGGCCCTTAGGCTCAGCGAAACCAAAACAGTGCCCACAACGGCCATGGCATCCTTTAACAGTGGCCAATAGACTGCCAGACAGTTTTCCACTTCAACCCACATCGGACATTCGCATTGAAGCAAGCGCTGAAAATCCGCCATTGGGCGCCATGGCACAACATGGACCAAACAGCGATCAAAGAACACTGGCAGTTTAGTCAGCAGATCAACACGATGCTTCTCGGATTTCAACAGCACCTCATAAAAGCCTCGGGGCCCAACAAAAATCTCTTCAACACACTCCCCTTGTAGGAGACTTTGCAGCCACTAGCGAATATAGGGCAGCACTGGGATCCTACCAATGAAGAAGAGTATAACAGCACGATCATAAAATACTGAGAATGAGCGCAAAACATTTTTAGGATCCACAGTGGCTTCCAGAATATCTTCAGCTCCCGAGTCAGAGAACGCTTCATGATTATGTTGAACATAATCACCAAGCAGAGTATTAGCAAACTCCAACAAATGCTCCCAGTCAACATCCTGAGAATCCACAGAATCAGAAGCAACCTAAGCATAAGAACATTCCTAATGATCCATTGTATCTTCCGAAGTATGCTTGGTGCGTTTGCCCGCAAGCTGGAAGTCAGGACCAGATGGCATCTCCTCTGTGCAAGGAACCATATCCTCTGGTTCCTCTGTTTCAGAATCCGGACCAAGGACTGCCACTGTTTGGTCAATAAAGGCCATGTCCAGACCAGCCATGTTGTATCACCCCTTTAACCAGAGATCTGAAACTATTTGCAGGGCGCTCTCTCTCTCTCTGCTGCCACAGTCTGCCTGCTGTCCTGTGCAGGGTCACAGTCACGCGCTCCCAGATCCTGACAATTCTCTGATACGCCGGATCCTCTCTCTCTCTCTCTCTCTCTCTCTCTCTCTCTCTCTCTCTCTCTGTGTCAATCGCAGAGTAGGGCTCCCCAGGAAGGCCAGCTGTTCACGAGTAGGCGATGGCAGGTCACGAACAGGGCAGGACAAACCCTGCACTGGTCTGACGAAGGAGCTCAGGCAGCGCACGAGCAGGTACACACGTCCGCTGGGCAGGGGAGGCACATCCGCAGGCAGGTAAACACGACGCCTCTGTCCCTTGCTCGCTCACTCTCTCTCTCTCACCTGCGTGCAGAAGCGGGGCAGAATAAAGCAGGCGCAAGCTCGATAGAGCCAGCAGACGAGGTCAGGTCGCTGCAGAAGACGGGTCACGGCAGGTCTCTCTCTCTCTCTCTCTCTCTCTCTCTCTCTCTCTCTCTCTCTCCATATGTGTATAATTACTCCAGAGCAATATAAAACTTGCCTTGTGCCTGCAACTTGCCCTTCCATAAGGACAAATTCAAATGATTGAAGCATACTTGCACTTTTATCTTAAAACATAACTAGCCAATGGACGATATGAAATGCAATGGCACTTTCTCTATAAATCAACATGTTGATAGGACTCTAGCTTGCAAGGAGGCTCGGCTTCATGCAAAGCTCAATATGGTTTTTCTTTGATATTGCACCGAGAATATGTGAGAGTGCACAACAGAAGAGAACCACGAACATGGGGAGAGAGAGAGAGAGACAGAGATGAAGGAAAGAAATATGCAGTGACTGAAGAAGAATGCTGAATACAAAGGAGAGGACTGATCAGTCCATGAATGCAGCCTGAGGCATCAATGAGGGCGCCGAATCAGGCTGAAATGATGACAGCAGCACTGACGGTGACAGTGACAGTGACGGTGACGGTGACAAAGATAGAGAGTATGCAAGCTGCTGTCCACACTCGGCATGGAAGAGCCTGCAGTCACCAATGGAGCAACTGAAAAAGAAGTGAAGTGCCCAGCCATCAAATCAGCTATATATAACTGAAAACTCAAGAAGCTGGCCGAGTGCAACCTGAAGATGCCAGAAAAATCTGGCCAAGTGCATTAATGGAGTCGGCAGCAGCTGGACAGGCCAAAAATGCTGACATGGCAACCATAATGCTGATGTGGCACTCTTGGAGCAGTCGGAAGTTGGCAGGGGCTGGAAACTGGCTGCACAAACTCAAAACTGCCCGACAAATCTCGGAAAAAACACAGTCAGAGCTCGTACGTCTCCATCACTCTGAGGAAGCTCACAACCAACAGATGATGACAGACTGACAGACTAAAATAGGCAGGCTAACAGAATCCAAAGCTTAATACGGTTTTTCCTTGATATTGCACCTAGACTCCAAAAGAAGTAACACGGGAAGAGCTCCACTAAAAATGTCATTAGACTCTCCCTTTATAGTTAACAGCCTTGGTGTTTTCAACAATAATATTATCAAAAAATAGTACCTATATCATGAACTCACCGTTTTTCGTCATATTGCTCCTTCATGACCTGTACAAAAAAGTTTTGACTGATGAACTCATTTAAATTATGGACACAATAAAAAATTATTCAAATATAATGGGACAATAAATTGAAAGAGCTAACCTGGACCTGTTGAATTTCTTTTATAATCATTTCCGTGGGTCCAATAATCGTTTGAGAAACATGTGCAGCCTGTCATTTAATTAGCACAAGCATTAGTACTTTGAAAATGCAGAGAGTTCATCTAATCTACAGACAAATGTATAATTATAAGTACACTAAGATACTAGTATCTTCTGCTTACAAAAAGGTCCAGTAGCTTGGAAACTTCAAACTGAACTTTTGCTAGCATGCTGAACACATTACCTGCAACATTAACAACTTTCAATAAAGCTCTCACACAAAATCATAAATGCTTGCTCATCTGAAGATTCACAATCAAAATCTGAAAACATGTAACTTACCAATTTCCCCATCAATAATTTGTCCAAAAGTCTCAATCATATATGATGCCATGTCCTGAAGAGCTCTAGAAAAATCTGCACAAGCATTTGTAGTGTTGACTGATTAGCAATATAATGTTTAAACATAGAGCCTCCTCAACTACAAACAACTTGAGTTCTCTCCAAATTATTTGTAGACAGAGTACTCTGCTTCTCATAACTGAAGGGAAAGACATCTTTATTTCCAACTCTAAATTTGCCTTGTAACCAAGACCGTTACAAAAAATGTGGTTACTCAATGCTGCCTGTGAGACTGTGATAACAACATTCCCATTCAGTTAGTCACAATTGTTTCAGCTATTTTTCCAGGAATGAGATATGTGGATCCAAGCACAATTTTTTACATATCCAAACTCAAACTCGTGAGCTCTTTCCTGTGCTGCAACATCACATCAGTCCAGTGGCCATCAACTACCTATTTAGAGGCTATGACAAACAAGGACTCTAGGGGCAAGTCAATAGAGGTACCCAGAGCAAGCTGAGAACAGAGCAAAGAACCAAGAACGACCAAGGATGAACCCTACAAAGAAAAGGGGAGTTTTAAGTTCCAATTTCCCAAGAAGAGAGTGTAATTGCTCTCAAGAAGCAAAGAATTATTAACAAGTAGTCGAGGACAAGGGTGCCACAAAAAGTAAGACTTGCAATAAAGAGCCTCCCACTTCTCCAAACACATAGAAATAGATTGCCATCAAGAATCTAGTGGGGGCGAACTAAAGGACCTAAGGTGCAAAGATTGTAGCATAATACATATGTTTGTGGACAGTGGATTACACAATGAGCTGTGTTTTACCTAGTGAAGCAATACTGAGATTGGCGCCAACACATTCAATCCATTCCTCTAACCTGCATTTTTCTCCCCACCCTGTCCCTCCCTTTGTTGATGCCATATAACCCCAACCCACTGCCCACCCCCTATGCTTGCAGCTGGCATCTAAAGCTTCCTTTTCATGCCTTTTCAGTCAGAATCAACTAATTCCTGTCATAGTCTTTCTTTGCCAAGGAATAGCCACTTTGCTGCCTGCACTAGTTGCAAGTGCCTATGCAACCAAGTTACCCTATGCATGACGAGTGGTCTAGTTCTACCGGGAAGTGGAACAGGCTGTTTGATGTCCTATAATGTGTCCAACAACCATCTAGGAATTGCTTTAGCCTCCTAAATAGTAGCCCTCTCACCAATGCTCTGGTCAATGGGTTGAAAATCAGGCTGCTGTTCAGCTTGTATTTGTTGCTGATTTTGTTGCTGTATACCCTCAATAGATTGCTAAAATTGATCAAAGTTTGGTGCACTTTTCTGAAACTATGGTGGCAAACTATCAAACATATCCATTGGGCCTACACGTGACTGATTTTTGCAGTCCATGAAGTGCTGACTAGCATGTTCAGCAAATACCACATCTCTATTGATGGAAATCTATTATAGAGGGTTGGTACAAACAATACCCTTTAGCTCTTGCATTATAACCAATAAAAGTGCACTCGATAGCCTTATCTTGCAACTTATGTCTTCGTGCCTATTGCAACAAAGCATATGCCAAACAGCCAAAGACGCACATGTGTGACACCACTAGCTCCAGCCATTCCAAGCCTCATAAGATGTACAATTAGCCAATGCTTTGGTGGGGCTGCAGTTAAGTACATGAGTTGAACACATGATAGCATCTAACCAAATTTTTGGGGGCAATTTTGTTATAAGTTAGCATACACTGTACCATCTCTATGAGATCTGTTTTTCCTTTTAGCCACACCATCTTGTTAAGGAGTATAAATTGTGCTACATTGATGACCCATAAAAACATCAGATTCTTTCGACGTATATTCTCCCCCTCAATCGCACTTGCATTTTCAGCCATAACCAAGAAAATTTAAAAGCATGCAAACACATGTGACTTATGCTTTAATGCATATAACCAGCAACAAGAAGTAATGTTGGGAATAAAGGCCGCGTGCCTTTTAAATGTGCTCAGGTGTGAACACACCCTTAGCACTTGTACTTACACATATATATCTATCGAAAACCCTAAAGGTACACACGTCATTGTACCTAAAAACGTGCTCACTCTCTACTCTGCTCTCTCACACTCTCTCTGTCTCTCACTGCGCATAACAACTGTCTGCCTCGATCTCCATGCCTAATCGGTCCCTACAAGTAATGTCCTTAATGAAGGTGAGAAAGTACAAGTATCCTTCAATGGATGGGATGCGCAACATGGGACCACACACATCAATATGCACAAGTTGTACACTTTGACCAGCATGCATATATATCCGTTTTCAGCAAAAGAAGCACAATGCATTTTTCCCAAAATGCAACTCTCACATACATCATTTATTGGTGCTTTCAATAAAGGGAGATCTAGCACCATTTCCTTGCTTCTAAGACAAAGCAAGCTACCATAATTAAGGTGACCAACCAAGAATGCAACTATCATCCATGGCCTTGCAAACCATGGCTAACACATCCTTTGATGCTCCTCTCATACATGATTAGTTGATAATGATCATTGCATAACGTGCTTGTGACCATAAGGTCTTCTCCATCACTACAATTATACCCACTACACCTATCCATGCGGAATTTAACCATGAGTCCAACACATGTAATGGCTAGAACTAAAGCAAGTTCTTTTTTATGCCAACACATACAATACATTTTTAAGCATGATGGTAGCCCCATTCACTGTAAAAGAAACCACTTCTCAGTTTACACACTTCATTTAGGGTTTTGCACTGACAGCCCCAAAAAGGGCCAATAGCCACATTCTAGTCACTTTTTCAATGGGCACCCACACAGTGGTGCACCACTCTAGACAGCTTAGGTCTATAAATAGGCAGTCACTTCATTCATTCTTACACACCACCTTAGTCATTCTTCACCCCTCTTCCTCTGTCACTCCCACACTCTTCCCCCTTCACTCTACTACTACCCATATCCCTACTTGAGGACATTGCAGTTCGTGGTTACCCTTCCTCTTCTCCTTTAGGCGCCCTATTCCATCAATTACGTCCTGTGTTTGGAGGCTCCACCCTGTTGGCATCAACATCAAACTGTTGGCAACAGCACTCCTACCTTGGCATCAATCCTCCATAGCTGGCAACCTCTTCCACTCCCTTCGCGCTTCACTAGATTTGCATTTGGTTGCCTAGAGACCTCCGCATCTAGTGTCACCTTCTCCAACCTAGCATTAGCATCTTCCCACATCTGGCATTAGTTTCTATAGCCCCAAATACCTACGTTTTTGGGTTGACTGCCCTTCACAAGCTATGATTACCCTCCTAGTGGTTGTCCCTTCATCTGGCGTCATCATCCATCCCCTAACATCAGCATCTAGGCTACTCTCCCTACGTTTGACAGATTCAACGCACTTTGGGGTTTGTGTTTTGCTACCCAAGCCATCTCCCCAACATCTGAGGCCTGCGGTCCTCCCTCAACAGTTGTCCTTCACCTTCCAATGATTACTTCGAATAGTCCTCTGCCCAGAGGACTACATTCCGCTCCCTTCACTGTGCAAATTCCCATAGGTGCTGCCACCTAATTCAGAAAGGACAATGTTGTTATCTTCTAAGCTTCAGCTCCCCTATATCCACTTTTCTTCTCATAGCATGATTCAATGTATCATCATTATATTCTTATGTTTTTGAGTTTTTCTTCTCTCTCAATCTTTGTTGTACACACTTTGTTTCTCCCCACAAACCCTATTGTCTCTCTAGTCCCTTTGTCATTTTTTGACATGGTATTAGAGCCAAAGGCGCTCAATGAGCCACAAAGATCTTCTGTATTAGAGAAGGCAAAGATAGGTTGCAGATTCAGCATCATCTATTGATTTCCCCCTTCACTTTTGTTGCATCACCAAGAGATAAAGATACCCTTCTCTTCCTCTCCTACCCACCCTCCCTTTTACAAGTTGGCATTTCGATATACTGACTTCTCCACAAGCAAATGGACAAACCACTGGGTGCTCCTCTTTTGGTATCACCAAAACCCCCACCGATGCTTGCCAACATGGACCTTTGCTCCCTATACCCCCAGAGTATATGCATCTATCCCTCGGCACTCATTGTGGCACCTCTCCCTTCTAGGCCACAAAGTTTATTCTGCATTGGCTTTCAAATTTTTATGCTCAAGGCAATAAGATGCATCCAATGCACACTAAGCCCTTTCGAGCCACAAATTGACTGGTACCATGGGCTCCTTGCAACCGCCACAATGCACTACAAAGGTTACTTCTACTTCTTGTAGGATTTCAAGAATGCCATCGACAACCCGCATTGTCCTAAGACTACAGATTCAGTGAAGAAAAAGCAAGGAAAAGGCATCCATACAAGTATTTTGAATATGTGCTTATGGTGTACTTGAACAGGATCTTTACAAGATTTTCAAGTAGCAGAACTGGTCCACCAAAATAGTCTAAATTTCCAATATTATGTTCTAATGACTTATTGAGAACTTTGGATGGATTTAAATACATACAAGAATCTACAAGTCATCCAAGACCAAAACTATCAAAAAGTAATATGTTTCACAAAAAGCTCTATTTTTGGATATTCAGAGAAGATTTTTGCAATTTTGTCCACGTTGGTTCTTATAGACCAAGATCCTTCCGATCATTTTGAGTACTTGGATCACAGTTTATATGACAAAGTTATGGTCAAAACAATCACAACCTGACTCAAGGCCTGCCAAAAAAACAAAAAATAGAGAAAGCAAAAAGTAAAAGCAAGAAAGGCAAAAGCAAGCTTTTGTGTTTGGAAAGTAAGATTTTGAGTTTGTAAACAAGAGATAGTGTTGTATAAATAGAAGCATGGATGAAGGAGAAGGTTTGGGCAATTTCTGAATTGAATTGACTTGTGTCTTTGGCATCAAGGACACACTAATTGAGTGCCTTAGCCCAAAAGGCCACTCAAAAGAAGAGTTTCTTAGTTCTTAACAATAGAGATTTTAGAGATTTTTCAACTCATTGTATTAGTTTTTCTTATCAGAAATACAAAGATCTTTGGTGTCTTTTATCATTGTCGCTTGATTCTCATCTTGTTGATCAAGATCCCCTGTGGATTGCAGCTAAACACACTACCCTCCAACATCTTTGGTGACCCTGACATGAAAAGCTGCAAGATTTCAGCAAGATGGGCGATAGCGAGCATGAAGCAGAACTTGTCAAGAGTAGAGATAGCATCTTCAATACCACAAACATTCATAGGACACATGAAATCCGCGACTTTATGTGGACCTATGAAAGCATAAAACATGATGAAGCTGTTTCAAGGGCACTTTAAGCAATTATTACAGAAATAAAGAGGTTGGATGGAAAAGATATTTCAAATTTTCTTCAAGTCTATCGGGAAAAGTTAGAATTTGCAAATGTAACAGTAAATGAAATGTCACGACATTTCACCAAAGTAGTTACTTATGAACTATGGAGTCAAATTCAAACTTTATATGAAACCCCTGGCAGGACATGGGCAGGTTTTAAGAAAGCCTTAAAAGATGAATTATTTTTAGAAGATTCTAATCGTGTAAGGGTTTATTTGTTACCGAGCTACAAAGAGAATTTGAGCAGAAATATGATCAACTTAGTACAACCAAGCAAATGCTTCTACTTCCCAAGAAAGTTTCACTCTTCCTACAACTTGCAAATCCTCCACTCCAATCAAAACTCGAAAAGCTCTTAGAAGATAATTCAATGGAAAATGGATTAAAGGCTAATTGGGCTGACGTTCAAGAAATTATTTCGAAGCTTGTGAAGAGGCAACATAGACATGAGCAGTTGATGACTCCATAGCCTATAACTCCGCCTGCACGATCGACTCCCCCACCAAGATTACAACCCATCATGCCTGCTTTTACTTCAAGTAAAGAATATTTTTATGACGAATTGATTAAAGAAATAAGGGATTTGAAAATTAAAATGTCTTTAAAAGAAGACTCAGAGCAAGCTAGCTCTTCTTAGGCTCCATCTAGAAGGGAATATGTTTGGAGATGCATCTGGTGTGATAGTCTTGAGCATCAGTGTAAGGATTGTGAGTCATTTAGAGATGGTAAGAGACAGAACTTGGTTTTCTAGGGACAAAATGGAAAAATCTGCTTAACTGAGACAAGTATGCCGATTACTCCAAACTTCGGCAAGGGTGGTATGAATGAGATTCTCGAGAACATGACTATGCAGACATATTATGTAACCACAGTAGATGCTTCAGCTTATGGAATGCGAGTTGAAAAGAAGCCCGGCAGGAAAACCGAACTATGGCAATATATTGGCAAGAAAGAGAAAGAGTGGAGAAAACAGAGTTATTTGCAAGATATAGAGAGTATTGACGAAGTATATAGACTGTCATGTACAGAATTTGCTACAGATATTTTAGATATATCAAAAAGAGAATTTCAAAGTAGATCGAGACCTATGCAGAAACATACCTTGGATATGTTAGATGATGAGTTTTCTCAGCGAGAAGAGTTATCTACTAATTTATTTTAGCAAACAAAGAAGAAAGCTAAAGTATTTCAGTCGATAGAGTTGTAGAGGGTTGAATTACATCAGCCAAAAGAGTTTAATGCTGAATTATTTCAGTGTCCAAAGTGTGGGGCTATCCTTGTGCAGTCCAAAGAGCAGAGGGCTGATCATTTTCAGCCAACAAAGTCAAAGTGCTGCCCATTTGCAGCAAGAGTAGTGTTTGACACAGGGTATGTCTAATGCTAAGGATCCATCTACTAAGACTTTGACTGGAGATATAGTAGATATGATAGAGACATTGATAAAGAGTGCTAAAGAAACAGAGATCTTGACCAAGACTTATGAATTACTTGAAGATATAGATGCTTTGATGGTAATTGCAGATGTTGTGATAGCAGAACAAGTCCATAATAAACAAGTTGTAGCTTCTTACGGTACCATGGCAATGATAGATGCTTTGATTGAAGATGACCATATGCAAGATATAGAAGATAAAGAGGAGCGCAAAAAAGAATTCTGGATTTCAATATAGATTGTGAGATTAGAGGGGGTGAAGATACTCCATCAATGATTTTTCCACTGTTTTTGCAAAACATGTAGGAAGATTGAGAAAAAGTATGCATACAAAAATATGGTTCAAAAGTGTCTACAAAGCATGATATGATTGATGTTTTGCCATATGATTCAACAAGATTTACAAAGCTTGAGTTACGATAGAGGTTGGAGGAGCTATCATTAGATGTAGAGGGATACATACAAAATAAGAAAATCAAGCTCTTGATACCTTACAATCCAGCCAAGAGTGATTGGACTTGTGATGTGATGAAGATAGATGTTAGGATTTATGATCCTAGAGGTAGAATGATCCAAAGTATGATACCTTGGGAAACACATATATGGGTTTTTGATCCAAGTAGACTATATGTTGACCCCTTCGGAGGATGTGCAGGTTTAGAGGGGGTGGATGTCATAAGACTACAAATTCAATGAAGAAAAAGCAAGGAAAAGACATCCATACAAGTATTTTGAATATGTGCTTATGGTGTACTTGAACAAGATCTTTACACGATTTTCGGGTAGCAGGACTGGTTCACCAAAATAGTTTAAATTTCCAATATTATGTTCTAATGACTTATTGAGAACTTTGGATGGATTTAAATACATAACAAGATATATTTTGAATAGTACAAGTGGTCCAAGACCAAAACTATCAAAAAGCAATATGTTTTACGAATAGCTCTATTTTTTGGATATTTGGAGAAGATTTTCGCAATTCTATCCATGTTGACTTGTAGATCAAGATCCTTCCAATCATTTTCAGTACCTGGATAGCTATATTCGGAGTTGGTATGACAAAGTTATGGTCAAAAAGAGTCACATCGTGACTCAGGCCTGCAAAAAAACGAAAATAGGGAAAGCAAAAGGTAAAAGCCAAAAATGCAAAAGCAAGCTTTTATGTTTGAAAAGTAAGATTTTGAGTTTGTAAACAAGGGATAGTGTTGTATAAATAGAAGCATGGATGATGATGAAGGTCTAGGTAATTTCTAAATTGAATTGACTTGTGTCTTTTGCCAAAAATAACAAGTATGCTTTGATATCATGTCAAAATAAGTGACGGTACAGAGAGACAATAGGGTTTGAGGAGAGTAACACAGTGTATACGGCAAACACTGAGAGAGAAGGGAAACTCGGAAACACAAGAAGAATACGGTGATGATGCACTAAATCATGCTATGAGAAGAAAAGCTCATACAACAGAGCTAAAGCTCAAAAGATAACTGCATTGTCCTATCTAAATCACGTGGCAGCACCTGTGGGAAATCTGCACAATGAAGGGAGCAAAACACAGTCCTCAAGGCAATGGGCTATTGAAGCAATCATTGGAAGGTGAAGAACAGTTGTCAAGGGAGCGAACCGCAGTCCTCTAATGATGGGGAGTGACCTAGGCAGCAAAACGCAAATCCCAGAGTATCGAAGCTGTCAAACGTAGGGAGAGTAGTCCAAATGCTGACGCGAGATGATGGAGGATGAACCACGCTGCAAAAACGCAGGTCCCAGCAGCCTCTGTGACAAACGAGTAACGCCAGGTGATGAAGGAGGAGCCACGCTGCAAAAACGCGGATCCCAGCAGCCCCTAAGATAGGAGAGTCATAAAATCATTGATGCTAGGTGATGTAGACTGCCTCCAAAGGCTAGGATGTTGACGCCAAGCTGGAAATGATGATACCAGACAAGAATACCTCCGGACTGAAAAACGTAGGTGAAAGATGGAGCCTGAAGGAGAAGGGTATTGACGCCAAGCAGATGATGGTGATGCAAAGTGAAAGATGCCCAAAACACAAGGCCTGATGATGGAACAAGGCGCCTCAAGCTGAGAGAAAGGGCGAAGGCAGCCACAAGCCACAAACCGCAATATCCTCTCGAAGGGGTGTGAGGCCAATGAAAGAAGCTGGTGAGAGAAGAAAAATGGTGCTAACCGATGAAGGTGGTGAAGAATGACTGAAGAGAATGGTGGAGGAATGAATGAAGTGATTGCCTATTCATAGGCATAAGATGTCTAGGGTGGTGCACCACTATGTGGACAACCACTAAGAAAGTGGCCAAAATGTGGACACCATCCTTTTTTGGAACTATCAATGCGAAACCCTAAATGAACTGTGTGAATTGAAGAAGTGGTTTCTCAATATCTTGGCATCAAGGACACATTAAGTGAGTGTCTTAGCCCAAAAGGCCACTCGAAAGAAGAGTTTCTTACTTCTTAACAATAGAGATTTTAGAGATTTTTCAACTCATTGTATTAGTTTTTCTTATCAAAAATACAAAGATATTTAGTTTCTATTGTCATTGTCGCTTGATTCTCGTCTTATTGATCAAGATCCCCTACGGATTGCGGCTCAACACACTACCGTCCGACAACGATTATACAGTCTGCTCCACTGAGAGACAGTGATTGTTAGATACCATCCCCTCAATAATCCGCTTCGCAAGATAATGGCTCTTCGACACCTTCCATTACTTCGACTCTGCAATCCACTCCATTGAGAGACAGCGATTGTTGGCTACCCTTGGCTCCGCATGAGCCTCACCTTTCCCCACCCTTGACTACTCAAGTTCGAGAGGCCACTTCTGGGAGTTCTTCAATACCCCAAATACCTTCTTCAACACGACAAAGACACTTACTTTGTCATCAAATGATTTGGAGTTTGTGATCCATGAGTTTTTAGATTTTCTCTCTCTCTCACAGAGGGGGATGTGTTCTTTTTGCCCTCAAAGAGGGCTCCTACTTCTTTTGCTTCAAAGGGAGCCCCTACATCTCCACACTCAAGTGGGACACTTACTCATCATGAAGTTCATCACCCACTATTTACTCTTTAGGGATGATTATCTTCAAGCAGTCATTTCTCCTACTGATATCCAGGATCTTTAGGTACCACCTAGATAGGGCCCTTGGCGGATTCAATCGCACGACTTGATGGCAAGGCCTTTAAATCCTTCCAGCATGGAGTTACAGAGCTAGTGGCTTCTCTCTCGAGGTGCAATCAAGTTCTACAATTCATCCCATCTATTGTTCCTTACTATAGGTTACCTTTCAAGTGGCAATCTTAGATCTCCAAGATCCTCTACATCTTCATCATATCTCTCTTCGCTCCTCTTTCTTCATCCCTTTTTGGACCTGAGAGGGGATGGTGAGAAACCACTTTTTCAGTTTACACATTTTATTTAGGGTTTCGCACTGACAGTCCCAAAAAGGATTGGTATCCACGTTTTGGTCACTTTTTCAATGGGTATCGACACAATGGTGCACCAACCTAGACAGCTTATGTCTATAAATAAGCAATCACTTCATTCAATCTTACACACCACCTTAGTCCTTCTCCACCCCTCTTCCTCCATCACTCCCACACTATTTTTCCTTCACTCCACTGCTGCCCATACCACTACTGGAGGACATTGTAGTTCGTGATCACCCTTCCTCTTCTCCTTCACGCACCGTCCCATCACTCAGGTCCTGTGTTTGGAGACTCTACCTTGTTGGCATCATTATTAGACTATTGGCAATAGCACTTTCTTGGTATTGACAGTGATGATGCTTGTAATTTTTCACTTTCAAACATTTATTTGTTTTGCATTGTACATTATGGACTTATGTAACTTCATCCACACTGTCAAGATGACATGATTATAAAAGGGCGCTTGGACAAGTGAACAATTCCCCTACAAGGGCTTTGTCCAAGTGGCCATTGCATTGCATTCTGCATGAGTGTAAAACCCTACATCTCACTTTGCATTTCCCTATGCATTGGCATTCTATTCACATCAACATTTATCTATGTGCATTTATCCCTTTTCAATCACCCTTGAAGTGGTTGACTTCGAATCCACCATATTCGTATGGCAATCTCCAAAGGCAATTTTTCCCTATACTTACATGCTAGCTTTGCTTGTCTTACTTGCCCCCATGTTGTTGTGCTTGTATCTCCACATATTCTCCATATGATTGCTCCCCCCCCCCCCCCCACACACACACACACACACTCTCTCTCTCTCTCTCTCTCTCTCTCTCTCTCTCTCTCTCGTAAAAGGTAATTGTATTAATTACGAAAAAAAGGTACTAGTTTACATGATTACAAGATACACGAGGGCTCTAAGCCAACGTGTGTAAAATCCCAGTACTAAGCCACGAAAAAGTTACACAAGTCATGGCAAAGACCCAGAGGAAATTGCCATATGCCAGGGAAGTAAGTCCTCCAGAGGGAGCAAGTCCGAGTGCCGAATGAGATCTATCTGCCAATGCAAGAGACCTTTAAGCCGGGCAATGTGTCTCGGTACATTAGAGGCCGAATCAAAAAGAAAGGCATTCCGAGTGGTCCAATTGTGCCAGCATCCCCAGTATCTAAAAAAGTGGAATAAGATCTTCGTATGCAACTGTGGAGGTGTGGGGTAATTTGGGCGCACAAAAACCCAATTTAAAGGGGTTAGTGAGGACCCCACCACTGCGCGCCAAACCTGTGACAAGAGCGACCAGATATTCTTGGCGAGCGGGCAAGAAATAAATCGATGTCGGGCCGATTCCACAGTAGTGGTGCAAAAGAAACAATTGCCGTTCGAGATTCGATGCTTGGAAAAGGCGGAGGAAAGAGGAAGACCACCAATCATCACCCGCCAAAGAAAGACCTTACATTTGAAAGATGTCTTATTCAACCAGCCCTCCATCACAGTTGCCTTCCACCATGACTGAGATTTCCACAATCCCCATACAGTATTAGCTTTAACACCCAGCCATGACTGAGATTTCCGCAATCCCCATACAGTATTAGCTTTAACACCCAGCCATTGATGATCTTTAATCAGAAGATGATACACCTGATTAGCAGAGGCCTTTTCCAGACTCAACTGGCCTGCAAGGTCCCAGTCCTGCCAAGGACGATCCACAGCAAGGGCAGGAAAGGGTTGCCTACCCTGAAGCACTAACAAAAGCTGTTCCCATAAATCACAGTATCCACACGGGATTCTGAAAAGTCTCCTAGCAGTACGAAACGATGCGAAGACATTGCGACTGGCAAGGGTGGCATCCGCAACTGAAGTCACACCCAAACGGGCCATGCGGTTAAATTTTGGTCGGATCTCATGTTTGTCTTCCCATGAAAGTAATCTCGAGACTGCCAACAATTCCAGTTGAAAGGAGTTAGTATGCAAGCGGTCCTCCACTGGATGCCAACGCGCCTTTTGGAGCACCACTTTCCAGGAGCCGACCAAATGCAGTAACAGAGAGGAGGACGGACTGGAAAACCGAGAGTCTGCATTAAGGACATGCCACCAGGAGCTCCGAAGTTGTGTATTACCATGCCGAAGCCCGCTGTCCTCAAGAAAATAACGGGCTATAATGGTCCACGGGTGATGATCCACACACATAGCGCGAAAAAGAGACCAACGAAGTGCCAGCATATGAGTTTCGGCATCCAAAATAGCTCCACCACCCATGCGTTTGGGGGTACATGTATGTGACCACGAAATCCACGAAATACCTGCGTGCAATGAATCCTTCTTCCATAACGTGAAACGAATGGGGCAAGTGAGAGCCTTCAAAGTAGTAGGAGTCCATGGCAGCAATGGCAAGAAATATGTGAGCATTGGCAGCATAATTGTCTGAGCCACTTTGAGGCGGACATGGAAGGGCCACGCTTGCGACTTCCAATACATAAACTTAGCTACCAGTTTCTGTGAAATCCACTCCAGTAGTTGCTTTGGCTGAATATCCACACCCAACGGGTACCCAAGATGCCTGACAATGGAGCCACGGGGAACAACCTGACCCTGCCAGCCCAATGACTGTAAATCAGACTCTGTGCAACTGAGAATGGCTGATTTGAAGGCATTGATGCGAAGACCAAAAGCATGACCAAAGAGCGTCCAAACATCTAATGCCTTGCGAATGTTGTCCTTGTCTGCACGCAAAATCATAAAGCTATCATCAGCCAAAGATTGACTAATGAAGTGATGTCCAAAAGGAAGAGACAATCCGGCCAGCTGAGCAGAAGCTGCCATTGAAGATAACATTGAAAGATTCGGGTGGGTCGCCGAGGCAAAGAAGAGAGGACTCAAAGGGCAACCCTGTCTCACCGAGCGTGCAAGGACAAATGGCTCTGTAACCCCACCATTGAGCATAACGCGTGAAGAAGCCGTAGCACTAATGGTGTAGATCAATCGGGACATCCAAGTACCAAAACCCATAGCAGACATAAGTTCTGCAATGAAAGACCAGTCTAAATAGTCAAAAGCCTTTTCCAGATCCAATTGAATCAATACCACTTCCTGACTAGAGTGCCTTGCATAGTCAATAGCCATTTGCACATTTAAAATATTATGCAGAATGTTGCGGCCCTTAATGAAACCATATTGAAGAGGATGCACAATAGCTGAAAGGTGCTTGTGGAGCCGATTCGCCAGCACTTTGGAAAAGATTTTATACATCGAACCCATCAAAGAAATTGGTCTCCAATGTTGCAACATTGACGGCGAAGGAACCTTTGGAAGCAGTTTGATAAGGCCTTCTTTCCATGAGGAAGGCATGACCCCTGTTTCCCAAACCTGCTGAAACATAGCCGCCAATGGCTTCACCAGTTGGGTAGCCGAGCTCTCAAAGAATTCATTGGTGAGACCATCCCAACCAGGGCTTTTATCCTTAGGCATGTGTAACAAAATATCCATAACCTCCTCCTCACAAATATCTGCCTCCAAAGTAGCTTGCATATCAAGTGGAACCTGATGGCGGACCAAATCATAGAAGACTGAGCGTGCATGCGTAGCCTGGTCAGAAGGCGACGGAGAAGAACTAAGAAGATCCAGAAAATAATTCCTGCACATATTGACAATGGTCAGCGGATCAGTGACCATGCGACCTTCTGAATCCTGGAGTCTAGTCATATTTTCTGGAGTAGGAGAAACATGCAAGGCGCGAAAGAACGTATGAGTCTGACAAGCACTATCTTGCAAATTGTTAGTCAAGTTGTGCAGTTTGGCCTGCTGATAAGATTTCAACTGAAATTCTTTAATAAGATCAGCCAAACGCATCGCCAATGACAGCAGAAATTCATCATCTGGGGTATCCACCAGCAGCGAACGAACCAAAGCCAGTAAGTCCTCCGCTGCGTGTCGACGCCGCCGACAAATAGAGGCATGATGGATCCCATACTGCCGAGCAACCCGCTGCACATTAGAGGGCAGTCGTGCAAAGGAAGCCAAGCCCTCAGAGGCGAAGTCCAATAAAAACCTCTCAATCAATTGCTGCATATAGCCCTCAAAGATTGGATGCTTCAAATAAGACGAGTTGAAACGTAAAGGAAGTCTATCCAGCAACTGCATAAAAGGTGCAATGGGTTGTGTAAGTATCTCAAGCTGGAGAGGGAAATGGTCCGACAAGGCATATTGTTGCAAGACTTTTATTTCCAGCATCTCGGGAAGAAAATCATCCTCATGCATGATATACATTCGGTCCAACCGCGACCATGTAGTTGCATATTGTGCGGAATGAAAAGTAAACCCTGAAGAAGAAGGGTGGAGCCAAGACCAGAGATCTTGCTTAAGTACCTCAAGAGCAAAGGCATTCCACACCCGACTTTCCGGAGCATCCATCACCGAATGCCCTGAAGTGGACTGAGAAGAGTCAACACACATATTGAAATCCCCCATCAAAAAACCCCTTCTGCCAAGTGGCATGAAGCTCTGCAAAGTCTTCCAAAGATCCCGTCAAGATGAAGGGTCATTTGGAGCATAGAGGCCCAGCAACCATAAGATCTCTTCTTCAAATAAAACTTTGATTACCACAAAGCGGCCCTGTACATCATTTTTAATAAGAACAGACTGGTATTTTTCATGGACAATCATAAGCACGCCAGAATAGTACGTACCATGTGTCCCTGCATAAAACAAGCGAAACCCATGGCAATCCACAACTTTTCCTGCTTCACCGTGACTCTTGTGCTCAACCGCACACAAGGCATCCCACTGGTTCTCATGCAAGACGGTCCACATGGCATGTTGCTTATGGCGAGAACAAATGCCTCGCACATTCCACATGGCTATCTTCACATATCTTCAAAAAGAGAATCAGGAACAAGGCACCGCTTGCCTCGATTTCACCTTTTCCGCGAGAATGTCAAGGACATCTTCATCTAGAAAATCAGCCAACACTGCAAAAGAATTCTGACGGCCTGCTTTAGAGGTAGATGGAATATCCACTGCCTTGGGAGTGAAATGGGGATAACGACGATCCCAGGGTGTAATCACATTACCTCTAGTATCAAACGCCAACTTAGCAGGTGGGCCCTTTGGACCATCTGTATATACTTTCCTCGTAGACTGATTATAGGGAGCAGAAGAAACCATAGTACGTGCAGCATGCTGTGAAGAGAACATTTCTTTCCTGCGCATATAAGTGCGCACAGAATCCTGTGAAACATTAGACCCAGAATCCGCCACGCCAGCATCCAACTTTTTACCTTTTTTGGGACGTACCTCTAGCCAGTCATTGCTACGGGAATCCAAACCCAGGACCTGTTGTTTACCTTTATCCAAAACATTAGGTGGTTGGGTGGCCTCCTGTGGCGGAGCATCAAGCACCATGTCATCCATAGGCAGCACAACATGCGCATCATCTGAAGACGGATGCCTCTCTGGGCATTCGGCCATAAAATGCCCCAATTTTCCACACGAAAAGCAATGACCTGCAAAGTTGCCCCATTTCAAGCGAAAGTGCAAAGAATGCATGCCAGAGCAATTAAGGCGAAGCCACGCAGGCCTTTTCCTGGCCGTGTCCCATAACATACACAAACGGTTTCAATTCATGGCCCTTAGGCTTGGGGGAACCAGCACCGTGCCCCACAACTGCCATCGCATCCTTTAACAATGGCCAATAGACAGTCGGACAATTTTCCACTTCAACCCACATCGGGCATTCACGTTGAAGCAGGCGCTGAAAGTCTGCCATAGGGCGCCATGGCACAACATGGACCAAACGGTGATTAAAGAACAATGGCAGTTTGGACAAGAGGTCAGCCCGATGCTTCTCCGATTTTAGCAGCACCTCATAGAAGCTTCGGGGTCCAATAAAGATCTCCTCAACACACTCCCCTTGTAGTAAATGGTGCAGCCACTGGTGAATATGGGAAAGCACTGGGATCCTGCCAATGAAGAAGAGTATGACCGCACGGTCATAAAACACCGAAAAAAAGCGCAAGACAGTTTTCGAGTCCACCGTGGCTTCCAGAACTTCCTCAGTTCCCGAGTCAAAAAAAGCTTCATGATTATGCTGGACATAATCGCCAAGCAGAGTATTGGCAAACTCCAGCAAATGCTCCCAGTCAATCTCCTGCGAATCCACAGAATCAGAGGCAACTTGCGCATAGGAACGTTCCTTAGGATCCATTGTCTCGTCGGAAGTATGCTTGGAGCGTTTGCCCGCAGGCGGAAAGTCAAAACCAGAAGGCATCTCCTCCGTGCAAGGAACCATATCCTCCGGTTTCTCTGTATCAGAATCCGGACCAAGGGCTGCCATGGTCGATAAAAGCCATATCCAGGCCAGCCATGCTTATGTCCTCTCTCTCTGTCTCTCACTCTCTTGCTCTCGCACTGTCGCTAGAGAACGCGTGGGGCTGGGCGTAACCCTAACCGTGCGATGCAGGAGGGCGAAACGCGTGGGGCTGGGCGCAACCCTAACCGCGCAGGTACAGGTGCTGGCAGATGGCGGCAGGGAGCAGGCAACGGTCACAGGGCATAGGTCTGTCAGGGCGCACAGCCGAAGTCGACGTCGCAGGGCAGGTCAGTCAGGGCGCGCAGCCGAAGTCGGCGTCGCAGGTCAGCATAGCAGGTCAGGCGCGGGCGCTCGGCAGCAGGGCGGGTCACACGATGGGCCAGACAGGCGCACAGAAACAGGGACCCGCAGTGCAGGTCAACTTGCAAAAGCAGAGACCCGCGATCACACACTCTCTGTTGTACAGAAGGCCAGGGCCCTCGAGCAAGGAAAACAGCTCAGTTTCACCCGCGCTGGCTCGCAATCCGTCTGCTGGCGCTCAGTTTCGCCCTCTCGCTCGCTCGCGTACAGAAGGTCAGGTCGATTGGGGGAAGGGTTCAAGCGCGCAGGGCAGGGAGGCGCAGGGCAGGGCGACGCGCAGGGCAAGGATCCGCCATCGTCGACTCCCTCTTCTCTCCCATCTCTCTCTCTCTCTCTCTCTCTCTCTCTCTCTCTCTCTCTCTCTCTCTCTCTCTCTCTCTATATATATATATATATATATATATATATATATATATATATATATATATATATATATATATATGGAATCCCACTATCCATCCCTATTTCCCGCACTTTCGGACATAGTGACTCAATGGGACGAACACTGATTCAAAACCCTCACTCAATGCTAAATCTTATGAACAATTAAAATAAATCCCTTCTTTTAAAAACGTCCATTGTTGATTCTATCCACCTTTACAGTACTTGGTACACTCCCAAGCAGCCTACGAGCACCACTGATCCAACGACCTGGCCTCTCTAGGGTGATCACTTGGACTCCCTTGGTAAGATAACTATCCCCTCTATAATCTTGGTAGGTGACTAGGCAGCTGACATGCACCCTTTGCCTAATGTCCTCGTTACGTTAGGGTGGGACACCTTGGGGTTTTAATAAAAACACAAAAGGGCTTATTTCTCACGGCCCAATTTTGGGCCTAAGGGGGGGTGTTGAGCTAAAAATATACATTATTCTGACTTAAACAATCCCAAAACACATTAAAATAATAAAGAATCCTTCTTATTCTAAAAAGAAAAATGATCCTGGAGAGTTATTGTGTCCCACATGCAAAACCCTAATTTGGGTGCCCCAAACTTTCCATAGATAGGCATGCAGCCCACCACTCTCCCTCGATCTCGTTTTTGCAAGTTTCAGGAGCCGTATCTTATCAAAGTTCAGCAGTGCGGAAGCGTATAACCAAGACATAGAGAAAGAGTGAACACAAAGAGAAGAGGGAGAGAGAAAGAGACAAAAGAGCAAGAAGATCTGCAATGAAGGCATGCTGAATAAGAATGCAAATATGTACACGGGCACACTGCATATGTTTGTGTATCTCCGCCTCGATGATGTCACCCTGCTGTACACCTTGAAGTCTGCTGCAGTCAGCACAATCTCTGCTTGATGTCAGCCTGAAATCTGTGGTCTGGAGTGTGTGAATGTGTGCTGAAGATCTGCTATATATAGCAATAAATATGGCCCAGTCAAAATAGAAGTCAGCCTGCCAAATCTGGCTGACCTGTGCCAGATTTGGCTGACTGCACAGAAACCTGCCAAAAAAGGCAAAACTGCCACATCAGCACAGCGATCTGATCTGCAATAAATGTGACTGCCACGTGTGACTCCTGCATGACTGTATGGCCTGCCACACAGCATATGCAGCACACAAACCTAACAAACTGCTCTTGAATGCCTGTTTGACAAGAAAATGCATGAACATTGCCTAATCTAACACATGCTTGTCCAAGGGATGATCGTCTCTAATACCCCCTCTTAGATCTTGGACACGGCATGAGGTTGAGGAATCTAGAATGTTGTCAAAGTAAAGCCTGAGGAAGCGCCTTCATAAACAAATCTACAAGATTGTCCTCCATCTTACAGTACCCCACAGCTATGGTCCCATCCAAAAGCTTCTCCCAAATGAAGTGGTGTTGTATCTCTATGTGCTTCATCCAAGCATGGAACAATGGGTTCCATGCCAAGGCAATGCAACTCTCATTGTCACACTGAAGCGTATTAGGACCTGACTAAGGGCAGCCAAGCTTCTCCATGAACCTCCAAAGCCACACTGTCTCACATGTGGTAGAAGACGTTGCCCAATACTCCACCTCAAGGCAACCGTGGGGTGCTTCTGACTGCTCCAAGAAACAGCACCTACACCCAAGGTAAAGCAATAACCTATCGTGGACCTCCTATGGTCTACATCTCCAGCCCAATCTAAATCACTCCAATCTATAAGCACAAGATCGGAACCATTTGTACCTACTAGATAATAGATCCTTGGATCAGGGATCCCCTTCAAGAATTGCAATATTCTCTGAGCAACATGCCAACGCATCATCTTGGGCTCACTTATAAACCCGACCAGCAAACCGACAGCAAAACATAAGTCAACATGAGTGTTGAGGAGCCAAATCAAAGGCCCAATCAACTGTCAATAGCGGGTAGCATCGACCAAAGGAGAATTTGAGTGGATAGTGGCCTTCTAGTTCAGATCCATAGGAGTAGAAATGGGCCTACATCCCTCCATCTCAAATAACCAAGAGCTCCTATACATACCGTTGCTGAGAGATGAAGATCTCCCTCGGAGTCTGAGAGATCCCATGGCCTAGAAAGAAGTGGAGAAGTCCCAAATCCGTCATCTCGAACTTCTCATAAAAAGTTGCTTTCGTCTGCTCGACCATTTGGGCATGGTCACCTATCACAATCAAATCATCCACATAAAGGATGAATAGAACATGACTTCCATTGGAAGTGTGCACATAAAGTTGTGGATCAGCCTTGGAGCACCAATATCCCGACTTCTCTTAGAGGAACGAGTCTATCTTCTTGTTCCAAGCATGCGAAGCCTGTTTAAGGCCATACAAGGCCTTCCTCAACCTGTAGACTTTACCATCTGACGATCCAAAGCTAGGAGGCTACTCTACATAGATCTCCTCCTTCAAGTCTTTGTTCAAGAAGGCAGACTTTAATCCAACTAATGTACTGGCCATCTCCTATGGCCAGCCAAGGCAAGAACAACTCGAATAGTAGCCATACGAACAGTGGGGGCAAAAGTATCATGGAAATCAACTCTTGGGTGCTGTGCAAAACCTTTAGTAACAAGGTAGACCTTGTGCTTATCCAAAGTGCCATCACTATGGTATTTGGTCTGAAGACCCATTTGATGCCAATCACCTTCTAATGAGTAGGACAGGACACAAGGTACCAAGTGTCGTTCCTATCAATAGCCTCCAACTCGTGCTCCATGCTTTCTACCAATGCTCAAACTCCAAAGTCTCCTTCACAAAGGTATGCTCACTATCCTATATAAGATGGGTCATCAAACAATAGTTAGAACAAACAAGCTCAATGGAATGTGCTTAGTTCCTCCGAGAACGCCGCCAGCCATCCTGCAACTGCCACTCCACAAGAATCCCCTCAATCCCTGTATCACGAAGTGTATCATGTGCCAAACGAGGAGGCTAGATCTCTCCTCGTCACTCTCCATTTTCTGAAGTCTACAGAACATCCATTAGCAGTGGCTCAAGCGGGGTGGCCAGTAGTGAAGTAGAATCCCCATCTGAAGAAGAAGTATCCCCAAGAGACTCTCGCTCCAAGGGAACAATCTCTCGCACCTAACTATCTCCAAGTACAAAGGTGCTCCTCACCCCCCTCTGAAGCTGGAACCTCCACAAATCGCACATCAAGACTCGTGTAGAGATCCTGCTAAACGGGATCATGCAAGTGGTAGCCCTGGGACTACACTTTTTTTAAAGCCACTTCAAACTTGTCCCTCTCAATCTTCGAGATATGAATATAGGCATCACATCCATCCTGAAATAAGAAACATTAGGCTTGGCTCCAAAATAATCTTCATAATGGGTCATACCAACCACGGCAAAAGTAGGTGACCAATTGAGAATGTGGACAGCAATAGCCACAGTCTCAGCCCATAGACACAAAGGTGTCTTACAATGCACCATCATGGTGCAAGCCATCTCAATCACACTCCTATTCTTCCGCTCCAATATGCCATTCTCCTAAGGTGTATTTATGTTCGCAAACTCCTAGTGAATACCACGATCTGCACAAAATCTAGCAAGCTCATTAGAGACAAGCTCTCCTCCCTTGTTTGACAACAAGGACTTCAGCTTTTGGCCTGATTGGTTCTCCTCAAAGAGCAATCAATCCTTAAAGTTGGAGAAGGCCTTAGACTTGAAAATATGCCCATGTCATCCTACTTAAACCATCAACAATCAACATGAAATATAGACTCCCCTTAAGAGACTCCATCTGCATAGGTCCATAAAGATCGATGCAAACAAGTTCCAAGGGTACTATAGACCACCTCGAAGCCTTGTTGGGAATTGCATCACAATGGTGTTTCCCTCGAATGCAAGATACACACGGCTGCTGGCTCACCCAATGCCCAACAAACATCGAACAAGCTGTCCTCGTAATGCCTTCTGAAGGTACTCATAGCTGAGGTGGCCAAACCGAGCATGCCAAAGCTCAGACTATGACTGAGAAGCAAGAAGGAGAGATGTCAAGGCAAAAGAGGACTTCAACTTGTAGATGCCATTCTCCTCGTAATCGATAATAACGACTGTCCTCGATCCATGATGAAGAACTCAAAAAAAGTCATTGTCAAACTCCACCAAAAGGCCAAGAGTACAATCTTATGAACAGAAAGTAAATGATACCCCAAACTTGGCACATCAAGCACGTCCGAAGTATTAATACCACCTTGTCTATCTAGAATCAGCTGTATATCACCCTACCCTTCAATCGGCACAAAAGAGCTATCTCCAATGAAAATCTGCCCACGTGAAGATCGCAAATGGATAACAACATGTGTGAAAGGAGTCGTGTTCCAAGAGGCACCACTATCTACAATCCACTCATGAGCATGTGGGGCCGCTAACATTGCATCAGAAACTCGAGGTATTGATGCCTCAACCACCACCAAAGTGAAGAAAAGCAGGTGAGGGAGCATCCACTACTCTTGAAACCTTTGAGGATTTGTCCTTGGTGTCCTTGTGGGGGCAATTCTTCTTCCAATGACTTGTCTTACCACAGGTATGGCAAGTCAACTCTTTCTTCTTGTCCTTCTTTGGTTAGTCCTCCTCCTCCTTCTGGTCATTCCCCTTCTTTTGAGAAGATTGACCAGTCAATGCCTTCGACTTGGAAGCATTTTGTCCCTTAAACTGTTCCTCTTGGTCCAAAACCATAGGAACCAACTCCTCCCACCAAAGAATCTCTATCCGCCCTGAAGCAATCAAGGCAAAGTAGAAGGCACCGAATCGTGGCAGTAACTAGAACAAAAGTGTTATTACCATGTCTTTAAAAGTGATCACCTTCCCTGCGTTCTGCACCTACATCTAGACCTAACGAAGCTTGTTCACATGCTCTCACATCGAAAATGATTTATCGAGACTCAAAGTCCGCTTCTACACCTCCCAAGAAACCCATTTCATAACGTTCGTCAAGTTGTACATTTGATCGAGCTCCAGCCATATATCCCTAGCCACCGTCAAGTGCTCCACATGGGCAATCACAGCTGTAATGCATGACAGAAAGAGAAATGACCAGATGCGAGCATTCAATTTGTCCCAATATACCTGAACCTTTGCCAACTCCGCATGATCCTCTGCAAAAAGTTTGGCTTGTCTCTCAATGCATGATGGTCAATGGCCTCTATAACAAGCTCTACCAAATCATAGGACTCCAAGATGGCAAGCATCATAACGTGCTAGACATGGTAGTTCTCACCATTGAGCTTTTGATCTGATGGAAGAGCCGATAGGACGGGGGCACTTTCAGATCCATAATCGCCTAAAACTCCATATCAGCCTCAGAAGACATCTTCACCTGAAATGTTTGCAAAAACACAAAAGCAACCCCCTCTAACTATGAAAATGCAACATGCAAGGGCTCTTCTCCACTTGTCCCACTCCTTCACTCATTGAAGGCAATGAAAAGATAAAATCAGCAATTGAAGGCCAAAAACGCAGCCTTCCTCCTCTTCAATCAACAAAAATATCAGCAACAACTTCAGCAATTTTGCTCCTTTCCCGCACACCCATGCTTGCCTCAGCCTTATTCTAATGCGCAACCCTTCCACTCACCCTCGAACACTGATTATGCAGCCTTGTGTTGTGCCAAAATCTCCTCTTCAAGTAGATTCTCACTCAATTGATTCTTTGCTGCTCTGATACCACGTCAGCGTACAACAATGCGGAAGCATATGACTAGGACTGAGAGATAGAGTGAACACAGAGACGGGAGAGAGAGACAGATAGACAGAAGAACAAGAAGATCTGCAATGAATGAATGCTAAATAAGAATGCAGATATGTACACAGGCACAGTGCGAATGTCTACGTATCTCCACCTCAATGATGTCACCCTGCTGGACACCTCAAAGTCTGCTGCAGTCAGCATGATCTCTGCTTGACCTCAGCCTGAAACCTGCAGTCTGGAGTGTGTGAATGTATGCTGAAGAGCTGCTATATCTGCTATATATAGCAGTAAATATAGCCATGCCAAAATAGCAGTCAGCCTGCCAAATCTGGCCCATAGGAACCTGACAAAAATGGCAAAACTAAGCAGTCTGATCTGCAATAAATGTGACTGCCACGTGTCACTCCTGTGCTGACTGTACAGCTTGCCACAAGGCATATGCAGCACACAAAGGCAAACTTCTCTCGAATGCCTATTTGACAAGAAAATGCATGAACACTGCGTAATCTGACATATGTCTGTCCAAGGGATGATTATAACTTTAACATATCTCTACTACCCACACCTCATTCGTGGAGGACATCGTAGTCAGAGCCTTGCCTCACAATCTGCTATCAAGGAACTTGTGTTTGCTGCTGTTAGGGCCAATAGCCATCAATAGGAGCTGTCGCCATCATCATCCTGCTTGCATTTGTAGTCAATCTCTCTCCTCCACTTGTCACCCAGCACACTCAACTTTCATTTACCTGTTCTACACAATCACCAGTTTTCTCTCTCCTCAAGTACCTACGTTTCTAGTCTCTCTCTCCTCACTCCTTGTCTGCATCAAATCCAACCTTCTTGGCTGTGTTTGCTATTGTTCGATACACAAAGGCTGCCCTGCTGTGTTTCGAGATCTGTTCGGAGTACAACACACTCTCCAATTCATAACCTCTACCTTGATCCTAGAGATACGAGAGTTCAAGGTTCAATATTAACTTCATAGAGTGTTTGCTACATGAGCATTGTATATTTAGTAGTCATTCACTTTATTATTCATTGTGTTCACTGTCTTTGAGTTACCCTAATCCTAAGTGCATTCTGTGTTTATCAGCCTATGCTTTGTCATACAATTGGTTTTGTGTCTCTATATTTAGTAGTCATTCACTTCATTAGTCATTGTGTTCACTATTTCCGAGTTACCCTAACCCTAATTGCATTTTGTGTTTATGTCGTTCTCAGATACCATGCTTTGATACCATGTGAGAGTGCGCAACAGAAGAAGAAACTTGAACACAAAGGAAGAGAGAGAGAATCTGCAAGAAAAGAAGAAAAGAAACCTACACTCAACAAGGAACAAATGCCGAATACAGAAGGACGACTGATCAATCCCTATCCGTAGCCCACAGCGTCAGTGAGGGCACTAGATCAAGCTAATGATGACGGGAGCAACGGAGACAGATGAAGATGATGGAGTAAGAGTATGCACATGCCAAGGAAGGAAGAAAAATGATTATATGAATAAGTGCCAAGTGGGAAATGGCTATAAATAGCCACAAGACACCTAAACTAGCCGACAACAGTCTCGAAATGCCATAAATGCTGGTCGATCAGCATTTAATGCTAGTTGTGGCATAATAAATGCCTACAAAATGCCAAATAGCACCCAAATAGCCACTCTAGAATGAGTAGCCTCCCCCTGTGGGGAATAAAGGGCCATCGTGCCTTTTATATGTGCACGAGTGTGAACGCACCCTTAGCACATTTGTACTTTCATATATATCTATCTAAAACCTAAAGAGATACACACAACAAATTGTACCCAAGAACATTGTGCATCTCTCTCTTTGACTCTCACTCTCTACTCTTGCTCACATTTTGCTCTCTACCTGACATTTTCATCGCAGAACATTGCATCGCCATTGCGCATCGCTCACTTCAAACTGATATTAGAGCTGCGGCTAAGGTATTCACACTTCTTGGAGTCTGTGCAGGTCAGCTCATCATTGTTCTTTCACTGGACAGATAAGCAATAGCTCGTGCAGCCAGGTGCAAGTCAACAAGCCACGTTTTTAGACAGGGAACAGCTCGTGCAATCAGGTGCAAGTCAACAGGCCACGTTTTCAGTGAGGCAACAACTCGTGCAGTCACGCGCAGGTCAAAACGTCGCTTTTTAAGTCACGAGCAGGTCACGCAAGCAGGCGACGAGCTGGGGCTGTAAACAGGGCAAATTCGTCACTTTTCTTTTGCAAAATTTTTAATTTTTCAAAGGTTCCCTACAAGCAAGGCCTTTGCTCACTGACGGGCGTTCGTGCATGTAAACACACTTCAGAATTTTGGGCAGATTTGTGCCAAAAAATTGGGGATTTGTCCAGATTTTATGCAAGCAAGACACAACAGTGATATTTGTCTCAGAAATTGCAGGAATATGTGAATTTTGCCTCCGACACTTGGGGTTTTTCATGTACATGCAAAAATTGGGCTGAAATTTACCCAATTTCTCGACATTGATGCACATTGGACCCCGTGCAATTTAGGGCTTTTGCTGTTTGGACGAAATTTGTGCACCATTTGGTCATTTTATGTACATGCAAGTTTAATCCCATGCAATTTGGACACCTAGCACTTGAAAATTTTGGGGGTTTTGCTGAAATTACTCTATTCTGGCAAAATGGGCCTATTCTATGCATGTCAGAGACAATGCAGATGTATCGTTGATGCTTTGAGCACAAAAATTTTGGGGCTTTTGACCGTGTGTGTCAAATTTTGTGCCCATGGGTGCATGTACAATAGAAATTGCAGCTAAAATTTGGGACTTCTCATGTAATGTGATGTATTTGTCCTTTGAATAGCTGTAATCAATTGTGGAGTGCTATAGCACAAGGTTTAGTGCTTCTGAAATTTTATTTGCAGATCTGAAATTCCTGTTTTTACATGGTTATTTATTGCTGGTTGGTACTTGTTTATACCTTGGTCACTTGTGTGATAGTTTGGGCCTGCATTTGCTGAATTTTTTGGTCACATTTAGGTTGAAAATCATGGCTGGCAGCAGTGATAGTAGTCATCTCATGCACATTAAGAAGCTTGAAGGAGCACATAACTTTGCAGTCTGGCAAAAACAGTGCTATAATATCCTGTTGCAGAAGAAGCAGGCAAGGCCGATTAAGACCAAAGGGGCAAAGCCCGCAGATATGAAACAAGAAGACTGGGATGAGTTACATGATCTTGCACGCTCAACCATCGAGCTATCGATTTCTAATGCCTTGCTGTTTAACATTGAAGGTTTAGATTCTGCCTATGCTATTTGGACTCAACTAGAAGAATTGTATGCCCAAAAGAGTGCTGCAAGCAAAGTTTACTGGTTGAAAAAGCTTATGGATTTGTGTATGAAAGAGGATACAGCAATGTCTACTCACTTGAGTGAGTTTAACTCCATTTTCAGCCAGCCAGTTGCCTCGAAGTTCATGATTGATGAAGAATTTAAGGCAACGTTCTTGCTTTGCACTCCACCAGAGAGTTGGGATACATTCAAGACTACTATGAGCAATTCTAATGCGATACTTTTGTATGCTGATGTAGAGAGTGCTCTACTCATGAAAGAAATGAATCAGCAGAACAATGCATCCAGTAAGTCTTTCAATGCTTTGCATACTAGGGGCAGATCACAGCAGAAAGGCAAATCTGATAGCAAGGGAAGCAGTAAATCACGTGGTAAGGATGTTGAATGCCATCGTTGTGGCAAGAAGGGTCACTTTAAACGCGATTGCTACAAATGGAAGAAAGAGAAAGAAAAGGGCAAGAAGACACATGATATGAAATCTTCCCCTCTAGAGTTAGTACATTCCGATGTATGTCAGATGCTAGGGTTATCATTAGGGGGAAAGAAATACTTTGCCACCTTTGTCAATGATGCTACACGGAAGGTATGGGTTTACCCTACTCGTAGCAAGAACGAAGTGCTTGACAAGTTTCAAAAATTCTTGGCATTGGTTGAAAATCAGACTGATAAGACACTAGTGTCTTCGCTCTGACAATGGTGGAAAATATGTGTCCAAGGCCTTTCAGCCATTTTGTGATAGCAAAGGGATAAAGAGCGAGCTCACTGCCCCTCATAATCCACCCCAAAATGGAGTTGCAAAGCGTATGAATCGGAGCATACAAGATAAAATCTGTACTATGCTGTCTCATGCTACATTACCCCATGGCTTTTGGGCAGAGGCTGTTATGACAGCTGTTCACTTGATTAATCGGTCACCGAACAAGTCTTTTGGAGGGGAAATCCCTCAGGAAGCGTGGTTAGAAAAGCCACCTTCATATGCTCACTTGAAAGTGTTTGGCTGTGAGGCTTTTGTACTCATCTGACTTAGACTGAGGCTCATAGGCAAGAGATGACAAGGCATGACAAACATGACTGCTAACATAAATGCGCCCAGCATGCCACATGGCAAAACTGCAATGCACTCAGTCCCCCAAGGTGTGAACAAAAGTACAAACTGACTGAAAAACTTGAAATGCAAATGCAAATGTATTGAAGCTGTTAGAGCTCCTCTCTCTCCATCAGGCTTTGACAAGCTCACAACCAAGAGTTTATCAGCATGAACACAATAAATGGTAACAAAACCCCACAATGAATTTCTTGATTAAAATAATCATTGGACTGCCCAAAGTTTTAATTTGGCTGCGCAAACTTCAACATATAATGGGCTGCCCCAACTTCAAGTTTCAATAATCATGCCCAACTTTGGTTCAAACTTTCACAATAGGGTAAAACAACTCTTTTATCCCTTATTTGAAAATTTCCCATTTCTAACCTTCGGATATTACTTTTCAAGGTCCTATCATGTCCGGTCTTTTTACTAATGAAATGTTATTTGTGTCTTTCTTACATGGGTCATGTTTCTCCTTGCAACAGAGCTCATGCATCAACCGTCAATGTGTGCTGACATGGGAGTGCTCATGAGATCTTTGTCAAGCTTGTACTGTGTCCTGTTGCCCACGGTGGGTGGTTGTGGTCACAGACAATACAAAACATCAGAGTCAGCAAGCATCCTCCAGAATGAGAATGGGACCATCCACTTCGCCCCATAGAAACACGTGCAAGATGAGCACAATATCACATTTAAAGGGATAAGCCATGCGCGTGTAACACCATACTACATTTCTAGTAGGTAAATTGGGATACCTGCTGCTGCTCTCTTTGTGAATGTATCATTGTTTGGCTGGCAGCAGCAAATGGATTTGAAACCAATAGGTAGATTAGCCTCTTTAATTTGCCTTGTTACAATCAGGCTTGAAGCCACAAGCATGTTCACATCCTTGATGAAACAGCTGCTTCTCTATATGTGCTACCTTTTGGCAAATATCTCCAAGGAAGAGTTAGTGCAAGAGATCGTTGATGGTTTGGAAAGGACTATTTCCTTGGGGAGTATAAAAATGACATCTTTACTCAGTGTCCTTTGCCAAGTTAACTCTTGCACTAATCCCTTTCTATAGGATGAAACTTTGCTCTTCTTAGCACATGGAAAGACTAGAATAAATAACCCAAAGTCCCTTCACGGGAAGGTTTGATACCCAATGTATGGCAGTAAACAAAACCCCTACACATAAATCAGCTTGGAGATACTCCACTCTCCTCGTTTACTTGATGCAATCTTCTCACTTTGTTTGTACTTGTTGGTCATCCTTCTAGATCAATTTCATCTTTTTGAGCGTCGATGTATGTTGGCTTCCATTCTTCACGTCAAAACCTATCCTTGTCTTAGAACTCAACCAGTTTGTGTGCTATCTAAATCAAACTATATAGCCTTTTAGTATCCTACAGTCTAAACTACTTTCCCAACACTCACCTTTGATTTTATATATATATATATATATATATATATATATATATATATATATATATATATATATATATATATATATATATATATATATTCGATATCATATTTTGCTTTCTCACATAGCATTTACAAACAAATTTGTTATTTTCTTCTTGACTGAGTTATCATGGGGCTATAGATATCGACTTAACCAGAATGGCAATACACATTGAGTGTATCAAGCACTTATGCTTATTACATTGATATCAACCTGACCAGAATGACAAGACACTGTGTGTGTATCAAGCACTTACCCTCATTACATTGATCCTATAATAATGCTCTCTGTTTTGCACCATTTTGTTGAGCATATCATACATAATGTATAGATCATGAGTATTGAAAATCTCAATATGCAAAAAGTTAGCTTACCAAAAAGGTTCCAGTTCTTGAGATAATATGCAAACTCTAAATGTAAACATAAGTTGGACTTTAAAAACACAAAGGAACTGCCTGTAGGCCATGTCAGCCAAAGACTTGAAAGCATCAAGAAACAAAAATAACATAAATTTGACATCTTCAACTGCCTGTTAAGAGTTCATTTTGCCAGAAAAAGTTAAGGGTTTAGTATGAGGCCTAAGTAATAACTCACCAAACGCTGCACCAGAGATAATTTGAGCATTGGTCACAAGGCCTTCATATTGCAGATGCATATCTTCCACCTCCTAGACATAAGTTAAGACCAAAAAGTTAACCTTTAGAAACCATGTCAATCATAAATACCTAAGTGAAATTTAAACTTGACCCCAGCAATGAAACAACCAACCCATGGGATATGTCTTGTAAATGTGGATAACCCCCGTCCCCAAATCAAACAGCATGAGACACTTGCAAAATATCAAGATATTGTTGTTGAATACTAGATATGGATGCCCTACAGCAAGTATGAACGCTTGCTGAAAAGTATGATAATACCTGCATTACACTCACCAGGATGTGAAAGGATGTAACACTCTAAGCTTGACATCATCTATATGGGAGATTTAAGATGATCCCAAATTGTGTTGAACACAAACCTCTTTGACATAGTACATCATTATTTCTAACACGGGTAACTCTCATTCCAAGCACAGAAGTTCATACCATGGCAACACAAATCCAATGAGGATGTGGTAGTTTGTGGAATAGAAGTCCAAAAAATGATCAAATACATACTGGCACAATTGCATTAATCATGTGCCTTTAAATAGGCTTCAAGTTACAACTGATACAGCTTAATGGCTTTCCAAAGAGCATCACTAAATTGATTCTCTTTCCTGATATGGAGATCAATTAATTCTAGATCTAGACAGTAATATTAAGATATATTACAGCAACAATGTGAATGTGTACACAGGTAAAGACTATTAACAGAGACTCCACACTCTGTTCCAGCCCCACATCCAATCCCACACTCACATGCCCCGAACACTCAAAGAATGCTTTGCTGCCCAATCAAGGACAATCTCTCAAATAGTCATGATCAGCTCTAAACAATCTCACGCAGCCACAGACACTCCTGCTCGTGCCCCTTGAACCACGAGCACACATACAAGCTGTTGAGCACTGACAATCCTGCTGTATGCAATTGGAGAAGACCAGGATCAGTCCTTGATCACAATCTTGTTACCAGTCATGTTTGATTCATGTCTTTTTTGTGTGCCATCTCCTCATTGTCAGCCACAGTCTGAGTCTGACGGGGACATTTGAAGCTTTGGCACTGTGTCCCATTTGAAGCTTTGGCACTGTGTCCCCTAATAATTTCTGCCTATTTATGTCCAGCCAGGCCTAGCATCTACAGACAAGAGGGGGAAGTTGGATTACCAAATCCAAGAGGCACATTCTTATTGGTTACAGCCAGCAGACCTGTAGCAGCAGGCTTTTTGGCCCTTAGAGAGACACAAGAGATGATCATGAGTCAAGATGTGGCATTTCATGAGGATCCTTCCCTACTACTCATCTCTTGTCCTTCAGACAGTGCATCTTCTTCAGGTGGTCCCTCTTGTTAATTTTCTTCAGATTAGTCTCCCCCACTGCCAACTGGTTATCAATGGCCCACCTCTCCCTTCCAAGTTACCTCCCTTTCCTACCTACTCCACAGATTCCTTCTTCCTCCTGCTCCCCCCCCCCCCCGGGAAAAAAAAACAAAAACAAAAAGAATACCGACTTCTTGAGCGGCTTCTTTAATACGAAGGTCTGGGAGAAAACATTCAACTAATGAGACGAGAGTCATAAAAAATATGCCATCTTATAATCTAAATGTCACATTTAGATGCCGCGTGAGCTATTCCTACCCTGTGCCACACAAGGACCTCTTGAATCCTGTCACAGTCCTCATCATGTCAATACGAGGCGAAAACAACACTATCTCCTCTCCACGATGAATTGCCACAACAGTCACACAGACTAGTAGTCAGGTGAAGCCTGAAAAGGCTCAACATATCAGCATGCTGCCGCCCACACCCAAACAATTTCCCAGCCATATATTCTCTCTCTCTCTCTCTCTCTCTTTTTTTTCGTAATGGATGTTATATTTATAAAGTACTAAAAGACAAAAGAGTTACAAAAGTCATGGCAAAGACACAGAGGAAATTGCCATATGCCAAGGAAGTAAGTCCTCCCGAGGGAGTAAGTCAGAGTGCCGAATGAGATCTATCTGCCAATGCAAGAGACCTTTAAGCCTAGCAGGCAAGGGTGGCATCTGCAACTGAAGTCAAGCCCAAACGTGCCATTCGGTTAAATTTTGGTCTAAGCTTATGTTTGCCTTCCCAAGAAAGTAATCGCGAGGCTGCCAACAATTCCAGTTGAAAAGAGTTAGTAGCTAAGCGGTCCTCCGCTGGATGCCACTGAGCCTTCTGGAGAACCAATTTCCAGGAACATACCAAATGAGCAAGCACGGATGATGAAGGACTAGAAAACCGAGAGTCTGCATTAAGAACATGCCACCAGGAGCTCCGAATTTGGGTATTACCATGCACAAGCCCGTGATCCTCAAGAAAATAACGGGCTATAAAGACCCACGGGTGATGATCCAAGCACATGGCATGAAAAAAAGACCAACAGAGTGCCAGCATATGAGTTTCAGCATCCAAAATAGCCCCACCACCCATGCGTTTGGGGGTACATGCATGCAACCAAGAAATCCATGAAATGCCTGCATGCAAGGAGTCCTTCCATAACATGAAACGAATGTACTGAGTAAGAGCATTCAATGTAGTAGTAGTCCAAGGCAGCAATAGCAAGAAATATGTGAGCATTGGCAACATAATTGTCTGAGCCACTTTGAGGCGAACATGGAAGGGCCAAGCCTGTGACTTCCAATACAGAAACTTAGCTGCCAGTTTCTGTGAAATCCACTCTAGTAGTTGCTTCGGCCGAACATCAACACCCAAAGGGTACCCAAGATGCCTAACAATGGAACCACGGGGAACAACCATTCCCGGCCAGTCCAATGACTGCAAATCTGACTCCGTGCAATTGACAATGGCTGACTTCGAACCATTGATATGAAGGCCAAAAGCATGACCAAAGAGAGTCCAAATTGCGAAGATTATCCTTGTCCGCACGCAAAATCATAAAGCTGTCATCAGTCAAGGATTGACTAATGAAGTGATGTCCAAAAGGAAGAGACAATCCAACCAACTGAGTAGAAGTTGCCATATGAGATAACATCGAAAGAACCGGATGAGTCGCAAGGGCAAAAAAGAGAGCACTCAAAGGGCAACCCTGTCTCACAGAGCATGCAAGGACAAATGGCTCGGTAACACCACCATTCAGCATAACTCGCAAAGAAGCTGCAACACTAATGGTGTAGATCAAACGAGGCATCCAAGTACCAAAGCCCATAGTAGACATAAGTTCTGCAATGAAAGACCAGTCTAAATAATCAAAAGTCTTTTCCAGGTCCAATTGAATCAATACCACCTCATGATTAGAGTGTCTTGCATAGTCAATAGCCATTTGCACATTTAAGACATTATGCAGAACGTTTCGGCCCTTAATGAAACCATATTGAAAAGGATGTACAATGGCAAGAAGATGCTTATGGAGCCGATTCGCCATTACTTTGGAAAAGATTTTATACATAGAACCCATCAAAGAAATTGGTCGCCAATGTTTCAGCATAGACGGCGAAGGAACTTTTGGAAGCAGTTTGATAAGTCCTCCTTTCCATGAGGAAGGCATGAACCCCATTTCCCAAACCTGCTGAAACATAGCCGTCAATGGTTTCACCAGTCGGGTAGCAAAAACCTCAAAGAATTCATTGGTGAGACCATCCCAACCGGGACTTTTATCCTTGGGCGGGTGTACCAAAACATCCAAAACCTCCGCCTCACGGATTTCTGTCTCCAAAGTAGTTTGCATGTCATGTGGAACCTGATTGTGGACCAAATCATAGAAAACTGAGCGGGCATGAGTAATTTGGTCTGAAGGTGAAGGAGTAGAACCAAGAAGGTCTAGGAAATAATTCCTACACATATTTACAATAGTCTGAGGATCAATGACCATTTGACCTTCTGCATCCTGGAATCTAGTCATATTCTCTCGAGCAGGAGAGGCATGGAGAGCTCGAAAGAACTTATGAGTCTGACAAGCACTATCTTGCAAATTCTCCGTCAGATTTTGCAATTTGGCCTGCTGATAAGATTTCAACGGAAACTCTTTAATAAGATCAACCAAATGCATAGCCAATGACAGCAGAAATACATCATCTAGAGTCTCCACCAGTAGAGAACGAACCAAAGCCAGTAATTGCTCCGTTGCTTCTGGACACCGCCAACAAAGAGAGGCATGATGAATCCCATACTGCCGAACAACCCGCTGCACATTAGAGAGCAATCGTTCAAAAGAAGCATTGCCTTCCGAAGAGAAGTCCAACAAAAATCTATCAATCAGTTGCTGCATATAACCCTGAAAGATTGAATGCTTCAAATAAGACAAGTTGAAGCGCAAAGGGAGTCTATCCAGAAATTGCTTAAAAGGTGCAATGGGTTGTACAAGCATCTCAAGCTGTAGAGGAAAATGGTCCGACAAGGCATATTGCTGCAACACTTTCATCTCCAACATCTCAGGAAGAAAAGCATCATCCTGCATAATGTACATGAGGTCCAACCGCGACCATGTAGTTGTATACTGCGCAGAATGAAAAGTAAACCCTGTAGAAGAAGGATGTAGCCATGACCAGAGATCTTGCTTAAGTACGGCACGAGCAAACGCATTCCACACACGGCTTTCCGGAGTCTCCATCACCGAATGCTCTGATGTGGACTGTGAAGAATCAACACACATATTAAAATCCCCCATCAAAAAACCCCGTCTGCCAAGTGACAAGGAGGTCTGCAAAGTATTCCAAAGATCCCGGCGGGATAAAGGATCATTTGGAGCATAAAGCCCAAGTAACCATAAGATCTCTCCTTCAAATAAAACTTCAACCACCACAAAACGATCATGTACATCATTTTTAATAAGAACACGTTGATATTTCTCATGTACAATCGTAAGCACACCAGAATAATGCATGGCATGTATCCCTGCATAAAACAAGCGAAACCCATGGCAATCCACAACTTTTCCTGCTTCACCGTGACTCTTGTGCTCAACAGCACACAAGACATCCCACTGATTCTCATGCAATAAACTCCGCATGGCATGTTGCTTATTGCGAGAACAAATGCCCCGCACATTCCACATGTATCTTCATGTGTATTCAAAAAGAAAATCAGGAACGAGGCAAAGCTTGCCTCGATTTAACCTTTTCTGCTAGAATGTCAAGGACTCCCTCATCCAAAAAATCAGCTAACACGGCAAAAGAGTTCTGACGGCCAGATTTAGAGGTAGACGGTGTATCCACTGTCTTGGGGATGGAACGGGGATAATGACGATCCCATGGGGTAATCACATTACCTCTAGCATCAAAAGCCAACTTAGCAAGTGGGCCCTTCGGACCATCCGTATATACTTTCCTAGTGGGCTGATTGCGAGGAGCAGAAAAAACCATAGCATGAGTAGTGTGCTCTGAAGACAACTTGTCTTTTCTGCGCATATAAGTACGCAAGGAATCTTGCGAAGCATTAGGCACAATATCCGCCATGCCAGCATCAAACCTTTTACCTTTTTTGGCGCGTACATCTACCCAGTCATTGTCACGGAAATCCAAACCCGAAACCTGTTGTTTGCCTTTATCCAAAACTTTAGGTGGCTAGGTCGCATCCTGCGACGGAGCATTAAGCACCTTATCTTGCATGGAAGGCAAAACATGCTCAGCATCTGAAGTCGGTTGCTTCGCTGGACATTTGGCCATAAAATGCCCCAATTTTCCACACGAAAAACAATGCCCTGCAAAGTTACCCCATTTCAAACGAAAGTGCAAAGGATGCATGCCAGAGCAATTAAGACGTAACCAAGCAAGCCTTTTCCGAGCAGTGTCCCATAGCATACACAAACGATTACGATTCATGGCCCTCAGGCTCGGGGGAACCAAAACAGTGCCCACAACGGCCATGGCATCCTTTAACAGTGGCCAATAGACAGCCAAACAGTTTTCCACTTCAACCCACACCGGGCATTCGTGTTGAAGCAAGCGCTGAAAATCTGCCATTGGGCGCCATGGCACAACATGGACCAAACGGCAATCAAAGAACAATGGCAGTTTAGTCAGTAGATCGGCACGATGCTTCTCGGATTTCAACAGCACCTCATAAAAGCCTCGGGGCCCAACAAAAATCTCTTCAACACACTCCCCTTGTAGTAGACTTTGCAACCACCGGCGAATATAGGAAAGCACTAGAATCCTACCAGTGAAGAAGAGTATAACAGCACGTTCATAAAACACTGAGAATGAGTGCAAAACATTTTTAAGATCCACAGTGGCCTCCAGAACATCATCAGTTTCAAAGCCACAAAACGCTTCATGATTATGTTGAACATAATCACCAAGCAGAGTGTTGGCAAACTCCAACAAATGCTCCCAGTCAACCTCCTGAGAATCCACAGAATCAGAAGCAACCAGAGCATAAGAACGTTCCTCATGATCCTAATGATCCATTGTATCTTCCGAAGTATGCTTGGTGCGCTTGCCCGCAAGCTGGAAGTCAGGACCAGATGGCATCTCCTCTGTGCAAGGAACCATATCCTCAGGTTCCTTTGTTTCAGAATCCGGACCAAGGGCTGCCACCGTTTGGTCAATAAAGTCCATGTCCAAACCAGCCATATTGTATCACCACTTTAACAACTCTCTCTCTCTCTCTCTCTCTCTCTCTACCCACCTGAGGTTTGCAGTGTGGAACTGCAACGGAGCTATGAAAACAGATGCAGGATTATTCCAGGAGACCTTCACCGGCAAGGACATTGTCCTCTACACAGAAACCCACCAAAGCCCAGGCACCTACTTACCAAAAGTGAGGGGATATAGATGGGAGACGGCATGCCGCCCTAGAGCCCGAACAAAAGGAGGGACCCGAGGGTCCGGAGGGTGTTAGCAGTCATGTTTGTCATGCCTTGTCATCTCCTGCCTGTGAGCCTCAGTCTGAGTCAGACGAGGACATTAGGAGCTCTGACTTGTCTATCACTTGTTTTGACGGAGGAGGTAGCTCATTCTAGAGCACTCAGATGTGCATTTCCCGGGGCAGTTTCTGCATTCATCAGCTTGCCTCACCTGTCGGACATTGTCCACCCTTTCCGGGATTTTTCTGAGCATCCCTGGCATTTTTACCAGCATTAAATGCTGGTCAGATCAGCATTAAATGCTGGTCGGACATATTTATGGCCTCAAATTTCAGGTCGGCCAGTTTGTGGGTTTTTTGGCTATTTATAGCCATTTCCCACTTGCCAGTCAGTTGTATTATCAACTTCCCTCCTTCCTTGGCAGGTGCACACTCCGACTCCGTCATCCTCCTCCGTCTTTGGTGCTGCCATCGTCATCAGCCTGATCTGATTCCCTTACTGACGCTTCGGGCTGCGTGCAGGGACTGATCAGTCCATTTCAGTGTATTCAGCCAGCAGATTTTCTTCCTTCATTCTCTGCTTTCTCTCCTCTCCTCCGTGTTCGTATTTCCTCTTCCGTTGCGCACTCTCACATGGTATCATCGCCAAACTGAGAGTACATGGAGCTGAGTTTTACGCGGGAGAACACCCACAACTCTGTGTTTGCTGGTCAAGACGTCTCCAACAGCTGAGGCGTCATCCTCTGCACCATCTCCTTGATCAGGGCGGCCTGTTTTGGTGTCAACAAATTTGCGTTTGCTGCTGGTGCCTTCTCCAGTGGCTGCCACGTCATCACCACCCTCTTCCTGCCTGCGTTTTCAGCCTCGGCGGCCTTCCTCCAGCTGGCGACACCCTTCCAGCCTGCGCCTTGCTGTTCTGGCTGTTGTTCCTTCGTCCGGCGGCTCTTTTCCTGCTGGCGACTTCTCCCCAGGCTGCGTTTTCAGGCAGGCGACTGTTTTTCTGTGGTGATTGCATCGTCAGCATTTGCGTTTGACATCATCCTTGCGTTCTGTGCAAGGCGGCCAGCTCAGGAGCTTCTGGTGTTTGTGTTTCGGCACCGGCAACCTTCCCTTGTTGTGTTTTGGTGTTTGCAGATTGGAAGATGTCCTCTCATCAGTCTACAGGTTTTGATGGCTCAGATGATGAGCTTTTGTCTCGACACTCATCTGAACGGAGGCGTGATTTCTATCACGAGGACCATCGTCCGGAGTTTATTCCTCTTTCACGTCCCCCTTCTATTCCTGTATCTCGGCGAGCCTCTTCCAGTGGGCCGAAGATGCAGCCTTTGGTACCCCCTGTACAGGTACCCGTACTTCCTCAGCTGCCCAAAGAGGACCGGTTGGATGGCTCCAACTTCTCTCTATGGTCCTGCAAGGTGGAGTGTATCTTGGACTCCTTCGATCTTTGGGAGCTTGTTTCTGTTCCTATTCCCCGGCCTAAGGTGGATCCCGCAGATGGGACATCTATGGATCGTGCAGCCTTATGGGATCGGCTTAATTCTAGAGCCAGATCTTTCCTCTTTCTGAGTTTGCAGGATTCTGTCCTTGTTCATGTTCACAGGTTGAAGACTGCAGCAGACGTGTGGAGCAAGCTCGCGTCTCTCTATCAACAGAAGACGTTTGCCCACCGGATATCTCTCGAAAAGAAGTTGCGGATGCTCGCTATTGATGATAGTCCTTCCATGAAGGACCACATCAACAGATTACAGGATATGAGGGATGAGCTTGCATCCCTCGGTCGGACGATATCTTCTGAAGACATGGCTATGATTCTTTTGACTCAGCTGCCATCGCCTCGGTTTGATGTCTTCTACACCAGCCTTCTTACATCGAGAACCCGTGAGAAGCTTCTATGGGAGGAGCTATCCCCGCTTGTCTTGGAGCATGACGAGCGACTCAGAGAGGTCAGTGCTAGTGGATCCGACTCCACTAGAGCCTTTATTGCAGGTTCGGGAGGACAGAAGAAGAAGAAGAAGTCAAAGGCTAAGAAGAAGGACAGTTCTTCAGGCTCTGACTCAGATTCAGAGAGACCGAAGTGCCCACACTGTGGGAAAGGGACACATCCAGAGGAGAAATGTTGGAAGAAGTACCCTCACCTTCGTCCGGGAGCGAAGGGTGGATCTCCATCGGAGCCTTCTTCTACCTCTACACCAGCTGTTACCCATGAGTCAGTGTTCCTTCATATCCATGCTTTGGAGGAGGATCCTTCTTCCGTGGCTGCAGTGTCTTCTGCGCAGCCTTGGTTAGTGGACAGTGGTGCTTCGAGTCATATGACTCCCCGAGGTGATTTGTTACAGGATCTCCGTCCATCAGAGGGTTCCGTCACTGTTGGTGACATTTTATCGGTGCCTATTAGTGGTATTGGCACATTGCCTTTGTTTACCGACCGACCTACGAGCTTCCTTTCACAGGCCCTACATGTTCCGGACTTGGGCCTTCCCCTCCTCTCAGTTTATGGCCTTACGAGGCTTGGCACACGAGTGATCTTCACCGAGCATGCCGTTGTTATTGAGGATTCTTGTACAGGAGCTGTCTTATCTACAGGTTGGCAGGAGAGCGGGCTTTACAGGCTCCATTCCCCTTCTTTGATGCAGGGTCCTCCGAGGCAGTCTATTGCTACACCCGTTCCCGCTTGTGCACTTTCTATTCCACAGGTTCCTTCCCATCCCCCACCCTCTCCTCCGGTGGTTCCCTCGTACCTCCCATCCCTTTCAGAGGGGGACGATCTCGGTGATGCGGCTGTGGATTCCCTGGCCCCTAGTGTTTTAGAGGGGGCTTTCCAGGATCGTGAGGAGCTCCTTCAGCAACAGTCTACATCGACGGACTTCATCGACATTGGCATTCCTCTTGCCATCCCCGGATCCATTTCTTCTTCGGCCTTCAGCCACATCCAGGATCTGACAAGGGGTGTTAGCAGTCATGTTTGTCATGCCTTGTCATCTCCTGCCTGTGAGCCTCAGTCTGAGTCAGACGAGGACATTAGGAGCTCTGACTTGTCTATCACTTGTTTTGACGGAGGAGGTAGCTCATTCTAGAGCACTCAGATGTGCATTTCCCGGGGCAGTTTCTGCATTCATCAGCTTGCCTCACCTGCCGGACATTGTCCACCCTTTCCGGGATTTTTCTGAGCATCCCTGGCATTTTTACCAGCATTAAATGCTGGTCAGATCAGCATTAAATGCTGGTCGGACATATTTATGGCCTCAAATTTCAGGTCGGCCAGTTTGTGGGTTTTTTGGCTATTTATAGCCATTTCCCACTTGCCAGTCAGTTGTATTATCAACTTCCCTCCTTCCTTGGCAGGTGCACACTCCGACTCCGTCATCCTCCTCCGTCTTTGGTGCTGCCATCGTCATCAGCCTGATCTGATTCCCTTACTGACGCTTCGGGCTGCGTGCAGGGACTGATCAGTCCATTTCAGTGTATTCAGCATTCATTTCAGTCAGTGCAGATTTTCTTCCTTCATTCTCTGCTTTCTCTCCTCTCCTCCGTGTTCGTATTTCCTCTTCCGTTGCGCACTCTCACAGAGGGGTGGCTGTGTTGTACAAGGAGAAGTTACAGCCCATGGTGCAAGTCATGCGGAAAGATGAGGAAGCCCGATTCATGTGGATCCCGATACACACAGATCGCCCCCAAGACATATACATGGCGGTGTGCTATTTCCCACCAGCACACTCCCCATACGCATCACCGAAAGGCGAGTCACCATACCTACCACTGTACGAGGATATCATGCACTACTCCAGCTTGGGGGATGTCATGTTGGCCGAAGACTTCAACGCACGCACAGCACAGAGGCAGGCCCCCTTCTTCGAGAGCGAAGACCACATGTACAAAGAGATCGCACCGGAGGAGATAGGACTCAACCGGGCATCACAGGACACAGCTGAATGCACCGAATATGGTGAATACCTACTGGCGTTAAGGGGGGCACACGGACTAGCCATCCTCAACTGTCTCAACAGATGGCCCGGGTCGGATGCCCTCACATGCTTCCCACACAAGCACGCGGCCAATTGCATCGAACGGGGGGCACATGGAGCACCCACACAGAAACTGGGAACAAGCACAGTGGACTATATCCTCGGCCCTCTATCACTTATCCCCGACATCCGATCCTTTAAAATATCACCTCGCCCACTCGCAGTGGCTGCCGACCATGCCTACTTGCAATTTGACATAACCTGCAGGTATGACCTAACCCCCCCAGCAAGCAACCCCCCAAGATTCCCCAGGTACCACTTTACCAGGCTAACTATGAGCGCATACTCCGACCATCTCTACTGGAGCCTGCAAGAAATGGACCCCCGCACACCCCTGGAGGAGGTCACAGCACAGTTGGCGGGCACACTACACACCTCGGCTGCCAAATACTTCCCCCACACATCCTCCCACTCCACCCCTCCGAACAAGAATGTCCCACAGAATAGCTGGTACGACGCAGAGTGCAGGGAAACCTGGCTCTGTCTTCAACAGGACGAAGCACGGGGAGTACACACGCATAAACAGGCACGCTTGATCTTCCGTCGTCTAGTGCGACGGAAGAAACGAGCCTACCTCTCCAAAGTGGAACACGAATTCTACCAGCTATTCTTAGGACAGGTTAGAAAGAGGCATGGAAGGCGTTTCAGGAACCCCATCCCAGACGCCCATCACCTCCTCAGACACTTGGCACGCATATGCAACCTCACTATACCAAGTACCCAAGCAGCCCCAGCTACCCCGGCCCCCAGGGAGCAGACCCGGATCATCCACATTCTTCAGCACGGAGCGGGTTCGGGACACCATTGATAGACTCCAAAATGGCCGTGCCCAAGACCACGAAGGCTTGGTAGCAGAGCATTTGACCCATGCCAGAGACATATTGGCACCTCTCCTAGCACACATGTTCAACAAAGCCCTATGCGAAGGCTTCCCTGCCAGCTGGTCAGCCAACACCATAATACCTATCCTGAAGACCGGAGACCCCATGGTTCCCACGAACTACCGAACAGTCATGGTTGGCCATGTACTAGCTAAGCTCTATGGATCCATATTGGACCACGAGCTGAGCAAGTGGACAGAGCAACACCAACATCGGGCGACAGGACAAGCAGGGTTTAGGAGGGGGTTCTGCACCCTTGACCATATCCTCACACTGAGAGCCATCATAGAGGAGGGCAGAGCACATGGAAGATGGGTATACTGCTGCTTCGTGGACTTCTGCAAGGCCTTTAACACAGTCCCATAAGCGAGGCTCATGCAGAGACTATAGGAACTGGAGGTCCCAACTGAAATGCGATGGGGGATACTGGCAATATACGAATCGGTAACGGGCCGAGTTCGGGCACCAGGAGGGCTGTCAAAGGAGATAACCAGCACCATCAGAGTCAAGCAGGGATGCCCACTCTCACCCACCCTATTTGGCCTCTACATTGATGAGATCTCAGAGTACATAGATAGATTGGGCGAGGAGGGATCGAGCCTGGGAGGGACACTGATACCCATCTTACTATATGCGGACGACATAGTCCTCATCTTCAGCACACCCAAAGGGCTACAGCGCCAACTGGACGCACTACAGGCCTTCTGCCAAGACAAAGACCTAACTGTGAACCTGGGGAAAACCAAGGTCATGGTGTTCAACACGTCAACCCAATGGCTCCGATGGTCGGTACCCCCCTTCACATACGGCGGAGAGACCGTGGACGTGGTCCAAAGATACGTCTATCTGGGGATTACATTCTCTGGACCGAGATTTACCCTGAGAAAAGCAGCAGAAGATAGACTAACCCGAGGCTATGCAGCCCTCGGGTCAGTGGAGAACCAATGTGCTCGCATACAGTTCCAGGAACCCCGGACAAAGCTCTGGCTTTTTGACACCTTGGTCACACCAACCCTCCTGTACGGGGCTCCCATATGGGGGTCCAGTCTCTACCACACGCGGAGGGCCCCACAGGATCAGCCACTGCCTAAGGAGGAGGCCACCTATGAGGGATGGGAGCAGACGGAGAGACCCTTAATACTTATGATCTCACGGATGATCCGAAGCAAGCCCTTCGTACCACACGAGATCATCCGCGCAGAGCTAGGGGCACCGCCCCTCGTGGCTGAGGCCCTCTTCCGGACCGTGACCTTGCACGGAATATGGGACCTGCCCCGGCACCGGTACCCCAGACTCGCCCTGGAGTCATCCAAACAGCTAGCAACACAAGGGGACACTGAGTGCTGGTATGCCCGAACAGAGACCTGGCTACGGCTCCATGGCCTGCACATGGACCACCTCCCCCCACTACAATACAGCCTAGACTGCCCACACCTGGAGCTCAGCCGAGAGGAGGTGAATCGCATCATCAGAATGGATATCATCCAGACAGACACAACCAGGACATGGGTGACCCCCACATTGGAACTAGGAACCAAGAAGGCTTTCTACCAAGAGCACTTCCTGCACATCTCCCCGGATGGCTTCATCACCCGCCCAAGCTACATGGACACACACCTGTCTCACAGGGTCAGAAGTGCCATCGGACAGATCCGCATGTCCTCACACCAACTACAGGTCGAAACGGGCAGATACGGGGCCAACCCCCTCCCCCCAGAAGACCGAATCTGTCAGCTCTGCCATCTCGAGCCAGAGACAGAGGAACACTATATCTGTAGATGCCCAGTGTACTACAAAATCCGGGGACGCTTCCACTGTCTATTCAGTGAAGGATTTGGACCACTCTCCAAGGTGATGGAATTCAAAGACTAGAGATGCCTGGGGCTCTTTCTACTGGAAATACGACGCCACAGAGACCACCTCCTACAAACCACGGAGCAAAGACAAGGAGCCACCAACCAACGCACACTCAACGAATTCTACCAAATACCAGCTACCCTCCCCACCACCGAGCCCCCACCAGCCCAACCGACCTCCCGACCCCGGGGGACCACCTTAGAAATAGCCACAGCGAGAGGCAAAGCCCGGCGCCCACACCCCACCGGCCCCCGTCCCCGCAAAAGACACATGTCGAAGATACAAGGGATACTACGCCGCCATTGGAGGGCCCTGCCCCGCCGCTTTAGTCTCTCCATGTTAGATCGACCCATGCGGGACATCCTAGGATGAACACTCCAGGAGCAGTTCCACACCGCACTGGGAGTACCTCTAGATTGTATCTAGTCTAGATATCATTTTGTACCTACTCAATTTAGTTCAACATAGCATAAATGTTAGCTTCACTGGGACTTTTGAAATCTCCCAGACATTTTGTATGCAACATTTTGGTCTCATAGGCCAACTTGGCCTGTTGTAGACGTTAATATAACTTTCTTTCTTTCTTTCTTCTCTCTCTCTCTCTTTTTCGTAAATCTCTCTCTCTCTCTCTCTCTCTCTCTCTCTCTCTCTCTCTCTCTAGAGGCAGGTCTGCTTTCTTTGACTATCCGTAGGGGCAGATTGCACGTGCAACAGCAGAATGTACTGTCTACAGTCTCTGCTCGTCAGTAATCTGCTGCCTCCTGGGCACAGATCTGTCCTTGTAAAATGTCTATCAGTCTGTCCCTGTTACTGTCGTTTCCCGGCCTGTGCAGGGACGTTTTCTGCAAGCACACCCGTTGATCCTGGCAATTCTGTGACACTCTGGTCAGGGCTTCGACGCTGCAGCGCCGCACGATTACAGGTAGGCAGTGTGCAGGTCGCATTGATGGGCGCGAGGGGCCAACGCAGGTGACAGCACTCTCTCTCTCTCTCTCTCTCTCTCTCTGCCTGAGCCCTCCGCACGGGCCGCGCAGAGTGGTGCAGGCCTGTAGACTTGACACTGGCTTATTCTGTCTGCACGCGGGTGGAACGGGCTGGAGTATGACAAGGCGGTGCAGGAGGCAGGTCACGACAGATCGCCATCGAGCCAGACCTCTCTCTCTCTCTCTCTCTCTCTCTCTCTCTCTCTCTCTCTCTCTCTGTGTGTGTGTGTGTGTGTGCTATTGTTACACTGTGCCACCCAATACACATTCTCGCTCCTCTCACAACTACATTACTACACTTAGAGAATCCAATTCTCCTCTCTCGACATCATATTCACTCTCTCTCCTTGACATTATTCCAATCTATTTCTCTCCCTCGACATCATTCGCCTTCTCTCTCCCCAACATCATATTTTTTAGCATATTCAAAGTTAGCATTAAAATCAACATTAATAATGATGTTAGCATAAGGATTAACCATAACATTAATATAAGCATTAAATGTTAAACTTGCACTCGCATTTAATGTTAAATTAACATTAACATCAAATGTAAAATCGATTATCGAGAGAGAAACTCCGATGCTCATACAAATCAAGGTATTGGCTACTAATGACAATCTGCCATATCCTCGAAGTGGCAACTCCCTGGGCTCCCTCATCAACACAACCGGAAACCCCTATACACACGCATCTTCAACTTGGCTATTGGCTTTGGGTAATAGGGCGTTGACTTCTGATGTCAGATCTTGAAGATCTCGGTCAATTGTTCCATGATCTTATTCAAGAAGTGGGTGCCACGATTACTTACCAACTCTAGAGTGGGTGATAATGTTCAAGAACAATCATCTTGCTTGAGAGCTTTGGCTTTGCACTACTTTGTGACGTATTTGGTATATACCAAGACATATCTATTCTGCTTCACCCCAACATAGAAATCCCGAGCACAAGTACTAGACAAGAAATATACCTTGTCCTAATTGAAGTTCAACATTGCTTTTGGAAAGCTGCCACTCAGCAAACTTGCCGATGCAAGCTCAAAGAGGGCAGTTTTTTGGGGTTGGTTGAGGTGGTGGCAACCATTCTAGAAGCTAGAGGAGGAAGGATGGGCTATTGTGGATGTTGGCGCCTAATCCAAGAGAGGGTTCTAGCTAGGAGATCAACCAGGATGCAAGCAACAATTGCCAGAAGGTCCCCCAAATGCGGGAATTACATTTCTAATATCTCCAACGATAGGCAACAGCATTTGGGGTCTTCCAAGCCACAAATGAGAACATTTATGGCTGTCCTATGAGAGGTGGCAAGATTTGGGCCACTTCCAGCAATAGAATTCTGCAGGAGGCTCCCAAAGTAGTGGCGACAGCATTTCTAGCATCCCCAACTATAGGCGACAACATTTGGGGTCTTCCAAGCTGCAAATGACAGCATTTATGGCTGTCATGTGGAAGGGTGGCAGAAGATTTGGGCCACTTTCAACAAGAAAATTTTGAAGTCTCTCTCCCCCTAGAGGACACGATTTGCCAACTCTGCCAGCTGGAGCCAGAGACAGAAGAACATTACAAATGTAGATGCCCGGTGTACTACGAGATCAAAGGCCGCTTCCATTGTCTCTTCAAGGAGAGATTCGGACCACTCTCCCAAACACTAGACTTCCCCAACCAAAAATGCCTCCAGCTCTTTCTCTTGGAGCTATGCCGACATAGGGACCACCTTCTACGAGTCCAGGACCAAACAGTTGGGAACACTCAGCAACGCACCCTCCAAGAGTTCTACAAACCCTCGGCCACCCCCTCTACAACGAGGACTGCAGCCAACCGACCAGTGGCCCCACCTTGAGGAGTCACCTTGGATAGAGCTACAGAGAGAGGCAGAGCTCGCCGCCCACACCCAGCAGGCCCACACCCTCGCAAGAGACATCACCTACAAATATAGTGGATACTACAGCGCCACTGGGGAGCCACACCTCACCGCTTCAGCCTCTCCATGCTAGACAAGCCCATGCAGGACATCTTAAGATGACCACGCTCCATGAGCAGTTCCACATTGCAGTTGAAGTGCATCTAGATTGTATCGAGTCTGTATACCATTTTGTACCTACTCACCTAGTTCACCATAGCACCAGATAGTAGCTTTGCTGGGTGAAACCAGCCTTCCTTCTTGGAATGGGTGGTGATAACCTTATTTAAGAGTTAATCACAGCAATAAATAAATGCACATAAAATGAAATACACACTTTACCATAACATTCTTGGACAGTAGACACCCTGTTGGCCCCAAAATTGGCGCCCATTGCGGTATTTCTTTAGCTTTCATTCAATTGGAAGGAGTACAACTTGAGATTCTTCAATCTCCTCCTGCTAACCAATTGCCCTTGCTGTCATAAATGTCCAGCAAGCCTTTTGGGTCATTTGCCCCTTGTTTCACCCAGGACTTCTTCTCCAATTTGACCCTTGGCTGGCCAAATGCTACCCCAAATCAATTCGGGATGGGCTGGCTCCTGGAATCCCTTGATAATCTTCAATTATCAGCTGCTGATTTCAGTTCCTTGAGCCTTCAATCTCTGGCATGGATCCCAAGGTGGCTGCTAAACCCTAATTTCTGCTGTGAATTAGGGTTTACTGCAGAAATTACACATCAGCCCACCAAAAATGGCTGAGATCTCCTCCGAATGGCTGATAATTGCTGAGAATGGCTAAGCATAGGCTGAAGAAGCTGAGAGAATGTTGTAGAGAGAGAAAATTTTGAGATTTGTCGCGAAGAACTGATCAAAAATCAGTTGCTGCCCTGCTGTACCAGCCCCAAACGGATGCACCAACAACAATAGGAGCATCAGAGACTGTGATCTTCAGGAGAAAGTGCATCAGCAGCAATTGTCAGCTTCCCAAGGTCAAGAATATGCAATCTCCATCACCAAAATGGTCGCCAATGGCTGGGAATTGGCCCCAAAAGCTGGCAGCAACAGTCCAACACCTCTTTCCAACAGCTCCAAAATGAAAAAACGAGATTTCCCTCTCCCTTCAGCCCTACTTAGCCTTTCCCCCACTTGCATGGGAAAGTTTTGCCAAGTGGCAGCTTTCTTAATCCATTTTCAGCAATTTCCAGCCATTTAATTAATTTTCAGAATTAATTAATTCTGAAAATTAATTCAGCCCTTAATCCATGTCCAGAAAATTGACCTTGCCCATCCAAAAATTAATTGGCTAGGCCATTTGCAACCCAAAGTGGTCCCATGCATTAACAGACCCTTGGACAAGCATTAATCCATTAATTAATGCCTAGTCCCTAGTGTCACCACTGACACTTAATGGCCAATTAATGGTCCTAGGGGCAAACTGACACCAAAATTCACCTAGAATCTAACAAGTGTAACTTGTTACAACTTTTGCCTTTGACACCCATCTTTTTCACAGGGTCCTTCGGTCTTCAACTGTGAGAAAGTAGCTTGCACCTCACATGTGCAACACATGTGCATCTTTTAATTGCACATTTGATTAATCCTTTAATCAAATGTCAATTAAACATAAGCAAAGCATCAAATTTTCACGTCCTTGTGACACTGGGACTTGGAAAACTTCCCAGATATTTTGTATGTAACCTTTTGGTCTCATAGGCCAACTTGGCCTCTTGTAGACGTTAATATAACTTTCTTTCTTTCTTCTTTCTCTCCACAACTTCCTCTCTTATTCTCTGACATCCATCCACAATTCTCAGCATATTCCAACCTTTGGTGAAGAGCGGCAATGGTCTACTGCTGTCAAACCCTAATCTACAACAGAAATTCAAGCTTTCTCAACCACCTTGGGACCCATGCACATTAATTGAAGACCCAGGCAATGGATTAGCAGCTCTAATTGAAGAAATTGCAGCTAATCCGAAGGATAGCTCCATCCCCATTTGCTTTGGCTTGCACTCAAGAGCAAGACCGATTTGTAGTCGAATCAAAGGGCAAATTGATTCTTAGTGCCGCTGGTCATTTATGACAGCCCATTGTATCGAAGATTGACAAAGATCAGCCATATCTCATTGTACTTCAACTTAGTGCAATACAAGTTAAAGAAATACTACAAGCTGCACCCGTTGTTGGGGTCAATCAGATGTAATTTCAGATTTGGGAATTTTACTGCTTGGTGTAAATTATATTAAATCAGCTCACATACCACCCTATTTGAGAAGAAATGATGGTTTCAATTTCTATAGAAATTAGGGTCTTTGAGCTCTCTTTGGAAGCATGCCTTCAAATATCAGTCATGCAACATATGGACTTAACCAGAAATCTAAGAAATAACAGCAAATCTCTTTGCTCATCCACAATCAAGGTGGCTTGCATGTGTTAGTAGTCATGTTTGTCATGCCTGTGAGTCTCAGTCAGAGTCAAACAAGGACTTCAGAAGCTCTGATCTGTCTATCACTTGTTTTGACAGAGGAGGTAGCTCACTCTAAAGCACTCAGTTTATTGCATTTCACTGCATTTTCTCCTCCAATCAGGATTTTAAGTGCATTTCCCAAGCACTTTCTGCATTCTTCAACCTACCTCACTTGCTAGACATTGTCCACCCTTTCCGGGATTTTTCTGAGCATTTTTGGCATTTTTACCAGCATTAAATGCTGGTCGGCCACATTTTTGGCCTCAGATTTCAGATCGACCAGTTTTCGGGATATTTGGGTATTAATAGCCATTTCCCACTTGGCAATCACATATATTATCATCTTCCCTCCTTCCTTGGTAGGAGTAGCCCAGAATATATATAGGCATGAATAATGCCATAAAATATGTCAGGTCAGCCAGCATTTAATGCTGGCCGACTAGCAACAATAAATGCCACAATAGCATAAAATGCTACACGCTAAAAATGCCTAAAATAACTACATAAAGTGCCCAACCATAATACATGCTCAGACTCACACATGAGTTGACATACTCTACTAACACTCTGTTCCTTCCTCTGAGAGACGGAGAGATTTTCGTCCTAGTTCACACGACAACCGGAGGGATCCCAAAAGAGAAGACCTAGCAAACATATTGTCGGCTACATTACCCTAAATGTATGCTGAATACATCTAAGATCCACTACATCTAGAGCTGTCCATCATTGAGGAGTGGAGGTGCTAGCTCCCTCACGAGCATCGCGTGTAATACTCTAGACCCTTGCTTTGTTGAACCTAATTCAGCCCAGAACTAAAGTCGTCTCTAACTAGAAAGCATCAAGGTAAAGCTGCAACAACTAAGAATGGCCTGCCAGGTCATCCTCTATCCATTTAGCATCCATTGGTGAATAATTGTGAAACTTCACCAAGTACCTTTTGGAAACCTTACCCCTAATCTTCCACTCTGTGTGTGCCAATATCGGCACTAATTTTCAACTTTATTTTCAGATTTTACCCTTTTTCTTAACCTTGGCCTCAGTGACATGTGGCTTAGCATCACTATCTTGGAATCCTGCATCCTTTCCACGCAACAATGTGTCAGTTGTAGTAGCAGTTTCTATCAGCTGAGACATGCTGGAAATAGTGGACTTAATGCAAAAATCCCGAATACCCTTTGGTAAACCACACATATACTTCTCCACCTACTCATGGAGGGGTACTCTGCAGTAAGAAGTAACTGGCAACAGTGCATCCCAAAAACTTCTTATTATACCGATCCAAGTTCTTGCAATCTTTGGAATTCAATTGATTCCAAGCTATCATAATATCTACTTTAAAGGTACCAATCAACCAATTTGAAGCAAACATTTGCTTGAGCTAGATCCAAGTGGTAGGTGACTTCACTTGAATAAGAAGAGTAGACCACCACCGTAATGCATTTCCCTTCAAAAATGAGGCTGCCTTTCATATCTTAAATGCCTTTGTGAAGTTGCCTACAGAGTAGGCTACATCAAATTGCTGAATTAAAACACGTGCTTTCAGCCTATCTTGTGTACCACTGAAAGGCTCAAACTTCACACTTTTTCCATCTTCATCATAGTCCTTCGGCGGACCTATGGGAGTCAAGTTATCATAAATAGGCTGCTATAAAAAGGGTAAATTTGCTGTATTTACATGATAACTAGCACTATCAAATGTTCCTACATTACCAGTACCAAATCCTTGTGCTCAGACAGTCCTCTGGGGGTGCAGATACATATCTATATGGCCCGCTTTGTGCCCCACGCATCATGCCTATGCCAATATACATGGCATTAGGCATTCCACTTGCAGGATACATTGGGTGTTGTGAGCCATGCATTGGTTGCTCATACCATAGGGATTTGAGCCATACATTCCCGTATGCGGTGCCTTTCCAACCATAGCATGAAAAATGGAACCACCACCGAAGTATCCTTGCTGTCCCATGCTTGCATGTGCATAATTACCTTGCTGCCCATGTTCCCATGGATTGGCACTACCAAGTTGGCCATGCATTTGCATTTGTTGCCCCACGGTACCAACAATTTGTGCTCATCAGGCATTTTGGGCTCTTTCAAAGAAGGCTTAGGCATTTTCTTCGGTTCCTGTGGCTGTCCCGAAGCTGTAGAAGGTGTCTTCTTCTCTTTGCCTTTGATGTCCTTCATTCGGAAATTCATGAATCGAGAAAACTAGGGATCCTTTGCCATTTCAGTAAAAAGATTTGCTACTGTACGCATTCGATCCTTGAAGCTATCATCGAATTCTTTAGCCCCTTGCCGGTCATCAACCTCTTTATGCATTGAAGTGCCAACATTTGGGTCATTTCCCACATTTTCAGCTTGCTCTCCATGCTGAGAACCATGCCCAACATCGATCATTGCATTTCCCTTTTCACAATGTGACTAACCAAGGAGTGATACATCCTCTCCGCTTGATCCAATATCACCATGTGAAGACCTGCTTGCTGTAATTCACTACTGAGAGCAATTTCAGCACTAATGCAATAACTCACAATCTTGGACAATGGGCACCCTGTTGGCCCCAAAACTAGGGCCTCTTTCGGTATTTCTTTAACTTAATTGAAGAAGTTGATGTACAATGGGATTTTCCCAATCCCTTTTAGCATTCCAACTCCTCTTGCAATAATTAAATTGGCTAGGCAACTTCCTTCCATTCCTGAGTGTCTCTACACCAACTTTGACCATCAGATTGGCGTTGGGTACCATTAAACGCCACTTCTCTAGTGTCACCAACTAACACTTATGGCCAAATGAATGAACTAGGCAAACAATTGGCACCAAACACCACCAAGTACCTATGCAACATAACTTATAGCAACTTTTGCCTTTGACATCCCATGACATGTAATCAACAGAAAAATCGCAACAGGAACCAAGATCCTACAATCTAATACCATGTCAGAAGCAGTGCAGCAATGGAAGCATATACAAGTATTGAAATAAACTACTAAACACAAGACAAAAGAACAAAAGAACAAAAGAACAAAAGAACACAACAAAAGAAGAGAACTAAAAGATGTGCTAGGGAAACGGAATCCATATACCAAACACGAGAATGACGTGTACAACAGTGAGGCACTAGCTGTGTGGACACCGGCACCGACACCGGCATGATGATGACTCAATGAGAGGAGGAGGAGCCACTGAATAAATAGGCCCAAAATATGCCAAATATGACAGCTGATCAGCCAGCAATAAATGCCTAAATAATCACTCATATGACCACTAGAAAATGTCTAAATTACCCAATACTATCAAACAAAGCCCAAACTCACACATGAGCAGACTAGACTACTAACAAGCAAGCATTGGTGGGGGTTCCTATGATGCAAGAAGAGGAGCACCCAATGGTCTATCCATCTGCCTGTGGAGAAGTCACAGCACTGGAGTATCAACCACTAAAAGGGAGGGTGGGTGGGAGAGGAAGAGAAATGTATCTTTGTTTGCTAGTGATGAAACAAAAATGAAGGGGAAAATCAGTAGATGATGCCGAACCCACAACCTATCTTTGCCTTCTCTAATGAACAGGATCTTTAGCTCTCCTAGCTCCTGCACTTTGATACCATGTCAAAAATAACAAGTATGCTCCGATACCATGTCAAAATAATAGGTATGCTCTAATGCCATGTCAAAATAAGCGACAATGGAGAGAGAGTAGGATTTGCAGGGAGTAACACAGAGTGTGTATGGCAAATTCTGAGAGAGAATAGAAACTCAAAAACACAAGAAAAACACAGTGATGATGCACTGAATCATGCTATAAGAAAAAAAGCTAATATAGCGGAGCCAAAGCTCAGAAGATAACTGCACTGTCCTGTTTGATTTAGGTGGCAGCACCTATGGTATCACAATCGTTTGATGCCGAGGAGTGACCTAGAATAAAACAAAAATCCCAAAGTGTCGAAGCTGTCAAATGTAGGGAGAGCAGCCCAAATACTAACACTAGGTGGACAGTGATGACGCCAAATAAATGGAGGATGAACCATGCTGCAAATACACAGGTCCCAACAGCCTCTATGATAGACGAGTGACACCAGGTGATGGTGGAAGAGCTAGGCTACAAAAAGGCAGGTCCCAGCAGCCCTTGTGATAGATGAGTGATGAAATCACTAACGATCCATGATGTAGACTACCACCAAAGGCTAGGATGCCGACGCCAAGCTAGAGATGATGATGCCAAGCAAGGAGAAGGCATCCAGACTAAAAAAACGCAAGTGAAGGTGGAGCCTGAAGGAGAAGGGTGTTGATGCCAAGCAAATGATGGTGACGCCAAACGGAAGATGCTCCAAACGCAAAGACTAATGCTAGAACAGGGCGCCTCAAGGAAATGATAAAGGGTGAAGGCAACCACAAGCCACGAACCGCAATGTCCTCCTGAAGGCGTGTGAGGACAGTGGAAGGGGCTAGTGAGAGAAGGGAAGGGTGTCTAATGACAGAGGAAGAGGGGTGAAGAATGACTGAAGAGTGGTAAAGATTGAATGAAGTGACAGCCTATTTATAAGCATAAGCTATCTAGGATAGCACATCACTGTGTAGGCACCCACTGAAAAAGTAGCCAAAATGTGGACACCCGCCCTTTTTGGGGCTATCAATGTGAAACCCTAAATGAAGTGTGTGAACTGAATAAGTGGTTTCTCAACACCCCCTCTCAGGCCCAAAAAGGGATTAAGAAAGAGGAGCAAAGAGTGATACGTAGAAGATGTAGAGCATTCCGGAGATCCAAGATTTCCACCTAAAAGGGAACTTGTAGTAAGAAACGGTAGACGGGATGAACTGTAGAGTGTGACTCCACCTCAGGAGAGCAGCCACTAGCTTTGTACCTCCATGCTAGAAGGAATTCGAAGGCGTTGTCACCAAGTCGTAGCTAAACCTCCAAGGCCTCAATCTAAGTGGTCTCTGAAGATCCTAGGTATTAGGAGGAGAAATGACTGCTCAAGGACAGCCATCCCAAAAGAGTAAAGGGTGGGTCACAAATGTCATGATGAGGAGGTGCCCCCCCTAAGAGTGGACTGCAAGAGCCCCGTCTGAAGTTGAGCAAGTAGAAGCCCCCTCTGAGAGCAAAGAGAGTACATCCCCCTTTGAATTCCCCTCTGCGAGAGGGGGAATCTAAAAACTCATGGATCACGAATTCTAGTCACGGTCTCTCAAGGGAGCGGACGGCGAAGCCAAAGTAATGAAGGGTGTCGAACAATCACCGTCTCTAGAAGGTGCAGACTGCTGAGGGAACGGTATCCAACAATCACTCTCTCTCAAGGGAATGCACTGCAAAACCACGAGTTGTCAAGGTGGCATTTGTGACACCTTAGAAAAAGTAGAAGCAACATCCATAGTGCGTTGCTGCGGTTGCGAGGATGTCGTGGTACCAACCAATCCTCCTATGGCAAGGGGAAAATCAATAGATGATGCCAAATCCGCAATCTCTCTTTGCCTTCTTTGATGAACAGGGTCTTTAGCTCTCTAAGCTCATGCACTTTGATACCATGTCAAAAATAACAAGTATGCTCTAATACCATGTCAAAATAAGCGATAGTGTAGAGAGACAATAGGATTTGCAGAGAGTGACAGAGTGTATACGGCAAGCATTGAGAGAGAAGAGAAACTCAGAAACACAAGAATATAGTGATGATGTGCTGAATCATGCTATGAGAAGAAAAGTTGATACAACAAAGCCGAAGCTTAAAAGATAATTGCATTGTCCTATTTGAATTAGATGGCAACACCTATGGTACCACAATCCCCTAATGTCAGGGAGTGACCTAGGCAGCAAAACACAAATCCCAAAGTATCGGAGTTGTCAAACTTAGGGAGAGCAGCCCAGATGTTGACGCTAGGTGGATAATGATGACGTCAAATGATGGAGGATGAGTCGGGCTGCAAAAACGCAGGTCCCAACAACCTCTTGTCAGAAGATGACGTACCAGCAAGATAGTAGGGTTTGCGGGGAGGAACACGGAGTGAACTCGGCAAACATGGAGAAAAGAAGAGAAGAGAGAAGAAACTCTGATGAATGGAATAATGAAGTTCCGAATCATGGAGTGAATGTGATACAAGGAAACAAGGGTACCGTAACACAAGGAAGGTGATGAAGACAGCCACGAACCACGAACCGCAATGTCCTCCTGAAGGGGTGTGAGGATAGTGGAGAGGCTAGAGAGAAGAGGTGACGGACTAAATGAATCAACCGTGAGGAATGAATGAGAGAGTGGCCTATAAATAGACACAGTTAGTCTAGGATGGCGCCCCTTTTTGGGGTTGCAAACCCTAAACGCAAAAACGCAAAAACGCAAACCGCGAGTGAAGGGTGAAGGGTTTCTCAACACCCCCTCTCAAGCCCAAAAAGGGAAACAAGAGAAGAGTGAGGTGGAGATGCAATGCTACATGCTGAAGAATGCTCATGCAGCAGGTGCCACTTGGACAGTGTCCCTCGTGGAAAAATTGTTCACTTGCCCAAACGCCCTAGTACAAAGATGATGAAAACATGCAATGCATAGGAGGTAGAGGATCCTTAAGATCCAAGATTTCCACCTAAAAGGGAACCGACAGAAAAGAACAGTAGACAGAGTGAACTGGAAAACCCGAAACTCAACCTCGGGAGAGAAGCCACTAGCTCCGTGCATCCATGCTGGAAGGAATAAAAAGGCCTCGTCACCAAGTCGCGGCTGAACCTCCGAGGTCCCAATCTAGGTGGTACCTGAAGATCTTGGGTATCAGTAGAAGAGATGACTGGTCAAAGATAGCCACCCCAAGAAAGTAGAGGATGGGTGAAGAACTTCATGTAGAGTAGGTTCCCCATCTAAGATGGGAGGTGGAGGGGCCCCCGCTGAAGTCAAAGAAGAAGTAGATGCCCCCTCTAAGGGCAAAGAAATAACATCCCCCTCTGAATCCCCCTCTAAAGTAGATAGGGAATCCAAAAACTCATGGATCACGGACTCCGAAATGTCTAATGACGAAGGAAGTGCCGCCGGTCGTGCCGAAGAAGGTATCTGGGATGCCGAAGAGCTCCCAAAGGTAGCCTCTTGAACCTGAGTACTCGAGGGTGGGAAAGGGTGGGGCTCAAAATGAGCAAGAGGTGGGCAATAGTCACTATCTCTCAGTGGAGCAGACTGGGTAGCCGAAGAAGAGGAAGGAGTCGAGCAACCATTGTCTCTCAAAGGAGCAGACTGATGAGGAGACGGTATCAAACAATCACTGTCTCTTGATGGAGCAGACTGCAAATCCGTAGGTCGTGGAAGCCACTGTACCTGAAAATAAGTGGGAGAAGACTATCGCTAGCATTGCGACGATCTCCAGGAGGGCGTAGCGCCAATCGATCCTCCATGTGCTCAAAAGGACTTAGTGCGCATCGGATGCGTCTTATTGCCTTGAGCATAGTACTCTGATAGCCAATGCAGAACGATCTCTATGGCCTAGAAAGGAGAGGTGACACAAGGAGTGCCTGGTGGAAGACGCATATACTCCGGGGAGGTGGGAAACAAAGGTCGAAGTCGGCAAGCATCGGTGGTGTGTCCAGTGATGCCACAGTAGGAGCACCCAATAGTCTGGACATCTGTTGGTAAAGAAGCCATGGATACAAGTGTGCCTTGTTGAAGAAGGAAGAGGTCAGCCACCATGAACCACGAACCGCAATGTCCGCCTCAAGGGGTGTGAGGGCAGTGTGAAGCACGAACCGCAATGTCCGCCTCAAGGGATGGAAGGGTAGTGGAAGGGCTGGAAGTGAGCTGCTAGTGGGAGGAGGATGTGACCAGTAGTAAGAGGTTGCAACCAATAGAAAAACGCAAGTGAGAAGAGAGAAATACTAAAAACGCAGACAGCAGGAGAGAGAAAGACTAAAAACGTAAGCAGGACAACCTGCAAGAGAGAGAATTACTAAAAACGGAGCCTGCAGGAGAGAGAAAGACTAAAAACGCAGGCAGGACAACCTGCAGGAGAGATAAAGACTAAAAACGCAGGCTGCAGAAGAGAGAGACTGAAAACGCATGCAGGACAGCCTACAGAAGAGAGAAAGACTAAAAACGTAGGCAACAGGTGAGAGAAAAACTAAAAACGCAAGAAAAAAAACAGCAGCAGCAGTCAATATGCTGAAATCAGCTCCAAACAGTGTGTGATAGGCTGGAATAAGGCGCCAGACTGTTGTAGACAGCAATGGCCAGCTTGAACCGCGATGTCCTCCGTGTTTGGGGTGTGGGCAGCAAACTGAAATACCTAAAATCTACAAAAACGAGATTGTTTTCTGAATGGAGAGTAATTAGCAACAGTTGTTCTGCTGTAAACAGCTGCAAACTCCAGGTGGAAGGCTGGAAACAAGCGCCAGACTGTAGATAACAGCAAGGGACAGCTAAGACTGCAATGTCCTCTGCGAAAGGGGTGTGGGCAACAAGCTGAAGACACCTGAAATCTGCAAAAACGAGATTTCGATGCAGCGGAAGAAAAAGAGAAGTGGATGCCAAACCCGCCACCGGTCTTTGCCTTCACTGGAGTGGAGGATCTTCGCTGCTAGGTGAGCAAAACCTGGCTCTGATAACATGTTAGAAGATGACGTACCAACAAGATAGTAGGGTTTGCGGGGAGGAACACGAAGTGAACTCAGCAAACATGGAGAAGAGAAGAGAAGAGAGAAGAAACTCTGATGAATGGAATGATGACGTTCCGAATCATGGAGTGAATGTGATACAAGGGAACAAGGGTACCGTAATACAAGGAAGGTGATGAAGACAGCCACGAACCACGAACCGCAATGTCCTCCTGAAGGGGTGTGAGGGTAGTGGAGAGGCTGGAGAGAAGAGGTGACGAACTGAATGAATCAGCCATGAGGAATGAATGAGAGAATGGTCTATAAATAGACACAGTCAGTCTAGGATGGCGCCCCTTTTTGGGGCTGCAAACCCTAAACGCAAAACGCAGAAATGCAAAAAATGCAAACTGCGGGTGAAGGGTGAAGGGTGAAGGGTTTCTCAACACCTCTGTGATAGACGAGTGATGAAATCACAAACGATCGATTATGTAGACTGCCGCCATAGGCTAGGATGCCAATGCTAAGTTGGAGATGATCATGCCAAGCAAGGAGAAGACCGCTAGACTGAAAAACGTAGGTGAAGGTGGAGCTTGAAGGAGAAGGGTGCTGATGCCAAGCAAATGATGGTGACACCAAGTGGAAGATGCTCCAAACGCAAAGCCTAATGCTAGACCAGGGTGCCTAAAGGAAATGATAAAGGGTGAAGGCAACCACAAGCCATGAACCACAATGTCCTCCTGAAGGCGTGTGAGGGCAGCAGAAGGGGCTAGTGAAAGAGGGGAAGGGTATCTAATGACGGAGGAAGAGGGATGAAGAATGACTGAAGAGTGGTAAAGATTGAATAAAGTGACAGCCTATTTATAGGCATAAGCTATCTAGGGTGGCACAGCACTATGTGGGCACCCACTGAAAAAGAAGCCAAAATGTGGACACCAGTCCTTTTGGGGGTTGTCAATACAAAACCCTAAATGAAGTGTGTGAAGTGAAGAAGTGGTTTCTCAACACCCCCTCTCATGCCCCAAAAGGGATAAAGAAAGAGAAGTGAAGAGAGAGACGAAGATGTAGAGGATCATGAAGATCCAAGATTTCCACCTAAAAGGTAACTTGCAGTAAGGAACAATATACGGGATGAACTGTAGAGCGTAACTCCACCTCGAGAGAGAAGCCACTAGCTCCATAACTCCATGCTAGAGGGAATTCAAAGGTGTTGTCACCAAGTCGCAGTTGAACCACCAAGGCCCCATCTAAGTGGTCTCTGAAGATCTTGGGTATTCGAAGGAGAAATGATTGCTCGAGGACAGCCATCCCAAAAGAGTAAAGGGTGAATGAAGAATGTTATCATGATGAGGTGCCCCCTTAGAGTGGAGGTGCAATAGTCCCCCTCTCAAGCCAAACAAGTAGAAGCTCCCTCCAAGGGCAAAGAGAGTACATTCCCCTTTGAATCCCCCTCTACGAGAGAGAGGGAATCTAAAAACTCATGGATCACAAACTCTAAATCATTTGATAACGAAGGAAGTACATCCCCCTTTGAACCCACATTTGCGAGAGATAGGGAATCTAAAAACTCATGGATCACGAACTCCGAATCATCTAATGACAAAGGAAGTGCCGCCAGTCGTACCGAAGAAAGTATCTAGGACTCCCAGAGGTAGCCTCTCGAACCTAAGTAGTCGAAGGCGGGGAAAAGGGAGGCTCACGCTGAGCCAAGGGTTGGCAACAGTCACTGTCTCTTGGTGGAGCCGACGGCGAAGCTGACGTAATGGAGGTCATCGAACAATCACGCTCTCCTGAAGGAGTGCACTACCGAGGGGACGTTATCCAACAATCACTCTCGGCAGAGCGGATTGTAAAACCACGGGTTGTCGAGGTGGCATTCCTGAAATCCAAGAAAAAGTAGAAGCGACCTCTGTAGCGCATTGCGGCGGTTGCGAGGAGACCGTGGTACTAGTCAATCCTCCTATGCCTCAAAAGGGCTTAGTGTGCATTGAATGCGTCTTATTGCCTTGAGCATAAAAATCTGAAAGTCGGTGTATAATAAACTCTGTGGCCAAGAAGGGAGAGGTGGCACAACAAGTGCCTGACAATAGACATATAAACTTTGGTAGGGTAGGAAGCAAAGATCCACGGCAGCAAGCATCGGTGGGGATTCCGATGATGCCAAAAGAGGAGCACCCAGTGGTCTGTCCATTTGCTTGTGAAAAAGTCGTCAACCTATAAAAGGGAGGGAGGGTGGGAGAGGAAGAGAAAGGTATCTTCCTAGTGATGCAATGGAAATGAAGAGGAAAATCAGTAGATGATGTTGAACCCACAACCTGTCTTTGCCTTCTTTGATGAGCGGGATCTTTAGCTCTCTAAGATCCTACACTCTAATACCATGTCAAAAATAACAAGTATGCTTTAATACTATGTCGAAATAAGCTACAGTGAAGAGAGACAGTAGGATTTGCAAGGAGTAACACAGAGTGTGTACGGCAGACACCAAGAGAGGAGAAACTTAAAAACACAAGAAGAGCATGGTGATAATGTACTAAATCATGCTATGAGAAGAAAAGCTATACAGCAAAACTGAAGTTTAGAAGATAACTACACTGTCCAGTCTGAATCACGTGGCAACACTTATGGTACCGCAATCCTCTAATGCCGAGGAGTGACCCGAGTACCAAAACAAAAATTCCAAAGTGTCCGAGCTGTCAAACGTAGGAAGAGTAGCCCAAATACTAACACCAGGTGGATAGTGATGATGCAGATGATGAAGAATGAGCCAGGCTGCAAAAACGCAAGTCCCAGTAATCTTTGTGATACATGAGTGACGCCAGGTGTCCATGAGGAGAAGCTAGGCTACAAAAATGCAAGTCCCAGCAGCCCCTGTGATATAGTGATGAAATCACTGACGATCGATGATGTAGACTGCCGCCAAAGGCTAGAATGCTGACGCCAAGCTGAAGATGATAACGCCAAGCAAGGAGAAGGCCTCCAAACTTAAAAATGCAAGTGAAGGTGGAGCCTAAAGGAGAAGGGTGCTGACACCAAGCAGATGATCGTGACGCCAGGAGGAAGATGCCCCAAACGCAAAGCCTAATGCTAGAACAGGGCGCCTGAAGCAAATGATAAAGAGTGAAGGCAACCACAAGCCACAAGCCGCAATGTCCTTGTGAAGGGGTGTGAGGCCAGTGAAAGGGGCTGGTGAGAGAAGGGAAGGGTGTCTGATGATGGAGGAAGAGGGGTGAACTAGAGAGTGTGGTAAAGAATGAATGAAGTGACTGCCCATTTATAGGCATAAGTTGCCTAGGATGGCACATCACTGTGTGGGCGTCCACTAAAAAAGTGGCCAAAATGTGGACACTGGCCCTTTTTGGGGCTGTTAGTGCGAAACCCTAAATAAAGTGTGTGAACTAAAGAAGTGATTTCTCAACAAATAACCCTATTGACCCCAAAAACTAGCATCCCTTGCAACATTTCTCTAACTTGTATTGCTAATGGTTGAAGTATACTAAGATCCAACTCAATCTCCTTCAATCTTCAATGCATCTTGTTGTCCAAAGCAACCGACAAGCTTTCAAACCAATTTGCCCCATGGTTTGCTTGGGGATGGGCATTCAATTTGCTCCTAGGAAGACAAATTCTGCCCCAAACATAATGTTAGCTTGCTAGCATCTTGCGATTCTCTGAAATCCTAGCTGCTGATTTTCAAGTACTAGGCCCTAAATTATAAGAACTCTTCTTGGGGTGGTTGGAAAACTCTAATTTCTACTCTAAATTAGGGTTTACCATGAGAAATTATTTGATTGCACTCTCCTCAAATTGAATTTGGCTCAAATCTCGAGGGGATCTATGAATTGATTGAGAGAATAGAGAGGAGGCCGGAGAGAGAGAGATTACTGAGTTTCATCACCAAAATTGGCTGAAATATAATGTTGTTCTATGACAGCTGATTGACTGCAACCCATCATCAATAGGAGTCCCACATGTTGTCACCTATCCTTGTGGGCCCCAAAATTGTTGTCACCTACTTGTTGATAGCCTACACAGCTCATCTACCTCCAATGGCCTCCTAATCAACTAGGGCCAGCTCCTTGACAACTTCCAATAGCTCGAAAATTGCAGTAGCAGCTCTTTTCCTATTCTCTCAACCTCCACAATGCTGGAATAAGCCTCCACCAGCCTCTGCTAGCCTTTCCCTCACTTGCATAGGCAAGTTTTCCAAGGGGCAATCTTCTAAATACATTTTTCAGTAATTTTCAGACCAATTAAATGAATTTTCAGAATAGCAATTCTGAAATTTAATATAATGATTAATTCTTGCTCCAAAAAATTAATTATACCAACCAACAATGAAATCGGCTAAGCCAATTTGTCATCCAAGCAATCATAAGCATTTATTAGTCCCTTGTTCACTAATGACCACCATTTGGACAAGTGTGAAAATGCACACCAATAACCACATCTATCAAGGTGCGTCTACAACATCCTCATTTGTCCTCTTGTCAATCTTCCATCTCTATTGCACATTATTAATCGGAAACCTTATCCTAAAATTGTACAATAGACTCTCAATTTTCTCATGTATCTTGAGGACGGACTTCACCCAACTGCTAGATAAAAACTCTAGTTTGTATTGTATCATGTTTTCTTTGAACAAACACCCTTACCCCTTCAGTATGGATATTGCACTTAAGCTAATGGACTGTTAGGTAAAGGTTGGGTCTAAATCTATTTACTTGTACTGAATTAGCTTGCCATTCGCGAATCGCAAGGTTAAGAAAAAAGGACCTACAGACATCAGAAACAAACCATTTTAGTTAGCATACATGTTACAGCCAATATTGTCCCATTTATAACCTCTAGCAGCTCTACTTCACACACAAAAGAAAGGGGTCTACAACAACATACTGAAAAGTATAATGCTGATACTATAGTCAAGCAGAACAATTTTGCCAGCACAGTACGATGCATTGACAATCAAGTAAATAGTAAACATCAGAATGGTAGACATCAATCTCAAAATTTGCAGTCTGATTCTCAGGGTATTGCCAAAGAAGATATCAACTCGTGTGGAACTACCTGCATGCCTCTGCTAATATCATGTGACTCTTCTTCCAACTCAAGCGAGGCATCAGGACTTTGCTCTTTCAATCCATGCTTGCTTACAGCCAAATCACGCAGCTTTTTAAACGGAGACTTCATTTCACAGCTCCTCCCAAACGTTGGCGTCACCAAAACCCCCGTGCTCAGATGGAACCTTTAAGCATGCCCGATGCAGACTTGCAGAGTTTGTGTACGCAATGGGATCTCCTTCAGTCCGTTTTCAAGCAGCGCCTCCGCTTGTGCTGTGCGCTTCCATGTTCGGTCTGTCGTGGCAAATCATTGAATTTTGATGATGGCTGAAAATGGCGCCAAGAAACCAAACCTAGCGGAAAGACACGATTGCCGACCGATCTTTGCGTGGTTTTACGGGACCTCCTCCTCGAGACGTGAGAGATCGGCACGAAGGCTAAGGACGCTGGCCTGTCTGGTTCTTTGCAGACGTCCGGAGCCTCAAGCACAGATGTCAGACACCTTTGAGAGCTTTGAGAACAGTAAAAGCAACCGTGAAGTACCTGGAGAGAGGAGGACAGCAGGCCAATCGACTCTCAGATCCCTTCCAGGGCCCACGTTGTACACGGTCAACTTATTATTTCGTCCATGGGGCCTGGCGGGCAGGGGCCCCAGTGTTCACGAAAAACCGAGGTCCAATGGTAAAATGAATTGTAATTTTATAAAAAGTACTTTTAAAAATATGGATAAAAGGTTTAGCAATTTTTTTAGTGAGATAAAAATAATTTGTATATAAAATAATATTTAGACCAGTAAATAAATGTAAATATTAATTGGATATGAATTTTTGAATTGGTATTATATTCATAGAATATATTTAAATGGTATGTATTGTAAATATAATTATTAATTATTAAATATATAAATTTAAATTATTAAAAACTCATGAGCCATGAGTTATGAAGCATAACTCATGGCTTAACACTTGACATGTATAATTATTAATTATTAAAAAATATGAGAAAGATTAGAAGAATATTTGGTGACAGAATTTCATTTACTAGGTGTTAATAGTCTAGGGTGGTTGGGCAGTGCATTGAAGTTTGGAAATTGAAATTTGGAATGGGTAGATTCTAGATAGTAGAATGGGAAGGGTGGGCAGCATCCAAAGTGAGTTGTGAATCATGACAATTTTTCAAATAAGTTTTTCACTCATATCTCCTTAAGTCTTGGTATTTTTCATCTTATAGGCTCCTGCTCATTTGACTCCTCAAGTCCAACTTCTCCACCTCCATCATCTACTGCTTGCGTCTTCATCTTCATCACCCTCTATCTTCGTCTTCGGCTCTCCATCTTCTTCATCTTCATCTTCTCTCCTCTACTCTCACTCATCTTCATCGCCCTCCATCTTTATCTTTGGCTCCTCCTCTAGTGGTCCGATTTGCTTCTCCTTCAACTCCTTCTCCTCCCCCTCCATATCCATCTTTGGCTCCTCCTCCTCCTCCATCTTCCATCAACGAGCTGATGTCCTACCTCCAATAGCCCCACGTCCAGTGGCCTCCTCACCCTCCATCTTCATCTTCGACTCCTCCCCCTCGATCCTCCTCTAGCGGCCCATTGTCCAACGGCCTCCTTGCCCTCCATCTTCATCTTCAGCTCCTCCTCCTCCATCCTCCTCCAGCAGTCAAGCGGGCCCAACATCCTAGCAACTCAGCTCTTCCTCCTCCTTGCTCTCCATCTTCATCTCCGGCTCCTTCTCCTTGATTCTCCTCTAGTGACCTACTTCTTCTTCAGCTCCTCCTTCTCCTCCCCCTCCATCTCCATCTTTGGCTCCTCCTCCTCCATCTTCCTTCAATGGCCTACCCTTCGTCCCCCGGTGGAATTTTTAGAATGTTGAATTATTTGGTATAGAGTTTTTGACAATAAAATTATAAGGTTGAATGTAAAATACCTTGAAATTTTAGTCAATAAATTTGTGAACTTAAAGGATTGAAAAAAATTTACAAGTCCACACATCCAAAGGTTTTTGTATTGGCTTTGTAAAAAATGTTTTTGTGAACACTAGGCCTGCCTTGCATTCTCACTGTCTAGTACAGTGATAACACACGCGGCTTTAGAGCTAGGCCACGCATGGGCAAATTCTACTTGTCAAGTTGTTATGTGTTGATTGCACCTCGAAGGTGAACTTCAACTAGAACACTAGAAAAAGAGGAATTGCAACTAGTACATGTAAGCTATGCCATGCCTAGGTTCACAACATCACTAGGCATGATCTAAACTTCTCAAGGTTAGCAGCCATGCATAAGTAGTTAACTTGAATCAAGGTTGCAGCCTCTCTCTCTCTCTCTCTCTCTCTCTCTCTCTCTCTCTCTCTCTCTCTCTCTCTCTCTCTCTCTCTCTCTCTCTCTCTCTCTCTCTCTCTCTCTCTCTCTCTCTCTCTCTATATATATATATATATATATATATATATATATATATATATGGCAAGCCAAGACTCAATAACTTGACCGTCACATAGTGGTCAATTTCTAATTTTAGAGACACTTCATAAACCACTATAAGTCCCAATTATTACAACTCCAAGTCCAAGCACCACAACCACACATGCATTCCATTGACTTGCACAACTCCCACAATGGAATTTGCATATGCATGGCATGGCTATTAGGGTACTACATGTGCTTTGACGACTGCTTTGTGGCTAGCCCCTATATTATGGCCACTATTTTCTTCCAATTTTTGGTAACTCATAGGCAGTAGATTTCCACCTCTTGAATAATTTGATTCTTTTTCCTGCTACCAAAAGTTTTATGGTTATTCCATCCATCTCATTTAATGCATAAGTAGTATTATCAAACACCTGTCTTACCACATAAGGTCCAAACCATCTTTTGGAGACTTTACACATGGCACTATGCTGGTTATCTAAACTACTATCATAAAGGCATTCTATCCAACTATAGACCAAAAGTAGAAGCATGTACAGCCGCATAAGCATTTCAGATAGCCAAATCTTCCAACAACTTCTACATACCTCCCTTTCCAAAATTCAAAGCAAGAGACAATCCCATTTCTTATGCATGGATCTTGCCATCTTTCCAAAAGATGAGATGTCGTGTTAAGGCCTCTTGATAAGCAGCATAATCCTTTCTCTCATGTTGCAAACTATCACACCACATACATCTTTTCCCTGGTTTAGGGGCTGATGCCTATCGTCCCCTTTCCTCTTGTCCTTTTTCATCCAATTTTGCGACCTTCAACTGAAGATCCCACCATGCCTTTGACCAATTCATCTAATACATCTTCCCTAACAATGGGAACAACAACAGGTACAACCATAGGCTTAGCAACAAAAGTGGGTGGCTTACTAGATACATAAATTGTTTTGCCCGTAATAGTGGGCAAGCTAGAGACATGCAATCTTTCTCTTCTTCTATGCTTTTTCACTAGTGTAGTAATAACAACTTCTTTGACATGACTCCACTCTATTTTAAGACCTGTCTTTGAAATCTGATCCTCTAACAAATCATCAAGCTTCTCTTGAAGCTCAGAATTTGTTGCTTATAGAAACAATTCAATTTTCTGACTTGCAAGAGCTTGCTATTCTGGAAGATCTAACTGCTCAAATCAACTTTCAAATTCTCTTAATAATTATGTAGCCGCAAGACCCTTATTGGATTGTAGAACCCACTCTTGGAAAGTCTTGTGTGCGTAATCAAACTGGTGTCTTTAATGTAAAATTCTTCCTTGAGTGTCTTCTTGAAAGCTACCCAATCAGCATCCTTCATGTACAATTCAACAGTAATTCACACTTTTAATTCATGTACAATAACTCTACAATTTACCGGCTCCATGCAAGTTGAGTCACCCCAAAGAATTCCATCTTTTGAGCATAGTTATGCATATATGCAGATACATTCATGCGATTTAACAACTTCATCTCACGCTCTACTGCTTGTTGTAGAGCATTCATCACAATAGTTTCTGTTTGAGCAGAAGCTTGCACCACCTATTGTTATTGTTGTACCTGCACAACCATGTTCATATTCTGCACTAACTATTGTAAAGCAACACTAGAAATTGTGCTCGAAGGTTCTCCCATTTTGTCTTTCCTTCTTATGACCCTCCTTCTTCGGAGTGCTGTTTTTTGCCTGTAAACTGTGATCGTGACGCGCACGATTTTACTAATCCTTCTTTTTTTGCATGAAATCTTCAAAACTGGCTGAAAAAACCACTTGCTTTTTGCATGTCACCCTATTCTAGAAGTTTTCTACAGCTTTTTAGGATATTTACAAGAAATAATATCCAAAATATCAAAAATAGGCTAAAATTATTCAAAAATCTAGTATTTTTGAACCATCTATACTATGGACATTGACACTAATGACTAATATGGTATTGACTCTCTAGATCAATAAGAAAGCCGGATGACGTTACACTCTAGAGTTTTTCACATTGTGTTCACGTAACGGTACGACATCGTACTCTTAGTCAAGAAAAAGGATGGATCATTTCATATGTGCATTGATTATTGAGATTTAAATAAGTCAATGGTCAAGAATAGGTATCCTATTATGGTTAGCTTCTCTTAAAGGATATGACTTTGAGATATCTTACATGACTGGAAAAGACAATGTGGTGGCCGATGCCTTATCAAGAATGTGGGTATGTTCTATCTCTACCATTTCAACCGTGCATAAGGATTGGATCTATGACATTCAAGAAGAGTATTTGCTTGATGAGCAAGCATCCAAAATGATGAAGGAATTTTAGCAAGGCAAAAGAGAAGAATATCCAAATTATAAATGGCATAATGGTCTTCTATGGTATCAAGGACGGATTTTCTTGACTCCTCCATCATTTTTCAAAGACCGCATTTTTACAAGAGATGCACTCTTCACCTTTAGCAGGATATCATGGTTTATTCAAAACATTTGATAATATCCATAAGAGCTTTTATTGGAAATGTATTTGGAAAGATGTTAAAGACTATGTCATGAGTTGTCTTCTGTATCAACAAAATAAGGATTCCACGCTTCTACTCAGTGATTTGCTTCAGCCACTACCTATTCCTCATGGGAAGTGGAATGATATTAGCATGGATTTCATAACAGGATTACCTACAACAAAACATGGGTGGAATAGCATTTATGTTGTGGTAGATTGGTTGACTAAATTAGCCCACTTTATTCCAACAAATGCTCAATTTATAGCAAAGTAAGTGGTTGATCAGCTTATGGAATGTATCTTTAAGCTTCATGGAATACCAATGAAGATTATGTCCATGAGTCTGCACGTCTACACTTAGCACGTTGGTGGTCATTATGATACTCACATGGCCACCACTAACTTATCACTTATTATATTTAGTTTGTTACACCTACCTACAGCTGGCAAAGATATAACGCCAGTCGATTAGTGTAGTCGGTTATGCACTGTTTGACTAGAAAGGCCACTTTCCTTTATGTTGTATCTTACCTATACTTTGTGTACATTGTATAGTGTGTGGAAGAAGAAGAAAAATCAACAAGAAAACGTTTTGGCCTCCATCTCTCTTCTTGTGTTCTCGAGTGAGCTTCATCTTGTGTATACAATGTGTGTTTGGTGTAGCAGCTCAAGCAAATCCCCCTATCACGCAATTCTTGACATAGTATTAGAGCCGCGCCATTGAGAGAGGCTGATTTTGAAGACTGAAGTGAAGGAGAAGAAGCAAAGTTCGAGCAAGCAAGCAACGGGTAAGAAGCTCCCATTCTTCCACTCTCTCTCTTGGATAGTGCCGGTGGAGGCACTGGAAGCAGGGTCGAGCAAAAATCTCAGATTGCTGTGAGATTTAGTGTGCAAGTAGATCATTTTATATTCTGTAGTTGAATCCTTTAGGGCAATCCCGCAGTTATTTTGGGCGTCTGAGGCCGTTTCAAGCCCTGTTTTAGAGTCGCAGGGTTACGGACAGCAGTTTCAGGGTACGATGTGATTTCAGCTTTATTGACTGAAAGTGGATGCACAGGTTATAGATTTCGAATTTGTAATTTTTGAGATGTTTGCAGAAAGCAAACATAAGGTTTATTTGCAAACAGGTTGCAGATTACATGTACTATTGAGCAATCAGTGAAAAAAGTTGCTTGGTGTATTGCTGTGCACGTGTTGTGAAAGATTGCAGAAGACTAGCTTGCTGTGTTGTATCCTTGTTTGTGATAATGACAGAGAATAGTGAAAATCCCATTATTGAGAAGCTCGACAAGAACAACTACCCTTCATGGAAGTTCCGTGTGACGAACTTCCTCATTGGAAAGGGTCTTTATGAGTTTGTTTCAGGTGAAGAAAAGGAGCTAGAGCTGGATATCCCTCCGACTGCAGATGAATTAAAAGCATGGAAAGAATGGAATGTGAAAGATAAAAAGGTGATGTACTGGTTATCTGCAGTTATTGATAATACTATGCTGGGACATATCAAGAATGCAGAAACTTCACATGCAGCTTGGACAATTTTTGAGAACATGTTTTCAGTAAATACAAAGGCATGAAAGATTCAACTCAAGCAAGAGTTGAATGCCTTGAAACAAGGAAAAATGTTTATCAATGAGTATGTATTGAAGGTAAGGAGCATTACAGATGCTTTAGTAGCGATTGATGCAATGCCTGATGATGATGATTTGGTTTCATCCACTTTGAGTGGCCTTGACAATGAGAAGGCATGGAAATCATTTGTTACTTTAGTATATGTACGGAAGCCATTTCCAGATTTTGATGACTTGATCTCTCCCATGATTACCAAAGAGATCAACATGCAGGGTGACTCATCTCAAAAAAATGATGAATAGGTTCAAGCATTTTACTCAAGTTCGGGAAGGGAACGTGGTAGATCCTCTTTGAGAGGCTGTGGTATGGGACGTGCTGGCGATAACCAGCAAAACAGATTCAATCAGCAATTTGGTGAAATGTAGGTTTCAGGAGGCCGAGGAAGCTTTAGAGACAGGGGGAGCTCTAGAGGAAGAGGTGGATGACAAAATAGAGGTTCTGGAAATTCTGCTATTGTTTGCCATTATTGTGGCAAAACAGGTCATATTGCAGCCCATTGCTATGCAAAGAAGGATGATATTCACAGTGGTAAATTGTAGCAAGGAAACTATGCATCAACTTCACAACAAAATGAAGACAAAAATGAGCGTCTGTTTGTTATGCAACATATGATGAATGCGGTTACAAGAAAGGGAACACTTGATGATGTATGGTATGTCGATTCAGGTGCATCTAATCATATGACCAGTCATGTTGAATGATTTAGAGAGATACGGGACTTACAAAACCCAGGTTATGTGCAAACGGGTGATGATTCATGCCACCCAATTTCACACATTGGAAAGGTTCCCTTATCCTTGTATGATGGCCAGACAAAGACTCTGATAGATGTATTACATGTGCCATCAATTACAAAGAATCTAGTGTCTATTGGCCAAATGGTAGAGCAGGGGTTGCAGGTCTGATTCAATGCTAAAGGTTTTTTTTTATGGGACCTAAAATGGGCCGACACTGGCTATGGCTGTTAACCCCAACACGAAGAAGGCAAAAGGAAATAAAAAAGATGCAGGGCAAAGGCAGAAAAAAGGTAGCCGAATGAAGAAAGAATAGGAGAAAAGGCCAAAAGCGCAAGGGCAGCCTTAAAAGTCCAAAGCAAATGCAAAAGGGGAAAGGCGCATTTTAAAATAAAAAGGTGCACCCTGAAATCTTGTAAAAGAGCGCCGGGCTCTCACCCGTGCAATTTGTAAATGTAGACGGGCGGTGGAAAGGAATCTAGGAAGATAGAAGGACAATGGGAAAAAGGGCCTAGGCTACGGCTGGCCATGTAAAAAGAGGAAAAGGGGATGACCGCCCAAAAGGGATTTAGGGTTTTGTATATAAAGTTGAAAAGTGAATGAGAAGTTCATTCTTGCGTGTGGCCAAAGCTTCTTCTTCTTCTTCTCTTGTTTCTTGCCTTCTTGCTTGTGCTTGAGAGAGGGATTAAGAGAGTGTGAGGGAGTGATTGTGTGAGAGTGAGGGATCTTGGAGAAGAAGCTCTCCATCTTCTCTCTTTATCTTCCCCTCCTCTCTTCTCTTTTCTTGTCTCACGCGTGGCTATGGAGGATGAAGCTCATGGGAGAGGGATTGAGGTTGCTTGAGCTTGCCTCAAGGATCGTGGAGCTACCGGTGTGCAAGAAAGAGGAGGGTACTCGATCGAGCATCAAGGTAAGCTCACTACACCCGCAAGGTAGGCATTGCGCGTTGGCTATGTGAGAGGTAGCCATGGCTGCTTGGTTCGAAACACTTGAGCAATAAGTGGTCCGTAGGTCTCAGGGTAGAGCTTGTAGCTCCCCTTCATTTTGGTTCCGTTGCCGGGACAGACGGAATCGAGCCTTGAGCGCCGTGCGCATCAAATCGAGCATAGAAGTTGGTTGAGTTACTCAAGATTGTCTTTATGAGTCCAAGATAATCTATCTTGGAACCTAATTCACTTGAGTTATAATCTCTCATTTTGATAATGTATCGTGTGTTTGATTTGCATCCACCATAGCTAACTAGCTCTAGATCCGTGTTTATTAACAATTTTCAGCTCAATTCCATTCAAGTTCTTGCATATCATGAAATGGAAATCAAATTCCTTTCAATACATGCATTTCATGTTGTTTTCTTAGCCTAGCATTGAACTGGCATGTCTATACCCACGAGGAAAAGTGGATGTCGGGTAAGTTGGTAGGACAAAAGGGAGATGACCCTCCCCTATTGATGAGGAAGGAGAGCACAACCTAGCTTGAGAGGGAAATTTGCACACCCTCGAGATAGCTAGGAGATTTATAAGGTTTTAATCCATGAAACAAGTAAGTGTTTTGGTTTGTTGGAAGCATTAGTGTAGGACTACCATTCTGCATCTCTGTTTTGCACTTTGGTTGCACTAGATTAAGGTTAGATTAGGTTAAGAAAAGAGAAAATAGAAGGTTTTGGCTGCTGCTGGAAACAGGGAAACAGGGGACCAGATTCAAATTTCTGGGTAAAACAAGGAGAAGGGAACTGGCTTTAAGGTTTTGCAGTGCTAGGAAAGGACCTTAAGAGGCTTGGGAGGCCAGGGCAAACCTCATTGCACTAGTTAGCTTTGTGAGAAAGAGAGAGAGAGAGCTTCTGGTTGCCGGGAAGAGAGAGCGCTATCACGATTCTGGGCGCCATCGATTTGTGCTACTCCAGGTGAGTCTCGTGCTTCTTAGTAGTGCCCTAATCATATCTGGAAAGTCTCGTGTGATTGTGTATAGCAGACGTCAAGTGAGATCGAAACGCATCGAAATCGCGCCTGCCGCCAGACGCAGTCAGACCAGGTCTGAGTGGTCCGATTCTCAGAATCGGACCACTCGAGTCTTGGAGTTGGACCATCCGATTCCAAGAATCGAACCATCCGGCTACTAGAGTCGGACCAGCCTTGTCTGATTCCCAGAATCGGACAGCCCGATCGGACGTGCCACGTGGCACTCGGACCGCCCATCATAGTCGGACCATCAGACTTTAGGAATCGGACCAGCCCTGTCCGATTGCTGAACTCGGACCACTCTGTCCGACTGCAAGAATCGGACAGTTCGACTACTAGAGTCGGACCAACCCTGTCCAATCCCCAGGGACAGTCCGATTCTGGGAGTCGGACCATCCTGCCAGAAGGAAAAAATAAGGATCTTTAGTTGACCTAGCATAGACCTGAACCCCAGGACACAACCCTGAACACCCCCAAGACCCAGTTTGACCATTAGAACCTCAGAGACCAATCAAACTTAGAGTAGAATAGAAAACGCAGCACAGACCTTCAAAAAGACCATAGAATAGTCGGGAACCGAGCTTAGAACTCAAATCAGGCTAAGAATGTGGAGAGAAACAGAGTGGAGTTCGCATTAAACGATTTCTGCATCAGCACTTCACTCTTGTGTTCCACTAAGTTTGCACTGCAAGAAAAGAGAAAAGCCTATTTTCGCACAAAGCACCACGAAAGCACTAAGCATAACGTGTGAATAAGGATTGCAGCTGCTTTCAAATAATAAGGAACACATCAGGATATTTAATAACATTAAGGAACCCACTAGTAGGAGAAGACCCCAAAATTTAGACAGGTGTCTGAGTGCCCTATTAGTAGGACTTGGAAAGACACGAAGATACGGAAAGCAACAATATAGAGGATTGGACGCTGCCGGAGCTGCTTGGATTTATTGACAACCTCGTGGAGCTGGAAGCAGAAACAATGTCGGGATCAAGAGGCGAACGAGGAGAAGAACAATTAGACTTAGGAGAATTTCCAACCTCAGTCCAGGAACTGGTCCACAACTGCGACCTACTCACTAGAGGAAGTGGTAGCAAACCTGGAAGAAGAGAGAAGAGCAATCAAGAGAGCGCTAGAAGGCATAATTGCCTACAACCATGAGCAAAGGGCTAGAAGGCTACAGCAAGACGTAGATATGTACGAGGCTAGACGAGTGCTAGATCTAGTTGGAGCGGCCAAATTTGGGCCGAATGTAGAGAGGGAACGGGCAGCAGAGGCTGATATGACATTGAGCGAACTGGTAGCAAAGCGACTCTTGAACAATACGCCCGTTGAACAGAGCGCTACTGCCCTAGCCACCGCGCTACTATCGGGATTGGGAGTCACGCAAGGGGCTAAAGGGCAAGCTAGAATCCCCATTGTAGCAAAACAACTAGCTAGATACGAACCTAGCAGTGATCCGTACAGCTTCATGGAGCAGTTCGAGCAAATATGTGAGGCAAACGGTCTTACTGACCCTGCGCAGCGAGCTCAAGCTTTCGGCCTATGCTTAGGCGATAAGGGGAGGACCTGGTATTCTAGTCTAGATGACGCAGAACGTAAGAACTTTATTCGCCTTAAGGGCCTCTTCATCAAGAGGTTTTCGGAGGCAGGGTATTCGAATAACCTCATTGTTAGGTTGATAAATATCAGTCAAACGGAGAAGGAAGACGTTAGGGATTATGTCACTCAGGTGCGTAGCCTCTACAAGAGAATCCCTGCTAATGAGCGACCTACCGAGAGGGCAGTGTCTACAGTGTTCATGAACGGGATTCGGAGTGAGGAGCTCTACAAGGCTTTGGCCAGTAACTCCACCTTGCAACGAGACGTGCTAGCTAGAGTTTTGGAGGAGGCAATACGCGTAGATGATCAACTCAGGGAACGCAGCATGAGGACTACCAACCGAGAGAGTGCAAGCCAGAGGGACCCTGAGAGATCAACTACTTCGGGGGGAAAAGCAACTGCTAGTGTGCAGGATAAGGGAAAGAGTGTAGACCACAACCAGGGGATGGCAGAAATGAGAATGGAGATTGCACGATTGCAAGAGCTGGTAAGGAAGCCTGTGAGATTGCATGTACAATGTATATACTGCGGCAGCAATCACCTCCCAGTTGAGTGCCAAGATCCTAGATCTCGGCCGTGCTCAAATTGCGGTAGATTCGGGCATGATGCAGTGCATTGCTGAATGCCGAGGAGATTCCCATACGCGCAGCAGTACAACCCTCCATACTTAGGTAATAGACTACCCAATTTCTTTGGGAGGGGAGCCCAGTTAGCTCTCCCAGCACCGATTAACTCAAGACCTGCCGTACCTAGGCTGGAGATGAACCCGACTAGTATACCCAGACCACTAGGGCCTTTTGTAACCCACCCATCTAGCGATGCTTCTGTTCACTTTGTGGAGGAGCCTAATGAGGAAGAAACATATGTCAACCCGTACATATCCTATGATGAGGAGGGCAACCCAGTCCTGATGGACTATCGACCGGTGCCGGTGATGGCTTTAGGAAGATGAAGAGGCAGAGGCTTTGGAGGGCCAAGCCAAGATCCAGTCACATGCTGGACTTGCGGCCACCCAGGCCACATTTCATTACGCTGCCCAGAATGAGAACAAGCTAACAAGGACAAAGCAGATCTCCAATGCACAGTGTGGAATCACACATCTATTTCTTAACTGTCCTAGGCGGAAGCCATCAACCAGCTCTGCCAACATGCCATCGGTGCCTTTGGGGCTTTTTGGAGTGGAAACCTTTGATAGTGAGGATACACCCATCCCACTACATGTTATGACGCGAGCTCAAACAAAACAGGCAGGCATCTCTTTGCCAGGGCCAAGTAACCTTGACGCAACCTCAATAGGAAAGAAAAGCCGGAGGAGACGGAAAAAGAGAACCGATGCAAAGATAACTCTTAAAACCGAGGAAGCGACTACGTTAGTAACGGGAAAGAGGGTCACAGACGCAGAGGTGGAGACCTCAGCTCCTAAGACAACCGAGCTAGGGAGTGCCAAGGTAGGGGAATATCCCCATCCCAAACGGCAGTTTGAGGCTATAGCTAAGGTCAAGGAGTGAGTCAAGGACGCCCAAAAGCACCTCAAGGATGCTGAACCCATATTAGAAGATCCTATTGACAATTTCTCGAGCGTGAGCACACCAGTCTCACCTTCAAAACCACAAGCTGCGAGCATACCTGCACCACTGGGGGCAACTCAGTAGCAAGGCCAAGGGGAAACTTGCCAAGGCAGACAGAACGCATGGCCTAGAAATGCTAGCCTCAGGGGAAGACAAGAGCCCAGTAGCCTCCTCACAACCTTGTTGTCTACTCTAGTAACTCTAAGCTTGGAAGACCTGCTTAGGCAGAATCATTCCTTATGGCAGGAGTTAAAAGACTTGATGGAGGGACACATAGGACTTGCAGGTGCTGATCTGCAAGATCATGATGCGGTTACACAGATCCCAAGTCTAACTCTACACTCAACTCCTAAGACTTTGCACATCAATGCTTTTTGGGAAGGCACTGAAATGCATGCAGTTTTACCCGTCCTAGCCTTAGGAGATATGACGCGAAAAGGAATTATAGACATAGGCGCAGGTGTTAGTGTACTAAGCCATGCAGTCTTAGAGGCATGGGAAAATCCTCCTATAGAGACTGCTAGGTTTAACGTCACGTTAGCAAATGGAATGAAGGTAAGACCATTCGGGGTCTTAAAGAATTGGCCAGTAAAGATTGTCGATGTGCAGTTTTTCGTAAACTTCATTGTCATGAAGGGAGTGGATTACGACATACTATTAGGCTGACCTTAGATGAGGAATGCGCGTGTCATTGAGGACTGGGGTAATGGTTTGATTTTCCTAGGGAACAGAACTAGTGCAGTAAGGGTAGAGATGGACACTTGGAAGACGACCCCTGTTGACCTAGATGCCATCTCAGCTATGCTGCAAGGCGATACTCAAACGACCAAACCCTATGGATCACTCACTAAATATATTCCTTGCCCTGAGGATGAGAGGGATTGGATGCACGTTCTGGCAACCATTGACCTACCATTCTTGGATGAGGAAGAACTATATCGGCAGGCTGCTAAAGCTGCAACCATGCCAATTGAGGAGCCAATTGTGCCACTCTGCATGATGGCAGGAAGGTCACTCAACCCAGGCAAACTAGCCTTGTTCCATATCCCCAACAACAAACTAGAGCTTCAGGAAATCGTAGAGTATTTGACCAATAAACTGGAAGGCAACTTGGTTGCTAACTTAAAACCTCTACGTGATCTATTAGCTAAGCCAGAATGGAAATGGACCAAGGTCCACGACCTGAATTTGTTATATAACTGGGCTTTAGTTACTGATGACAAGGAGATAGGAGAGGAAAGCTTAGGTGATGATGAGCAGTCAGAAGGACATGACTCTGATGACGAGGAGTATGAGGACTGTCGCTCTACGGGAGAGGAGAGTGAAGAAGAGATAGATACAATAGAGTACGACATGGAAGGAAAAGCGATAGAACAAATCAAGGCAGACTCGAGGCCTAGGAGAGGAAGGACCAGTCAGAATGAAAAAGGAGTCATGCGAATGGAGTGTGATAGATCCTGGCTAGAACACATAGGAACCGTGGATTACGAGCACGCCGGAGTGGCACAACCATGGGTAATCCCAGTGCTCAAGACGGATGCACCTATTGAACTACGACCCCCTGGGGAAACACCTTCCTCAAGTGAGGGATGCGAGATTAACTCAGAGTCGAAAGTCAGCACTGAGAGTGATCCCGAGATACCACAACCTTCTAAAGTCAAATTCACCAAGGGAGACTTGCCAGTCCACCTAAGGCACAGGAGACTTGCTAGTCCACCTAAGGCAAGCAAAGGACTCAGAAGCAGAAAGGCAAAAGAAACCACAGGATCTACCCAAACGGTTTACAAAATTTAAAAAGGGTGACAGAGTGGTGATTCTGCTAGATGCGAAAAGACAAGGCCAAACTAGTGAACCGATCGAGGGACCCGCCAAAGTCAAGGAAGTTAACTTGGCTAGGGAAGGTGAATAGCCAAGACCTGTATTCATTGCAGATGACTTGACGGAGGATGAGGAGACCAAACTTGTTGCACTCTTGCAAGAGTACATTGACGTATTTGCTTGGACATTGGATGAACTTAAGGGAGTCGACCCTAGGGTTGTGACTCACAATATCCCAATGGTCCCTGATGCAGTGCCAACGAAACAACGACCTTATCCCATGAATCCCAAACATGCCCATGCAGTAAAAGAGGAGATTGATAAACTCATGAGGGTAGGATTCATATATGAGATCAAGCACACGGAATGGGTATTACCTATCGTGATTGTCATGAAGAAAAATGGAAAAATCCAAGTGTGCGTGAACCACAAGAAAGTGAATGTCGCTACAAAGAGGGATAACTATCCTTTACCTTACACCGAGCACATGCTTGAGAGGGTAGCAGGTAAAGAAGCCTACAGTTTTCTGGATGGTTTCTCGGGCTGTAATCAAGTGCAAGTGCACCACGACGACAGGCACAAGACTGCCTTTGCCACGGAATGGGGTGTATTCGCCTACATTGTCATGCCTTTTGTGTTGATGAACGCACATGCGACTTTTCAACGCCTAATGTGCATTATCTTTAAGGAATGCTTAGGCGCGAACTGAAAGTGCTTGTAGATGACTTATGCGTACACTCTAGTTGGGCCAAACACTTAGAGAAATTGAGAGCTATCTTTGAAAGGTGTAGGTCGTACCACCTCTCGTTGAACCCCTTAAAGTGCCAGTTCTGGGTGAAACACGGATGCATCTTAGGGCACGTAGTGTCAAGGAACGACATTGCCACTGACTTTTCTAAAGTCAGAGTCATTGTTGACTTACCGCCACCCGATAACTACAAGGGAGTTCAGTGCTTCTTAGGACACACTAGATATTATCGACGCTTTGTACTAAATTATGCACTAATTATTAGACCATTGTACAAGCTGTTGGTAGTGTTCGAGTGGACTGAGGAATGCCAGTGCGCATATGAGGAGTTGAAAAAGGCTCTTACTACTACACCAATCTTACGAGCTCTAGACTGGAACATAACGTTTCATGTATACATAGACGCCTCTAAGTTCGCTATTGGAGCCGTGCTATGCTAGCCTGGTGAACATAACTTAGATTACTCGGTGAGTTTTGCCAGTAGGTAGCTCACAGAGACCAAGATGAACTATTCCACGACAGAAAGGGAGGGGTTGGCCATGGTATTTGCGGTAAAGAAATTTAGGCATTACCTGTTGGCCACTCCCTTTGTCTTCTTTGTTGACCATCAAGCCTTGCTATATCTTGTGAACAAGCCTTGCGCTACGGGACGCATAGCTAGATGGTTACTCCTTCTACTGGAGTTTAACTTCTCTGTGGTTGTACGCAAAGGAAAGCAGCACTACATGGCTGACCACATGTCTCGCATACCCATAGGAGAAGCCGTTGGACAAGGCATACCTGACGATTTACCGGATGCTCATCTCTTTAACCTATCTAGCGAGAGAGAATTATTTAAAGCTAATCTGATGCTGTATTGGGCCGATGACATAGTGCAAGTGCTAGAGAGCGGACTACCTGAGAGACCCATTGAGAAGGCCAAGCTGAGAAGATTTATCCTGAAAATTCAGCCATACCAACTGATCGGCCAACTCTACAGGTTGGGACAAGATGGTTTATTGCGCAGATGCGTATGTGAGCACGAGATGCACGATGCATTGAAAGAAGCACATGGCGGAATCGCTGGAGGACACTTTAGCGGGGACACAACAGCCCGAAAGGTACTACAATCCCAACTATGGTGGCCCACCCTTTTCCGCGATGCAGCTAAATTCGTAAAACACTGCGATGAGTGCCAAAGGGCCAAAGTGCCTGTGCAGAAAGACAAGATGGAGTTGACCCCTGTCATAGCCCGACAACCCTTTGAAAAATGGGGCATCGATTTTATTGGATCTATCAGTCCTACGGCACAATATTCCCAAGCTCGCTACATCATAGTGGCAATCGATTATCTAACAAAGTGGGCAGAGGCACGAGCCACGAGGAAGAATGATGCTAGAACCACTGCAAAGTTCTTGTGGGAGCAGGTCATTTCACGGTTTGGCTGTCCAATCGAACTTGTAAGCGACCAAGGCATGCACTTCATTAATGAGGTGATTTCCCACCTGCTCTCTACCTTCCTAATAATTCATCGGAAGTCCTCTCCCTATTACCCTCAGGCTAATGGCCAAGCCGAATCCACGAATAAAATCTTAGTCAACGTGCTTACAAAGGTAGTGTCTACTTCAAGAAGTGACTGGGACAACAAGCTAATGGCGGCCTTGTGGGCCTATCGCACAGCTTATAAAACAGATGTAGGACAGATGCCTTTTAGGCTGACGTACGGAACTAAAGCCATTTTACCCTTAGAATTCTTCATCCCTAGCTTAAGGATAGCATTCCAGGAGCATTGGGAGGGAAGAGAGGCTTGCTCCAATCGCTTAGTGGAGTTAGAGCGCCTAACAGAGACCCAGAGACCCGAATCCTCGCCACTCACTCTCTGATTTGTGAGAAGGCTTGACGAAAGATGTGGTTTGACAAGCCTGTCAAACATCAAAACTTTGAACAAGGGGACCTTGTTCTGCTATACTCTGTAAAAGGACATAAACAGAAGATGAAGTTTTGGGGGCTAGGGCCTTTCAGAGTACGCATGATTGGTAGAACAGGGAATGTTGAGTTAGAGACACTTGAAGGCGAAGGAATAGGCTTTTTTAATGGCAGCCGCATAAAGAAGTACTATCCTCCTTCCCATCCATTACATGAGCCACCCATGCTAGAACCCCCAATGAATGTCTGCATGGCTACTATAATCGACCTTATAGATCAGGACAAGAAGCAGTGGCACCGGCGTATAATCATAGTCACAGCAGGAGAGACGTATTCTTTCGATGCCTTGATTGATGAAGGTGCCGACTACAATATCTTGACGCATGACCATTGGACACGCATTGGTCAACCGAAACTACAGCCCACTAATGCCAAACTCACCCCGTTTGGGGGTAATGCTTATTCACTCCTAGGGAAGTGCAAGGTAGTCATTTCTATCGAGTCTAAAAGTTTACCAGCTTTCTTCCATGTGTTGCCTGACACTAAAGGAGCCGGTAATATGTCACTATTAGGTCGTACTTTCAAGAAACAAACGAACTGTAATGTGGATTACAACCTAAACCGCATTCATCTGGCTATAGGCAATGTGCGTATAGTGACGACTTTCAGCAAGGGCTGTCCTGACTCCTCCACCATTACGAAGCCACCGGTAGAAACCCCTATGACCACGCTTCAGCCCAAGTCTAAACAGAAGAAAACTAAGGCCTCATGCCAAGCTCACCCTAGGCCCAAACCCACCAAGAATGCTCACAAGGCCAAGGAGTCCAAGCTTATATGGGTGCCAAAACAGCAAAGACCACATCCGGGTAGACCACCCAAACGTGATTCTAAACACCAAAATAATCAACCATCACGGCCTAAGAGGCAGTCTAGATGCTATCGACGTAGACACACAACCACGCCGCGATGGATCCCCAAAGATCTCTTGCGAGCACAAGGATACTACGAGGGAAACCCCTGGATTTGGGTGCCTAAAAATAGTAAGTTTAAAAGCTCATCTACAAGCAATCTCATCCCAGTGAGGGAGACTTGCACACATGGTGCCCAGGGCATAGTCAGCAAACCATTACCCGCTGTGGCTAGTAAGCCCCAGCTCATCTATCGACCAAAGCAAATGCCACAAGCCTTAGACTTACCTAATCCACAGCACTTAAATATCCCCATGACTGCTCACTCAGAACCCAGCACAACTCCCATGCGCCCAGAGCTTCCTACAGCACCTCAAAGTGCTTCGGAGTGCAAAGCCACACTTGTGATACCAATGATGGAGTCACCACTATCCAGTCCATTTGCATCATTCCCACTAGCAGGTCTTAAACCTTCCTACACGGTACGACCTTTCCTTTCCTTGGCTAAAGACCTCGCCGCGACTTCTAGGGATGACTTAGTAACCTGCATCAAGATGTTGGACCAAACTTTCACTACATTCGCTAGAAGTTATGAGAGGCTAGACCTAGGCCTTCTTGACAAAACACTTGCTTTGGATGTTCGTGCATTACCATGCACTTGGGAAGAATACGAACTTATGACCTGTAAATTCCCCAAAATTTCTGCTGAACTGATAGCAAACGACGAAATCTCAAAGGAGCAAGCTGCCCTCAGAAGACTAATCACTTCATATCGTAAGCCTCCTCGTTCTGTTCCTGAGCACGAGTTGCAAGAGCTTACATAGATGGCAAGCTCGCCTTCCACGTTCTTGCAGCAGTGGTTTGCTCTGAGAATCCAATGGGAGAAAAAAGGTTGCCGGATAATGACCAATGCTGAGCAATGCAAGGTAGTTAAAACCATCGAATATGACCCTACTTATGTGGCACCTATCTCGTTTAGGGTTTTGGCCATCACTCACAACCAGCATTTAGACGACCATGTGCTCGCTCACCCTTACATTGACCAATTCCTTACGGAAGAGGAATTACATGTTGCAAGCCACCTTAATACTGGAGATCTCTTTCACGATGTCTTGACCTACATCTCCCAAGTCTCCATCCAACCATCTGCTCTTGATTGTCATGCCCAACTCGAATACAATCCAAGCTTCTATGATTGGTTATTGGCTAAGTAAGTCAATCCACGAAAAACAGCATTTGCCTCGTACTTCCTAAGCTAATCCTAGGAAGGATTCCTTGAAAGATCCAAGACGGGGGGGAGCAATGTAAGCAAGAGCAGAGCAAAATGAGAGTCATGCTATCTAGCAGAATGTTATGATTAATTGAGTTTCAATAGAAGATACTGCAAAGGGAAAACAATAGCAATTGCTATTGTGAGCCTGTCTCTAAAATTCAAGCCTCTAAGCAAGTATATCAATTTTTGACACATACATTTTTCTCTCAAAGTTGAGTTTTAAGCCGATTTTTAAGCATTAATGTTGGCATGGTGTGTTGACAGGTAACCACCATGGCAGGACAAGACAAAGGGAACAAACTCCCATTTTTTGAAGAAGAGATGACCAAGTTCGGCATCAACGTCGAGACACGAGGATTCAGTCAATTCACCTTCAAGCACACGTTGAACCTGGATGAGGCCATCTTGGAGGAACCTGCAGTCAAAGAATTGGTCATTGTCACAGTGAGGACAGGGGAGCAGGAAAGAAAAGTAGAAGTGCCCCTCAATGCGGCAATCGTAGAGAAGGCCTTGAGGCTCGTACCCAAGAAAGAGAGGCGGCCGAGAAGGGATGTTTACGCCATGCTAGGGGTAAAGAAAGAAGAGGTGCACACAGTGGATGGAATCAGCTTGGCTGACATCCCGGATCCAACAGTGAAGGTGCAAGCGAAGATGATCCACACACTCTTCTCGGGCCAAAGGTACAACGCGTTGATGAACAGGATTGGTCCTGTTGTTAGAAAGCATCACAGCAGGAGTCCCTGAGGAGGTAGACTGGAATGGGTTCGTGCAGAAAACCATTCAAAGCTTAGCTGCCCTTCTCACTCCAGCGGAAGCACTAGCAGGACGAGGATCCCCTGCCTCAACAGCATGCTCCACAAGGAAGAAACCTGTCTCAAAGGCAACCACAATTAGATATGGTGGTGTTTTGATAGCCATCATAGATGAAGCAATGAAGGATGCTGGAGTCATGGAAGAGCAAGCTGCACATCAAAGCCCATCGCATCAAAGCCCACCTCACCACGAAGGAGAAGAATCAAGTGAAAGAACGATAAGTGACAAGGGAGAACAGGAGGTGCCGCCTATACAAGCAAGCAAACCAGAAGGACAAAAGAAAGGGGACAGGAGACAGAAGGAAAGGAAAGAGGAATTAAGCAAAGAAGAACGAGCTGAAATCAAGAGGGCTCAAAGAGGGTCTAGGAGGGCTGAGGAAGAAAGAAGGAGGAAAGAGGAGGAAGAGCTTGCAAAGATAAGAGAAGAATCAAAGAAGGCAGAAGAGGACAGGAAAAGAAGGACAGAAGAAGAAGCTGAAGAGCAGAGACTGAAGGAGCTGGCCGAGTTGGCAGAGGCTACACGAAGATCTGTGGAAGAGACCCACAGGGGTGGGGAGCTCGAACCTGTGAGCCCCCGTCATAAAGCTGAAGCTAGTTCAAGTGTGGAAGCAGCTCCAGCGGTGGCTGTAGGCAAGGGCAAGTCCCTACTACATCCACTTCCTTCCTCTTTTGTGCCTGCAATGACTGAAACCACGACTACAACCACCACACAACCCACACCTCCCCTCGACACGGCATAGCTAATGAACATGATCCAAATGCTAGTGAGCAAAGTGGCCGAGATCATGCCAGTAACCGGATTGAAAAGGCCCGCTGCTGCCGTAGATGCAGAGTCACGGCAAGACCCTAAAAGACAAAGGCTGGAGGCATCAACCACCACACCCCATACTCCCATGCCTGCCGACACTGACTATGACACATATGTGGCTGAGCTACTGGCACAACTAGACAAGGTGAAGGAAGAGAAGAAAGTGGCCTTGATGGAGCTAGAAAAAGAAAAAGAAACGTCAGCTGATCTTAGGCTAGAAGTCTCAAGGCAGGGAGCCGACCGACGAAGAGAAATGAAGGCCCTGCAGGACCAGCTAGTAGCAAAAGCAAAGAAAGCCTAGGACAACGAAAGTCGCCTTAGACAAAGGCTGGAAGACGAAGAGCAAAACCTGGTGGCAGAGCAAAGGAGTCTAAAGCTACTAGTGCAGCAATACAATGATCTACAGCAAAAGGTCGCTCAAGTGGAAATGCTAATACATGAGGTTCAGGAAGGCGAAGCCAGTACACCACAAGAACATACCATGGAGCTCCGTTTGTGGCAGAATGCGAAAGGGTGCTTGCAGAAGCCAGGGTTGAAGCTACCGAAATAACTACTAAAACACAGCGGCAGACCTTCCTCAACACGGTACTCCATGTCACACAAGCTGAGGGCAATGATCCAGTGGAAAAGGTGAAAAGAAAGTTGGAGCTGACCACTCGAGCTCTAAGATATGGTCTTCAAGAGCGGGAGCTCCCAACGAGTACAGGGATCACTAAGGAGCAACAATTCCACTACTTACGCTGTACAGGCCTTTCCACTGTTGAGCTCAAGGAGCTAGGTTTTGAGGAGCATGAACAGCCACCACCACCACCGCCAATCATCCCATCTGTGGTTGAGCGACATGTCGAAGAGGGTCCGGATTTCGAGCAAGGTGATGAAGAAGAGCAACAAAGAATGCCGAGTCTGCCTCAACCCAATCTCCCACAGGAAGAACCTGCAGATGCCCATCTGCCTGAGCGTATAGTTGCAGCAAGGAGGAGAAGACAAGAATTAGCTGAGGAGGCCCAACGCCGAGCACGCACAATTCCAAGACAACTTCCTGAAGAGCCCATGCCACTGAGAGGTGATGCACATCCTGTAGACTGGCCCCAGGAGTTGGTCATTTGGCGTTAGCGAGAGTTCCAGAAAAGGCTGTTTGAGCTCTCATTTGCTTTCCCACTCTCTCTGGACCGGGCCCTGCCTCTAGGAGTCTTAGCCAAGATCAAGGATCTGGCTAATGAACTTGCAAACAGGTGGATTGAAGAGAGGAGCCTGATAATGACTAGGTGGCGACAAGAACCACATGATTACTAGGAAGATAAGGTCAATCTGGTTCCCAAAACCGTCCAAGGCTATGAGGCACTGCCGAAATGGCGGAGGAGGATTTGGGACACCAATTTTGATGCATGGACCACATTTTGTAGTTCACTCCCCGAAGAGCGTAATGATCCTATCTACATGCCCTACCCCCGTAGGCATGGAGTGGACTATGATAGAGACTTGCATGGGGATTACGACTTCCCAAAAATATATAATGTAAATGCTAGGAGCCCTGAGGAATGCTTAGTGTTTAGGTTAGAAGATATACTTCCTTCTATAAATCGTTTCCTTTGCAGACTTCTCTTCCTGCCCAGATCCAGCGTTTTTGACCACTTGTAATTACCTCCGACTTATCAAATTCCTGCTACTCCAAAAACCCACAGCAGAGGAAGCCCATCTCCCCCCACTTTTCTTTGATATCAACCTAGGAATAGATAGTAGAGCTATGACTAGGTTAATGATGCGGGCTACTCTCCTTCCTTCCTTCTGTCTAGAGCTCTTAGAAAATATGAGTGACATCCGCTTCACAAGGTGTAATCACCCTTTCTTGTTAACCACTCCTCTGAGAGCTAAGGCCGATATTAAAGAATACCTACAAAGTCGCACATTCTTATCTCAATGTACAACCGCCCCGTGATTAAATGGGTGTGATATGCCTTGACAATTGTACTCCCTCTCTCATTCCCAAAAAAAAAAAAGAAGAAGAAGAAGGAAAGGAAAGAAAAGAAAAGAAAGCAAAGAGAGAAAAAGCCACAAGGAAACAAAGACAAGGTGACTGGAGAGAAAGACAAGAGCAAAAAATAGCAAAGCTGAAAGATGAATCTACTACTAAGCAAGTTAACAAGGAGAACACTTCACATGTGCTTGCAGTCTCCTTTCATTGTTATTGTGCACCACACTCACTGCATCTAGGGTCCTCCCTAGCCCCTTCCCCACTTCACACTTAGGGCACATCAAGGGCAAGACTTTCAGACCTGTCACCCTAAGTTTTGCACCGCACCTCCAACGATGCACGAACTGGGTCCTCAAGTGTGGGGCATTACCAAGGGCTTGCCCAAGGTTAGACCCATCTCCCAGTTCCACTAGCACGGGCACCATGCACTACACACTGAGACAGACACAGCCCCTAGGAAGTGCACAACTTTCCTTGTAGGTTATGTTCGAGTTTCAGGAAATGGCTACCCGCGGAAGAGGATCGCCCATGGCATCCTTTAATGTTTAAACCTTCTTTTCATGTGCCGGCATCTAGCCATCTGCCTGTTGCTCGTCCAATGATCCATGCCCAATGCCTAAAGATCTACGGATCGCTGATTGATTCCACAAGCCTGAAGACCTTCAACTCAAAACTGAAGACTTTCAACTCAAAGACAAGGATCTTCAATCAAAGCCACGAATTTTCAAGGCAAACTGCGTTCGGGGGGTTTCCCCAGAATAAATCCCTCTAATACCACCCTCCTAAGGGATTGCTTATTGCTTCAGGCGTTTCTGATACTCAAAAGACGACCGGCTACATAAGGGGCGCAACAACAGTGTGAAAGATGCCGAGTATCTTCATAAAGCCTAAAGCACGTCGAAATCTTTCCTGGTCATCGTTCTTAAACCCCATCACCTATCATTCACCCAACCACATTGGAAGCAGTGTCACCCACCTACCTATTCCACCTTGCAGCCGACCTAACTAGCCATTGTGTCCCACCGCAATGCCATGGGACTGGCACTCGTCTAGGAGGGGGGTAATTTTAACCCCAACATGAAGAAAGCAAAAGGAAATAAAAAAGACGCAGGGCAAAGGCGGAAAAAAGGTAGCACGACTGAAGAAAGAATAGGAGAAAAGGCCAAAAGCACAAGGGCAGCCTTAAAAGTCCAAGGGAAATGCAAAAGGAGAAAGGCGCATTTAAAATAAAAAGGCACACCCTGAAATCTTGTAAAAGAGCGCCGGGCTCTCACCCGTGCAATTTGTAAATGTAGACGGGCGGTGGAAAGGAATCTAGGAAGATAGAAGGACAATGGGAAAAAGGGCCTAGGCTACGGCCGACCATGTAAAAAGAGGAAAAGGGGATGACCGCCCAAAAGGGATTTAGGGTTTTGTATATAAAGTTGAAAAGTAAATGAGAAGTTCATTCTTGCGTGTGGCCAAAGCTTCTTCTTTTTCTTCTCTTGTTTCTTGCCTTCTTGCTTGTGCTTGAGAGAGGGATTGAGAGAGTGTGAGGGAGTGATTGTGTGAGAGTGAGGGATCTTGGAGAAGAAGCTCTCCATCTTCTCTCTTCATCTTTCCCTCCTCTCTTCTCTTCTCTTGTCTCACGCGTGGCTATGGAGGATGAAGCTCATGGGAGAGGGATTGAGGTTGCTTGAGCTTGCCTCAAGGATTGTGGAGCTACCGGTGTGCAAGAAAGAGGAGGGTACTTGATCGAGTATCAAGGTAAGCTCACTACACCCGTAAGGTAGGTATTGCGTGTCGGCTATGTGAGAGGTAGCCATGGCCGCTCGGTTCGAAATACTTGAGCAATAAGTGGTCCGTAGGTCTCGGGGTAGAGCTTGTAGCTCCCCTTCAATAGCACTAGCCCGACCTCATGTTTACGACAGACAACCCCACTAAACGGCCTCGCGGGCGAGGAGCGTCTAAAACTCACTTTGCACTAAATGCTTATGACGATTTTGGGTTTGTATCCAATAAGTAGTCTAACGTTCATCTTCCCTTCTTCTCAGAGGGAGATCCCATAACATATAGGCATAATGCCTCGTAATACACACATAGGGAAGCACCTCTCGGCTGATTACCGCGGCTCCACTGCGACTCTCCTACACCTCGGGGATTGGCCCCTCGATGCATCGCTAACACATATAACATTCACACAAACTCCACTCTTTCATAATTCAGTGTTCCATGAGATTTTGATTTGCCTCACAAAACTTTCCCCAACAGAAGCGCCCGTCTAACCGTTTCTTGTCCTCTCAGCGTTGGTCAAAGTTTATCAATCAATTGCAATGCATTCTAGGAGATACCACCTGGCATGCTTGATGCAAGGTGTATGACGATTGTGCACAACCATTTTATGATTAAAAAAACGAGCCATGTGAGGTGCAGAAAACAACTCTTTCATGAATTTTAACTAAGCGTTACGTGCTGCGCTATTTTAGGAACTAGCACCGGAACTTCCTGCTACTAGTCGCCTATATTTAATTATGGAACGATCCCTAAATGCTATGCAGAAAGAGGAAAATTAGGATTTGTATATTTTCAGCAATTAGATCAACACACAAACTTCCTTCCCCCCTCATCGTTTAGGTGTTGCTGCGTTGCATATGTGTAAATGGTTATTTTGTGTCATTTTTGTATGTAAAAAATAATAAACACATATTATAACACAAAGGACAAGGCCAAACTGAGGCTTAACCTCATGCTTTAGCCTTGCCAAACATTCACGCACATAAATCTTATTTTTCCATATTTTTTGAGCGCAAAAATCCTAATTTTCTCTATTTTTGCTATTTTTTATTTATTATTCATAGAAAATATGTCTTTTCTGATTTATTTGTGTTGGCTTAGTATTTGACTAAAAATTAACATTTTCTCTGAGTTTATCCCATTTTCACTCATTTTTCCCAACTCAAAAATGGAAAAAACCATTAATTTCCATCAAAAATGACATTTTGCGAGTTTTATAGAATTAATAACGACTCTAAATCATTACGTGTTCTGAATTTTTTTAGTTGCAACCCTCAAACATGATGCGAATAAGGTTCAAACAAAAACTCATCGCATATGAACAACATTTGGACCATGAAACAACAAAAATAAGCAAATTTCTTCATAAAATTGGAGCATACTACATGTCTTGCGTATTGCGGGTTTTTTAATAATTATTCTGGGCAGCCCACGGACCGGCAACCAGCAACGATTCTTCAGTGCTGAACCTCTTTCCTCAGCCTCCTCTTCATCTTGAAGCAAGTCGGACAAGCATCCTTCAGCCCCTCTTCTTCTTGATTTCTTGCATGCAAACCACCGCTTAGAGGAGAGAGATGGAGGAGAGAGAAATACTAGATCTACATCTCCACAACCAGGCAGCCATTGGAGGAGTAGATTGGAGTGATGGAGAGCAAAGATAGGAAGAAGAACAGGCCCAAGATCAGTTGGGGGGTTGTTCTTTGGCCCCATAACCCATCTCTCCTCCATTTCGTTTCACGGCGCCTTCCTTCTTTCCTGCATGGAAAAAAAACGCCTCCCCCCCCCCCCACGTTTTTTGATTTTTGGGGCAAAGGTTCACATCCTTTGGACTCTCCTAAAGTCCTTTCCCACTTGGCATTTTGGCCTTTGGCCTTCCGGGCACTCCCTCTCCCACACGTTCGGTACCCGAATCATGGTGGTCTGAAAAATCCTGGGCGTTTGTCTTAAAGTCTTCCACTGTCGGGCATCTCCTAGGGTCTCGTCTGTCATGCCAAAAAATTATGAAAATTCTTCCACCATCGTTTTTAATTCTTTCCTTTTCTATTTTCTATTATTATAGGGGTTAGAACCCCTTTTTACACACCTTCATATATTCATATATTGTCTTTAAGATCTTTTGGGTTTTGTCTCTTTCCATCATTATTTTAGTAGGCTTCTCTAACTAGCTCAAAACTAACAGGAACTCCTAGAACAGCTACCTAGCAGGCTGGCAGAACAGGGTTACTAGAACTCCCATGTAAAACAGGTCTTTCAATCCATGACAATGCCTTGCAGGAGGCAAGGACTAATCAGACCTCCCCCATACATACAGAGCCTAAACCTGGGACTTCTTGCCTCAAGTGCCGATCCCCAACAAACAAAAGAAAGTAACCCTCACCCGCACATATATCATTAATTGCTTAAGGGAAAAAACTCGAAAAGGGGATGAAACCACCTGGAATGGCCACAAGAAGCTCCTTTGCAGCAAAGCCTCCCTCCAGCGACTTCGTAAACCTATATGGCGCAATCACTAAAACAACAAAGCATTAAACGTACGTGCACCAAACAGAGATAGGGCCCTTTTTGCCTAAAGAAATAGCACTTTTCACTACAAACTAACTGGCCATGTTGGCCTAAAGAGATAGATTATTAAAACCTGAAAACAAAGGGCCTTCTTGACCTAAAGAAATCAGACATTAACTATTTAAAGTTGCTGGCCCTCTTGGTCTAACGGAATCAAACAAAACAGCTCATAGAGATCCCTCCTTGGAAGAAGGCAGATATACGCAAATACACTCCATTCCAAGGGGAAAAATAGGGCTCTCAGCCCTAAACTAAATGCATCAAATTATGGCCCATACCTCTTGCATATATAGCAAGAGGTGTACGCATAACATGTCTTCTGATCAACCTATGGGTCCAAGATAATAGTGGTAGATGGGTCTCGGCTACTCTTTGCATTACCCATATCAACCATCGCCTACCATATAACGCGTGGTCTGATAACATCCCCCACAAGCGACTAGGTCCTGCCTCAGTATCAATAGCGACATCCGGACTAGGACCACAATTGAAGAAGAGGTCCTCTTCATAAGTAAAATTAGCTAAGGAATCTGCAAACTGATTCCAATAACATGAAATCAGCTGAAGAGATATGCTCTCAAATTCATCAAGTAGGGTTATAGCAGTTCGATGATACATGCGAAGGAGAGGATTCTGGACTATATATGTCCCATTGAGTTGATTTAAGATCAGATGGGAATTCCCTTTTATTAACAACCGCCTAATACCACCTTTCTTAGCAATATTCAGCACCTTCTTCATTAAACTCAATAGGGATGCTTGTCAAGATTTGTAAGCAGTGATGGCAGAAAACTTTAATTTTCCATACAAAGGTACCGTCCAATCACTTTATATCCCTTGATCCACCAGATAAGCATCCCTTGATGATATCTTTGCTCGAGATATGGGTGCTCCAAATAAAAAATTAACTGCCCCATCAACCAATTTAAGCTCTCCTGCATGTCTTCAATCAGCCCCAGCATGGACCTGCAATGCATTTTTTCGCGTTAGCATACTTAGAAATAATAAGGTTTAATCTTATTAAGATTAACCTTATTCTTAAATTCCACCCCTTCTAGATCAACTAATAGAACTGTGGACTTATTTTTACCTATCCGAACTATCTTGTAAGGGCCATCCCATCGAGGTTCCAACTTCCCTGGTGGAAATAGCTCCCTACGCGCATCGTAATATAAAACTAATTGCCCCTTTTTAAAAGTATATTTCTTTGCTTTCAAATCATGCAACCGTTTCATCCGACATTTAGCTACCTCCTGGTGCAACAAACTCTGCAATTTGAGCTCGTTTAAGTGGGCTATAGTCATAAACCGCTCAAATAGGGCATCTTCATCACCTAGAGAATGATTGATTGTGAATCTAATGGTCGGCAACTCAATTTCTAAGGGCAAGACACACTCCTCCCTGTAAACTAATTTGAATGGGGTGTGGCCAGTGGCTCGTTTAAACATCGTATTATACACCCAAACTGCCACATATAATTTTGTATCCCAGCCTCGCTTCTTTTCGGAGACTATCTTGAATTACCCACAAGCTACTTATTGGTACTTTCGACTTGTCCATTTGCTTGCGGATTATAGGGGATCATCTTGTTATGCTTGATTTGCCAAGCTTCAGTCAGACTTTTAATCACTTTATTTAAAAAATGGGTTCCACGGTCCGATACTATTTCTTTTGGCGGACTAAAATAGCAGATGATTTGCTCAAGTAGGAAACTGGCAGTCTCTTTTGCATTGTTCTGCCTCATCGCCCGTGCTTTTGACCACTTTGTAAAGTAATCAGTTGTTGCTACTATAATATATCTCTTCTGAGTAGTAGATGACGGGGTAATAGGACCCAGAAAGTCAATGCCCCACTTCTCAAATGGAAGGACAGCCATGATAGGCATAAGTGGATACTTCCTATTCTCTCGACTATCATGTCTTTGACATGTATCACATCTCTTGACATAGTCAAATTAATCTTGGAATATGGACGGCCACCAATAACTAGCTCTTAAAGCTTTCTGTGCCATTAACCGCCTAGCAAAGTGCCCTCCACAAGCGGAGTCATGGCACTCTTCTAAAATAAAGGGAACCTCGTCAGGCATCACACATCAGCGAGATATCATCAACACCCTGCCGATATAATGTGCCTGCAATCAAGGAAAATTTCAATGCCTGCTTTTTAATTTTCCTCTTCTTCGATTTTGATAAAGTAGCTCCAGTCTCTCCCATAGAAAGAGTGTGTTATAGTAGCATACCAGGAGGGAATAGATGCCGTATCAATCTTGAACAAAGTCTCCATGTCACTTCCTTCAGCCACAACCTCTTTTGGTTCTCCGAAATCCACAAGAAACTCTACAATGCCCTGAAGCTTCGACGGTTTGCTCTAAATCTCATAATCAAATTCCTGCAAAGTGATTAACCACTTTGCTAAATGGTTAGGCGGCTGTAACTTATTCAACAATAATCGAAGCCCTTCCGCCTTCGTATAAGAAACCACCCTCTCATAAAGAATGTAGTGCATGAACTTTTTGGTTGCAAATACCATCGCAAGGCACAACTTCTCCATATAGGTGTAGTTAATTTCCAATATGCCCAACTTCCGACTGGCAAAAGCTATCGGATGGTACCACTTTTCCTCCCAAATTTGGGCCAAACAGCAGAGCTAATACTATACATGGTTGCTGCTGAAAATATATAGAACATTTCGCCCCTTTTTGGTGCTTTTAAAACAGGTGCTTTGGCAAGCTCCTGCTTCACATCGTCAAAAGATACTTTGCAAGCAACACTCCATGAAAACTAACAATTAGACAATAGGTTTGTCAGCGGCAATGTTCTTTCTGCCAAGGCATTGATAAACCTCCGATAATACCCTATTGATGACATAAAGCAATGCACTTCCTTTGGAGTATGTGGAGGACTCATGGTGACTATGACTTTGATCTTTTCAGGATCAATCTCAATCCCTACGGAACTAACCACATGGCCTAACAAGAGCCCATAAGGGACTCCAAAGACGCACTTCCGTGGGTTAAGAGCTATGTAAAATTGTTTGCAACGCTCAAAACACTTGCGCAAAATGATCAACTGTCTATCCCTTACGATGGTTGCCCCCAGATCATCAATGAATACTTTCAGCTCCTTTGGGGAGATGTCTCCAAAGGTCTTGTCGGTTGTTCTTTGCCATGAACTAGGTGCATTACACAACCCAAATGCCATCACATGGTACGCAAAGGTACTGAAGTCTGTAATAAACGTCGTTTTTAGCTTGTCTTGCTCAGCAATTGCCATTTGGTTATACCCTGCAAAGCAGTCCATAAAAGAATAGATTTCCCTATCTGCTAGTTGATCCAAAATTTGGTCAATAAACGACAACTACTAGTAAACTCTCTAAAATCTACACAAAGACGGATTTGATTATTATTATTCTTCTTGATTACAACTGGTGAGCACCATTCAGTATTCTGAACAGGGAAGATTAAACCCGCGTTTCGAAACTTCTGTAGTTTCTCGTACAACTTGTCCCTTAATTCAAAAGGCCTATGCCTTACTTTCTGATGTACAGGGCGGGTACCTTCCTTTATAGGAATAGTATGCACAGCTAGACTGGGAGGAATACCCTGAAGTTCATCACAGCTCCAAGCAAAAATATCGCGGAACTCTCGAATTAAGGACACATAATCCTCTTTTTCTTCTAAACTGAGCATGGACCCTAATTTAATTGGCCGCGAATCATTTAGCGTACCAAGATCCAGCTCAATAACGTCTGCCTTTGTTATTTGATCATGAGGCTCTATCGACCCATTCAAGGTTATCTGATAAATATCCTGTGTAGTGAACCCTTCCTTAGATCCATCGCTTGATGACGTCTCACTACCAGATGGATCATCTACTGTTTCTAGTTCAGTGAGAATAGTGGAGCTCTCTCACTCTGAGGAGACTCAGGGTAAGCATCCACTATTACATGATGGGCACCTCGACCTAGAATCACTCGACCAGCGAGTATATCGACTTGACAGTGTTTTCATAGAATTCATGGTTTGCCTAGCAAAACTCAATAGCTAGGACGCCCTGCAAACCTTATCACCCTAAAGTGCAGATAGCATTCCACGCTCGCAACTGTAATGTGGACCTTAGTAATGCAACCTTCTGGTTGTCTTAGACTATCATCAGCCATCCTAAGAAGTGTGGAGCCGTCTTTTTGGATCTCTAGACCTAACCTCTCCATCAAGTCTGAACTTGTGATATTGATGGAGGATCCAATGTCCACAATAGCGTGTTCCACTAATATTCCATCCACATGTGTTGGAACCCTAGGGCAATGCTTTTCAGCATGATCGAACCAATCTTCCCCCACTCTAGCTATGCCCAAAGGTTCTACTATATACCCTATACGCAGGATTTTCTTGAATTCCTTGCGTACTCCTGGAGAAAGTTTAATCAATTGCAGGAGATTCACGTCTGGTTTGACTTTGCAAAGAGAACTTGCTAGATCAAAGTCGTGGTAATTAGCCAAAGTTCTCTTCTCGTGCCAAACCATTCGCTCCTTTGGTCTTTCCATCGACTTTGGTGCCTCTTTTTTAGCCTTTACCTTCTTTCTTGGCAATCCTTTATCCTCATCGGGATCGATTTTACTACCAACAGGTCTTAACGGTCCACCTTCCTTATCAGGATTCAGAACTCGCTTTTCCCTAGCATCTCGCTTTGGGCTTCCCTCGATAGGTTTTACAATTCCTTTGTCACCCTCTTTAATCTTTTGACCTCTTGTTACGGCTCATAGATTAGAAGTTTCAGCATCATTGACACGTATAGCCTCAATAAGGCTGACTCCACTACCATGAGGTAACTCCCCTACAACAGCCTTTCCTCTTTGCAGTATTTGCCTTGGTCCATCGTCTTGCTGGAGATTATTCCCTGGTGCGTGATGGTTAACTGGACCTGGTAGTTTACTCCCTTGTTGGAGAGAACTGATCTTACTCCAACAGGTAGCAGTTAAGTGGCCAGACTTCCCGCAAATATCACATTTGACATTCAGGCAATTCCTAGGGAAATGTTGGCCCCCACACCACTTACAGCTGAATCTTGAGGGGCCACCCTCTTTAGGGCATCAGCTCCCTATCAAATTCTGTTGCTTCTTAAGAAAATTGACATCCACAACTATTTAGAGATCATATTGGTGTAGTGCTTCATCATGTCCTTAACTTCACCAAGGACATTAGAAGCACTCGATTCATAGCCGCGATCGTCAGTCTGTCGTCCCATGGGCCTAACCACCTGATTAGGAATCGGTTGCTGACCAACTGGGACAACATTATGATTCATTGTTTGGTTTCCACCACTATTTACTGAGGCCGCCTGACTAGCCATAGACATAGTCATGCTAGGAGGAGTTGGTAACATAGGAAAATTCGACATAATACTCCCTCTGCCACTCGTATTTAACACGGGGTTCCCTTGAATTCCATTGGTCAAGGCCAAACAATTACCATTCCAATTTATCCTTGCTGCATAAGCCGCTTGCAAGCGCGACTCTACTCCTTCTGCTTGGGGAATGGCAATGTCAATATCGGCCAAAGCGACACTACTCAGCTGCACCTGGATATTAAAATCCAATTCATGTAGGAAATATTGCAACTGTACAACCGTTGGAATATGAATATAAGCGTTAAGTTTACGAACAACTTGCTTTAGTTTCTTGGCATATGCTTGGACATTCTCATTTGACTCTTGGCGTGTTACGTTCAGAACACGCAACCAATATTGTCCACTCTTCTCAGGGGCAAACTCCCTATGGAAAGCCGTAAAGAATTGGGCACTGCTAGTTATGGTTCCGGCTTCTAGACTGTGATACCACAGTGCTGCCCTTCCTTTTAACATCATATTGAAGAACATCATTAGGTATCCTTCATCTTGGATTCGATAATTGAACATGAGCGTTTGAAACTCCTTAATGTGGAGTTCTCCATTTTCTGCTAACCCATGGAAAATGGGCAACGGTGCTCCTAATGCCGATAAATCTGGTGTACCTGTTGGAATTGCGATAGGTTGTGCCATGGCTACAATTGGATTGACAACAGGATTTTGTGTAGGCAACACTACACCCCCACTTGTTGTGGGTTGATTAACTAGAAATAGGGAAGTACCAAGACTTCCTCTTGCACTCAAAGAGCTACTCGTAACACTTAGGTTACTAGAACCACTGCCACTTATGCGTAACGGGTTGCTCCTTTGAGGAGAATAGAGTCTTACAATCTCCAATCGCCATCTAGCACTCTTAGCATATTCTGCTTTTTGTATTTCGGCTTGACAGTCCTTGTCAGAGGACATAAACCAACTATTTGGTCCCTAAAAACCCTAGATTTGAGAACCACCACTTGTTGGCGGCTCTCGACAGACGCACCACTGATGGGACCTAAAATGGGCCGGCATTGGCTATGGCACTAGCTAGACCTCATGCATATGACAGACAACCCCACCACACGGCCTCGTGGGCTAGGAGTGTCTAAAACTCACTTTGCACTAAATGCTTATGATGATTTTGCGTTTGTATCCAATATGTAGTTCAACGTTCACATTCCCTTCTCCTCAGAGGGAGATCCCATAACATATAGGCATAATTCCTCGTAATACACACATAGGGAAGTATCTCTCAGCTGATTGCCGCGGCTCCACTGCGACTCTCCTACACCTCGGGGATTGGCCCCTCGATGCGTCGCTAACACATATAACATTCGCACAAACTCCACTCTTTCATAATTCAGCGTTCCAGGAGATTTTGATTTGCCTCGCAAAACTTTCCCCAACGGAAGTGCTCGTCTAACTGACGACTTAGGTTTCCTGTTCTCTCAGCGTTGGTCAAAGTTTATCAATCAATTGCAATGCATTCCAAGAGATACTATGTGGCATGCTTGATGCAAGGTGTATGACGATTGTGCACAACCATTTTATGATAAATAAAACCAGCCATGTGAGGTGCGGAAAACAGCCCTTTCACGAATTTTAACTAAGCGTTATGTGATGCACTGCTTTAGGGACTAGCACTGGAATTTCCGTGCTACTAGTCATGTATAATTAATTATGGAACGATCCCTAAATTCTATGCACAAAGAGAGAAATCAAGATTTGTATATTTTCAGCAATTAGATTGTCGCACAAACTTCCTCCCCCTCTCACCGTTTAGGTGTTGCTGCGTTGCATAGGTGTAAATGGTTGTTTTGTGTCATTTTTGTATGTAAAAAACAATAAACACGTATTATAACACAAAGGATGAGGCCAAACTGAGGCTTAACCTCATGCTTTAGCCTCGCCAAACATTCATGCACATAAATCTTATTTTTCTATATTTTTTGAGCGCGAAAATCCCAAATTTCTCTATTTTTTACTATTTTTTCCATTTATTATTCATGGAAAATAGGTATTTTCTGATTTATTTGTGTTGGCTTATTATTTTGACTGAAACTTAACATTTTCTCTGAGTTTATCCCATTTTCACTCCTTTTTCCCAACTTAAAAACGGAAAAACACACTAATTTCCATTAAAAATGATATTTTGCGGGTTTTAAAGAATTAATAACGACTCTAAATCATTACGGGTTTTGATATTTTGTAGTTGCACCCCTCAAACATGATGCAAAAAAAGTTCAAACAAAAATTCATCTCATATGAACAACATTTGGACCATGAAACAACAAAAACAAGCAAATTTCTTCATAAAATTGGAGCATACCGCGTGTCTTGCGTGTTGTGGGTTTTTGAATAATTATTCTGGACAGACCACGGACTGACCAGCAACCATTCTTCAGTGCTGAACTTCTTTCCTCAGCCTCCTCTTCATCTTGAAGCAATCCGATCACAGTCAGACAAGCATCATTTAGCCCCTCTTCTTCTTGATTTCTTGCATGCAAACCACCGCTTAGAGGAGAGAGAAAGACTAGATCTGCATCTCCACAATTGGGTAGCCCTTGGAGGAGCGGATTGGAGTGATGGAGAGTGAAGATAGGAAGAAGAACAGGCCCAAGATTAGTTGTGGGGGTTGTTCTTTGGCCGCATAACCCATCTCTCCTCCATTTCGTTTCATGGCGCCTTCCTTCTTCCTTGCGTGGAAAAAAAATGCCTCCCCCCCCCTCCCCTCCCCCCCCACCCCTCCACCTTTTTTTATTTTTGGGTCACACCCTTTGGACTCTCCTAAAGTCCTTTCCCACTTGGCTATTTGGCCTTTGGCCTTCCGGGCACTCCCTCTCCCACGTCCGGTACCCGAATCGTGGTCTGAAAAATCTTGGGCATCATCTTAAAGTCTTCCACCGTCGGGCATCTCCCAGGGTCTCGTTTGTCATGCCAAAAAATTATGAAAATTCTCCGACCGCCATCGAGTGATCTTTTAAACACTTTCGGGGCATTGCCGCTTAAAATCGTATTGATTGCCACCGCCGCCTTCGACGAAGTCTAATTTTCCCCTGAAATTCGTAATTTTTGGTTATTTTTAAGCACTTCTCGGCATCAAAGGTCATCTGTCAGTAATGATAAGTGCAGGTTGGTCACAAAAGGAAGTAGAGTTGGTTGAATGTTCACTTTAGATGCTGGAATTCTTGCAATGGATGCTGCTATGTATGCTAAAGGAAAAGGAGTAGTAGATATCGAAATATGGCATAAACATATTGGACATGCAAATATGTAAAGGCTGAAATTAATGCAGTCAAGAGGATTGGTTACAGGGTTGCCTTCTTTTAGAGTTGCAGAATTGCATAACGTCTGTGAAGCATGCCAGTTTGATAAGCATGCAAGACAACCCTTCTCGCATGACAGAGAAGCGAGTAGAAAAATACTTGATGTAGTGCATACTGATGTTTGGGGGCCTACACAGAATGTATCTCTTGGTGGCAGCAAATACTTTATCACATTTATTGATGACTGTTCAAGGAAGTTATGGGTATACTTCATGAAGGAAAAAAGTGATGTGTTTGAGCACTTCAAATCTTTTAAGGCAGCTGTTGAAACAGAAACATGCTTAAAAGTAAAGTGCTTGAGATCAGATGGAGGGGGAGAGTACCTCTCTAATGAGTTTAGTGGCTTGTTGAGGACCCACGGGATAAAGAGGCAATTTACTTGCAGGTATACCCCACAGCAAAATGGGGTTGCAGAAAGAAAAATGGGCATATTGCAGAAGTCACACGGGCATTAATGGATGAAAAGAATATGCCCAAACATTTTTGGTTTGAGGCTGTCCATACTGCTGTCTACATTACGAACAGAACTTCCATAGCTGTAGTTCATGGGATGACTCCTGAAGAATGCTTTACTGGCAAGAAGCCCGATGTATCGCACTTGAAGGTATTTGGCTGTGTTGCATACGTTCACGTGCCAGATGAGCTACGGAAGAAGCTTGATCTAAAGGCAGAAAATGTGTTTTTATTGGATACTCTTTAGAGAAGAAAGGGTATCACTGTTATAACCCTGTCATAGGTGAGTTCAGAGTGAGCAGGGATGTTATCTTTGATGAGATGGGAAGTTGGTATACACATGCTGATGATGTTTTGGATGATGATAATGATCAGGAGTGCAAAAAGATAAACAAGAATCACGAAATCTTAGTGGACCAGAAACATCATCTAGTACTACACCTACAGTGAGCCCTTGGTCTGGGAGACTAAGGAGTAGCCCCACATCTTCAGGTGGATCTATAAGTGTTGCAGGAAAGGACAAAGGAAAGAAGAAAGTGTTGGATGGTAATGATGCATCTACCAGTCATTTGGGATTTGACGGAGATTTCGGTGGTTCAGAGAGTTTGGATGATGAGCTTGGTATTCCTTCAGTTAGGACATCAGGTGTACAGAGGGCTCATAGTAATGTAAAGACTCCATTGAGTGATCCGATGGTACGCAGATCTAGTAGGGTCAGATACCCTGCTAAAAGATTTGATTTTGAAGGTTATGCAGCTGACCATTATGCTTATATGGTGAAACTAGTTGAGGATGTTGAGCCCACTTGTTTTGAGGATGCTGTTGGTCATGCTCATTGGGATGCAGCAATGGATGAGAAGATGGCTACATTAGAAGCTGATAAGACTTGGGATTTGGTACCCTTACCTAAGGGTAAGAAAGCTATTGGTTGTAAGTGGGTTTACAAAGTCAAGCATAATGCAGATGGTTCAGTTAGCAGGTATAAGGCTAGGCTGGTTGCAAAACGCTATGCTCAAACATTTGGCATAGATTATGAAGAGACATTCAGTCCAGTTGCTAGGATGGCAATTGTTAGGTGTGTGATTGCCTTGGCAGCAGCCAAAGGTTGGAGTTTGTAGCAAATGGATGTTGAGAATGCCTTCTTGCATGGTGAATTGTAAGAAGAAGTGTATATGGATCAGCTAGTAGGTTATGAGGTTTTAGAGCATCCCACATATGTGTGCAGGTTAAAGAAGGTGCTCTATGGGCTGAAGCAAGCACCTAGAGCATGGTCTGACAAGATTGGAGAGTATCTTGTCAATATTGGATTTTGTATTTCTGATGCTGATCGCTCACTTTATGTGAGAAAGGGAGATGTAGATTTGGTCATCATAGTCATCTATGTGGATGAGTTGATTATTACAGGTGACAATGACAATGGGATTGCTGAAGTTAAGGACTTCTTGAAGAAGAAGTTTGAGATGAAAGATTTGGGTGAACTGAGATACTTTCTTGGTATTGAGGCGATTAGATGTGATGATGGTATATGGCTATCCCAAAGGGAGTATGGCTTGGATATGTTATCCAAGTATGGTATGACAGTATGTAAGCCTCTTTCACTACCATTAGAGCAAAATGTGAAGTTGAGTGCTGACGTTGAGGATGAGATAGAAGACCCTACTATGTTCAGGAGGATAGTAGGGAGTTTGATTTACATGACTATCACAAGGCTAGACTTGAGCTATGCTGTTAGCCTTGTCAGTTAGTTTATGCAGATGCCTAGAAAGCCTCATTTGGATGCAGTTAGACGTATATTGAGGTATGTGAAGTCCACTTTATATTATGGAATTTTTTATGAGGCAAGTAAGGACATACATGTCTTTGGATACATAGATGCAAATTGGGCTGGTAGCATGTCAGACAGAAGATATACAAGTGGATTCATGTTTTCCCTTGGTAGTGCAGTAGTTACATGGAGCAGCAAAAAGCAACCTACAGTTGCTTTATCGAGTACAGAGGTTGAGTATAGAGTTGCTTCTATGGCAGCATGTGAGGTGGTATGGCTGCAAAAGTTATTAGGTGATTTGGACGTGCAGGGAGATGGTCCAGTTGTCATTCATTGTGACAACATGAGCAGCATACAATGAGCTAGGAATCTAGTGTTCCATACTAGGACAAAACACATTGAGGTACACTACCACTTTGTGAGAGAGAAGGTACTTGCAGGAGAGATTGACTTGGTATATGTCAGCACACAGGATTAGATAGCTGACATTTTCACAAAGGCATTGGGTGTAGAGAAGCTTTGAAAGTTTCGAAGCTTACTTGGAGTTGCAGAGATAGAATTGAGCTTAAGGGGGAGTGTTGAAATGGCAAGCTCAACACGTGCGGACATTGATGATGGACCGCCTGGCTAGATGAGTCCGCACGTCTATACTTAGCACGTTGGTGGTCATTATGATACTCACATGGCCATTGACTTATCACTTATTATATTTAGTTTGTTACACCTACCTACAATTGGCAAAGATATAATGCCAATCGATTAGTGTAGTCGGTTATGCATTGTTTGACTAGGAAGGCCACTTTCCTTTATGTTGTATCTTATCTATACTTTGTGTACATTGTATAGTGTGTGGAAGAAGAAGAAAAATCAGGAAGAAAATGTTTTGGCCTCCATCTCTCTTCTTGTGTTCTTGAGTGAGCTTCCTCTTATGTATATAGTGTGTATTTGGCACAACAGATCAAGCAAATCCCCCTATCACGCGATTCTTGACACTTTATGGGTAGATTTTGGAGGAGTTTGTTGTCTTCTATGGGGACTATTTTGACTCCTAGTATGGCTTATCATCCACAAATGGACATGCAAACTGAAAGGGTCAACAAATGGCTAGAAGTTTACGTTTTTTTTCCACGACACATGGGACCATTGGCTTCATCTTGTGAAATTTTGCTATAGTAATACTCATCACATGAGTTTTGGAATGTCTCCTTTTGAAGCATTATATAGCTACAAGGTTCAAGTGCCTTCCACATTGTTTTATGATAATGTGAATCCCAATGCTTGTGAAAAGTTAGAGAAGATGGAGGCTCTTATGAAGCAATGCAAGGATAACATTGGAAAAGCTCAAGAGACAACGAAGGCCTATGCAAATGAGAAAAGAAGACATGGGGAGTTTGATAAAGGTGAATGGGTTTTCTTGAAGGTTCCAAAATCCCGTTATGCTTCTCTTAAGGGAGGACATAATAAATTTGCTCATAGGTATTATGGTCCATACCAATTAAGTAAGAGAGTTAGGGATCTTGCCTATCAACTTAATTTACCTTCAACTACATGGACCCACAATGTCTTTTATATATCTCAGCTCAAGAAGTATATTGGCCCTAAATCCAAGTTCTTGAAGAACTATCTCCCCTTGATAAATATGGTTTGATTATTTATGAACTTGAAAAGATTATTGATAAGCGGGAGAAAGTTCTAAGGAACTGAGTTCTTGTGGATTATCTTTGTAAGTGGAAGGGTTTGCCTATGGAAGAATCTTGTTGGCGGCATGCTTCATATCTGGAACAATTTCCATGGCTTCTTCAAGAGGATAGTTCACTCACTAAATAGTAATCAGCTTGTTGTAATAGATTCTTGTACTGAAATTAATTGCTTTATCTTCATCAAAATTTGATTTTGATGGCTGGCTGGATACTATATATTGTCCTCTACATTTCTATAGTTCATACATGAAAATTGGACACTTCTATTTCAAGATGTGGCCAGATTTGTACTACAACCTATTTTGGACAGCCTATAGTAGTTGTTCCACTTACACGGTGTTTCTTCATAAACTTATTTGGCCTTCTTTAGCATGGAATCATATTTTAGCATTGACTTCATCTATTTAAAGCTATCTTTGTACTCATCATTGTATCTTGTCCCAAATTCAGTTTTGGGGACAAAGCTCTTCTAGGTTGGGATGGCTTATAATAGAGTAAAAGTGCCTTAATGCCTTAGCCAATATTTAGCCTACTAGGGTTAAGTATAAAAGGTTAAGTTGTAACTAGCCAAGGATCTTTTTGCCATTTTAGAACATTTCATATTTGAGGTCTCAACCTCCCACCATCTAAGAGGATGCATACTCTTGGCCACCATAGCTTGGGGTGCATACTGTGCTGTAGCCTCTCATCACTTGATTCTCAGTCACTCATGGTAATATCATATCATGCCTAGCCACCTTGGCTATGGTTACTTGGTAAATAGTCTATTTCTTTTATATTTCCAGTTTAATGGTTACCTATGGGAATTAGATTCTTTACAACAAAACATTCAATAGGCCTTTGGAATACATGCCATTGACTATGGTATTCAATAGGATTGTTATGATGGCCTATTGTAAATTTTTGTGGAAGAAGTTGAAGGATTATTGTAATGAAGTTAAGCCTCTTTGGTCAAGGTTCTTCTCCACATAAATATATGCATCTCTTTTGCCTCAAGTTTCAAGCTTGAACACACGTTGATGAACATCAATTTTGTGTATATAAGGATTATAGCCATGGTAGGGGTAACCATCATGACCAAATCTCTAAGCATTCTAGTGCCCAAAGGTTTAAATTTTGCATTGTTCACATTATCAACTCCCTCTTTTTTGGGATGTGACGTATTTAACAAGTTACATTCTTGTGAACCTTTGTAGGATTTCCATTTATGACTGAATAGGGTGGACTCATCTATATATCATTAACAAAGATCTTTGGACAACAATGACAACATACATGATTCTAGGTGTATTGCATATTCCAAGCATATTCATGAGGCTTTGTTCCTTTGATCACGTATCTTCCCAAGAGCACCTTTGTCATTGGACTTGTTCATGGATTAATATTATTATCATTATTGAGATAGTTTAGGGTTGTACTAAAGGTTTCAAGTTTGTAGTATTGGTATTAACAACTCCCTTTCTAGGGTGTGATGCATCTAACTAGTTACATGTGAACTTTTGTAAAGGTTTCCATGTTCTATACTAGGATGGGGTGCATTCATTCATTCATCCTAAACAAATATCTTTGTATAGCAACAATATAATTGAGTAATCATAGGATTCATTCGTGGATTAATATTGCTATCATGATTGAGATAGTATAGGGTTGGACTCTTGGTCCATGGATGAATTTCTCATTATTTATGGTTTATTAAAAAACATGTTGTCTTCTTTCGTAGCCTACATAATTTCATTTGCATTGTTTGTTATGGCATCTCATGTTTTGATTAAAATGGTAGTTTCATTATCCATTCTTTCTACTATTGAAGTAATAGGCATCTTTGAACCCCTACATCCATACACCCAATGCTCTTGTGCCACACTTGTAACATGGGTTGCAAATATTTCTTGCATGCATTAATATTGAAATAATGCTTCCACAAGTTGGTAGCAAGGAAGAAGGTATTGCAAGAGGGCTTTGCACTACCACAATAATTTGCAATTTTTGGGCCAATAATCTGCATTCATTTCTTCTCAAAATAAAAGAATTTATCCCTAAATAAGTAGAATATATGGAATTCCTAAATATGCATAGTAAATGCTATTTTCTTTTGCACATTACTCACTCATTACTCATAGACATGGTAATAAGATCTCCATGTCTAAACTATTTTGCATATTTATTAGTGTATTGCCTTCAATCTACTATTGCCAAACCCTTTCTTCTATATGCAAAATTTATATATAAATATATTCAAAGTATTTATGACACAAGTTGGTTAAGTCCTATTATTGGTTTCAACAATAATGGTGAGTTAGTTTTGTATGCATTGGCATATGATCCTAGATCATTCTCTTCATCTTTGAATGTAAAAAGTTGTAGAACACTTAGAATATGGGCTCCCCCTATCATGGATAACATTGCCAACAATGTCTAGAGTAGGGTGATCAAGGTGAAGCTTTTTTTATGAGGCCTTATAGGTAGATACAATTTTACATCCATGGATACATTACCTACATCCATGGATAAGTCATTTGAGATTGTGGTGAAGTTATATGCATTTTCCATTGTAGATTTGTAGTAAAATGAAGAAAGATTTGGCTAAGAGAGTGTTGGCCTTAATGAGAACTCAATGATAGGACATTTACATGGATACTCTTATTGATTCAAGAGCTCAACCTTACCATGAATGAACTACATTTAGATAGATACTCTTATTGATTTAAGAGCTCAACGTTACCATGGTTGAACTACCTCTCACTTAGTTGGCTTGTCATCTAGCTTCGAAGCAACCAAACCTCTCATGAAAGTGAAGAAAGCATGGAGGCTTCAAGTTGTAGCTCATGGGGTTCACTATATGTAAACCCTTTATATCATATGGGTTTAAGGCTTATTTAAATATACCATAATTTATGGATTTCTTTGAAATAAAACATGCCCTTTTCTGTTCAATTTGTAAATGCATTAGGAAAAAAATGAACTCACAAATGGGCATTTTATCCTCCCTCTCTCCTCCTTAAAACAAGGAAAAGAGGAGAGAACAATAGTAAAATAATCCTATTCTCTCTCCACTTTTATAATCTCGTTTTGCCTTTTTTATATTATCTACAAAGATATACTTAGATTCCTTCTGTCTCCTCATTCAAAAAGTCTTTTTCAATCAAATTTTATATTAAAAAAGGAGTTAGTTATGAGAGAGTGGTCCTTCGTTTTCAATGCAAAATGATTAGTAGATATGAAGTAATTGATTTTTTAATTGAGAACGAGGAAAATGAAATTTGAAAAGTTCATTTTAAGATATTTTGGGGATTTTTTATATTCTAGCTTTTGGTCAAAAAATAAACCAACTGGAACATCATATTGGGGAATATGGGAATTTCCCATAAGTTTGGGACACGTGGACAAATCTTTGGATTTGTCATAACTTGAACACTATAACTCCAAATTGAGCGCTCTATACCTCAAAAGATTCCATTTTTCAAGCGCTTTTCAATGATAGGTTACATCATATGGTTTTGAGAAGCCTATGGACATGTTATCCTGGTGCCACCTTTTTAGTATTCAAAAAATAGGAATTAAGAGATTCCCAAACTCACTAATATTATGTTCTAGTCGAATTTTGTGTTTTTTGGAAATTTTTTTGGAGGTAAAATAGAAATGTCTAAAATATGAAAAGTCTTGGACATCCCTACTCTATGAGCTATTTTCCCCATAGCTATACTCTCTTATGGCTCTATTATGACCTCTTCTTTGTGTTTATGCAACCTTCATTAATAGAGTGAATATGCCCCATTATTCAAAAGAACCCAGCATACCAGCATCAACCCTTAGGTTTTGTAGAGTTACAAGCAAATAGGATTGAAACATGTGGACTTGTGGGTTGATGGGGGAATCTACCCAATTGACCTCTTAAACAATAGACCTCCAACTTTCTCATGAATCACAAATTAGCTAAAGTATGTGTGCGAGGGTGGGTTGCTTGGTTACACTAGGCAACTCAATGATTAGGCATTCAAAGTATTTACAACCTGCCAAGAAACCATAAAAAATTGTCATGATGTGATCACTACACATCAACTTCATATACAACAGCTCATAGGACAAGTGGTACATCTAAATGACACTATAATTCAACAAAACAATCAAATTATTTCAATGTTAAAATACTATCCATGACATTGGTATCTCATATGAGGAGGCAAAGGCACAATTTGATGACCTGAGAAAGATTAATAGCAAGCTAACACAGGAGCGCAAATGAAAGAATAAGCCAATCAATGAGTTAATTGTGAATAGCGGCCAGTGGAAGCGACGTATCAAAGCATGTAAGGTAGCTTAGAATGAGAACCTAGGTGAGGGTGAGGTTGGATCATGTATTAGTAGATTGTTGAAGGCAAGTACATTGGAAAACGCTTTGAGCAATTCTAAGTTTCAGGCTGTGAAGGAAAATGTGATTGAGTGCACATTAAAATATGTGTCAAATGAGTTCTAAGCTGTGGATGCACAATCCATTTGTCACATGACTGGTATTAGCACAACGACTTACTCAAAGATATTCAAAGGTGTGAAGGCTGGGTTTGGTTGTGTACTGAAGAGAAATAGAATCGTGCCTCTTCCCCAATCTTCAAAGTTAATAGAGGCCCGACGGAAACTTAATACAAAGGTTTTGCAATTGATAGGAGATCCCATGCATGTTCAATGCGCGGAAACACTAATGTACTACAATATGTCTGTTGAGGAATGTAATGGTAGATTGTAGTTTGTTATAAAATTAGATGAAAGTGAGGTCGTCAAAGGAGTAAAGCTTGAAAGAGTTAGTGTAACTCTAATGAATAGAGATTTACAATTTGACAAGAATAACCCAGGGAACTTTAGTGTTATAAAATTAGATGAAAGTGAGATCGTCAAAGGAGTAAAGCTTGAAAGAGTTAGTGTAACTCTGATGAATAGAGATTTACAATTCGACAAGAACAACCCAAGAAACTTTAGTGTTCAATCCGAGCGCCATGTGTGGTGGCTTGCTGCATTTGAAGTTTCTAAGGAAACATTTGAGGTGTTGCAGCTGTTCTTTATACACACAAGCATTTCAAGCATCATCGATCATCAAGAACATGGTGAGATGCTCTCGATTGAAGGTTATGGTCAATACTTGGTTGAATGGCATCTTGCAGGAGACTTGAAAACTTTAAAATGCCTGTGTGGAATCTCCAATGGTACAAATATAAAGAATCCATGCCTATATTGCTTGACAGAGAGGGTGGAAGGAAAGGATGGAAAGAAAAACTGGCAAAGGTTGACAAGTGCTGCACTAATGCACAATAGAGAAGATCCCACTTGGAAGCCCATCTTCAACATTCCATTGGATTGTATTCACATTTTTTCATTGCATGCTTTTGTCAAAATCATGAAGAAACTTGTAAATGAATACATTTTCTTTGCTTATAGGATGCAACTAGAAAAATAAGCCATTGCAATGTGTAGGAATGTGGAGCAAGTGCTATTAGAAATTGGGCTACACAAGCATCAAGTGACGATTGAAAAAGATGAGAAGAGATAAGAAAAATTTGGTAACTTGTCAAAAAGGCCTTGGTTTGGAGGAGCAAAGGCTAGGAAGTTTCTCTCAGTACCCATCAATGAGGAAGAGAATGTCATGGTTTATAAGCCGCAAACTACAATGGGTGGAAAAAGTTACATTTCCACATTACATGGTGCGTACTAAGTTAATATTTTAAAATTGTATGAATTGTATAAACTATTGAGCATAGTTTTACTCATGTGTGATATGTATCTTTGTAGCATGTCCTTGAGACACATGGGCCATACTTTGTAGAAAAGGGAAGCATCGGAGTTTGGTCCACACAAGGATGGAAAATTCACATTGGATAGCGCACGGTGTATACCAAAGAAAAACCGATCATGGTGGAGGGATGAATGGTAGCAATCCAATGATCCAATTGCTATCTTGGTGGTATAGGATTATAGTAGCGGATGAAGCTAAACTCTCACCAAAGAGAGCAAATGAAAGTGTCGATGAATTGACTGCAGACATGATGGAATCACATCATGTTACTAAAAGAGTGCATTATGAAGCCTCAAGTGCCAAAGAAAACCATGCCAAGTGGCTAGAAACAAGGCTTCGACAAGGCATCAAATGGGTTCGAAGAGAGCTAAGATAGTAAGATGAACAATGTGTTCAGTATGAATGCAATTCATAGTTTAAGAGAGAAAGAGAGAGTGTGCATCTATGTGAATGAGTCTTACAGTTTAGGGTTATATAAAAGAGGGTTTCACTTTCTATCTTATTTATTGAGTTCTCACATCTTTTGTGCAGGGAAAGATGGCTAGGCCTAAGGTAGTTGCAAATAAGCTTTTGCTCAGAGGTGGTTTTTGGCACAAGGTTAGGATAGACCTAATCGCTGACAAAAGAATATCTTCATGCTCTATAGTGTGCTATAGAGGCCTTTTTAGTTGACTGATGCTCCACTGTTGTGCAATACATGCGAAGTGCATTATTGTAACTCTCAAGGACTTCTAACTTGTAAGAAATCTTCAAGTAGTGAATGATGCATTCGTTCTAATGGAATGAACATATTTTGTAATGTTATTTTTTTTGGCATAGTGTTCTCCTCGTGCATTGCACATATGACTATGTTCTAGTGCAAAAATGTTGTATGCACCCTTAAAATATGAATTAAATTTTTACTCTTGTCCTTCGCTCTTAACTTTGACTGTGCATCTTCTCTGTATTTTCAACTCTTACTTACAACTTTTGCTAGCACTGTCAATTTCAAAATGAAAAAATGCAAGAATTTGTCATTTTTTGTTGTAGACTTTACTCCTGATGCCTCTATATAGTCTATGTGGTGTGAAGTTTCGAAGAACCAGAAGTCGTAATGTTGATTTTTTGATTATCAGTCCATCCATAATTTTGGTGTGGGATAATTTTTAAAATACTAAACTGTATCGAAATGCGACTAAACTTCACAGGTGCACTCGTTAGATGGCCAAGATCTCAAATTACTTTTTTTGAAAAAAAATGCATGTAGACCCCTGGTGGCGTCTAGAGGACTTATAATTTGGGCTCTTGGCCACCTAATGAGTGCACAAGTCCTTCAGATGCCAAACTTCGAACCAGGGGTCTGTATGCTTTTTTTTTTCAAAAAAAAGGGCTCTTGGCCATCTAACGAGTGTGCGTGTGAAGTTTTGTTGCATTTCGATAAAAGGTTATGAATTTACGATCACACGATGGATAGTGCATATGAAGCTACATTAACCCGGTTTTGGGGTTTAAATGCATTAAAAGTTCATTCTTCTTTTCATTTTCACATCTTGCTTTCTTTGCTTCCTCCATTCTCACACCCCCAACCTCTATATCTTTTTCATCTTGCCCTCCTCGAGCTTGCATGACAACGACCACCATAGAAGAAGAGGAGATGGAAATGGGCACAGTTGTCCTTCGGGAGATAAGGAGAATCGAGAGTGGATATGAGTTTCTTATCTTGAAAAGATCTTTTCATAAGGTTGTTTGAGAAGTCATGCAAGACTTGGAGCTGAAAGGCATGGGAAGATTTTGGGCATGAGTGCGGGATGGCCCATCAGTAGGAAGGTGGACTGCTGCAGGTATGGAGGCCCTGCAAATGGCTGTAGAGGGGTTTCTCATTGACTTGCTTGATGATATATAGCTAGCGGCCATATATGCAAAGTGCATCACAATCATAGATAAAGATATGAACTTTATCATTTGGCTTCGACACGACAAGGGGACTCCTTCATAGGTTATGAGATTAATGATGCAAGGTTTTGTAATGAGTATTATAGGGCCATAGCATCTTGGAAGGCCAAAAATTTTTGTATACTCTCCTACATTAGAACACACACACACACACACACACACACACATACACACACACACACACAATATCTCATGCGATGTGTATTGAATTCAAATAATTGAGTAAAGTTGTTTTGTTTTGTTTTTTGAAAAGCATGACTCTTAATTTTTGTTTAACGTATGCACGTATCGAAAGTAGTAATACATACGAATATGAGTTACGTTATTGCTTATGTACAATCACAAGTGCATTACTATATGTTGACATAATTAAATTGGATTATGTTAACATATGCGAATTCTTCATTCATGTACCACACATTATCATCACACTTACACGAACCACACATTTACTCAATAAATATTTATTTATAAGGAAAAAGTAAAATATCTTATATTCATAAAAAAAAATACATGAGATAGTTGATAGTGATGGCAGATACAAAAAGCCAATAGTCAATAAGAACTCTAATTCATTCATTGGCTTTTTTATCAGTGGAGAGGAGGGGCCAGTTTCCGATGAAAATAGAAGTTCATTCTTTGCTTCAAAAATGACATGCTCCCCCTTCAACTCTTTTTACAAGAGAAGCGAATCTGACACTTTAGCAAGGTTGCCTAATGCAGCAAGCACATACATTGCTCCACCATGCGTTTGGTCAAACAAGTAAAGAAGCTTTGACCGCTTGATTAGCACCATCTTCTCCAAGCTAGATGTCACATGTATTGCTCGAAAAGATCCAAACTTGGTCAAAACTTTAATTTTCATGATTGTTTCTTGCCCTCGTGGTGAGTACTTCTTATGGAAGACCATTAAGTCTACAACAAGGTTGCCAATGTACTCCTTCAGAGCTGAATCCTTTCATTGATCCGTATGCTGAGTTTCTCCTTATCTTGATGCAAACTCATTTATATATAGTATGTTCTGAATGACAAAGTCAAATCAAACAATATATTTAGCAACTAACCTAGAGTTATAAAAAAGTGACGAAACTTGACGGTAGGGTGCAAGTAGTGGGAGCTCACGCTCAACCGCCAAGACCCACGGACTGCTTATTGTTTCAAGCGTTTCAAGCGAGCTCTAATGGCTATCTCTCACCTAGACGACGCGTCGCCAATCCTACGAGTGTAGTGAGCTTACCTTAATGCCGATATGAGTAGCCTCCTCCCTCGCACACTTTGGTAGCTCCACGATCCTAGATGCTAGCTCAAGCATCCTCAAGCCTCCTCCATCTCCAAGCTCCATCCTCCATAGCCACGCACGCAAGAAAAGAGAAGAGAAGAGAAGAGAAGAAGAGAAGAGGAGATGGTGAAGAGCTTCACTCTCTTGATCCCTCACTCTCATACACTCACTCCCTCACACTCTCACACTCCCTCTCTCAAGAGCACACCCAAGCAAGAAGAGGAGGAGAAGAGAGCTCTTAGCCACACACCAAAGAATGAGATTTCATTCACTTTTGAACTTTATATACAAGCCCTAAAATCCCATGGGCACCCATCCCTTTTTTACATGACCGGCCATTGTGGCAAGGTCCTTTTTCCATTTCCCTCTTCTAGCCTTGTGCCTCTAGCCTACACCCATCTAATATTTTACAATTGGCACAGAAGGGAGCCTGGCGCTCTTTTACAAGAGTTTTCCGAGTTTTTTGAGGCGCCTTTTCATTTAAAGTTGCGCTTTTTGCCCCGATTCATCTTTAGAGTCTGCCTGCGTGTCTTTGCTATTTTTCCATCTTCCTTTTGCTTTTTCCTTCATTTTTCTGCCATCTCGACTTGGGGTCACCATTATCCCCCTCCTAAACGGGTGCCAGTCCCATGGCACTTTGTTGGGGTGGTGTAAGGGTGAGGGCCACATATAAACTCAGGTCCTTGTCGAAGCTTAAGAATGATGTTTGTCGGAGCAACTAATTGGATGTCATGGGTTGACGAGGGCCTCCGAAGTTGGTGGTTTGGCGCTTTTGGGGTGCCTGAAGGAGAAGGTGCGGTGCTCTACCTAAGGGGAGTGTCTACCTTATTGTATTAGTGGAGTGTGCTTGTGTTAGTGGAATGGGGAGGTGGGTCTAATCGCAGGCAAGCCTGGGTGATGTCCCACTCTTGAGGACCCCATTGGTACAAAGGAGGTGGATCTAACTGCAGGCAAGCGGTAACAGGTCTAACCATAGGCGAGTGTTACCTCCCTAGGTATGCCCTGCCCTTGATGGGCCCTAAGCATGAAGTGGGGGAGCAAAAAGGGCTAGGGGGTTAGGAGCGGAGCCAGTTGACCGAAGCCACCGGGCACGCCTATCTTGAGAACCCCTAGGTGCAGTGATCGTGCTTTAGTGGTGCTAAGTGGTTCTGCAAGTGAGTTTTTTTGTCCATTCAGTGTGGAATGGCATTCATGCTTTTCTTTTCATGCTGTTCTTTTCCTTGTACTTACCTCACTCTTCTCTTACTCTTTCTCTTCTCTTTTTTTTTTTTGGTGGATTGAATGACAGCTAGGCCTAATCCTCTTCATCTTAATGAGGGGGGAAGGAGGGGGGATGGATTTGCGCAAAAATTGGTGGCTTTGCATGTACCCTTTCAGGTTCATGCGGACGTGGAGAGAGGTGGTGGAAAGGAAGGGGTGATTACACCTAGTGAATTGGCTGTCACTCATGTCCTCTAGGAGAGCTAGGCAAAAGGAGGTGGTGCACAGATCGGTCGCCGCATGCGCGTGTAGTGAGCATCAAAAGGTCCCCAAGAACAAAAGAACTCTACTTTTTACACAAAAACCAATGAAGAAAGCTTGCACGACATGAACAAGAGACCAATTGGGTGCAATCTCCCCCCATGCCTTGTGTGATCGCTCCACAAAGCATGTATTTAATATATTATTCATCTTCAAGCTCAAATAATAGCCCAAATTACAAAATAGCACGCTTTAGCTTTTGAGTTTGCTTTTGTGCCAATAAAGAATTAAAGCTAATGGGCGCCCAAGAAGTCAGGCGGTACCCAAATACAATGTCCAATACAAGTATTTAAATCGTGCGCCCATGTGCATACAAAAATAATAAATAAATATCAAGCGCTTTAATAAATAAGCGCGACAAAATATAGGCGCCATGCCTAAGATACACACCCATAAAAAATTGATGATAATTTGAATACGCGCTATCCTCCAATGCTTCCCAATGCCATCGCTGCTCACTCTACACATCAACTGAAGCATTCACAATTGTTAGAAAAATAATACAATTAAACCGACAAAAGTGAATACCTAGCAGTCTTCAGCTACATAAATAAATTGGTTAGAAATCAATCCTAACCTTAATTTATTATGAGTGCGCACTCTAAACTCATAAACGTTTATTAATTTAAATATGTATTTTGCAGAATCACCCGCTATGGAATCACCCATGTACACATAAAATTAACAAAACGCCCGAAAAGGATAGGCGTCCCCATCAACTTCTCACACAAAAAATCCACTTTGTGTATGAGCCCCGGTAATAAAATTTTACAGAATCCACTGCAAAACCTCACGGAATCCACTGTGGCACGGAATCCACCGTGGAATATGCCTCCTGGCATCAGGAGGGGAGTAAGCTAGCTCTCATCATCAAGCGTGCCATAACGCAGCTATTAATAGCATTGGGATCAAAAAAGGGGGGGGCAAGCCATTCTCCTGCAGTGCCGGATCTTGCTTGAGTAATAGCTTAAGAAGCCTAAGGTAATTACATGTAGTTATAAAAGCGAGATCGGGACAGGAGGAGAATTCTGCGAGAAATTGAGTCATAGAGTCGGATAGGATTCCTAAATAAAAAAAGAGGGCATTCTCAAAGGAAGTGGCATTGGAATTGTAGATGATGGGGAAGTCATGCCACCCATGGAGGGTGGCGACAAAATCCACGCCTACCCTACAAGGATATGCCATGAATGTGGGGTCGTTTCTCTCGTAGGGTAGGGTGTTGCAAAATGCCATCCAGGCGAGCATGTTAATATTGCATATTTGCCTTCTCCAAAGGGGTTGGCAGTTGTAGCCCCTTACAGTGTGCGGCACCTCGAACACTTTGTCTTGCCAAAACTCTACTTCCTCAGTGTCCCACAGAGTGGGGGTCTTTGCCCTATCATCTAGCCATTTTTGGCCCAGTCGGCTGCCAGCCGCGATCACCTCCTCCATTACTTTGATCGACAGGACCCTTCTCAGGCTGTTAGGCATAGGGAAGTTGAAGGAAAAAGGGTCCTTTTTGATTTCCTGCCATTCCCAGATCACCAGCTTCGTGTGGAATTGCGTTGAGAGGTCAACGGGGCATGGTGGGAGGGATGCGGATGGCCGCACGACTGGCTTGGCCTATAGCTACCTTCTGGCTTCTTCCACCAATTTTTTCTGTCGCTCCTTGAGCGTGGCTTGTCAGTTTAGGGGCGGGTCGAGTGGTTGCTGCTCCTGATCGTGCGGCGAGGGGGGTTGTGGGATTACATCCTCTCTGAACCTACCCATGTCGAACTCAAGGTCTGCTTCCTCTCCCTGCTAGTCTCCTTGTTGTGCTCCCTCTTCAAATCCTAGGGCATCTATTTCCTGGGGGTGAGACTGACCAGCAATAGATATTTCCGTTGCTCGTCCAATCTCAGCCTAACCTCCGCAGGTTGGGGTGGCATTTGCAATCGTGCATGTAGGGCTCTGCGTGCAATGTTGAGCTTCCTTTGTGTCACCTCCAACGACTCTCCCTCCTCTGGGCGGGTAGTGTCCATGATGGTGTCGAGGAAGGCTTTTTCTTGGGCATCGAAGGCCACTTGGGCGGCTTCTGCCTTGCTCTCTGCAATGATCTTTTCCTTTTCTACCAAATCAAGGCGCCGTGCCAGTGTCTTCACCCTCTTTTCATTATGCACTGCCCACTCCTCTACTCTCTTGTTCATTTCCTCCATGCTCTCCCCTTGCTTTAGGGTCAGTATCATGAGCCTTTGCTCTTGGTCCTCCAATTCCCTGATCAACCTTTCTTGTTCTTCTTTTTAAGAGTTCAACTAATCGGTTAGGTGATCAATCTCTTCTTGCTGCTTCTCCATGTCATGCTTTCTTTTCTCATCCCTGGCATTGAGCTCAACCATGAGCTCTTCAACTTTAGCAGTTTTTGCAATGAGCTCCTGATATTGCATTATCAGGAGCTTATGCATCTTCACTAGCTCCTGTGTTTCATTCTCGAGCTGCTGCCTCCAATGCTCTTCCCTGTCATCCTTAGCCTTTATTTCCTGCTTGAGATCTGCGATCTCCCTTTGCTGCATGGCTATCATCCTTGTTTTGTCAAGCTAGAAGGTGGCTATTGATTCCTTCTCAGCTACCAACTCAGCCACAGCTATCTTTCATTCCTCCTTAGCTTTCTCCAACAGAGAGAGTAGCTCGGCGACGTATTCGTCGTAATTAGCTGGCGGTGTCATCGTTGTCTGGATGGGTGTTGTTGAGGCCTCCACCTTCTATCGTTTAGGATCTTGCCTAGACTCTGCGTCTGTGGCTGGCCGCTTTTGCCCTGTGGCCGTAGTTTCAGTGCTCTTCCCCTGGGCTATCTCCTTGTTAATGAAGTACTGCATCCATGCCACAAAATTTGATACATCTGCGCTGGTGGGGATGCTGGGGGTTGGCTCGGTGGGAGGCACCAATAGAGTAGAAATTGGGTGAATTGGGGCTTTGCCCTTGCCCTCAGTGACAGCAGGCGGCACAATATCCGGCACCTGTGTGCTTGACCTAGGCCCTTCTTCTCTATGTGGGCTCAAACTCCCTAATTCATCTGCTCTGCTTTGTTGTTCGATGGACCGGCGTGTATCTTCAGCCAGGTCCTCTTCCTCCTTCCTTCTTAGTTTTTCCTCTTCTTCATCAACCTTTCTTCGCCTTTCCTCTTTTACTTTTCTATGCTCTTCCTTCTTTTTCTCTTTTTTTTAAATTTTCCTTTCTTTTTCTCTCCTCTGCCTCCTGTTTTGATGCCTTCTTAGCCTTCTATAATTCCTCCTTTTCCTTTTCTTCTTCCTGTTTTTTCTTCTTCTCCCTCTCCTTGGCCTCCCTAAGGGACTCTCTCTTGCCCTTCTCTAAGTCCTCTTTCTCTTTCCTGCGGCCCTCATCATCCTTTTTCTTCCTTTGTGTTGTCTTCTTTTTGGGTTTCTTGGTCGCCTTCCTGCTTTCTTGTTTTTCCCCTTCTTCATCTGTTTCAGTTCTATCGGTAGATTCTTCTCTGTCCTGGTGAGGGGGCGTCCTATTGGGCGTTTCTCTTTCTTCCTTCTCTGCAGTCTGCGTCTCTCTTACTGCCTCTTGGATGAGCGCAGTCAAGACACCTCCATACTCGATGTAAGAGGCCTTGGATGAAGCTTTCTTCCTTTCTGTAGCCTTGGAGGCTGGAGACTCTCCACCTACTGGCGCACTTCCTAAAGCCAATGCATTAGCTGCCTAGTCGATAGTTTTTCGTACATACCCGTTCCAGTCAACTTCATCCAGAGTGTGGGCCGCTACATTCTCCAGCACAGGCACACTGATTCGATGCATCAGGGAGTTATAGCGCTGGCTGGAGAAGAGCATACATACTAGCTTTGCTTGCAGCCTAGCTTCTGTGTCGTGAATGTCTTAGATGCTGATGCCGTCATTGGTGAGCACCTCCTCCCTTTTCATTTTCAGCATAGCGTATTCCTCTTTTGTTTTCTCTTCGTCTTTGGCTCCAATCCCAGCGCCTTCTCCACCAAGGCTGGATCTAGACGGACTTGTACCTGCTTGGCACTTTCTCCTCTACCCACCGTCACTATGCCGCATTCTTGGTCTGGGTCATATGATCTGAGGAACTCCACACACTTTAGGTGGTCCGGCTCCTGTGAGAATTTTTCAAGGTACTTGGTGAGGTTGCATTGCTCGACCACCCTCTTAGCTGCTTCCTCCCTAGCCACCACAACTTCTATGTTGCGGATGGTTCGAAACTTAAGCTGGCTGAAGGCGCGGTTTTCTAGGCAGATGCGATATTGCTCTCTTTCCTCGTTTGTGAACGGGAGTTGGTGGGCGTGGTCTTACTACGACATCTTTTATTCCTGTGATAAACCGTAATTTTCATTAGTGCTTGCGACATAATAATTTGCTGAAAAAAAAAACTCTATGCTTTTGAATGAATTCATTAAGATCCAATGTAGATTCTCCTTTTTAGACTTTGACTTTTTGCCCTTTACTTCAAAATTTTCATGCCCTTTTCCTACCCCATCCGTTTTTCATAATATATGTATATGTGTTTCACTGAGTTTGATTTGATTTACTGATTTTGATTTGATTCACCTTACCCCCTCCACTTCCAGCTTGAGAAGAATCTTTCCTAGGATTTAGGGTCAGAAGGTTAAGGGCTTTCGGCATGGAGGTGTAGGGGTTACTTGTGAAGGATCCAAGTATAGAAATTGGGATTGTATTCCAAATGAGCTTTGCAGTCCAGATCAAAGGGCCGAATCTCCACATACGTGATGTATGTGAGAACATCTGTTAGGAAGTCACCAGAGTTGACACGGCTAGCAATTTGTAACTCTTCCTCAGTCAATAAGGGATCGAGGTAAGGGTGTCCTTTGATGTGCTCTTCCATGGGTCGACCACGAAGAGTGATTAACACTCTATACGAGGTTGGCGTAACGTAAGTGGGGTCGTACTCTGCTGTTTTGATAGCGTGGCACTGCTCAACATTGGTCATTATTCGGCATCCTTCAACTTCCCATTGCAACCTAAGAGTGTACCAATGCTTTAAGAACTGGGATTCCGTCTCAGCAAGTCTTGACAGCTCTGTAGCTTCTTGGTCAGTGATGGCAGAAGTCGTTTACTGATCATACGACGTGATGAGGTGTTGTTTGATTGCTTGCTCTTTGGAGATCTTACTACTGAGCAATTTAGTAGCGGAGGTAGCGGCTTTTGCGAACACGAATTCAAACTTTTCCCAAGAACAAGGCATCATTTGAACTTCAGTTGCAAAGGATTCGTCCAATAGGCCTAAGTCCAGTCGATCGTAGCTCAGAGCTAGCGACACAAATGTGGCGTCCAGTCGCTTAATGCAATCCACCACGTCATCCCCTGTTTCTTCAGCTAAATCAGCTGCTAGTGTGAAAAAGGATTTCCTCTCGTAAGAGGGTCTAAGGCCAGGTGGTTGGGGTTTGGTAGGACTTGAGCCTTTGGCAATGAAGAGTTGTGGTTGTGAGTGTTCTTGAGCTTGCGATTGGGTCGTTGGGACTATGGCTGGGTTAGCAGCAACCTGACGGCCTGCTGCTTTCAGGATGGATTTGGGAAGTCGGATTGACTTTGGCAGGTGATGACTCTTGTGACGGTGGCTGTCGCTTGGGTCGATAGGCTTGGGCGACTCTCTTGGGTTCATGTGTGGATGAACTTGATGGTTGCGGGTCATGGAAGCTTTGCGGCTTGTGGTTTTGAGGTTTTACGATTTTTGGGATGATCAAGCTTGAGGATAGTATATGAGTGGTGCCTTTGGCCGTGTGGGCCTTAGGTATCCATATCCAAGCATTGCCCTCATAGTAGCCTTGTGCATGCAAGAGGGCTTTGGGGACCCATCTTTGACTGATTACGCGTCTATTCCTGTAACTACATCTGGGTCTCCTAGGTTTAGAGTTTCTGGTCTTATGAGGGTAGGAGCATCGACTCCTAGGCGGCTGTTTAGGCATCCATTGAAGGCGAGGCTGTTGGGCCTTAGCTTTGGCTGCTATGGGTTGCGGTTTATGAAATTCGGGGAGTGGCGGCCGCGCACTACCCCCCCTTAGACTTGACTACATATGTTTCTATTGGTGACTTTGTGGCCCGGGATGAGACCGCGCAGCCCTTGCTGAAAGCTATAACAATGCGAACGTTGCCTATTGCGAGGTGGATGCGCTGCGACTCGTAATCAACATTGCAGTGAGCCTGATTTTTGAAAGTTTGCCCCAGTAGTGACTCTGTGCCCGCATCTTTAGTGTCTGGAAACACATAAGAAATCAGTGGTACAGTCGCAGACTCGATAGAGACAACGGCTCTGCACTTGCCTAGAAGTGCATATGAGTGGGCCCCATATGGGCTTAATTTGGCAGTGGTGGGTTGAAGTCGTGGTTTGCCAAGTTGGATGTAATGATCGTGAGTTAAGACATTGCAGTCTGCTCCCTCGTCGATCAGGGCATTAAAAGCGCATGTTTGGTTGGCAGTGACCGTGATATGGAGGTATGCGGGCTCTATGGCTTCCTCATCCTCATCGTCGATTTCAGTGATTGTGGCTACTTGTACTTTGACAGGCGGTTCTAACATTGGTGGCTCATGCAAAGGATGCGTAGGAGGGTAGTACTTCTTGACACGACTGCTATTGAAGAAGCCTATTCCTTCACCGTCTAGGGTCTCAAGTTCAACATTGCCTGTTCGACTGATCGCACGAACTTTGAAGGGTCCAAGACCTCTAAATTTCATTTTTTGCTTATGCCCCTTAACTGAGTAGAGGAGCACTAAGTCACCTTGTTTGAACTCGCGCTGCTTGACGTGCTGGTCAAACCAGCTCTTGTGTCAGGCTTTCTCACAGATCAGTGCATGGGTGGCTAGAAGACGAGTCTCCGAGAGGCGTTCGAGTTCAACTAGGCATTGTGTCCATGCCTCCTTCCCTTCCCATCGTTCTTGAAGCGCTATTCTTAGGCTAGGAACGAAGAATTCTAATGGTAGAATCGCTTCTGTTCCATATGTCAGCCTAAAGGGGGTTTGACCAACAGCCGTTTTATAAGCTGTGCGGTAAGCCCACAAAGCTTCCATCAGCTTGTTGTCCCAGTCGCTGCGTGAAGCAGAGACAATCTTGGTTAGGACATTGTCAAGAATCTTATTCGTTGATTCGGCCTGGCCGTTTGTCTGAGGGTAGTATGGCGAGGATTTGCAATGGATGATGAGGAAGGTGGATAGGAGATGTGCGATCACTTCATTGATGAAATGCGTGCCTTGGTCATTGACCACTTCAATGGGGTAGCCGAATCGTGAAATCACTTGCTCCCATAAGAACTTAACAGTCGTTCTAGCGTCGTTTTTTTGTGTTGCTCTCGCTTCTGTCCATTTCGTGAGGTAGTCCGTGGCCACAATGATGTACTTGGCCTGTGAATATTGTGCCGCAGGACTGATGGGTCCAATGAAGTCAATTCCCCATTTTTCGAAGGGTTGTCGAGCAATAACTGGGGTTAATTTTATCCTTGCGAATCGGAACCTTCGTCTGCTAGCACTCGTCACAGTGCTTGACAAATCATGCTGCGTCATGGAAAAGCGTGGGCCACCACAGTTGAGACTGCAACACCTTTTGTGCTGTTGTATCCCCGCTAAAGTGCCCTCCAACAATGCCACTGTGTGCCTCTGAGAGCACATCGTGCAGCTCAGAGGCACACAGTCGAATGGCTTGACTCTCATACCATTTGCTAGTGTGACATTAAACCTAGCAGTCTCAACAGGTGGGTTTCCCCAAGTCTGAAGCACTGTGTGGCTAAGCACACTAACCCCAGCTCCCGTGTCTACGATTCCCTTTCTCATTGTGTCACCTAGGGCTACAACCGGTAAGACCGCATGTATCTCGGAACCTTCCCAGAAGGCATTGACGTGTAAGGATTTAGGCATAGACTGCAGCGTCAAACTCGGTATTTGCGTCTCTGCGTCATGGTCATGAGAGTCTACCGTAACCTGCTCTCATGACCCTTCAACCCAATGCTTAAGATCTTGCCATAGGGTGGGATGCTGCCTAAGCAGATCTCCTAGGCTAAGTGTTACAGGGGTAGTCACCAACGTGGTCAGGAGATCGTTGGGTGCTCGTCTCTCTCCTAACCTGGATTGTCCTGGCCAATGGCCGTGACTGATCTGCAGCCCTGTAGCATCAAGGCTTGGCCTTATCAGCACTGCTTGTTGTGCAATTGCTTCTCACGACTTTGGTTGAGTAGGTGAGACCGGCGTGCTTATGCTGGAGAGATCATTGATCTTGTTCTCTATGATGGGCTCCGCGTCTTTTAGATGCTCTTGAGCTTCCTTTACCCATTCCTTCACCTTTTTTATGGCCTCTAACTGTCGCTTCGGATGCGGGTATTCCCCTACCTTAGCACTTCCCTTTGTGGCCATCTTAGGGGCTGAAGTCTCTGCCTCTGCGTCAAAGACCTTCTTTCCAATAGGTAGAGTTGTAGTACTCTCCGTTTTTAGTGCGATTTTAGCTTTCGACCTCTTCCTCCTCCGTCTACGGCTCTTCTTTCCTATCGAGGCTACATCGAGATTGCTAGGTCCTGGCAGAGAGATGCCGGCCTGCTTCGTTTGGGCACGGGTCATGACCCACAATGGGATAGGCGTGGCCTCCCCATCGAGGTTCTCGACACCAAACAGCCCCAATGGGACCGATGGTACGTTGGTTGAACTAGAAGATGGCTTTCGCTTTGGGCAATCAACGAAGAGATGAGTGATTCCGCACTCTGCACATCTTTGGTCAGCCTTGTCTCTGTTTTGCTGCTCCCTTTCAAGGCAGCGTGACGAGACATGTCCTGGGTGACCACAAGTCCAACAAATGATTGGATCCTGCGTCTGCCCTCCTAGGCCTCTACCTCGCCCTCTTCCCAACACCATCACCGGCACTGGTCGATAATCCATAAGGACTGCATTGCCCTCATCGTCATGCGAGACGTAAGGGTATACGTAGGTCTCTTCTTCAGTTGGTTCTTCCATGTAGTGGACAAGAGCATCACTCGGTGGATGGGTCACGTAAGGATCCGAGAAATGGATGCGGCTTGTTCGCTAGGTAAGGCTGGCCGTATGGTTGTGGGTATGGAAGTCTTCTTGGCAATCTACAATGCACGACGTCATGACCAAACCTACCACAATTAGCGCAAGGTCTTGACACTCGGCTGGCAAGTGGTTTCTGTGCCACAGTACATGCATTGGACGTGTGGGCGCATTGGTCGTCTCAACATGTCTTGCAACTTGGCCAATTCCATCTTAACATTAGCCGTTTGTCTCGGTGGTTTTCCCCTTATCCTGGGATGATGGGACTGATCGCTCACTCGAGACTGACGCTCTCTCTGAATTTTGCGAGTTGGTTTGCTCAGAGTTTGAGCTCCTAGAGCTTCGTTCCTTCAGCTGATCGTCAACTCGGATGGCTTCCTCAAAGACCCTAGCTCGCGCGTCTCGCTGCAAGCTCGAGTTGCCTTCCAAAGCCTTATATAGTTCATCGTTCTGAATCCCGTTGATGAATACAGTTGATACTGCTCTTTCAGTCGGCTGCTCTCTAGTAGGGATTCTCTTGAAGAGACTCCTCACGTCAGTCATGTAATCGTGAATGTCCTCCTTCTCTTTCTGCTTGATGTTCATCAAGCGTACTAGTAGATTATCGGAGTATTCGGGTTCTGCAAATCTCTTAATGAAGAGATCCTTGAGGCCATTGAAGTTGGCTCGCTCTGCGGTATCTAAGCTTGTATACCACATCCTACCCTTGTCGCCCAAGCAAAGCCCGAACGCTCGAGAGCATTGAGTTAGGTCGTTGAGGCCGTTGGCTTCGCAGACTTGCTCGAACTGCTCAACAAAGCTGTATGGATCATCATGGGGTTAGTACTTATCGAGTTGCTTGGCAACAATAGGGATTTTAGACTGGCTCTTTGAGCCCTGGTTTGCTCCTAATCCTGTGAGCAGCAATGTCGCTAGTGCCATGGCACTTTGCTCTACAGCCGTGTTATCGAGGAGCCGCTTCATGAGAAGCTCGCTCAGCGTTAAGTCTCCTTCTAGTACTCTCTCATGGTCCGTTTGATTTTTGCCAGCCAGGTTTAGCACCCGCTGCACCTCTTGCAACTCCATGCTTTGCCTTTGGCTCCTAGCCTGCTGATCCCTATTGTATTCACCTATGCTTTGCAATGCTTTGCGGGCTAGCTTTCTCTTCTCTTTTAGATCTGCGATGATAGCGTCTGCTGTCCTGTCGCGGTGCTCATACCGGGCATGAGCATCGTAACTGCTGACCAGCTCTGCTGAATAGCATCTGGAAAGACTCCTAAGTCGAATTCCTCGTTAGATCTGCGGTCTGAACCTTCTTTTGCCATTGTCGAGTTCTCGTGCTCCACCAAGCTATCGATCAGGTTCAGTAGACTTGTCAAATCCACTTCGTCGGCGCCCCTTGCTTGGTCCTACTTTGTGCGTTGATGGTTTGTCTATGTCTTGGGTCCTCTCCTACTAGTGGGTTCCTTGAGTGGTTTATCTGGGTGAGTTCCTTCAGTTATTGAATACAATCCTCAATTTATGGCCACTCAATGTGTGTGTCTTTTCCTGTGCACTTGTGCTCAATCAGGCTTTCAATTTCCTTTAGTATACTTCAAGTGCGGAAATTCAGGGTGAGTGCAACAACCAATTTCTAAGCGTCTTACGCACTCTCGCATTGTTTCGGGCCTGATAGGCTTGTTGGTCAATTTTCTGGCCGTCTTGGCAGGGTTTAGGGTTTCTCTAATATATTGCCTCGTTCGTTTTTGGTCCAATCAGGCTTTACAGCTTAGCGGTTTGCATGTAAGTCTCTCGGTCTCACAATTGCCTACTTCTAGCTGCTAAGCAGCTGCGCCCTATGATTTTGCCTATTCTGTGTGCTAGAATCAAGTTCTGAGAGTCTTAAGGGCTTTTGACAGTTTGCGCTGCTGAGTTTTAGCCGAGTCAGGTCAAATTTCTGAAAATTTGATAAAAATCCACACTCGGCCCAATTGGTCCGAATTGCAGGGTCTGAGTGGATCACTCGGACAGGCCAAGGCACAGGGCCGAGGGCCGAATTCCTGACTTGGACATAGTAGACTCGGATGGGCCGAGGCACTTGGATCGAGGGCCGAATTATTGGCTCTGAGGGGCCGAATCAATAGGCTCGGACAGTTTGACTCAGACGGGCTGAATGGTTTGGGCCGAATAATGGACTCGGACGTGGGCCAAGGGCCGATTAGGGTTTCGGGACGAGTGGGCCGAATGGTAAGGGGCCGAGGGTTGATTCTGGGACTCGACCCAAAAAAGGCCACTCGAACGGGCCGAGTGCGGCGGCGCGATGACAGCGAAGGGATGATTTTGGTCGATTCGTGCAATTTAGGCAATCATAGTAAGCAATAACCTCTCTAGATCCTATCTAGGGGGATAGGGAAAGGGATTCATATACCTGAATAGAGTGGTAGGCTCGTCGATGGTGCGATCGAATCAAATCGTGGCACTGGTGGACTCTGAGGGACCCTATGCACCCTATCACCAAGTTTCATTGCATAAAAATATATGGTATTTAGAAATCTCACATTCTCGAGATCATCTTGTATCTTCATTTCCTCATGTGTCAGCGAGGCACCTCTTTGGATAAAGTGATCTACAAACTCCTTGGTAGGAAGCTGGGCCCTTGGTCCAAATAGATCATGCTATAGTGCTTCAAGTTCAGTATCTGGCACAAGGTAATCTTCTTCAACCAAGGTAATATGATCCTGTGCTGGTATGATGGCACTCATTGTATCTAAGCTTGTGCCATCATATCTTCCAATCTCTGCCATCGTCAAATGCACATCCATGTAATCATAATCGATTAGGTCTTCCATCGAATCCCTAATTAGGATGGAAAACAACTCTTCTTCCTTCATTTCCAATTATTGCAGCACATCTAATAGAAGCAAGTATTGTACACCATTTATTTCAATGGGCGTCAAGGAGGCAAGGTTGGGTTTGTCGACTTGTGGCTATTCTGAAGAAGATGGCACCATGAGAGCCAACCCTTGCTCTGCCACCACCCGATGTTCCTCTTCAATATATATGAGCTCTTCAATTGGTTCTTCTCACGTATATGTGATAGCAACAACCTATGGAGTTGTATCTTCATTGCTCTCCTCCTCTAGGGGTGTATCCAATGCAAGGAGGTAAATTGCCAATGTGCAATCACATTCCACGAGATCCAAAGGTGTTGTACATGGTGTACTGCCCATGGGAATAGTGCACACTCTGTGCGAAGGATCCACATGGGTGAGACACCTATTCACCACTTTTTGGTGATTCTTCCTTGCCTAAAATACCATGAGCTATTCTAGAGGAACCAAGTCATGTCGAATCCCTTGATGGAGTTTGTCAGGTAGCAATGGTGCTCACAAAGTCTTCTAAAACCTGAAGGGGGGGATCTAGCAATGAGAGCATGCTTTCAAGGTTGAAGTTCTTGGAGAAAACTTGAAATATCTTGTCACCCTGGCTAGCAAAGATAGTCTTGTGGATCCACTCATCAATGTGTGCACGAGCATCCATCGTAGCAGGTAGAAGGGATGTGGTGGATATAAAGAGATGAAGAGAGAAAGTGTGAAATGAAACAATGAAACAAGAACTAAACTAGTTCTACCTTAAAAACCTTAAGTCTTAAACCATTAAGGGTTGTTCGCATACTATATTTAGTTATGGCTTTACTTACATCTTTGTAAAGTGTACATGCATATGTAAATGTGTTGATGTGAAAAGTGTATAACAAGTGTATGATTTTGTATAAATATCATAATTTTTAAATATTGCAAGTTTGCAAGCGACAATATTCTATTGGCCCAAAAAATCCAAAAATTTACAATTGTTAGATATTACAACTTATGATGTTGGGATTTTTATGGAGACTCTATAATTTCTAAAACATGTGGAGCCACACACTTTCCACTGGTAGCAGTATCCTTAGCTCGGCTTCGAATTTTCCTACCATCTAGTTTAAAATAGAACCTAACAGGTGGATTCTACATTAACATTGTAATTTCTTGGTGCATTATACTCAAGGGCCTATCATCCTCCATTTGCAACACTTGGGGCTCGTGGCCCTCACAAATGATAGTAACATCCACAATTACACTTTCACGCGTGACTTGATCAAGGCACAACCATTTACCCTTGAGCATCCTCCATCTACGATACTTGAACACTAGGCATAAAGTCTGTCGTGTGACAAAGTACCTATAATTGGAAAGGAAAGTTAGCCGATCCATCCCAAAGTAAGATAATAGTCAACTAAGAGAGAATTTTTTTACTTAAAAGCCATGTCCCTTGTTGTGACTCGACACTATATTGTGTGAGGACAGTGAGTCATTTTTGATGTCCAAGTTTTGGTTTTGCCTGGAATCCTTGTTACATAATCCTCCGATGCATTTTTAATGATGTGCGTGCTTTTGGTACGTCTCAAACCCTTACATTCCTTGAACATATGTGTAAAAATTATAATTGGTATGAACCAACTTAGGTGTATATTCTTTGAGCCGGTGCTTGGCTTCATAGACTTAATATGTTTGCTGAAATTTTTGTGCTACTACACATGTGCAAAACGTCGCTACTACACAATGGCCATTCTATGTTATTAAGATTCAATATGCGCATAGACTCAAGGGTTCCATATTCTCAACTCCCCTTGGGTAATATGTACTTGGAGCCATAGAAAAAAACAAGGTCCTTTGTGAGCTTCTTAGCTGTACGTCTCTCAAAGAGCAATCTACCAATTTCGAGGTGGTAACAATTAAAAGAACCTGTGAAACTCTCGACATTTTGCCACTCACAGCAATCCGAAGGGTATACTTCTCCCTTCATACTTGGACGCATATGTACCCAAGACGAGCAATGATACGTATCAGTGATCCAATTCCCTTCTTCATCTTTTCTATTATGTACTTCTATCAAGAGAATGCTTGTTCTTCTCTCAGGCATTATAACCTAGGCATTAGATGTAAAGAAGTATGTATTAACCTCTAAATAATAAGCATTTTAAGTCTGTCTAGTAATCACCAATATGCCATACAAATCAACATGGCATTAAGAGATGTTTACACTTTTGTAAATAGACACAAATAGTGATATTGAAACGAATGTGGATATGTACATCAACGCAAAGTATAGATTCAATTTCAAGGCATCACTTTAATCATACCATTTACATGAAATATAATGAAAAGAATAGCACAAGAATACTCAGAGAATTTTTCCAAAATAAATTTTATTATAATGAATAGGAGTTTGATTTGACTCAATACATTGTATGAAATATGGGTATTATAGAGTAGTTGTTACAAAGATAGCATCCACATGGCATAGAAATCTTACTAGGTGGATTGAGACCTGAGATATTCTATGACTCAACATATTGTGTGTTATATGGATGATATGATACAAGAGTTTCATGGATCATTGCCAATTAGCATGGAGATCCGAATGGACACATAGGACCAATAAAGCAGAGTATTTTTGAACCATCGACTTCCAGCAGATCCATATCATCCAACACAAAGGAATCACTCACCACATCAAAATAGTCGATCGAGAATTATGTGCTTCACCTAAACCTTGTACAATACCTGCATGTACAAAAAAATACATGCATGAATCCGTTGTAACAAAAATACTTGCATGAATCCCTTTTAACAAAAAATATCTAGATAATTGCATGAATAGAAGCAACACAAAATAGGGCCATTTTACCTATAAGCTGATCTGCTAAAGATAAGATTGAATTGTTGCTGATCAAAACCCATTGCAAATGATGGACAAAAGAAAACATCAATCCCATCAAACATAAAAATCACTAATCAAATGAATAAGTTTTGGCACCACAAAATATCTAGATTTACCCGTAAATTGAGCTACAGAATCTCTGCTCTACCTTGTGTTAAGTGCTGCAACAACAATTGATCCTTACGTTAAAACAAACATCAAACCCTATTGCAAAGATAGTAGAAAAGGAAAAATGCAAAGAGGAAGAAAGAGAGAGTGTGTAAGTACGCAAGAGAGAGAAAGAAATGAGCACCTATCCAAGCTTGCCCAAATTGATCTTTGCAAAATACAATAGTAAGAGTTAGCATTTACAAGAATGTATACTGAAAAAGCAATAGAAAAGAGAAAGCATAGAGAGAGAAAGAGAGAGGGAGAGAGAGATGGGCACTTATGCAATGTTAGCCAAAATGATCTCTCCAATAAAAAAACAACAAAGGTTAGAACTAACATAATGTTGTATTGAAAAGATAGTATTAAAAATAAACCAAATAGAGAGAGAGATTAACACCTTTGTCTCTTGCTCCAAATAAACTCTGCAAGAAAACAACAATTAGAACCAACATCAAATTCTATTGAAAACATAACATAAAAGAGAAACAACACAAAGAGAGAGAGAGAGAGAGAGAGAGAGAGAGAGAGAGAGAGAGAGAGAGAGAGAGAGAGAGAGAGAGAGAGAGAGAGAGAGAGAGAGAGAGAGAGAGAGAGAGAGAGAGAGAGAGAGAGAGAGAGAGAGAGAGAGAGAGAGAGAGAGAGAGATGAGTACCTTTGTCTCCTGCCCAAAACAACCTCTGTAATAAAACAACAATACCAATAAGAAACGACATCAAACCCTATTGAAAAAATAACAAATAAGAGAAAATGCAAAGAGAGATGGGCACCTGTGTTTTGCCCAAAATCTAGAGCTGCATGGAGAAGAAAGTCCAGAGGTAAGCAGAACACTCAAAACCCTAATTTTAGGGAGCTTCAATGGAGATGAAAATTCACCAGTATAGAGAAGAGAGGGAAAGTGGTATGTTGCTCAACTTTTGGGTCAAACAGATTTTGTGAGAGGGAAAAAAACCAAAATTGAAAATTCTCCAAAAAAGGGGGGGAAAATACGAGATGAGAGAAACTCAAATTTTGTGCACTATTCATTCTTCCTTTTTTAAAATCCCCCATTATCCCTTTTTTAAATTAAAAACCCAAGATTTGGAGAGAGAATATTCACCCTCCATCAATGTCAACATCTAGCCTTCCTACTGGACAATCCAAAAGGCCCACATCTTAAACTATATTATTTTTAAGGGCCCATTTGTGAGTTCATTTTTTTCATAATGACCCCTTTGTTTGGTATCCTTCTTGTAAAAAATGTGTAAAAAGGATATTTTAAAAGTGCATTCTTTAACCCATGTGATATGCTTACATATCTGTGAGTGACTCCTCCAAGAGTTATAGTAGACTTACATACTTACCTTTCCACATTGTAGTTGAAAACTTGAACGCTCATAGCTCATCTCACAATTTGAGTGTTGCACTCCTCAAGTTGCTACTCCAAATCTTTTGCATCTGCATCAAGAAACTCCATTGCCAAAGATAGAGAAGTAGAAGAGGAAGGAGAAGAGCCTCTCTCTCTCTCTCTCTCTCTCTCTCTCTCTCTCTCTCTCTCTCTAACAATGCAGATAAAAAGTTGGGACAAAAGGAATAAGAATAGAGACCCAAGCTATTAGGGCAAATACCATCTACTAGTATCAATCATAGATGGCATCCTCATCTCCTAGTTGAACTTCCTCAATAAGAAACTTCAAGAATCCCTACTAATATGAAATTATGATGGCAAAATCATAAATGATCATCTCATACTTTGCAAAAATTTGTCCCATGTGTGTTTTATGTGTCTCAAGATAAGTAACTTTTTTAGAAACTCTTGAGAGCTCAGGCTAGCTAAACCTACCTTTTAGAACCTTAAAAAAACACAAATCAAAATAAATAAACCCTTAGATGATGGGTTTCAACATGGAGGCAAAGAGGTAATAACAAAAAACAAAAAATCATTTAAAAAACTAAGGGAAAGTTTACTTACATGAGATCTCTATTAATGTTTTTACCATTTATACATCAGTGTTAGGTTTAGGGCTTCCCACAATGATAATCCACTCCTTTTTGTGGTTGTTGATCAATCCTTCTCTCATATTCTCACATGCATGAGAAATCATCATCATCAACAGCATCAAAGAGCACCCTTTCATCTATTACATATTTGATTAATAGTATTGCCCATTATTTTGTGGATTCATGATTCTCTCTCTTTTTTAGAGTTGACTATGAATTTCCTTCCCAATACAAAAATGTCTCTCCTCTTCCATTAATCACAAGGACCCATTAACATCAAATCAAGGAGCGGGACTCTACTCTTGGTCTGAAGGAATCAAGGGGAGGAAGTCTCCATCTAATATGCCCACAAAGCTTACTTGCAAACCTTGATTCAAGGTGCCATAATATCCAATAGAATGTGCATTATTTAATAAGGTTTGAAGTCTTTGTTTACTTCTTTTTAAATTTAAAAAGAAATTGTGACAACAAAATAGTTGGATACATGAAATGATAGGTGGGGCTACCTATTAAAGTCCCTCCCTAAGCCTTCACTTTACATGGTGTTGTAATAGCCATTTCCTTGCACAACCACTTTGAAACATAGGGGGTGGGGCTTACTCCATAAAGTCTCTCTCTAAGGGATCCATCAACTAAAGCTACTACATCTCCATAACATGATAGTTGAGACTTTCATGGCTTGGGAATATCAAAGTTTATCTTTTTTAACAATTGAAAAAACATTCCTATTTTGTAATCTACTAACATGCAGTCTCGGTGGGAGAGGGGGGACATTTTAAAATCTATCTCTAAAGTCTTCACTCCTAAGGCTTTTTCTAAGACCTTTTGTTATTATTAAAGATGTAACAGACTGCTAAAAACAATTTGCTTCTATTTTGCAGCAACTTCTCATAACCTCTTCTTCTACATCATTGAATTTTTAAAAATTCCTATCAATCTAAATGCTAATTAACATGAAGCTAAAGGTTTAATAATGAGTAATACATCGCACATCAATATTATTAAAATATTTTTTCCACATACTAAAGTGCTCCCTTTGAAAATATAGAAATCCTAATATTTGCATCTCTCTGATCACTAATGGTATACTCACCTCTCTGATCACTAATGGTATACTCACTAAAGATATAAAATGTATTAAATTCTCAACCCCACCTAGCATAATACGACTGGTGGTATACATATACACATGCAACAAGTCATGATTGTGTAATAAATAATTGAGATAAAAGTACATAATATAAATCTAGTAATTACATAGTTACTTTGAATAAATATTAAGCTTAATTAATTAGCATAATATATCCAATAATTGATGGAATGCAGCTAGTGTCAACTCCATTTATTTCGAATTACTTCTCTTGTCCCCATTGACCTTTGAAACCTACCAATCCTTTTGGGAATGGGCCATAATGACTTGATTTAAAATTGGTTATAGTAAACATAAAATTAACATAAGTTGAAATGCAAATGTTACCTCTTAATCTTGGATAGTATAGATCTTGATTGGTCCAAAAATCTTGTACCTCTTCCATATTTATTGAACTTTTGTTACAATTGGATGAAGTACATTGAGATTGCTTCAATCTCCAATGCTTCTCACTGTTAAAAATTATCCATAAAAATTCAAACCAATTTGTCCCTTGGTTTGGGAATTGGCCCTCAATATCCTCCTTGGATGATAAATTTTACTCAAAATCCAAGATTGAATGGTTGGCCTCTTGAATTTCACTAAAATGACCAAATTTTAGCAATTAAATTTCAAATACTAGGCTCTAATTTTTGAGCATTCTTCGTAGAGTAGTTAGTAAATCCTAAATTTTGCTCCACCAATTAGGGTTTAGTAGTAGAAATTCTTCAATTATATCCTTTTGGAATTGAAATTGGCTAAAGTCTCTCAAGGAAAGTTGTAAATTAGCTAAGACAATAGAGAGAAGTTGAAGAGAGAGAAAATTCAAAGTTTCATTGCCAAAATCTGATCAAATAAGTTGCTGTCGTGTAGTAGAATTCCAAAAATCAGCAAAACCAAGACCAATAGGTAGTAACTAGTTGCTAGCCATTATAGAGGTTCAATCTACAATTGCCATCCCTTGTGTAGTAGGTGGGCTAGATCTCATAGGTTCCCAAATTGTTATCACTTGTAGCAAAATCGTGTTTTCTAGCTAGGATTTGCTCCAAAATTGTAGTCGTAGTAGCCACCGACACCTCTTCTCAACAAGTCACAACGCAAATTCTCTTGCTCTTCTCTAGCCCAAAATAACATTTTCACCCTTCAAATGGCAAGTTTTGCTAAGTGGCACCCTTGCCCATTTTCCAAATATTATTAGCCCAATTAAATTAATTTCAAAATTTTGATTAGGAATTTTGCTAAGATAATTAACTCTTCTAGCCTACAAGTAAATTGGCTAAGCTAATTTTCCATCCAAGCAAACTTGAGCATTTATTAGCCCTTGGAGTAGCATTAAATAATTAAGTAATGCCTAGTTCCTAATGTCACCTAAGATTAATGGCTAACCCAATTTTCTAGAAAACATCATAGTAAAACAATATTGGCTGCTATTACTTTACTATGCTATTGTACTAAAACTTTTCAACTAGTATATTTAGAACATGACAAATAAAGAGAATCCAAAATTACTTCCACAAGCTCATAGGATACATCCATTACTCACATATCTCAACTATTTTTGCCAAATGACCATATAAAGCATAAAGTAAGTATAAACCATGCCTAAACTATCCCATTGATGAAACACATTGTTGTCCTCCATAAAACCACCTCAATACTACTGAAACGACTAATGATCATCCACTAAAAACTAGAAAATACTTATGATGATCATAGTTTGATGCAAACATATAGTTTTAAAGTTGCAATGAAAACTACATCCATCTGCATACTGGTTGCAGTGACTAGTATATTGATATAGTGATCCCATGGGGCAAACATACTATTGACAATAATACCTTGGATGCATGTTGAATACATTTGAGATCCACTATGCATTAGAGTTTTCCATCACTAGAGGAATGGAAGTGCTACCTCCCCCTTGTGAGCATTAGGAAAAGCTCTAGACCCTTGCTCTGTTGAATATGATTGAAGCTAATCTAAAGTTAGATCCAACTAAAAGGTCTCCAAGTGAAGATGCAACAATTGAGAGTGGTTTGCTAAGTCAACCTCTTCCATCCATTTGCATCCATCTGTGAGTAATTTTGAAACTTTATGAAGTACCTCATGGAAACTTTACCCTTAATCTTCCTTTCCCTATATACCAAAATTTGCTTGGTTACCAATGTCTCATCTAGCTCCTCAACCCCTAGTTGAATTTCAACAGATAGATTCGCTGGCATATCATTATGAAAAGGCCTCAACAAGCTCACATGTATGTATCGATTAGTGTGGAGGCAATTTCAGCCTATATGCAACATCGCTAATCTTCTCCAATACTTGGGAGGGCAATGCATATTCAGCTTTGGACGCAATCTCTCTTCACCCTTCATTTTTTAATCCTTTCCTTTTCAAAACATAGCAATACATAATATCCCGATGCAAACTACAAAGTATTTCTTTAGTGATCATCTAACCTCTTTTGCTTCTATTGCGATCTTTGAAGTGCTTGCTTAACCTTCTCATAAGCCACATCTATGTTCTTTTCATAGCAATCAACCTCAAAGATCATATCTTTAGGATGTACAATAGGAGGCACTATCTTACCACTCTCCACAACCTCAAATGGAGTCTTACTATGATATCAATCTAGCTGGCTCTACCACTAGCTCTATTTCCTTTAAATGAGCAAAGACTTACTATGACTTGGAGAGGCATGTTTGCTAATTTAAAATCAAGTAGAGCTAATGATGTAACCCTCTATTGGCTTGATGAGGATTGTTAACATAAGGATTGCAATAGAAGAGCCATCGAGGATCATAGCACATAGTTGCATGATGACCATATCCCTGATAGTTTAAATAGACTCTATTTCTTTGCTTACAACATTTTAATGGTGAATGATTGTTGCCATATTCTATGTAATAGTATTGCTTCTATTGGGCTACTATCCTCAAGTAAAAATGAAGTCTATGGCACTATCATGTGATGATTATATAATACCCTTATGTTCTTGGCCTTTTAACCAGGTTGGCCTCCTCCTATCTTTGGGAGAAGAAAGATTCTCCTCTTGTCTCAAATCCTTCAAGTATTAATTTAAAAAATTGCACATTTTACAAACTTGGCTTTCTTATAGTTTGACAAATTCTTTGTGTCCAAAATATGCACACATTCTAATTTCACTTTGAAGGTAGAGTGAGTATAAGTAGGTGCTTATTTTGGTAAGTGGGTGCTTCCATGTATAACCAAGGTAGGAGATATAAATGGTTGAGGCCAAGAAAAGCAATCCTTTTTATTTATGTTAATTCGGCTCCTCTCCAATGAATTTTGGACTCACCAAAAGAATGTTGATCCAGTTGCTCTCCACAAATTGTGGCTTGCCAAAAGAAAAATGGCCTCATGCATACTTGAAAGATAAGTTATGGATTACAGCAATGGTGCTTTTGATGTGTAAATGAATATAGTGGCCCTCCCATGCTCATATGCCTTTCAAAAACAATGAAAACTCCCTTTTTCATGTGATTGAAAACCATCATGATAAGCCTTCTTTAATAGCATTGTACTAGGCATACCTACTTGGCTGTCGCCTATGCATAGAGAAAGAAACTCTTGCCATGAGTTTATAGTCTTTAACATTCATTGGTAGCACTTGTACTTTTGATGGCCATTGGCAAACTAGTGAGGTATTTCAAAAGACCTAACAATTGTGCAGTTTTCAATGCAATCTAATGTAGTATATTAGATTGTGAATTTAGTTCATCCAAAATTGGACTTTTATTTTTAAGACATTAGAATCCCATTTAAGAAAATAGCATTCTTAACTAGGAAAAGTAAAAAACAATTTACTATTGTCCGATTCTAGGAATCAGATAGGGTTAGGTCCAATTATCACAATCGGACAAGGTGTGTCCAATTGGACAGCGTGGGGTGGTTAGATTTTAATATGTCTAATTCTAGGAATCATACAAGGGTGCTCGGTCCGATTTGGGTTGTCATCCGATCGGACAGGTCACTGGGTTTGATTCTATGGTCTGAATGTCACGATCGGATGCGTCGAGTGTCCGATCAGATGAGGTGGTGTGTTCGATTCTTAGAATCAGATAGGGGTGGGTTGTCCAAGTGGTGATGTGGTAGGGGTTGATCCTAAGTGTCCAATTTTGGAAATCGAACAAGGCAATTTGAGCGTCCGATTTTGGGAATTGGACACTGTTACGGCCGTTCGATTCTGACATTCAAAACGACAGCTTGAGTATGATTTGATTAAATGCCACTGGTATATGAACAATGCTAGCCCTCTAGATTTTCCAAAACACAACTAGGGAAGTGGAGGAAGGGTTTCATATTCCTGGATGTCACGAAAACCTCTAGTCCATCTCAATCGATTCGTTGCCAAGTAGGGGTCTCCAAGCTCTCTCACACACACACACACACACACACACACACACACACACACACACACACACAGGGGATTCAGTAGTAGTAATAAGGAGACATCACTTGTGTGCAAGAAATATATGAAAATATTCCTAATATACCCCCTATTTATGGGACCTTACCTTATAAAATGTGCCTTCCTTCCCTTAAATAACCCCCCTCCCTTACACTCATGTGGTACCATACGGTAAACCCTAGTTGACCCCCTGAGCGTGCACGCGTGCACACACACACACACACACACACACACACACACACACACACACACACACACACACACACACACACACACACACACACACACACACACACACACAATGTCAGGTCACAAATGAGGCTTTCCCTTGCCTTCTGGGGTCTTAACCCTTGATGGGCATAACCTTAATCTCACCCATCACTCCCCTTGCTATTCTAATACATCTAATCACTCATTTTCACCATTTTTTCCCTTATTTGGGCTTGTTTTACAGCAACAAACCCTAAGCTTTCCGCTTCGATTTCTCGATCTAACCTACTCTAAAAATGCAACAAAAATCAAAAGCAAAGTACTGAAATAATTTCTCCCACCAACTAATAATCAAAAACCAAAAATAATTACTTGTAGCACAGATTAAAAACCCAAAACCTCCTATCTATCTCAAGCTTCGGTTCAGGGATGAAACCCTTACTTCGATGCTCGATTTGAAGCGTACAAGTGCTCAAGCTTGAATCCGTTGGTCTCGACAATGGAACCAAAATGTAAAGGGAGCTCTCGCTCAACCACCAAGACCCACGGACCGCTTATTCCTTTAAGCCTTTCAAGCGAGCACTAATGGCTACTTCTCACATAGCTGACGCGTTATCCCTCTCTACGAGTGTAGTGAGCTTACCTTGATGCCCGATTGCGTTGCTTCCTCTCTCAAGCACTCTGATAGCTCCAGATTCATGATGCAAGCTCAAGCATCCTTAAGCCTCCTCCTCCAAGCTCCATCCTCCCTAGCCATGCGCGAGATGAGAGAAGAGAAGAGAAGAGAAGAAGAAGAGAGGAGATGGTGGAGGGCTTCACCTCCAAGATCCCTCACCCTCACACACTCACTCCCTCACTCACTCACACTTCCTTCCTCAAGCACTCACAAGCAAGCAAGCAAGAGAAGAGAAGGAGAGAAGAGGAAGAGTCCACTTTGCCACACACCAAAGAATGAACTATATACAAAACCCTAAATGCCTTGTGGGTAGTCATCCCCTTATCCCCTTTTTTACATGACTGGCCATTGTGGCAAGGTCATTTTTCCCTTTTCCTCTATGTGCCTTCTTTCTTACTAGTGCCCACCTACCTTTTACAATTTGCATAGGAGGGAGCTTGGAACTCTTTTACAACAGTTTTAGGGGTGCCTTGCATTCAAAAATGCACTTTTGCCTTTGACTTGATTTTAGAGACCGCCCTTGCTCTTTTAATTGTTCTCTATGTTGCCTCTTTCATTACGTCTAATTCCCTCTTGGGCCACCTCTTTTAGGTGACCCAACTTGCACTTTTCTACTTTTTTTGCTTTCTTCTTGTATTGAGGTTAACACTCCAAGAGAAATTTACGGGTAGAAAGCCAATCTGTCCCATCTAAAAGTATTTGGATGCATTACTTATGTGCATATTCTTGATGAGTTGCATAGTAAATTGAATCCCAAAGCAGAAAAATGTGTATTTATTGGGTATTCTCTTGAGAAGAAAGGGTATAGATATTATAACCCTATTACATGTGAGCTAAGAGTTAGTAGAAATATTATTTTTGATGAAATGAGTAGCTAGTATAGTAATGTGCAAAATAAAATTGGGATTGATGAGCATGAAAGTGTGAGTGTGCAAAAATTAGTTCAGCAATCACAAACATTAAGTAGACCACAAGAGTCTCATACTTATGGTTCTATTGACAAACCATGTATTCACAAATATTAAGAAAAGATAAAGATAAAGTTGGAGACTGACCTATTGTGACAAATGTATCATTAGGTTTCTCTCACATTGATATGGTTTTAGATGGCTTTGAGAAGATCTTGGATGAGGAGCTTGGAATTCCATCTATTAAAACACCTTGTGTGTGGAGGGCACAAGAGGATGCTAAAGCACATGGTATTGATCTAGGTCTATGTAGGTCAAGTAGACCAAGAAAGCCAACATAGCAATTGACATATGATAGCTATGTAGCTCGCATACATGGCTAAGATTATGCAAGATATGAAGCCCACTTGTTTTCAGGATGCAGTGGATACTTGAGTATTGGGATCATGCTATGGATGAAGAAATGGCTGCATTATGGACAATGGCATATAGGAGTTAGTACCCTTATGTGAAAGCAAGAAAGCTATTGGTTGCAAATGGGTTTACAAGGTCAAGCATAAGTTAGATGGGTCTACCAAGTACTATAAGACATGACTAGTTGCCAAAGGGTATGCACAAACTCATGATTATGAGGTGACTTTTGCTCAAGTTTCTAAAATGGACATAATAAGGGTTATCATAGTAGGGGCTGTGTCAAAGGGTTGGATCATGCATCAAATGGATATTAAGAATGCCTTCTTGCAGGGGGAGTTGCAAGAGGAAGTTTATGTGGAATAGCCACTTGGTTATGTGAATAAGAATCATCCAGATTATATATATAGACTTTGTAAGGCCTTGTATAGGCTGAAGCAAGCACCTAGGACATGGCATGATAGAATTGCATAATACCTTGTTAGCATTGGATTTCCTAGAGTATAGGCTAATCGCTCACTCTATATATGTGAGAGCTTACTCTATATACATGGATAATTTGATCATTGTGAGTGATACTGAGATAGATATTGAGAACGTGAAGGATCTTCTCAAGGCTAAATTTGAGATGAAGGATTTGGGAGAGTTGCGGTATTTTCTTGGCATAGAGATAATCAAAACTCGAGAGGGTATATGGTTGTCATAGAGACAACATATGTTGGATATGTTGAAGAAGTATGGTATGGCCGATTGCAATCCTATTTTTATACCTTTGAATGCTAGTGCTAAGCTTAGTGCATATGAGGATGGCATGATTGAGGATGTCCCTATGTATCATAAGATTGTGGGCAGCCTTATCTATTTGACAATCATTAGGCTAGACTTAAGCTACACAATTGATTTGGAGAGTTAGTTTATGCAGCTTCCATGGAAGCCACATTTGGATGTAGTGCAATACATACTATGCTATGTCAAGTCCAAATCGGACTATGCCTTATTTTATAGTGTAGGTGTAGCATTGGAGTCACACGATTACATAGATGTAGATTGGTTGGGCTAGTACTATTTCAGATAGGAGATCTACCACTAGTTTTATATTTTCCTTTGGGAGTGATGTTGTTACTTAGAGCAATAAAAAACAACTGATAGATTCCCTTTGTAGTACTACAGAGGTGGAGTATAGAGATGCTAGAATTGTAGCATGTAAGATAGCTTGGTTACACAAGCTACTTCGTCATTTGGGATGCAGATGGATAAGAAGGTTATCATCCACTATGATAATGTTAGTATTCAATTGGCTAGGAACCCCATGTATCGTGTGGACCAAACACATAGAGATTCATTACCATTTCATTCAAGAACAGGTTCTAGTCGGTGGTATTGACTTGGTTTATGTCAACATAGAGGATCAAGCTCCTAATATTTTCACAAAGGCCTTGGGAGTTGAGAAGCTTCAATGCTTTAGGACTATGCTTGGAGTTCATGAGCTCATGTTCTGCTCGAGGGGGAGTGTTGAGCTCTATATGAGTTAGCATCTACTATGTGCCTTTGTGAGGTAGCATGATATTATTCACTGGTGTGTTAGGTGACCAATACAAGGATATACGAGTGATTTTACATTTGAACTACACTCAGGTAGTCCATCCTTGGTTATGGCATATTTATTGTGTCACCTCTTCTTTCCTAGCATATTCACACTTAGTGATATGTGTACATACATTGTGGTACTTTCATATTAGTATTTTATTATGTTGTACTTTCATATTAGACTTAGGTCTTTTATGCGGAAGAAGAAATAAGAAGAAGAAGATTTCCACCCTATCTCTCTGTGTTCTCAAGTTTCCATTGCATTTATGTATATATGAGATCTTGGATGCTTCATCTCTCTCCCATCTTGTTTGTTTCATTGCCTTGGACTTAGCCCATTTAGTCATGTAATGCATGGCTATGATGATATAATGAGCTTGCGAATATGGTGCAGCTAGGCTAATGGGTCCCATGAAGTCTATATCCCATTTCTCAAAAGGTTAGTGGGAAACTACTAGTGTGAGTTTCAATTTATCCTTTCAAATAGGTAACTTTGTGTGTTAGCACTTGTCATAGTATTGGATAAGTTTTGTTGCATCCTTAAAGAGAGTCGCCCTGTAGTTCTTTTCAAGCTATGGTATTTGTGTCAAAATGTCCTCCATCTATGCCATCATGAGCCTCTTGCTACATATCCTCAATTTCATGCTCGTAAATGTACCTCGTAAAGAGACCTTCATGTTGTAGGTGATATGATTAATATGTGATCAATGGTAGGGTCGGAACTTAATCAAGAGGCATGTCGGTCAAGGTTTTTTGATTGGCCATTCTCATAGGCCTTGCTTAAGGATATGTACAATATCATTAGCCCAATGCCATATGAGATAAGCTTTAAAGAACTAAGCCTCCTAGTTAATGTAGAACAGATGGATGTCAAGAGTTGATTGTCAACTCTTGTGACATTATCATCCCACTTGTCACTTGAGATAAGTGATCATTAATGTAGTGTTATTTCCTTCACACGCTACAATACAAAAATCAAACTCTAATAATAATGAAAGCCATTTGTCAATGCATCCCATGTCATAGGGTTTATTTACAAAAGGTACAATAATGCCTAATGGTCAACAAAGAAAGTGAAATGAGTAGCATGGAGATAATGATGAAACTTCTTCAAAACATAAACCATAGCTAACCCTTCTCTTTTGGCAGTAAAGTAATTTATTTCAACTTAGTGAGCTATTGACTAGCAAAGCTCATAAGAAATTTCATATTGTGCTCACTGTTGATATAATATTGCTACAATAGCAATTTTGGAGGCTTCGATATGGACATGAAATGTTATTGTCAATTTAGTGCTTGTAAGAGAGGAGTACTCATAAAAGTAATGCTTTGTAGAGGAAGCTTAGAATCCCTTCATCCACTCCCATGTAATCAATAGCTTCTAGAGTGGTCATGCAATGCTAGCATAGTTTAGCATCAACAATACTAGATATTTTCCAAGGAATCCTTGCACCCCTTTTAGGTTGGTGGGTGGAGAAAGATTCATGATGGCTTTGATTTTAGCAATGTCAATTTTGTGATCCTTTTTTTGATACAATGTGGCCTAATATTATACCATGCTTAAGTGAGAACTGACACTTGAGTGGTTTCAAAGAAAGGTTATACTACTCGCATCGTTTAAGTCAGGATGTTTTGCCTAGTTACAAGTCATCGACAGTCACCTCAAGTCTCTTACATAGTATATCCTCAAAGATAGTGCACATGAGCCTTTGGAAGGTTGCTACTGCATTAGTCAATCCAAAGGTAATGAGAATATAAGTAAATATCCCCAATTAAGTGGCAAAGAAATTTTTTAATCTATCATCCAAGTGAACTTGCAGATGATTATATCCTAAAAACTTGTCTCAAAAGCTATAAGCTTCCTTCCATGCTACTTGTTTGATCATGTGATCGGTGTAGTAGAGGACAGTGATCTCTCTCTTGGTTGCACCATTTAGTTTCTTGTAATTGATGCATGCATACCCATTTTGTAAGCTCAATTTCTTAAATGATTCATGCTTTTAGTAACTTCTCGATCTCTTCTTAACATGATGGTCATATTAGGGTTCATTGGATAGGGTCATTGTTTGATAACCTTGGCATTGTCCTTTAAAGGAGGTGACCCAGTTAGAATAATTCCAAGAAAAAACATTCAAGTATTCCTTCCATAAGTTAAGCAATTGTTCTCCATCCTTCATATTGAGGTCTCCAACAATATAAACAAGCTTAGGAGACTCCCTAGGTGCTACAACATATACCTCTTTGACCTTTGTCAAGTCCCTCAATGGATTCATTAGATGTGCCTTTGTGCTTTTCACCCACCAGCAAAGACTCAACAACTACACTCTTCCAAGGCTATTCCACCCCATCAAATAGGCTTGTGTTATGCAAGATCCTCAGCTCGTGGTGGCCATGCTTCTGTAATCACATAGACACATTTAAATGTATTTGATGAGTTGTTGAATAGCCCCACCTAGAAATGGAGCAACTTGTAGCAAATCCTATTCGATTTCCATAACAGCCTCTTTGCCTCATTGATAAAGGAGCAAGGCATAGATGTTAAGGAAGTGAGTGATTGTGAGGACCATTGATTAGTTTAAGATAACCATAATTTTGACTATGATTCGATTGGCTAAAATACATAGATGGCCACACTATTGAGCAAATCTATATGGATCCCAAACACTCTTAGACTGAGAGCTTGCTCATTGATGCCAATCTCATGCAATTGAACTTAAAATTGGCACAACTTAAATAACATAAGGTCATGAACTACAAACAAATGGAGTACCACCTCAATATCTTTATTTAGGTCTTGAAGTATTCACAATCGAAGATGACCTAGTAAAAGTCATAGAGAACACCACAACTAGTTTTAATTTTGACATTGCTTGAAGTAGTGGCTATGACCCAAAATCCCCCAATCAACCCAACCTACCAAGTCACTAGACTTTCACTCCAACTGAGATAAAAATAGTTAAAACACAATAATCATAGTAGAAATTCAAGAAACCAAAGTAAAAAAAAACCCTCAAGTCCTTCCATTGAGATTTATGAAGTTCAAAAAGAGTGATTTCATAGGCTGACTGGTATTCCAACTCTTCTATGAATGCCTTCCAAGTTGGCAAGAATGTGCATCCAATCCTACTCATCCTCATGAGAGTGAATGTATCTTACCAATGGTCAAGAGGTTGTTCGAATCTCCACATAAGAGTGTTGAGATAGCATCCAAGTTGATTGATGAGGTTTTCCAAGACTCCATTGTGATGCAAACGGCCTCCTTCTTGTTCCTTATGAAGAATAAATTGTTGCCCCACAATCCTTGATGAGACGTGCATTATGTATCCATGGTCAAGCAAGCAATTAGTCATACTTTATCCATTAGTGAGACAATTAGATGAAAACGTATTGGTTCAATTGGTGAATTTCCCATGCTTGGAGTACATCTTGATTAACTAGGTTGATGCTAGCTCTAGTGTCTATGATTCCACAACAAATAGTTTACACAAGGTTTTGCATGGGGAGGATAGCATGTTGCTTTGACTCCTTCTCAGAATGTGTTAACCCTTAGAGCACATTGAGGTTAGTGTAATGTCCCCATTACTTAGTTTATTTTAATAAACAATGTGCATATACATTCCAAAAATTGATTTATGTTGAAAACAAAAGTACACATTTTTAAAACTAGCTCTAAATATGAAGATAATTGTTATTATTAATGAGGTATTATATCCCACTTCATGGAAGGAAGGCTTGGAAAGCCCTCCCAAAAAAAGCTTATTAAAACTATGTTTGTAGTATAGAATAACAAAAAGAACTAGCCTAGTGGATAGTCACTTGCAGTTAAGTGCACTTGGGTGACGACACTGCCGGGATAGGTGACCTCCTAGGAAGATTTTCCTACAAGCTAGTGGGAGCTTCTCATGCACAGTGAACGCCACCAACAAAGCCTTCGTAGCCTATTGCCAAGTATGCCAAGGCCAAGATGCCAAGATCTATGCCTTGGTTGCCGCCTTGGTCATGAGCCATGAAGTGATGCCCGCCCGATGACATGATGCACGGTGCTCACCCATATATTCGTAAATTTATCTTCGCGCTACAAAAATTGAGCCCTCTCTCTAACATCATCGATAATGCCATAAAAAATGCTAAAAGAAAGCATTCTCTCTTTATCATCGATGATGTCATCGAAAACTCTAAAAAGCAACCGTTCTCTCTTTATCCCCCTCCGATTACTACATGAACAGGGGCAGAGCATCACGTTAGGAAACACAACAACCCGTGCAAAAGTCTCTTTGCTGTTGATGCGACAAAGCTCTGCTGCAATCAGTCGAGCCTCTCTCTCTCTCCACACCTACGCGGAAGCACTACTCGAATCCATCAAGCTTCTTCCATGGCTCCCAAGAGATGTTGAGATGCTGGGCAAGGTCATGCTCAGAGAGCTCCTCAATGTGAGGAAGTAGTCGCTGCCAACCCGAAGGACCGGTTATTCCACAACAAACCAAGGTTGCAGCCATATCCCATAATCACGATGGATGGCTGAATGGAGATAATCAGTTAGTACATTAGAAAAGGATTACAATTAATTAGAACTTACTTAAACTTACAAAAACATGTCGGTATTATCAGCTAATTTTTAGGAAAGTATACAAAAATTGATGAGAGGGATAGATTCTATGCATCGCATACATTGACAAGTGTGTTAAAAATGTTCTGTGGTTATGACTGCTTTTGGATTTGTGAATGATGAATTATGTCTCTCATGATTCCGGGCTCGTATCAGCTGGATGAGTTGTGGATTGTGGTGGTTCGGGATGTTGGGGTCCCCAACCCAATGCTCCCTAACACTCTACGGAGTGTGGAAAAACTCACATGCGGGTGGGGGTCCTATGCTCTCGAGGCAGGTAGGTGTTTTTGGTTTTTGATCACTCGAGCACCTGAGAGGGCAAAGGACCGAGTGATAAGTGCCCCTTTTATGTATGAGGACTCCTGAGGCCTCAGAGAAGCTTAGAGGGGCTCTAAGCCAGTAAATTCCTTGTTGATCGCGGACCCACGGACAAAGTACGATTACATACAACCCAATCCCAAGGGATTAGAAGGTCCTATCCTAGGCTGGACGATGTCTTTCTGCGGAAAGACGGTTTTGTACCACTTTGTGGAGTGATGGTTCTCGATGTTACTATGAAATAAAGTATCTGATTTTCGAATTGTTTGATTGAGTTTAACGAACCCAATTTAACGGAGTAATAAAAGGAATTTGATTTTATATGTCCAAACAGCATGGTACTATGCTTTGCTAATTAGAAAACTAAGAAAACCCCATCAAGGAAAGTGGGAGGCTTCGATCCTGATGACGATCGAACGCCTATGGCTGGTGGGTTTCAATATCAATAGGATTAGTTACCAGGTTTAACACCATTTTAGGGGGCCGGAGCTGAGATTTTATCTTATGGGTAGGGCGATTGAGTTACACTCTCCCCCGTCTCTCACTCTCTTTGAACCAAGTGCGGTGTTAACCTCACTCTGCCTTTGATTGATTACAAAGTGGCCTTTCTTAGGTGGGCATTAGATTGCTATTAGGGGTGACTTGTCCAGGCTTCCCCTGTGAAGTAGAATTGAGATTTCCATGTTTGACTAAGTCCTAGATTTCCCATGGACTGGATGGTGATGTGGATGGATATGAATTTCGGTTAACTACTAAGAGGACTCCTCTAGGTTTGTTGGAGGAGGCACCTCACACATGGTATTAGAGCCTAGGTTTCAAAAGAGCTTCTAGTGTAAGGTTAAGTAGTCAATGTATAAAAGGAATCAATAAAATAACCAAACTTGTTTGAAGAAAAGTCATGGTATAGAGAGATTTCTAGCCAAGGAATAGGTCACATATGGAGGATTTGATGGGTTGAACAACTAAGGATAGTTAAGATATCCCTTTTGTTCAGTGCCTTTGCTAAACGGTTACTAGACATTGGGAATGAGCCTATACTTGAAACCTTGTGGGTATATCAGAAAGTGCTACAAAAAGTACCACATGAGAGAGTTGTTCTAGTGTCAAGAAGGCTTTATTTTGGCATGGGATGTTTTGGTTACCCCCAAGAGCCACCATATTATGTTGTTTGCCATGTATATGAGAAACCACCAAGATATGAGAGTATAGACCCTGATACTTTTCATGAGGAAAGGATCCATGAGATGGTGTGTTGCTAGATCATAATATGATCAATACATATTTGTAAATACTTTTAATAAATACAAAGTCTCAAAGAGCGTGAGTTATGAGCTTATGATGATAGTTGAGTGCTAATGATGATGTACACTTTATGTGATTGATTTTTGAGATCATGTATTCTATTTCTTGCTAGCTCAACATGTTGAAATTAAGAGAGAGCATAATGGCTATCTTAGAGAAGACTCGTCTATGGAGTTGTTTAAGCTTACAAAGGGGCTACAACTGGAGCCCAAATTTGGGGGCGGGACGACCCTTACTTGTACTTAGACCCAACTTTGTGTACGAAGATGTGAAAGTCCATCTCAAGTTGCTGAAATGGCTTGAAAAACTAAAACTACTTTGATGTCTCTTATTTGAAAGACAAAGGGTTAATGATACTGTGACAATTAATGGGGAGACAATGACCCTACATCGTTGGGTGTGTGACCAATATACAAAAGTTATTTCTCCTGATAGGATCGCCCTTACTGAGAGTGTAAAGTCAAAAAAATTATGAGCTTCCAGAATATCCCAATCTCCCAAAATCTTATCGATTTCTAGAAACAAAGGCCAAACCACATTGTTTTGTAACAAAGAAGTTATGGTGGTAATCAAAATCACCAACTGGTGAGAATTAATGAAACATACAAGGAACTCCAAGAGAAGAAGTTTCTTCTCAAGCAGACACCACCACCTAGGTTTAGTGGTGAAGGACCCAAGATGGAGTAAGATGCAGAAGCTTGGATTGAGGCTTTGGATGACTTCTTCCTAGCCGCTGAAACTACTACTGTGCAAATCAATCCGTGACTGCTCGTCTTCATCTTGCTGGCAAAGCTAAGCTTTGGTGGAAACAATTTTGCTGAGATAAAGGGGTAATAGAAGCTTCCCAAACTTAGGAGCTGATCAAAGAAGTTGTGAAAGGACGTTATCTTTCCCCTTCTTTTGAATCAATCAAGATGAATGAGTTCTACAACATATGATAATTAAACCTAACCTTGGAAGGATACTATTCTAAGTTTGGGAGTCTGCGCAAATATATACCCCCAATGACAACATCTCAACAAATTGCAAGGTTCTTCCAAGGACTAAATACACCCTTGGATACTCACCTTGAATCAATGAGACCAATGACTCTTGAAGATGCTCTTATGCGAGCAAAGCCTATGACCAAGGAAATCACTTGAAATGGCCAAAGAAACTGCCCAATAAACAACTATGGAAGGGGCTACCCAAACCGTGGTGTCGACATGGCCAATGCTAGAGGGAATGGTAGAGCTAACACAATTACCTAAGGACCAAATGGGATAGGCAACATGCAATGCTACCAGTGTGGAAGGACTAGACACCTAAGGGAAAATTGTCCTAACCGCCCTCAAAATCCTAACCCAAACCAGGTTGGTGGAAGAGGTTGAGGGAATGACAATAACCTAGGATGTGGATGTGGAAGAACAGCTGGTGCCCAGGTAAATACCATGATTGGGTAGCTTGACGAATGCACCTTAGGTAAAGAAATTGAAAGAGGATCCATTCATGCTACCATGGAAAGGAAAAGAGCGGATCACCAATGTTCAATAATTCAATCTCCAGCTACTTACAAGGGTACATTGTTTATAATCTTGATTGATTGTGGTAGCACACATTCCTTTCTTACACCCAAAACAATTAAAAGATTGCATCTAGAATCCATGCGTACAAGGAAAATGATAGTAGAATTGGCTAGTGGGAAGGAAATCACCTCAACTGAAACAGTAGGGAAACTTCAATTTGAGTTAGATAGCCATACAACTGAAGTAGAATTCTGAATCCTACCACTAGGATCCTATGATTGCATTCTGGGAATGGATTGGATCAAGAAGAACAAAGGCGAGATTCTATGTGCTGAAGAGGAAATAATATTTCAAGACTTAGAAGGAGAAACCATAAAGGCATGTGGAAAAGCTAGAAGAACTAGAGTACAACTAGCTAAGGCAAGCCGACTCAGGAAAGGATTGAAGAAAGGTCAACCAATCTACATGATCTAGTTGAATAAGGTTAAAAAGACTAATGAAGGCACTCTACCCTCCTGGATCAATGACTTTGAGGATGTCTTTCTAGAAGAATTGATTCAACTGCCTCCAAATCGTGAGGTTGATCATGAAATAGCATTGGTTCCTAAAACCAGTATCAAAATGACCATACAAAATGTCTATTCCTAAAGCTATTGAGAGACCAAAAGGGTACATATTTGGGGAAAATGAGAAGAAGGAGAGCTGAAGGGGGTTGAGGCCGACAAGCAAGGGGGTAGGAGTGGCAAGAACCTTGTAAAGAAGGGGTTTAATAGCTAGGAGACCAGGGGGGAGCTCATTTGAAACCCTGGTTATTTGAGAGAGAGAGAGAGAGAGAGAGAGAGAGAGAGAGAGAGAGAGAGAGAGAGAGAGAGAGAGAGAGAGAGAGAGAGAGAGAGAGAGAGAGAGAGAGAGAGAGAGATATATATATATATATATATATATATATATAGAGATATATATATATATATATATAGATTCATTGTGTGGGCCCGCTTCAATCGCAACGTCAACAAGTTCGTTGCTGACTACAGGTATACCCACACCTTCTCCTTTATGCATAAGTAGGATTTAGAGGTGCTCGACTAGTGTGAAGGCCACAATCACTCGACACGGTGAATTTTGCGTTGACTCGAAAAAAAAACGCATCGTGTTCGGCCCATTTGAGTGACGAGGATTCTGGGCCGAGTCCCAGAATCGGCCCTCGGCTTACTCCCATTTGGCCATTCGGCCCAATCGACTCAGATAGTTGGAAACTCGGCCTTTGGCCCACTCGACTCGGATACGTCAAAATTCGGCCATTTGGCCCAATCGACTTGGATAATTGGGAACTCGGCCCTCGACCCACTCAACTTGGACACATCAAAATTTGTCCCTCGGCCCTAGCCCATCCTGTATTTGTCCCTCGGCCCAATTGACTCGGACACCCACCACTCGGCCTATCCAAATCAACCACTCGGCCTATCCAAATCAACCACTCGGCCCTTGTAATTCGGACCTGTTGGGCCAAGTTTGAGTTTTCCAATTTTTTTTTGAAAATTAGACTAGACCACCTAGACATTGGCTATTCAAACATCCGAAGACTATACAGACACTCGAGAAGCCTTTGTGGTACAAGGAACAAAGGGATCAGTGAGACTCGAGAATAGAGGCGACACTAGTCGACTATCTAGCGATCTAACTTGGCAGTAGCATCGAGTGGAGTCTTCGAGCACTAATGAATCATGACTAAGTGGAGGGAATAGCATAGAACCCTATAAACTCGCGGGGACAGCCAAAAATTGCGGCAAAAAATCGAGTGTACAAGCCTATCAGACCAAACCCATGACGAGAGTGCTAGAGTCGACTAGGCACTTGTTTTCTCACTCACTTTGATTTCTAGCCCTCAAAGCACAATCGAGAAGAGCTAAAAGCCTGATTTCACATAGTGCACAGAAAAGAGCGCACACACACACACACACACACACACACACACACACACACACACACACACACACACACACACACACACACACACACATACACAGAGTGAGGGTAAGTTGAAGACTGGTTGTAATTAATAAGGAACACACCCAAACTTAAGAACTTGAAGGAACCCACAAGTAAGAGAAGACCCACAAAGACATAGAAGGGTGATCGAATCCCCAAAAGTAGGACCAAGCAAAGGACACAACCAAAAATCCGAACACAATAAGGATAGACAATATCGTGGAAGTGGATCTGCCCGGCCTTATCAACTTAATCAACAACTTGGCAGAACAGGAAGCCTTGGACATGGAAGAGGGTAGCTCAGGCCATGGGAGCAACGAGGAGCTTTACCTAGGAGACTGTCTTGATGCTGTCCAATAGTTAATGAAGAAATACGATGCTCAAAACCTAGCTAGAGTATCGTGGTAGACTTGTAGAGGACGTCATAATAGATTGAGGAGGAGAGGAAACTGGCATGTAGGGCTTTGTAAGGCCTTGCTGGTACAACCAGGATCAACAAACTAGGAACTTATGCCAGAGCTTAGAAATGTGAGAGATCCAGAGAGTGCTAGCACTAGTAGGTAGAAATTAGTCAGAGAGAGAGAGAGAGCACTAGAAGGAGACCTCACGTTGAGCAAGCTCTTGACGAACCGACTGTTAAATAATACGGTTGTAGAACAAAGCACTGCAGCAGTGGCAACATTGCTACTGATAGGGTTTGGAGTTAACCAAGGCTCCAAGAGTTAATAAAAAATCCCTGTGGTAGCAAAGCAGCTGGACAAGTACCAAGCAACCGACGACCTATATAGCTTTGTGGAGTAGTTTGAGCAAGTCTGCGAGGCCAATGGCCTCACTGATCCTACTCAACGTTCCCAAGCCTTCAGACTATGCTCAGGTGATAAGGGTATGGTACACAAGTCTGTTGAGATATCAAGCTCCACTCGTGATATGCCAGGGTGACCATTGTGCATTTATGTCACCGACTTGTTAGCTGCAGATGCGATTGGTACACCGCCCATGAATAATAGCTAGATGATAGCTATCCTTATCTACTCTAGTTTGTGGCTCAGTTAGTATGCCACCTTAGTTAGTTGAGTTTGGTTTGAGACCCATATATAGGGTTCTTCTATTTCTCTGTACTAGAGTTCTTTTGGCTTACACAACTAAGAAGAGGAAAACTGTTTTCAGCCTCCACCTTTGTGTGTATTCCCCCATTGTGTAAGTGAGAAAGCTACAAGTGAGACTCCTTCCTTCTCTTCCACAATCTTGACATGGTATTAGAGCTTGGTTCATGGTAAGGAGCTCAAGAAAGCAAACCAAGTTCGCGGTGTTCTGGTAAGAGGACCAGTGTTGCTTTCATTTTTCGAGTTTGGGAGCAAGTCTCTGCAGTAGCTAGCACAGCCGGGAAGTGCAAGAGTGCATTGTCTCAGATTGAGACGCCCTTCGCGGTGTAGAAGGAGGGCAGTATATGATGCGGATAAGGGCTTTAGCCCTTAGTTGCCCTATTTTTTTGATTCGAGGCCATTTCGGGGCCTGTTTTGGAGGCGGAAGTTTTCTGCACGCACTCAGGAAAAGGCCCTGTGTTTTGCTGTGCGACCATTGTTCTACAGGTCAGTGAAAAGTTACCATAGAAATTGCATCGTATGCCTGTGCACAAAGACATTGGGAGTTATAGAATCATCCTTGTTGCCTGTTGATGCAAAATCGTCACTAGGAAGTGACTGTGTGGTCAAATACCACTTTCGTTAGTTTTGCAGATTTGCCCTTGTGAGGCTGAAGCTGTGTTTTTACAACTACTTTCTCTTTGCACATTGTGCAACTCTTGCTTGAGCTGCATTTTCCTGGCTTGCGTATTTGTGCTATGCATTTTTGACAAAGTATCCCACGCCTCCTTTGGCGTACTTGCATCTTGAATATGCACAATCATAGAGTCTGAAATACTGATAGACAACCAGTACATAACTTTTCTAGCTCTTTCATGCCATCCTTTAAATGCCTGCATTTGCTGTTGATTGGGAACATCAGGAAGAACTGGTTCTTCTTCATTTCCTGCAACAAATTCCCAATATCCTTTTCCCATAAGGAAATTTGTCATTCTAAACTTCCATGCTTAGAAGTTGTTCTTGTCAAGCTTTTCAGTGACAATCTGTGAAAGAGAATCAGACGCCATTATAGAACACTGCACAAAATTCTGTAACTGCAGAGAAGCCATTGGAATTAATCCACTCTGATGTGTGGACTACTAAAGCTGCATCTATTGGAGGCTGTCATTATTTTGTCACTTTTATTGATGACTATAGCAGAAAAATTTAGGTGTATTTTATGAAAAAGAAATGTGAAGTGTTTGGGTATTTCAAAACTCTTAAAGCTATGGTTGAAAAAGAAATAGGCCTGCAAATAAAATGCCTAAGGTCAGATGGAGGGGGAGAGTACCTCTCAAATGAGTTTGCAAGGTTCTTGCAGGAGCATGGCATAAAGTAGCAATACTCATGTAGTCACACCCCACAACAAAATGGAATTGCAGAAAGAAAAAACATGCATATTGGAGAGGTATCTCATGCCATGCTCAATGAAAAAGACCTGCCAGTTTTTTACTGGGCTAAGGCAGTTGCTAAGCAGTCTACAAAATGAACAGGACTCCTACTGCAGCAATACATGGCATGACTCTAGAGGAGAGGTATACTGGTAGGAAACCAGACATTTCTCATTTGAAAATTTTTGGTTGCATTGCCTATGTTCATGTGCTAGATGAGTTGAGATTCAAATTGGATCCAAAAGCTGAGAAGTACATCTTTATTGGTTACTATCTGTAGAGAAAGGGTATAGATGCTATAACCCTTCTACTCGTAAGTTTACAGTGAGTAGAGATGTTGCTTTTGATGAGATGAGTAGTTGGTATAAACCAGTAAATGTGATTGATAATGTAGATGCACAAAATGGTAATGCTACACAAAATTCACAGGAGCAGTCAAAAGATATTAGTGGATCTGGAGTGTCCTCTAGCAGTGGTTCACATTTTTCGCCATGGATAGACAGATTGAGATCAGGAGAATCTTCTCAAAGCAATGCAGATAGTGGTATGCAGGTTTCACGAAAAGGAAAAGAGAAGGTAGATCAGTCCATGTTTGGTGTGAATGTAGGTCACTCTTATGTGGATGGTGAATCTAGTGGCTTAGAACAAAGCATTGATGATGAGTTGGGTATTCCTTCTATTGTTACACCTGGAGTAAGAAAGACCAGGGATATTTTGAGAGCAATGGGAGTGAACCTACTTTGCACAGGTCTACCAGAGCTAGGTATCCTGTGGATAGGCTGAAATATGATGGATTTACAGCCATTCACTATGCCTATATGGTCAAAATGATATAGAAACCAGAACCCACTTCTTTTGACCAAGCCATGGGAAAAAAAAAATGGGAGAAAGCCATGGATGAAGAAATGGATGCCTTGGAAGCAAATGCTACATGGGAATCGGTACCTTTGCCTAAAGATAAGAATGCAATTGGTTGTAAGTGGGTTTATAAGGTGAAGCACAATGCAGATGGTTCTGTGAATAGATACAAGGCAAGATTAGTAGTCAAGGGGTATGCACAAATATATGGCATTGATTATGAAGAAACATTCAGTCCGGTTGTAAGGACGGCAACCGTAAGAGTAGTCATTGCTATGGCTGCATCAAAGGGATGGTCTTTACATCAGATGGATGTAAAGAATGCCTTCTTGCATGGTGATTTGCAAGAAGAGGTCTATATGGAGCAGCCACCAGGTTATGTGCATGCTGTTCATCCTGAGTTTGTTTGCAGGTTGAAGAAAGCCTTGTATGGCTTGAAGCAAGCACCTAGAGCATGGTCTGACAAGATAGGACAGTATCTTGTCACTATTGGCTTTCAGATTTCCAAGGCAGATTTCTCACTTTATGTGAGAAAAACAGAGAAAGGTATTATGCTACTTGTCATTTATGTTGATGATTTGATTATGACAGGTGATAGTGATGAAGATATCCTTCATGTGAAAATGCTATTGAAGCAGAAGTTTGAGATGAAGGATTTGGGAGAGCTGCGTTATTTCTTGGGTATTGAGGTGATTAGATCACCAAGTGGGATACGGCTCTTGCAGAGGCAGTATGGATTGGACATGTTGTCCAAATATGGGATGACAGGCTGTAAGCCTATTTTAGTTCCTTTGGAGCAGAATGTGAAGCTGAGTGCAGATGCAGGTGAGCTTCTCGAAGACCCTACTATGTACAGACACATAGTAGGAAGTTTGATTTTTATGACTATTACCAGGCCAGATTTGAGCTAGGCTGTTGGATTGGTAAGTCAATTTATGCAGGCTCCAAGGAAACTGCATTTGGATGCGGCTAGACGCATACTCAGGTATGTGAAGTCCACATTGCAGTATGGACTATTTTATGAGACTGGGGTTCAGATATAGTTGTATGGATACACTGATGCTGATTGGGATGGTAGTATTTCTGATAGACGATCTACCAGTGGATATGTGTTCTCTTTTGGGAGTGCTGCGGTCACTTGGAGCAGCAAGAAACAACCTACAGTTGCCTTGTCGAGCACAGAGGCTGAGTACAGGGGTACAACAATGGCTGCATGTGAGGTAGCTTGGTTGCATAAGCTACTTTATGATATGTATCAGCCTACAGATGGGCCAGTTGTCATTTATTGTGACAACATGAGCAGTATACACTTGGCAAATAACCCTGTCTATCATGCTAGAACAAAGCACATTGAGATGCATTATCACTATGTGCAGGAGACGGTTTTACTAGGTCTTATTGATCTAGTTTATGTCAGCACAGAGGATCATGTAGCTGACATATTCACGAAGGCATTGGGCGCAGAGGAGCTGCGCAAGTTCAGAGACCTACTTGGTGTGCAGGAATTGGGATTGAGCTCGAGGGGGAGTGTTGAGATATCGAGCTCCACTTGTGATATGCCAGGGTGACCGTTGTGCATTTATGTCATCAACTTGTTAGTTGCAGATGCGGTTGGTACACCGCCCATGAATAATAGCTAGATGACAACTATCCTTATCTACTCTAGTTCGTGGCTCAGTTAGTATGCCACCTTAGTTAGTTGAGTTTGGTTTGAGACCCATATATAGGGTTCTTCTATTTCTCTGTACTAGAGTTCTTTTGGCTTACACAACTAAGAAGAGGAAAAGTTTTTCAGCCTCCACCTTTGTGTGTATTCCCCCATTGTGTAAGTGAGAAAGCTACAAGTGAGACTCCTTCCTTCTCTCCCACAATCTTGACAAAGTCTAGATGCTACGGAGCATGCCAATTTCAATGGCTTGAAAAATCTCTTCATTAAGAGATTTTCCAAACCTAGGTACTCTGATAACTTGCTAGTGTGACTCATAAATGTCAAGCAAAGAGAGAAAGAGGACATTCAAGATATGTAACCCATGTGAGGAGTCTCTTCAAGAGAATCCCAATGGTTGAGAAACCATAACCAAAAGAGTGGTATCCACGGTATTCATCAGCGATATACAAAGTGAAGAGCTCTACAAAGCCTTGGCCAACAACTTGGGCCTGCAGCAAGATGCATTGGCAAGGGTCTTTGAGGAAGCTATTAGAGTGGACGACCAACTCAAGGAAAGAAGCTCTAGAGGCTTGAATCGAGAAGAACCTAGTGCCAAGGGTTCTAAGAGGGCCTCAACACCGAGTGAGAGAGCATGCCCAAGTGTGCAGGACAAAGGGAAGGGCACTAAATCGGGAGGACAAGAGCTAGCAGAAATTAGGATGGACATAACCAAATTATAGAAGATGATGATACGACCAATGCACCCACATGTCCAATGTGTGCATTGTGGTAGAAATCACTTGCTAGCTGAGTGTCAGGACCGTAGCTCACAACCTTGCACTAATTGTGGTAGGTTTGGCCATGACACCATGCATTGTTGATTACCTCGGAGACTCCCATACCCGCAGCCTTACGGTCAGCCCTACCTTGCAAACATGCCATCGGACTTCTTTGGAAGGCAAGTCTCATTGGCTCTCCTAGCACCTAATGATGCTAAAGTGACCATCCCTAGGATGGAAATAAATCCTATAGGTATCTCTAGACCGCCTTGACCCTATGTGACCCATCCACCTAGTGATACTCCAGTCCACTATGTGGATGAGCTGAGCAACAATGATCCTTATGTAAACCCATATGTGTCATATGAGGAAGGCAACACTAACTTCATGGACTATCAACCAGTACTGGTGATGATATTAGGTAGAGGAAGAGGTAGAGACCTAGGAGGGCAAACCCAAGAGCCTTGGACTTGCGGATACCTCATATTTCTTCACGTTGCCCAGAGAGGGAGCAAGAAAATAGAGATAAGGTGGACCTGAGATGCGCTAAGTGTGGAATCACTCATCTCTTTGTCGATTTCCCTAGGCGAAGGTCATCCTCTAGTTCGGCAAACAAGCCATCGGTTCTCTTGGGATTATTCAGTGTCGAGACACTCGATGGGGAGGCCGCACCTATCCCATTGCATGGCATGACCTACGCACAAACGAAGCATGCCGGCATATAATTGCTAGAGCCTAGCAACCTTGACACAACCTCAGTTGGAAAGAAGAGTCAGAGACAAAGAAAGAAGAGACCAGACACTAAGGTCACCCTCAAAACCGAAAGTGCCATGACATTGCCAGTTGGAGGGAAAGTCATTGACGTAGAAGAAGAAACATTCGGCTCCTTAGATGACTGAAAAGGGAAGTGCTAAGGTCGAGGAGTACCCCAACCCGAAGCACCAACTCGAAGCTATCAAGAAGGTGAAAGAATGGGTGAAGGAGGCATAGAAGCACCTAAAGGACGTTGAGCCCATACTAGAAGACAAGATCAATGATCTCTCAAGCATAAGCACCCCAATCTCTCTTCAACGACCAAAATCAAGGGAGGCAATGGCACCACAAGCTGGGCTACCTATAAAAAGTCTAAATGCTCTGGGCTAGCAAACCAGTCAAGGCCATTGGCCAAGAATCGTAGATTTAGGAGAGAGGCAAGCGATTAGCAACCTCCTCACTCAATACACTAGTGACCACCCCTGTAACTCTATGCTTAGGCGACCTGCTTAGGTAGCATCCAACGCTATGGCTAGAGCTGAAATAGTGGGTTGAAGAACCAAATGAGCAAATTACCACAGACTTGCCTCAGCCCGCCGACGTAGAAACTTAAATACCAAGTCTGATGGTGCATTCCATGCCTAAATCCTTGCATGTCAATGATTTTTGGGAAGGCACGGAAATGCATGCAGACTTGCCAATCCTAGCTCTAGGGGATGTCACAAGAAAGGGGATTGTAGACGTAGGGGCAGGAGTGAGTGTGCTAAACTATGCAATACTCCAAACTTGGGGTAACACACCAGTTGAGACTGCTAGGTTTAACATCACTCTGGCTAACGGAATGAAGGTGAAACCATATGGAGTGTTGAAAAATTGGCTAGTAAAGATTGCAAGAATCCAATTCTTGATTGACTTTATAGTCATAAAGGAAGTGGACTACGACATCCTGCTAGGCCGACCATGGATGCGCAACACAAGAGTCGTAGAAGACTGGCGCAACGGTCTTATCTTCTTAGGCAATCAAACATACGCTGTAAGGGTAGGGATGGATACTTGGAAGACTACGCCAGTCAACCTAGATGCCATCTCCACCATGCTGAAGGGCAACGGACAGACTAGGGGATCCTATGGACCCCTTACCAAGTATATCCCATGTCTTGAGGATGAGCGAGACTGGATGCATGTCCTTGCTACCATCGATCTACTGCTCTCAGACATTGAGGAGTGTGAACACGCCATCAAGGCAACTGGTAAGCTCAAGGACACACCTTCAGTGCAAGTCTGCATGAGGACCGAGAGCCTACATGGAAGACCCAATCATGTTGCATTCCGAGTCCCAAACAATAGATGAGAGATCCTAGAGATTCTACGGTACTTGATTGACAAAGAGGATGACATAGTTCAAGTGCTTTAGCATGGATTGCTAGAATGATCGATAGAAAAAGCCCGACCTAGGTGACTCATCCTAAAAATCCAACCATATCAGTTGATAGCATGCCAACTTTACAGACTGAGGCAAGATAAGTTACTGTGTAGATGCATGTGTGAGCATGAGATGCACGACGTGCTAACATAGGCACACAACGGAATTGCAGGGGGACATTTCAGTGGGAGATGGGACAGTCCGCAAGGTGTTGCAATCCGAGTTGTGGTGGCACACCCTCTTCCAAGATGTGGCAATTTTTGAAGCACTGTGACGAGTGCCAAAGGACTAAAGTTCTGATTCGTAAGGATCACATGGAGCTAACCCCAGTTATCACACAACAACCCTTCGAGAAATGGGGGATTAACTTGATCAGACCCATTAGTCTTGTAGCATAGTATTCACAAGCCAAATACATCATTGTGGCTACCGATTATTTGATAAAATGGGTAGAAGCATGAGCTACGAGAAAGAATGATGCTTGTACCACTACTAAGTTCCTATGGGAGCAAGTGATCTCACGATTTGGCTGCCCCATCGAACTAGCTAGCAACCAAGGCACACATTTCATCAAGGAAGTGATAGCTCACCTCCTGTCCTCCTTCCTAATCATCCATTGGAAATCCTCGCCTTATCACCCACAGGCAAACGGTCAAGCCAAATCAACAAATAAAATCCTAGTAAATGTCCTGACCAAGGTCGTCTCTGCTTCATGCAGTGATTGGGATAACAAGCTGATGGTGGCCTTGTGGGCCTACTGCACGGCTTACAAGACGGCTATAGGATAGACCCCTTTCGATTGACATACAATACAGAGGCAATTCTTCCCTTGGAATTCTTTGTACCAAGCCTCAGGATAGCCCTTCAAGAAAAATGGGATGGAAAAGGGGCATGAACGGAGTGCTTGATTGAACTTGAATGCTTAATAGAAACTCGGCTTCCAGCCACCCATGCGCTCATATGCAAGAAGGCAAGACACAAAAGCTGGTTTGACAAGCATGTCAAGTAGCACAACTTTGAATAGGGTGACCTAGTACTGCTATACTAAGTTAAAGGACATTAGCAAAAGCTGAAGTTTCGGGGGCTAGGACCTTTTAAGGTTCGAATCATCAGCCGAACTGGAAACATAAAACTAGAAACCCTAGAAGGTGAGGACATATGCTTCTTCAATGGCAACCGCATAAAGAAGTATTTCCCTCCCATGCACCCATTGCATGAGCCTCTAATGCTGGCACCCCCTATCGATGTATGAGTAGCTACTATCATTGAGGTGAACAGTGAGGATGAGGAAGCAATACCACCAGCTTACCTATGCATGATGGTCACTGCTAAACACAAATGCACCATCAACACATTGGTCGATGAGGGAGATGATTTTAGTATCTTGACTCATGACCATTGGACCCAAATTGGCAAACCGCAGTTGCAGTCCATTAATTCTAATCTCACCCCTTATGGATGCCAACCCTACACGCTTTTGGGAAAGTGCAAGGTGGTAGTTTCTATCGAGTCTAAAAGCGTGTTGATAATCTTCTATGTGTTGCCCAACACTAAGAATGCAAGCACGTAATCACTGTTGGGACGAACTTTCAAGAAGCAAGCTCATTGTAATGTCGACTATGAGTCGCAGCGTATCCACTTAGCAATGGGAAATGTTCGCATTTCAGCAAGGGCGGCGCAACTTTTTCCAAGTCCGCAAAGTCATTGGTAGAGAAATGCATTGCCAAGTTTGAGGGGGATCGTGACTTGTCACCACCTACCAAGCCGCGATGCTAGCAACCCACTACTAGAACCAATACTGAAGCTCATGAACCCCAAATCAAATGGGTACCTAAATAGAGAACGCCACCTAGGAATAGAAACCCATGGCCTCGCAAGGCTAATGATCCATGCCCAAAACCTAGGAAGCCAAGATGAAACTATAAACATCGACATACAAGCTGCAATGGGTCCCCAAAGCCTTGTTGCAAGCATAAGGCTACTATGCGGGTAACACTTGGATTTGGCTGCCTAAAGACAAAACAACCAAGGGCCCTACTCAAACGTCACCCTTAATCTTGACCACAAAAAATCATGCCGGAGACACTCAAACCACAAGAGAATCCGACCGCTAAGTCCATAGAACCTCCAAAGCCTAGCTCAGTAGGGCCTGAACTAGTCTATCGCCCAAAACCGCAGCCTGCTACTAATGAACCGCCCAAAAATAATCCCAATGGTACCCCTCAAACCTCAAAAGTGCCTAGTAGCATGTCAAATGCAACTACCACCAAACCCATTGAACGTGAGGCCAAGCTCCAACCTAAAGAGCAAACCAAGATGTAACTATTAGCTGTTGCTGAACTCTCTAGTCTTGTCAAGCCTCAACTACCCACCGGCATTCGACCCTCTTATGAGTGACGAGATCAATGGCCGCGGACTTAGCTAAAAATACAGGGGATGACTTGATTGCTTGCCTTCGATGCTTGGACGCTACTTTCATGACCTTGGCTAAAAGCTACGATCGACTAGACTTAGGCCTCTTGGGAGAACCTATAGCAACGAAAGTACGAACACTCCCTTGCTCTTGAGAGGAGTCGGAATTTGTGTTTGTTAAGGCTTCTGAAGCAGCTCAGGAGTTAATTGCAACTGAGATATCCCAGGAGCAAGCAATCAAGGAGTGTCTCATTTCAATGTATAACAAGAATACAATCATGACCACAAACCAAGAAATCGAGAAGTTGAAACAGCTTACCGACCACGACTCCTCCTTCTTGTAGAAATGGTACACTTTATGCTTGCAATGGGAGCTAGCGGGATACCAAATAATGACCAATGCTAAACAATGACACACAATCAAGGAATTTGAATATGACCCAACCTATGTCGCTCCAACTTCCTATAGGGTGTTGACTTCCATTCGTAACCCGACCCCTGTAAGAACACATTAAGGGACATCCTTATTTAGATCACATCCTTACTACAGAGTTGCATGTTGCTAGTTAAGTGGACTCCATTGAATTCTTGCTTAACGTCCTCACTTACATTACACATGTAGGCATCCAACCTTTCGACATAGATAGTTATGCTAATTTTGAGTATAATCCGAATTTCTACTCCTGGCTCATGCAAAGGTAAAGCCCTAAGATTATGTGCTGAACGCACTTCATCCTCTAACCCTTTAATCCTAGGAAGGATTCTTCTCAATTCAAAGAGGGGGGAGGCAAGGTGAATCAAACCAAACACATAAGAAAAACCATAAAGGAAGATCACACATGAGGAACCTCAATGATAGGACGAAGCAACTTGTGACTGAGGAGTTGACAATAAAATTTGAAAGCAATAGACTTAGACTGCTTGGAGGAAAAAGTCTAATTCTATACTAAAAACAATTTAATATGCCAAGCATGATGTCTTTGCTTTCAGTAAGTAACCATTTGCACTAATGGCAAACCATGGCTTATGACATGAGCTGAAGATGTTGCAGCAAGACCGAGCCCATCACCTACCCTTCACGGAAGAGGAAAGAATGAAGTGCAGTCTCTCCCTTGAAACCAGCTCAGGTTTAGGAGCTGTGTGGTGCCCACCCATCGGCGTTCCAGGCACTCTTTTAGCGGTCTATTGAGAAACAAATCTAAGTGTCGCTGCCCGGCACTCCCAAGGAATGTTCCGAGTTTTGTCGCCTAGGGTTTCTCGAATCCGCCTCGCAACGGAACGTTCACGACCGAACCCACTAGGATCGACCTGAAATTCGGGTTCCTAGTTGTCAAGGTCTCCTATTAGCATTCTAGCATCAGGTTTTGGACATCCTACTTTACGCAGAGATACCCAACCCGAAGCAGATCTATACCGCACTTGGTTCAAAGAGAATGGGAAACGAGAGGGATGCGTTGCTCAATCTCTCTGCCCATAGGGCATAGTCCCATTCCGGTCCCCTAAAACGGCATGAATCGGGTTCTAACCTATCAATACCTAAAGGTCGAATGACGATAAAAACTTGTGAGAAGCCTCCCAGTTCTCTGGGACCACCCTGCCATAGGACGGACCCGTTGGGGGTTCCGCCCACCTGCTTCCCTTAATAGCTTTAGTTTTCTAATTAGGTCCTACCACATTTATGTTGTTGAGATGACAAGCTCAACACATGCGGACATTGATGATGGACCGCCTGGTTAGATGGGTTCACATGTCTACACTTAGCACGTCGGTGGTCATTATGACTCTCACATGGCCACTGACTCATTACTTATTATATTCAGGTTGTTACACCTATTTACAGCTGGCATAGTTATAGCGCCAGTCGACTAGTGTAGTCGGTTATACATTGTTTGACTTAGTAGGCTACTTTCCTTTTATGTTGTATCTTATCTATACTTTGAGTACATTGTAAAGAGTGTGGAAGAAGAAGAAGAAATCAGCAAGAAAACGTTTTGGCCTCCATCTCTCTTCTTGTCTCTTGAGTGAGCTTCTCCTTGTGCATTCTGTGTGTGTTCGGCACAGCATCTTGAGCAACCCCCTCCACCACGCGATTCTTGACATGGTATCAGAGCCGCGCCATTGAGAGAGGCTGATTTCGAAGGTTGAAGCAAAGGAGAAGAAGCAAGGTTCGAGCAAGCAAGCCACGGGTAAGAAGCTCTCCCATCCTTCAACTCTTTCTCTTCGATAGTGCCTGTGGAGGCACTGGAAGCAGGGCAGAGCAAAAATCTCAGATTGCAGTGAGATTTGGTGTGCACGAAGAGCACTGTGTAATCTGCAGATAAGCCCTTTAGGGCTTGCCGCAGTTATTTTGGGCATCTGAGGCCGTTTCAGGGCCCGTTTTAGAGCCGCAAGGTTGCGGACAGCAGTTTCAGGGTACGCTGTGACTTCGACTGTATTGATCGAAAGTGGGTGCGCAGGTTACAGATTTCAGATCTGTAAGTTCAAAGGTGTTTACCAGTGAGTAAACACAAGGTTTATCTGCAAACAGGTTGCAGATTGCATGTATTGTTGAGCAGACAGTTAAAAAGGCTGTCTGGTGTATTGCTGTGCACTACAGGTCCAGGGTTGCAGAAGATTTACTTGCTGTTGGTATTAATTTTGTGATAATGGCAGAGAATAGTGGAAGCCCTATCATTGAGAAGCTCGACAAGAACAACTACCCTTCATGGAAGTTCCGTGTCACGAACTTCCTTATTGGAAAAGGCCTCTACGAGTTTGTTTCAGGTGAAGAAAAGAAACCAGAGATGAGTGATCCTCCAACTGCAGAAGAGACAAAGGCACGGAAGGAATGGAATGCAAAGGATAAAAAGGTCATGTATTGGTTGTCTGCAGTAATTGACAATAATATGCTGGGACACATTAGAAATGCAGAGAATTCATATGCAGCTTGGACCATACTTGAAAGTATGTTTTCTGTAAATACAAAGGCACGAAAGATTCAACTCAAGCAAGAGTTGAATACATTAAAGAAAGGGAAGATGTCTATCAATGAGTATGCACTGAAGGTAAGAAGCATTGCAGATGCATTGGCAGCGATTGATGCAATGCCCGATGATGATGATTTGGTGTCGTCTACCTTGGGTGGACTTAACAATGAAAAGGCTTGGAAGTCTTTTGTAACTTCTGTATATGTCAGAAAGCCATTTCCAGATTTCGATGAGTTGGTCTCCCTTATGATCACTGAAGAGATCAATATGCAGAGTGAGACATCTGAAAGAAGTGGTGAACATGTCCAAGCTTTCTACTCCAGTTCAGGAAGGGGACATGGCAGGTTCTCTTCAAGAGGCCGTGGTACAGGACGTGGTAGTGACAACCAGCAAAACAGATTGAATCAGCAATTTGGCGATATGCAGGTTTCAGGAGGTCGTGGTAAATTTAGAGGCAGGGGGAGCTTTAGAGGAAGAGGTGGATGGCAGAACAGAGGTTCTAACAACTCTGGTATTGTGTGCCACTACTGTGGCAAAACAGGTCATATTGCAGCCCAATGTTATGCTAAGAGAGATGATATCCGCAGTGGTAAGTTGCAGCAAGGAAACTATGCATCGTCTTCACGACAGAATGAAGACAAAAATGAACGTTTGTTCGTTATGCAGCATATGCTGAATGCTGTTACAGGAAAGGGAACACATGAAGATGTTTGGTATGTTGATTCAGGTGCATCCAATCATATGACCAGCCATGCAGAATGGTTTGGAGAGATGCAGGATTTGCAGAATGCAGGTTATGTGCAGATGGGTGATGACTCATGCCACCCAATTTCACACATTGGAAAAGTTCCCTTGTCCTTGCATGATGGTAAGACAAAGAGTCTTTCAGATGTATTGCATGTGCCATCTATTACAAAGAACTTGGTGTCAGTCGGTCAAATGGTAGAGCAAGGGCTGCAAGTCAGATTTAATGCAAAGGGCTGCTTTGTAGAAGACTTCAATGACAAGTGCAGGTTGGTAGCAAAGGGAAGTAGAGTTGGACGTATGTTCACTCTAGATGCTGGAATTCCTACTATGAATGCGGCTATGTATGCCAAAGGAAAAGGTGTTGTTGCAGACATTGAAATTTGGCACAAACGCATTGGACATGCAAATGTACAAAGGCTAAAATTAATGCAGTCCAAAGGGTTGGTTACAGGTTTGCCTACATTTAAAGTTGCAGAATTTCAGAAAGTATGTGAAGCATGTCAGTTTGGTAAGCAGGCAAGACAACCCTTTTCACATGACAGAGATGTAAGCAGAAATATCCTTGATGTTGTGCATACAGACATTTGGGGGCCTACACAAAATGTATCTCTTGGAGGTAGTTCATACTTCGTCACATTCATTGATGATTGTTCTAGAAAGGTGTGGGTATATTTTATGAAGGAAAAGAGTGAAGCATTTGAGCACTTTAGAACTTTCAAGGCTGCAGTTGAAAGAGAAACATGCTTGAAAGTAAAGTGCCTGAGGTCAGATGGAGGGGGAGAGTACCTCTCAAATGAGTTCAGTGATTTTCTGAGGTCTCATGGGATAAAGAGACAGTTCACATGCAGGTATACCCCACAGCAAAATGGGGTTGCAGAAAGGAAAAACATGCATATTGCAGAAGTTGCACGCGCCTTGATGGCTGAAAAGAATATGCCTAAGCATTTTTGGTCTGAGGTTGTTCATACTGCTATTTATATTATGAACAGAACTCCCACAGCTGCAGTTCATGGTATGACCCCCGAAGAATGTTTTACAGGTAAGAAGCCTGATGTTTCACACTTGAAAGTATTTGGCTGCATTGCGTATGTTCATGTGCCAGATGAATTGCGGAAGAAACTGGATCCAAAGGCTGAAAAGTGTGTCTTTATTGGATACTCTTTAGAGCAGAAAGGGTATCGCTGTTACAACCCTGTCACATGTAAGTTCAGAGTGAGCAGGGATGTCATCTTTGATGAAATGAGCAGTTGGTATGCATCTAGTGGTGATGCATTGGATGATGATGATGATCATGACACTCATGTGCAGGCTGAAAAGCAAGAATCACGGACTCTTAGTGGACCAGAGACATCATCTGGTAGTCCTTGGTCTGGGAGACTAAGGAGTACCTCTACATCTTCGAGTGCATCTAGTAGCACTACAGGTAAAGACAAAGGAAAGAATAAAGTGTCAGAAGGCATTGATGCAGTTCTTGATGGAGACTCCAGTGGCTCAGAGAGCTTGGATGATGAGCTTGGCATTCCTTCAGTGAGGACTCCAGGTGTGCAGAGAGCACGTGTTAATGCAAAGACTCCATTGAGTGATCCAGTGGTACGCAAGTCTAGCAGGGTGAGATACCCTGTTAAAAGATTTGGTTTTGAAGGTTATGCAGCTCACCATTATGCTTATATGGTGAAACTAGTTGAGAATGTTGAGCCCACATGTTTTGAGGAGGCTGTTGGTCATGCTCATTGGGATGCAGCAATGGATGAGGAGATGGCTGCATTAGAGGCCAATAAGACTTGGGATCTAGTATCATTGCCAAAGGGAAAGAAAGCTATTGGATGTAAGTGGGTTTATAAGATTAAGCACAATGCAGATGGTTCTATTAGCAGGTACAAAGCTAGGCTGGTTGCAAAAGGCTATGCCCAGACATATGGCATAGATTATGATGAAACCTTCGGTCCAGTTGCTAGGATGGCAACTGTCAGATGTGTGATTGCTTTGGCAGCAGCCAAAGGTTGGAGGTTGCAGCAAATGGATGTAAAGAATGCCTTCTTGCATGGTGATTTGCAGGAAGAAGTGTATATGGATCAGCCAGCAGGTTATGAAGATTTAGAGCATCCCACGTATGTGTGCAGGTTGAAGAAGGCACTCTATGGGCTCAAGCAAGCACCTAGAGCATGGTCTGACAAGATTAGAGAGTATCTTGTCAATATTGGCTTTTATGTTTCTGATGCTGATCACTCACTTTATGTGAGAAAGGGAGATGCAGGTTTGGTCATCATAGTCATCTATGTGGATGACTTGATTATTACAGGTGATAGTGATAGTGGAATTGCTGAAGTCAAGGGCTATTTGAAGATGAAGTTTGAGATGAAGGATTTAGGTGAGCTAAGGTACTTCCTTGGCATTGAGGTGATCAGATGTGATGATGGTATATGGCTGTCCCAAAGACAGTATGGCTTGGATATGTTGTCCAAGTATGGTATGACTGCATGCAAACCACTTTCAGTCCCGTTGGAGTAGAATGTAAAGCTGAATGCTGATGTTGGGGATGAGATAGAAGACCCTACTATGTTCAGGAGGATAGTGGGGAGTTTGATCTACATGACCATTACAAGGCCAGACTTGAGCTATGCTGTTGGTCTTGTGAGTCAGTTTATGCAAGTACCTAGAAAGCCACATTTGGATGCAGTCAGATGCATATTGAGATATGTGAAGTCCACATTAGATTATGGACTTTTCTATGAGGCAGGTACAGATGTACAGGTGTTTGGATACACAGATGCAGATTGGGCTGGTAGTATGTCTGATAGAAGATCTACCAGCGGATACATGTTCTCTCTTGGTAGTGCAGCAGTTGCATGGAGCAGCAAAAAGCAATCTACAGTTGCTTTGTCGAGTACAGAGGCTGAGTATAGAGGTGCTGCTGTTGCAGCATGTGAGGTAGTATGGCTGCAAAAGCTATTGGCTGATTTGGATGTGCAGGTGGAAGTTTCAGTTGTCATTTATTGTGACAACATGAGCAGTATACAGTTGGCTAGGAACCCTGTGTTCCATGCCAGGACAAAACATATTGAGGTACACTACCACTTTGTGAGAGAGAAGGTACTAGCAAGTGAGATTGACTTGGTGTATGTCAGCACACAGGATCAGATAGCTGACATCTTCACGAAGGCATTGGGTACAGAGAAGCTTCAAAAGTTTCAAAGCTTACTTGGAGTTGCAGAGATGCAGTTGAGCTTGAGGGGGAGTGTTGAGATGACAAGCTCAACACATGCGGACATTGATGATGGACCGCCTGGTTAGATGGGTTCACACGTCTACACTTAGCACGTCGGTGGTCATTATGACTCTCACATGGCCACTGACTCATTACTTATTATATTCAGGTTGTTACACCTATTTACAGCTGGCATAGTTATAGCGCCAGTCGACTAGTGTAGTCGGTTATACATTGTTTGACTTAGTAGGCCACTTTCCTTTTATGTTGTATCTTATCTATACTTTGAGTACATTGTAAAGAGTGTGGAAGAAGAAGAAGAAATCAGCAAGAAAACGTTTTGGCCTCCATCTCTCTTCTTGTCTCTTGAGTGAGCTTCTCCTTGTGCATTCTGTGTGTGTTCGGCGCAGCATCTTGAGCAACCCCCTCCACCACGCGATTCTTGACATATGTGTGACACTTAAAATCAGCTTCATTAATTAAGCCTTTTAGGGAACAAGGTTCGTTTACGTAAATTATAGCACAGACACGAACAAAGCAATCTATTGACAAACAAGATCAAACAAGTTCCTTAACTTATCTTCAAGTTAATCTTTGTCTCCCGCCCATACGGGAGAAATTATGTTTCGCTTCTGTCCAACAGAAGTATCCCTTCTGCCCTGCAGAAGTAACTGGTCCAATTCACATGGCACCAAAACTCAATCCTTTATCTAGAATAGGATCTCCCAACATGCCCAGATGTTGGGGGCCACGGAGGTCTTCAACTCCATTCTAGACCTAGCAAGGGGTGTCCAGAGCTCCAACTGACCCACAAGCTGTCTAGGAGCGAAACATCATTCCCGTGGTTGGCCTTTTCACCACTCGACCTTCGGCCCGTGAATCGAGCAGTGCCCTTTCGGGTTAATACGCGGTGCGACCATGGAGGTGATCCACCCGTACAATATATCCTTCCTTAATTAAATCCTTTAAGAATCAAGCACAAACAAGGCAATCAGCCTAATATCATTTTCCAAGAAAGCATTCCTTTAATCCCATGGCGACTTGTCATCACAGACCCTTGCCATGCATTTACCATAAATCACAAGCACTTGGAATAATCATCCAAACAATAACTAACAACCAATTGAATGTAAAAACATTTAGGATGTTGTTCGATCAATCAACAAAACCAATTGCATTCTTTCCAAACAATGCAAGAATAGACGATATAACATTTCCATCGTATATTTGCTCTCTCCCTTGGGATCTAAGAGCAATACCATGCAAACATGTTCTTAACACTTCCTTCCTTCGGCTAGGGCATATGTTAAGGGTTCAAACACTATTCATGATGTAAGTTCTATAGGTCACTTACCTTGATTGATAACCCAACCCTGAATTTGGATTGGCAAAAGTCATCCTTATCCAACGGATCTCAAGACATCCTAGTTTTAACCCTTATGATCAATTTCTTGTACTAGCTCTTAGTCAAGTCATGAGGCAAATAGAAATTTTTCCTCATATATCAAATATGTTATAGGCATAACATATAAATACTTGATAAGATAAGTGTGAGATGATCTCAAGTAATTAGACTCCAATAGGCCTCGCATTGACCTAGAATCTAGTTTTTCTTAATATTTGGCCTGTTAGGCTAAGTACTTTTGAAGTAACTAAACTTTAAACTAGTACTTCTCCATTCATGATTCTTAATGTCATATTCTTTTAGCAATTTTGCTATCTATAACCCTTGACTATACTTTAATCTAGCACTTATATGCCCAATCTTTTAATGTCGTTCTTTTGACGACTATGCCATTCACAACGCTTGACTGATTCTTCCTTGTAATTGCTCTACTAGCAAATAAGTCATATGTAACTAGGTGCAATTATCTTCCCTTGATATATGCACTTCACAAACTCCATCTTCCGAGTAAGCGAGATGAAAAGAGAGCATGGAAGAGCTCACCGTGCTGGAAGCAGAGAGAATACAAGAGCAAGAAGAACGAAAAAAAGAGAAAGAATAAGCAGAGCGTGGAATGCAAAGAAAAAGGGAGAAACGAGCAACACTAGAAAAGGAGATTGAGCACCTAATAGAAGAAAAAGAGAAACTTGTACAAAAATAGAAAAGGCAGGAGCCGCTAATAGTGGCCCTATCACAAAGACAACGTGAGGGCTTGGAAGACATGAACAAGAGGGCAAGAGAATGGGCTAGCCAAAACAAGAAAAGAGTCATAGCCTTGGCATGCCATCTCCCTCAAGTCGAAAAAGAAAAGATACTCGTTGAAAGTAGAGCGATAGCTGCCCAAGTGAGCTTCCAAACCTAGCAACGTAGCTTTCTTGATACCCTACTGGATGTCACTCAGGCAGAGGAAGGAGAGTCCATAGAAACAATAAAAAAGAAACTGGGATTGACTTGTAGAGCATTGAAAGCAGGACTATAGATGCCACCACAACCTAGTGGAGTTGGCCGAAGCCTAGAAGAGCAATGCCATTATCTCCTATTGGCAATCCTAACCTTGCAGGAAGTGGACGCACTCAGAATAGCAGGGGCCAAGCCAAGAGAGAGAAATGGATGAGAACTTTGGAATGGGATCACATGAAGAGGAGCTGGTCCCATCACCTTTTTCCCCAGAGCGTGAAGAGCAGCAACATGCATACATCTCCACAGAAAGAAAGGCAGCACTGAGGGAAAGAAGGAGACAAGTGGTGGAGGAGACAAGGAGAAAATGGAATGCCAAGGGAGTGAGGGCACCCTAGGCACCTATCCCACCATGTGCGGATGACACCCCAGCAAGCTTCCACGCCAACCTTGTAATCTGGGAGAGGCAAGAAATGGCCAGGAGCGCCTTCGACCTTAACTTCCGATTCCCCATCACCCTACACAGGGTTTTACCCATCAAGGTGGTGGAGGAGGTAATTAACATCAGAGGCAGGCTTAGGTAGAAATGGCTGGAGGAGAGAGCACAGAACCCCACATTATGGGCCACTAAAGATGCCAAATTTTGGCAAAATAAAGTTTTTGAAGTACCAAGGTTTGTGCTTGGCTATGAATGCCAACCTACCTAGAGAAGAAGGGTCTGCGACACCAATTGGACACTTGGATGGCCTTTTGTAACACTCAACCCTTCGAGTGGAATGACCCAACCTTTATGCCCTACCCTCGAAGGGTAGGAGTGGATTTTGACTACAATGTCCATGGCCACTAAGACTTCCCTGTAATCTATAACCCTCATTGCACTACATATGGAGATGCCCTCATCTTCACATCAGAAAACCTGTATGATACCCTAATCCAATTCACTAACGGATTCTCTTCATGCCTTGACCCTGCCTTTATTACTACTTGTAATTACCTTAGATTGCTTAGGATACTCCTTAGGCAAGATCCCACCCCATAGGAGCATGGCCTCCCAGTACTCCATTTTGATCCTAATGCTATAGATAGTTGCGCGATGGCTTGATTAATGATGCGAGTTGCTCTATTGCCTTCATTTTGCTTAGCTCTACTAGAGGATATGAATGATAGCCACTTCACCCTCTGGAATCATCCATTCCTTTCCACCACCACCCTTCAAGTTTGCCTAAACCTCAAGGGGTACTCCAAAATCGCCGATTCCTTAATAAATCTATTAAGCCCCTTTCTCCACCTCACTCCAATGATGAAGATTAAAACTTATGTCATGACTATGTAACTTTATAATATAAAAAAAAGAAAAAGAAAAAGAAAAAAAAGAAAAAAAGGAAAAAAGATATGACATGTATCCATCGCAAGTTGCACATCGGCCACAGTCATTGCACCTAGGGGTTTTCAAGTTAGGTGCATTCGGTGGCCCCAGTCAGTTGGCTCTGTCCCTAAACCCCTAGCCTCATTTTAATTCCCCCCTTCACGCTTAGGGCACATTAAGGACAGGACACACCTAGGGAGGTAACACTCGCCTACGATTGGACCTGTCACCGTAAGCCCCCTGCACTACACCTCCCTTATGCACCAACTGGGTCCTCAAGTGTGGGACACCGCCAAGGGATTGCCCAAGGTAGACCCATACCCTAGTTCTACAAGCATTGGCACCACGCACTCCACAGTAAGGCAGACACACCCCCATGTAGTGCACCTTCTTTTCTCCCCAGGTACAAACAAAGGCTCCCACCACTAACTCCAGAGACCCCATCATCCATGCAATGTTCTCCCCATCTTATGCGACATGTCACTATGCAGGCACAACAAAGCCATGGGCAGACACAATAGCCCCAATCAAAAAGTGAATGAAGAAGCTCATTTGGAACATCACAAGAGAAGACAACCACAAGGGGTCATGCGATGGATCCATCTAACACCATATTCAATTTTAAAGCTGGATCCGCCCATTAGCCTCTCCCCATGTAGGGATTCGTCCAAATTTATCTTCAATTCCAAAGGCATAAATCCCTCCCGTACACCTTCCACCAGGGCTCGTATAAGGGCCTTTCAAGTCCATAAATCCCTCCAAGAGCAGGGCTCATTTCAAACTCCAGGGCCTTTCAGTCCCATAAATCCCTCCAATAGGTCCATAAATCCCTCCACCACTAGGGATCATATCCAATGCAAGGGCCTTTTAGTTCCATAAACCCCTCCTGCACCAGGGATCATATCCAATGCAAGAGCCTTTCAAGTCCATAAATCCCTCCAAGACCAGGGCTCATTCCAAACTCCAGGGCCTTTCAGTTCCATAAATCCCTCCAAGAGGTTAATAAATCCCTCCAACACCAGGGATCATATCCAATGCAAGGGCCTTTTGGTTCCATAAATCCCTCCAACACACCACCCAACACGGCTTGTATACAAACTCACAAAGCCACATGGCTACCCCAACAACACCGTCCAACTCACCACACAGCAAGTGCCATGGGATTGACACTCAACTAGGAGGGGGGTAATGTTAACCCTCAGACGAACAAGGTGGAAAATCCAAAAAATTTGAAGCAGAAGACAAGGCCAAGGCAAAAGAGGCGTTCCATGAACGTGAGCCTGTTACTGGAAAAAAGCGTTGCACTCCATGAACCAAGGGTAAGGACTCTTCTCCGTTCAGACAAGAAGCCCTCGAAGGACACCTCCAAACATGAGCTAGCTAAAGATAGGAGATTATTAGGTCATCAAGAAACACTCAGGTCGATCCTCGTGGGGTAAGGCAAGACATTTTCCTACGAGGTGGACCTCGGGTCGCCTAGATTGATCAAAGTTCAAACATTCTAGTGGAGTGTGGATAGCCGCATCTAGGAAAGACCCCAGACAACCACCAAATGATATTGACTATATTTAATGGTTGGTACGTCACATGTAGTATCAGAGTAAGAAAAAAATATTTTTTAAAAATTTAAAAATATTTTTTAAAAAATACTGTAAAGAATAATCACACATTTAGAGAGGATAACTAGGCCAAACTGCTATGAGCACAATCCCTGGAAATGATCATGGAAAGGAAATTCGTAGGAATTATTTATGAATGGATCTATGGGTAAAATGATGCAATTTGAGGCCAAGGATTATTGGTCAGAAAAATATTACTAATCTCACACTTTAATTTTTCTTAAATAACATTGCTTATCCTGGCAATTATGTGCAAGATGAATAATGATTATTCCATGATCAAGATATATGTCAACATGAAAACTGATGCTCTCTTTCACTGAGAGAGGAAATTTTTTGTATTATGGAAAATATTTTTATTCCCCCAGAAATTCAGACTGATCTTGAGCGGTGGACCCTAGAGGAAAATTGGGCACAGACTGGCCAATTTTTGTTGATAGAACAAGTAGTATTGAGTATAGCTTATGGACATTTTGTTGGGCAGAAAGACTCCAACTGGTTAGGCTCTATATATTTCATAGAAATGATATGAATCCGACAGTGCACAAGCAATGGCGAGACAATGTCTCTAAATCAATGGATCTACAATTCCATTGTCAACATCATCCAACCAAATTGGGTGATGGTAGCCTATCATACTTGTCAAGATAATTATGAGGTGGAGGAACTACCAAATCTTCCCAATAGCTATTTGGTGTTGGATATGTCCAAAGAACCTCCTACTTATTACTCCTTGTCTTTATCTAGAATCCATGGATAAATTTGTAAATTTTCTTAAATACAAGAAGTCGAAAAATATGTATGGAGCTTTAGTAGTTCGTAGGATAAGCCCATGAAAACAAAAAGTTTTGTAAAGCCTATGGTGCTGGTTAAAAATATATAATATACTTTTTTTTTGGAAAGATTATGTCATGGTTGAAAAAATTCTTGGGTTGAGATAAAGAAGACTTATCATCTCTAAGAATTATAAATCGTGAATTTCTCAATGCTAAGAAATTATCGAATTTCAGGTTCCTTACAATCCTACACCAATGGTGGCGATTGTTGTCCCAATCATGGAATCAGTGGGGGCTGAGGAGAAAGAAGAAAAGTTTTTACTCAAACAAGTAAAGCCGCCAGAATTTAATGGCAAAGGAGTGAAAGTTGCCATTAATGCCGAAACCTAGATAGAGCAGATAGAGCGAAAGCCGCCTATTGTTACTTGGAATCACATTAAGGAGGCTGTTTAAAATCCCTACTTACCCCCTGTCTATCACACATTGAAGATGAACGAGTTCTTTGACCTCAAGCAACTGGGAATGACCTTGGAAGGGTCCTATTCTTGGTTTGTGACCCTACAAAAGTACGCTCCTCACTTGCCAATGAAGCAACAAGTGGCGTGTTTTTGCCAATGTTTGAATTTTCCCCTTAATGAACAGTTGGAAGCAATGAGGCCTACGGACTTGGAAGATGCACTACTAAGGGCACAACCTTTGGCGAAGGCCTTGAATTTTCCCCTTAATGAACAGTTGGAAGCAATGAGGCCTACGGACTTGGAAGATGCACTACTAAGGGCACAACCTTTGGCGAAGGTTCAACAATAGATTTCCCTACTCCAAAAGACCATGGGTAGGATATCAACAGCAAAGGAGTTACAATCAAGGACAAACTAATGCAGTCAGTGCTCCTCAAAATGGTGGCGGAGATAACAACACAAATAAAAACTAGAATAATGAGCCACAATACTGGATTTGGAGTGAGATACAAGCCTCAACACATAAGAGTGGAGCCTCTAATGTATCCACTAGCAAAAATTAAGTGAAATCTTTTGCTTGTATTGTGAGTGTGAGTTTTCCTCTCTAACACACACCAATATAAGCATCATATTCTAATTTTGTCTCTAGAGTTTAAGGCAATTCTCAATAATCGAAGCAACAGAGTTTTATTGCCCAGTTAAACTATTGGAGTATACATATCTCAAATGCTACCAATAGCAATGATTAAGCAATATTACTTATATTGTGAGTATGAGTACTAGCCTCCAACATAGTACAAGTTCAAGCATCACAAAGTTTGAATTGATTCTTGCAGGGGGTTGAGGCATACATCTAACACATGTAGAAACAAAAGTTTACTTGATTACTATTAGAATGTTAGTTCAAGCCTTGAACACTAGCAATAGTAAAGTCAAACAAATCCTATGCTTGAAAGTTATATTGTGAGTGTGAGCATAAGCCTTTAACACAACATTTTGTCATCTTTTCAATGGGTTTATATCCACATCATTGCTCATATCTAGAGTGGTGATGTCGATGGTGGCAACATGGCCCCATGGCCCCATGGTAGCATTTAACCTATGTTTTATGATGTGAGGTCTCTAATTGATAATTTTGATTGGCATTATTAGTTTGAAGAGAGGTCAAATTTCTCAATCAAGAAAAGTTTTGGCTAGGTAGGATAGGAAATGGGGGTGACGAGGCAAGAAATGGTGGCTCCTCCAAAGGGACTTATGCTCTTGTATCTCTCATCTAGAGTGGAGCGGGATTGCATGTTGTATTCTTTGTCCTTTTTTTTTGGGGGGGGAGGGGGAGGATGTGGGAGGTGGGCGGAACTTTATTATGTTAAGGCATCATAAGCTTTGTACTTTGGTAAGATCTCTTTATTAAATTGGGAGGGGGAGGGTACAATGGTCTTTGAGCTTTCCCAATGCTAATGGAGTTGAGTTCCTCCCCCCCCCCCCCCCTTCCAATGATCAAAATGTTTTCTACAAAATGGCCAAAAGCTAAAAGTATCATGTCCACTTCAGGAGCAAATGCATGAATCCATCAATGGTCTAATCTAAAACAACCTCTATACATGGTTTATAGAAGTGGTCACGTTGCCTTTGCTTTACATTGATGTCTACCTTCTTAATCTAGTGGGATGCAAAATGACCTTTTATTTGACTCAATGTCTTTTTCTTTGTCACAATCTCTTTAACTCATTGGTTTTTAAAGGCCCAATTATTGAAGACATGTGAAAATCAACCTTACAATTGACAAAAAAATGGGCACTTTAAATTCATTTAAGATAATTTGTAGAATGGGATCATTTGAAACATATACAACATGCATGGAGTGAGACCAAGGTATTGATAATAGAGTGCACGAGGAGACAACATATCGTGTATTCAATAAGAGAGATGTGTTTTGCATTGATGTAATGTACTATTAATAATGATCAATTATTCATCTTTACATATATAACACCTCTTGGGCTATCTTATGTCCCAACTCCATGTTACTCCTACATCCTATTGAGATGAAATAGCAATATGATTATTACTTGATTAGTAATATGCTTCTAAGGGGAAAGGAAAAGTTCTGTGTGCCACAATAGCCACAACTACAAATGACCTAAACCAATCATTTAACACCAATATTGCTATTGTCCAAACTTATCGAATGATATTCAGCTCCATACCAATTGGCAAGTGACATGTTACTAGAAAGACCCAAAATTTTTTACTCTTACCTATCTTAATCAATTCTACAATAACATTTTAAGATCTAAATACTTAGATATATTTAAATGATAGAAAGTATGAACTAATCATATTGATGCTAATTTAATGTACCATTAATTTGATAATTAAGTATGTAAGTTAATTAATTAATTTAATCATAGCAATGACTATTTAACACCCAATTTGAATGAATGGAATGGCAAAATTTATTTGACACAAACATAATCAATTTTAGAATACATACGTGTATGCGGCATTTGATTGAAACAAATTAATCCAATGCCAAACACCTATATCACTTACACAGTGATTGTGCCAAATGCCTATATCACTCACATAATGGTTGGGCATGTGACATTTGCATATAAAAATTACTACATATCCAAATTACTCAACGCACATTTGCATATAAGCATAAGAATAACTAGATCAATTTAGAAACTCACTAGAAGCTTTGTAATAGGTAAAAGTATAATTCTTTATGGTCTCTATGTAGAAAAATGTGCCTCACTAGGCTATGTGATGACCTTAGAAAGAAAAATGCGTATCACTTGGAAAATGATTGGCTTAATCAAGTTCTATCGAGCTAATGCATATATAAAACTTTGGGATCGGTAATCGCATGACATTGAAATATTTGTTAAGATCACGTGAGGACTGATTCCCATGACCTCATGGATTGCAATTGATAGCAATCTATGATAAGGTATTTAAGGTCTCGAGGACTATAGATACTGTAACTAGAATGTTACATGCCTCAACCTTGAGCCTAGCACAAAAAAATCATAATCATAAATTTCAAAAGGTTCATTGGCACACAATAGGAAGTCCCCCCCCCCCCCCCCCCCCCCCCCCAGCAATATGCAAACTCTTCTTTGTTGATCGTGAAACATAGTTATAAGCATTGAATAATATTTTTTGGAGCATAGATGGTCTTTGCCATGGAACAAAAGAAATGCAATTTTGAATATGTCTTCATACCTTGGAAGAATATCTTGAGGTTTTAGAGAGGTTTGGGTCCATAATTTTTCAGACAATAAGAATAACTATGAAAATAGAAAGTCTTATAAACTTTGCTTGAGTTTTGCATCTTTAGAAAAGAGTATTTTGTTGCTATATTTCACATCCTTTCCAACCCACCACCAAAATTGCCATGAATTCCTTCACATATGCTTGCAACATTTAAACTTGACATGATATTTTAAATTGGTTTTGATTTTTAAATTAGAACTTGAATTTTGAGATGATGGAAGTATCATGGAAGGAGCACCATGAGATGGAGGGATGTTGGTGGACAACTAGTCAAGCTTGTAAAATTCCAAGGTATTCAAATCCTTCAATGAATTAATAAATAACAAAGTCTTGAAATATTCCAACAAAGTAGCTCTATAAATATTTGTTTTTAGATTTATCGAAGACATGAATAGTTACTTGTAGTGCATATAAGAAAAAGTCTACAATGCTATCTAAAATATTAGATAAGATATGTTATCCGTGTTGACAAGGTTGTTTAACAAAAACATGCACTTCGTTAAGTGCAAGTAGAGGTGGATGATTCCATCATGCGTGATGTAATCTCAAAGGTTTCTATGGCATGTGATGGTGATTGTTACCTACCTCATAAGGTGACATGAATAAATTGAATAGTTTTCAACATGTGTTTTCCATTGCATTCAATATTTTGGCCCATAAACATGAACATCTTATCATAAAAATAAAAACTATTGAAAGATTGCGATATAGCATAAGATGTTATGAGCACTTAAATTAATACAAAGTTAACGTATTAATCATTATTTAGCTATTAAAGCTTTTGGATGAGTTTGAGGTGCAACAAATTATTAGTTTAGCATGTTAACTCATTAGTTGCTAATCTAGCATATACATATCATAAGTTTGAAGTCAAAAGTACACACAACAATAAAGGTCAAAAGCAAATCCAAAATTTGAAACCGCTTAGAAATTGATGGCTAATGTGGCATAGGAAGCACAAATATATCTTTTTTGGAAGTGGTAAAATCATAGACTCCATATCATTTGGGCCCAACACAAAAAGATGCATTTAAAGATAATTGACAACATGTGCATTTTCTAGATGGACATGTGGAAAGGAAATTCAAAGTACTACCCCATATGAAACCGAACTTGGAGCCTTAGCATATACATCCTTGAGAGCTATGTGCAAGGATTGTAACCTTCATGAGACTTGTCGTTGTCCTTAATTTCTTTAAGGTAACAACGATAGAGCCCTTAATGTGATGTGATGTCTTTGATGCATTTTTTAAATAGCTACAATGTTGTTGCAAATTTAAATAACTAAATACATGTGAATTAAAGCACATTTAATAGATGTTTTAGGTGGCCTAGGATAGCCTTTCGAGCAACTTGGACTTGGAAATCGTATGATCAAAGGGCTACTAATGTGAAGCCCCTTAAGCTTGAAAGCATATAGACCATACAGACTTGTTTCCACTAGGGCATGGTTCTTGATTATGATGGGAACCATTTCTCACATTTGCAAGTTTCCATGGTTTCTCAATTTGCAATTAATTTCAAGCACTAAACTCTACTAGGCCATGGGTGAAGGCATGATCTAGAAAGTAACCAACTCACACATGCCAACTTTTCTAAAAATTTATTAGTCATTTTTCTCTTTAACATCATATTTCAATGCTATGGAAGTTTTTAAAAATATATGACTAAATATCTCGCACGTCTAAACAAGTATTTATAGATTTCCAACCAATGCTCAAATTGGTTGGGAACCATGAGAGTGGTGAGAACATATCCTAACATACCAAAAAGCGCTCCAAGATTTCCGAAAGAGAGAAAAACACCATTCATGATCGTAGAAAGGCACCTTGCTTTTGAAGCCTATGTTGGGGGTTCATGACAAGTTAAAAGCTTGATTATCATTAGGTGTTTGTGTCCTCATTTGTGAGAGCAAAAATGAAGCATTATAATGGTCCAATAGGGGATGATAAGTGCTTTTGGTGAACTTGATCCCTAATGGTTGGTGGATTGTTGACAATGAGTTATGCTGTAGTTAGTGGATTCCATAAGCTAAGGATCCTTGATGTCTAAACTATGATGAAATGAGGATTATAAACTATAAAAGTGTCTATACTATTTGGAGGCAAGGATTCAAATGGATGCTCCATGAATCCATGATAGTGCCTAAGAATTTGAACATTTTGGAAATAACTTGTGTGAAATAGGGATCCTAAACATGGGCAATGTAGAGTGAGTCGTTTGGGGTGGAGAAGTGGTCCCTTGGAATGGGGTTTAGTCATGGTGGTTGCAAAGTTATGTTTGAGGGACTTAAAGTGGTGCCATGCCGGGCTCTTTGTGGGAGTTTTGAAAGCAAAGTGGACATGGTGTGGTAATGTTCTTGTACACAGGAACATATTGTGTTGTTGGAGTATAGCCTAAGGTTTGAATCGATGATGGCATTGAGTCATACTCAGCCCACACACAAACCAATTGAACAATGACCACCATTGGTGTGTGGTCCTTTGGTTTTATGTTTGCCTTTTCACTTACTGCAAATATAACGACCTTTACTCGTTGGAAGGTAGAAAAGACTATAGGCAGCAGGCAAGCCATGTGAAGGGTTGCATAGCGGGCAGCGTGGGTCAATGATTCGTTGAATAGGTGGCGTGTCGTGTGCATGTTGATAGAAAGCTGATGCTGACTCATGGGTTTCTTGGTGGGCTAGCTTGGAGTGTGACGCGATAGGATATGGCATTGACAAAGGAAGCTGAGAGGCGGTTTATGAAGCAACCCGTAATTGCCAGCGCGCGTTCTCTCTCTCTCTCTCTCTCTCTCTCTCTCTCTCTCTCTGTGTTTGTCCGTGCGTCCCCTTCGCGAGACACTCTGTACTTGTCTGTGCTTTGCCTTCACGAGACATTCTGTAGTAGCCTTAAGCAGCCTTATCTATCTATCGATCGATCGATGATCATGAGCGATTCTAGTCCCCATCCTGTGCTAGCATTCCTATCGAACGTCGGCCTCTTTTCTCTGTCTCTGCTGCATCTGCTTCTCACCCGCGTAATCCCTCTCCTCGCTCTCCTAGTGGCCTCTCTCCTTTCGCAGCTCTTCAGGACCCTCCTCTCCTTCTTCAATGCGCCAAGCACCACTAAGGGATCACCGCCACACAAGAAGACCCCTTCGATCTCTTCATCACCATCATCATCATCATTATCTTCCTCCTCAATATCCTCTTCCGAATCTGAGGACGAGCTGACAGCAGAAGAAGAGGAAGAAGAAGAACAACAAGTCGTCGAAGACGCAGAAGCTGAATTATTCGCTGCACGAGAGCTGGAAGGTCTAGAAGAAGAAGAATCAGCTGCAGAGGAAGACGTCTCCCCCTCATATAATTATAATATTAATCCCAGCACAGAGCAGCAGCAGCAGCAATCACAAGAACATTTATCAGCTGCTGATCAAAGTGAACCAGCCTCCAATCCCGACGCAGAATTATATCATGACGTAGATTGCTACTTTGCGTTCGACAACCGCCATAGCTCACGTATCATGGCGGACACTGATCCATCATTGGACCAGTCCAACCATACAATCGACAGAGATAAAAGCACTATGAATGATACCCCTACTTACAACAGGCCCCGGACATTGCCCCCGAGCTTCTCTGATGTGGAGAGGAAGCTCAGACAGCTGAGGAGCAACAAAGAAGAGACGACTTCTAATTAGTCTAGACAGGTTGGTGGATATCATCTAATCCACCCCCCACATTAATGGGGGGTTTTTAAACCTTCGGGATGCAAAGTATTCAGAAGTTAGAACATGATCATTGTTTCAGAGGGAAAATCTTCCTGTAAAAATCCCTCTGATCCTGACTTATGCCGATTGCCCACAATATGTCCTTACTCTCAGTTAGATTATTCATCAAGATACGTTACCCACATATTCTCACTCTGACTTAGATTATATTCATCAAGATACACATACGTTATGGCGGCACCTTCTTCGCCGCTCTGGTCGTTAGTTTTGTACATATCTCAAAATATACCTACACATTTTTCTACTCTATAAAGAAGAGTTTGTTGTATGTACCCCTTAATTTTTCTTTAGGGATTGTTTTAGTTTTATTCTTAGGTCCGCTGCAATGGTCCTCTTCATGTATTAATTCCATTAGATGACACATTACTAAATAAACACAACGTTTGCTTGGGTATTATATATGGGACACATGTTTTGGATCAATCATGAATGTGAGTTGTGACATCTTAAAGCATAATGCAAACTCATGCATCATATACACATGAACATTTACACGCATGCGCGTGGTTGTATTTGCACACGCAAAGCACATACATGCATCAACAAAGTCACGAGAGAGAGAGAGAGAGAGAGAGAGAGAGAGAGAGAGAGAGAGAGAGAGAGAGAGAGAGAGAGAGAGAGAGAGAGAGAGAGAGAGAGAGAGAGAGAGCCAAAGTGCTTTAGCCTACACATTGAAGGTAGATATTGAGTATGCAACCTTGTTCAAAAGGACATAACTTGCCCAAGCACACTCAAGGTGAGTTTATAGACATATGGATTTGAGACATGTATACTTCTACATGGGTGGAGCAATGTTCCCTATTGTTCCATGATAATTGTCCTCTCACCAATAGCTACTTTATTTTCTCTAGCCTCACAAGTTTTTACGAGGGTCCAAATGGATGGCTTGCCTAACAAGATGTCTAATGAACCAAGCAATGATTATTTTCACTAGTTGTGTCAAGAATTATCATGACACAACTTATGCTCATGGTCTAAGCTACATTGTTACAAATTTGAGGTTAATTTTAGAAACAATATGGTTAATTTCCCAGTAGGCAAAAGATTCATGTGAAATATCAATGACATTGAGAAAATCCCATCAAGATGCATTCTGACACAAGCCCTACAAACAAGTATTCGTATGAGTACTATTCATACAAATACGAATTTGCATGAATATGTTACTTTATAATTAGCATATTAGATGATTAAAGATTTATGTAAGCTTATTAAAGCATAAGCAAGAAAAATGAGCAAAACATAACTTTAATTAGGCAAATATAATTTTGAGTTTACATTTTGAAATCGCTACACTTATTTAATCTTAGCTATGACTAGTTGTAGGATTAGGCAAACCATATTTACTTGATCTTACCAATGAAAAGAGCTAAGGTTAGATATATATATAGATGTTTAGGTGAATATCTTTAATATTTTAATCAATGTCTTTCAACAACCATGTAAATAGGCTACGAGTACTAAACTATCATGTTAGGATATCTTAGTTTACCTTAGCATATGGGCTATAAGTAAACTATTGATTTAAGAGAGTTTACTTTACCATAGCAATGTATATGGGCTATTGAATAAACTATTGGTTGTTGAGGATAGTGTAGATTTCTATCAATACTTTATGGCAGCCATGTGTTTTGGCTATGAGTAAATTATTGGTAGAGGAGAATTAAGAATTTTTATCAATACTATCCTATAGCCATGCATATTTGTATACAACACAAACGTAGGAGTCGTTATCACAAGAAGCTCAATGAGTTTGGAGATACCCCATGTCTTATCATTACCCTTTTAAGGGTACTTATGGTTTTAGTGATGGTAAGCATGTGGATTTAGAATTTGAGTAGATGGGTGAGCCAATGTGTTGTCTTAAGTGCAATATTAATCCTTCATACACTCTTATTGTGTATGCGAGTATATATCTTGTGTGCAACTATTACATCGATTAACTTTAAATTATTAAAATCTTAGTTAAACTTACGTGCATCATCAAAAATATGTTGAATAGATGTTATCCTTTGATATTAATGCATGTTCTAAAGGGGATGAGCATTCTAAATGGTTCTCCCTTGTGTAGGGAGTAATGAGGATGCATATCCTTTCTTTTCAATGGTGCTCACCAAGTAGGTGATATTACTGGTGGGCGATTTTTAAAGATACATATCAACCTATTAATACATTTATGTGGTTTGCAATGTGCACTCTACCATTAGAATGCTTTTGAGTATTCTTGATTATTGATCAAAATATCTAAACTATGTATTTTTATGCTATATTCTTAGTGTGGTTGAAAATGATTTGTCATGCCAACTTATATTTGTGATGAATGATTTAGTTGATGTGAATAGACATGGTGAATAATGGTTGGCTAGTGAGGATACTTATAATTTAATGGGGTTTTATTGATTAGATCATTCTACATTTATCATTTTCTTGAAGTTTATGGAGTTGTCAATCATTTTATTTAATAAGACAAATGTATTATTTCATTTAGATAGTAGAATGTCATTTGTAGTTATAATTTGTATCTTTATAAACAATCAAATATTGCAATGATCTAGAATTATGAGAGCCACAATACATGGAAATATCAATTTATGGAAAATATTAATTATACATGGCTTGCGTTCATGAAAGATCTCATGCATTAAATTATGTGCATAAATTCCTCTCCATACATTGAGGGAGATCATATCCAATAAGTGTTAATAGCTTTACTATTTTTGCATTTTAAAGTTTGTGTGTGTGTGTGTGTGTGTGTGTGTGTGTGTGTGTGTGTGTGTGTGTGTGTGTGTGTGTGTGTGTGTGTGTGTGTGTGTGTGTGTGTGTGTTAAATCACAATGTGAGATTCATAATGACCAAATCAAGCATGATAGTGAGAAGAAAAAGACTTTTTTTTTCTAATTTAAAAGAGTACAAAGTATGTAAAAGGAAGGGAGGGGTTCAATAGTCTACTGTATATAAAAGAAAAATGAGGGGCCTTTTGAATTAGAACTACCTATAATGTACTTGTTCAAAGAAGAGGAAAAATCTTTAAGGTATTAGATGGAAAGAAGAAGAACTACATAGAATGTACTTTTGGTAGTTTTACATAGAAGATGGAAAGAATAAGAACTACCTATAATGTGATTCTAGACAAAAGAATGACCAATTGATGGAGGTGAAAAAAGAAATAATTAGGATAGAAGAGCAACCCAAGCTCAAGGCTTCACTAATATCAATGTAAGTGACATAATGGTTAGCTACATTCAAAATGCCACAAGTGCAAAAGAGACATGAGACATAGCACTATTAAATAATGGATTTAAAGTCTAAGTTGAATGAAACAACTAAAAACTCAAATGAAAGTATGCATGGTTACTCATTAAAGACTAAAGACATTGAGGATGAACTAATTGCATTGGGTGAGAATGTCTAAGATGAAGAGATTGCACAAATTATTCTCAAATATGAAAGACATTGAAGATGAACTAATTGCATTAGGTGAGAATGTCAAAGATGAAAAGATCACACAAGTTATTCTCAAAGATATGAAGAAAGACTATTAGCACTTTGTCACTTCCATTGTTTTTGTGAGGGAAAATTTTGCTTCACTATAAGGCCGCAAATCCATTTTTATTCAAGAAGAAGAAAGGTTCAAACAAGATACATCCACCTAGAATGGTAAACAAGAATCAACACTTGCAATGACAAGAAGAAGAGTAGAGATGAGTATATGGAAGGGGAAGAGGAGCCTCCACTTCAACAACAACTCAAGATTTCAAAATCAAGAAGAATATTTGGCACAACACACATCAATCACTAACTACATTGAAAGAGAAAGAGGCAACTACATGGGAGCAAGAGGAAGATTATATTTACTAAGAGGACAAAACCAATGCAACTATTGTGGCTGTGAAGGCCATTGGGAAAGGAATTCTAGAAAGAAGATGGCTGATCAAGAAGGAAGAAATCGTCTACTTCAAAATGGACAAGACACTCAAAGATTCTCAAATACCAATGACATGGCATCAACCTCAAATCAACCTAACAATGGTGGTGAGCGAGTCTTCATATCCACTTCCAATGAGCCACTCAAATTAGTGACTTCAAGATGAATGGTACACGACTTTGGAGCCTCTAATCACATGACTCTTCACTTGGAATGGTTTAATTTACTTTAACCCCTCAATACCACACAAATTCAATAAAAGAGATGATTCACAACATACTAGCAAAAGGTACTATTCACATTCAAATGTCCCGATGAAAGGCAAAAGACTCATCTAATGCTCTTTTAGCTTTTAGCATTACAAAGAGTCTACTTTCAGTTGGTCAAATTATTGAACAAGGATATGAGGTTAGTTTCAATCCCAATGGATGTTTTGTATAAGAGTTCAAATAGAATGGCAAACTAGTTGCATAAGAAGAGAAGATTAAAAGATGATTCAAAATGAAAACATTCACACCTCTCATCAACATGTTGAGGAGTGGGCCTGATTGAGGTAAGTGGTGTAGAGGGAGGCACAGTCACAGAGGGTGTCACCGAGGGAGCTATAGCTATAGATGAAGTCACATACATAGTTGTAAAGGAAGTCACATGCGTAGAGCAGGTCACAAGGCACATAAGCTATCACAAGAAGAAATGCGATGTGATATGGAGGTAGTGTGACATGAAGCCTTTCCATCATGCCTATTGTTGCAATCTCCTCATCAATCTTGCCAACAAACTCACCAACCTCATCAACCATGGAGTCATCATGGAGGAAACCAATTGCAGGCATCAAGAAATTACACCAATTTTTTGAAGCTCCTTGAGAGTTGAGCCTAAGTACGAGCTTTTTATTCCTACTTTTTGTAGCTCCTTAAGAGTTTACCCAAGCAAGTGCATATTCATTTTCATTAGTATTAGCTTTGTACACAGATATGAAAAAATATTGGAATATTAAAAAAACATTTTTTGTGTATTTCCAAGATTTTTAATTGCATAAATTGACTCTCATTGAAGCTTGGTTTCCATAGATTGCATAAATTGACTCTCATTGGAACTTGGTTGCCATAGATTGCATTCACAAGTAATGCTTGTAACTATACTCAGAACAAATAGAGCTTTTCTTTGATATCTTTGCATTGCATACTTCTCCCTCCTCTTTAATATCTATAAAAATTTCAACACAAATGTTTCTCATTAAAGAAGTTAAATCAAAATGGGAGACAAGTTTGTACAATTTGATGCAAAAACTTACCCTTTTATTATCAAGTTTAAACATACAAGTGAGCTTGGCAACTCAATATCTTCATTCTACAAGTCCAATCAAAATGGGAGATAAGTTTGCATAATTTGATGTTAGAAATTACCCTTTTGTTATCAAGTCTAAACACAAATAGCTTGGAAATTCAAGATGTTCATTCTGCAAGTCCATCCTTACTTGCAGCGTAAATGATGATCTTAACTTTAGAATTGTAATGACTTCATCATTGAACCATATATTAAGGTCCAATATAGAATCTTGACTAAAATCATCAAGATTTTGGGCTAAAGCAATCACACTACCATCAACATAATGTCGTCTACTATGACAAAAGCTAAGGATGAAAATCTAAGTCACCAACATGTATTTACAAGCAATAGAGTGATGATCTACCTTATAGATAAACTTGCCTTCTATTCTACTCGTGATCGTATGCTACTCTTTTCAGAGAGAGAATGCCTTTGATATCCTTACCTTAGCATTGGGAAAGAGTCCACAAATACATCAATATGCATTAAAAATACAATATTGCTTAGCCTACTCCAGATATTAGATTTCAATGCTCTTTGTACCTTAAAAAATATTTTGCACATATAGCCTTCATTGGTGATTGGGCTTGGAAAAGGCCATTTTTAGATTTTTAGTGTTCTTGAGAGTTTTTCATTAGTTTTGAATATCGAAAATAATTTATTTTCTTGAGATGATTTGATATGTTTCTCCAATGAATGGATATTCTATTGATAATTTGTAGTTTCTACAATAACTCATCTCTATGTTTTATTAATTTGTGCTTCTCCAATCTTAGAACAACTCTCTCTACAGCAAGAATCGGGTGTATATCCTTAAAAATCATTAGAAAAATCACCAAGAAACCTTATAAATGATGAGTAATTATACAAAGGAGGTGTCTTTATTCTCCTCCTTGTTTAGGGGCTTTCTCATCCTTTTTCTTTATCAAATTCACATAGTTTTCTCAATATGAACTTCAAATCACATTCTTACTATGGATCAATCATCCAATAATCCTTGTATTATTGGTAAAAGAGGTTGTTGAGATATCGAGCTCCACTCTTGATATGCCAGGGTGACCGTTGTGCATTTATGTCACCGACTTGTCAGTTGTAGACGCGGTTGGTACACCGCCCATGAATAATAGCTAGATGACAGCTATCCTTATCTACTCTAGTTTGTGGCTTGGTTAGTATGCCACCTTAGTTAGTTGAGTTTGGTTTGAGACCCATATATAGGGTTCTTCTATTTCTTTGTATGAGAGTTCTTTTGGCTTACACAACTAAGAAGAGGAAAACTGTTTTCAGCCTCCACCCTTGTGTGTATTCCCCCATTGTGCAAGCAAGAAAGCTACAAGTGAGACTCCTTCCTTCTCTCCCACAATCTTGACATGGTATCAGAGCCTTGTTCGTGGTAAGGAGCTCAAGAAAGCAAGCCAAGCTCGCGGTGTTCTGGTAAGAGGAGCAGTATTGCTTTCATTTTCTGTTTTGGGAGCAGATCTCTACAGGTAGCACAGCCGGAAATTGCAAGAGTGCATTGTCTCAGGTTGAGACGCCCTTCGCGGTGAAGCAAGAGGGCAGTATATGCTGCGGGAAAGGGCTTTAGCCCTAGGGGACCCTGTTTTTTTGATTTGAGGCCATTTTGGGGCTTGTTTTGGAGGCGGAAGTTTTCTGCACGCACTCAGGAAAAGGCCCAGTTTTATGCTGTGCGACCACTGTTCTACAGGTCGGTGAAAAGTTACTGTAGAAATTGCATCGTATGCTTGTATGCAGAGACATTGGGAGTTACGGAATCATCCTTGTTTCCTGTTGATGCAAAATCGTCACTAGGGAGTGACTGTGTGGTCAAATACCACTTTCGTTAGTTTTGCAGATTAGCCCTTGTGAGGCTGAAGCTGTGTTCTTTGCAGTGACAGAACTTTTTGCAGTGTTCTGTAATGGCGTCTGATTCTCTCTCACAGATTGTCACTGAAAAGCTTGACAAGAACAACTTCCAAGTATGGAAGTTTAGAATGACGAATTTCCTTATGGGAAAAGGATATTGGGAATTTGTTGCAGGAAATGAAGAAGAACCAGTTCTTCCTGATGTTCCCAATCAACAGCAAATGCAGGCATTTAAAGCATGGCATGAGAGAGCTAGGAAAGTTATGTATTGGCTGTCTATCAGTATTTCAGACTCTATGATTGTGCATATTCAGGATGCAAGTACGCCAAAGGAGGCATGGGATACTTTGTCAAAAATGTATAGCACAAATACGCAAGCCAGGAAAATGCAGCTCAAGCAAGAGTTGCATAATGTGCAAAGAGAAACTATGAGCATCAATGACTACCACATGAAGGTGAAGAAGATTGCAGATGCACTTGCTTCCATTGGGTCGTCAGTGGAAGATGATGATTTAGTTTCTGTGACCTTGAATGGTCTAGGAAAGGATTATGCACAGTTTCGGACATCCATTTCAGTTCGTGAAAGATTTCCTGATTTTGAGGAGTTGATTGCTCTTCTAATTTCTGAGGAGCAGAGAAATGGTGGTGCATCTTCTTCAGGAGGAACTTCAAAAGAAGCTGTCTTCTACTCAAATGCTGGAAGAGGTAGAGGTAGAGGTAGAGGAGGCCGATTTGGAGGCCGTGGTAGAAATCAGAATATGCAGCAAACTCAAGAAAACCAGTCCTATGGAGGAGGACGTGGTAACTCTAGAGGCAGGGGGAGCCAAAGAGGTCGTGGTGGATGGCAAAGAGGCCAAAATGCAAACAGTAATGTTGAATGCTACTACTGTGGTAAAATGGGTCATATGGCTAAAGACTGCTATAAAAAGCAGAATGACATCATGAATGGAAAACTGCAACAAAGAAATTATGCATCTTCTAGTAGACAGGGTGATGACCGAAATGAGCATTTGTTTATGGTGCAGCATATGAAAAATTCTGTGACAAGTGCAGAAGAAAGCAACGATGTGTGGTATGTTGACTCAGGTGCATCAAACCACATGACAGGTCATGCAGAATGGATGGAGGATGCAAGGAAAATGAAAAAACCAGGATTTGTGGAGACTGGTGATGATACTGCACATCCTAATGTGCAGATTGGAAAAATTCCTTTGTCTATGCAAGATGGGAAAAAGAAATACCTGTCCGATGTATTTCATGTCCCGAATATCACCAAGAATCTGGTTTCTGTTGGTCAAATGGTTGAGTAGGGCTTGCAGGTCAGATTTAATCCTCATGGATGTTTTGTTGAGGATATGAAAAATAAAGATCGCTTGATAGCAAAAGGAAAGAAGAAGGGCAGAATGCTTACGTTGGATGCAGACATGTCTGAATTGAGTGCAGCAATGTTTGCACATGGGACCGGTGTAGTTGCAGATATTGATATCTGGCATAAACGCATTGGTCATGTTAATGTACAACGACTTAAATCAATGCAGGCCCAAAATATTGTTGCAGGATTGCCTAAATTCAAGGTTGCAGAAATGCATAAGGTATGTGAAGCCTGTCAGTTTGGAAAACAGGCAAGGAAACCATTTCCTAGACATGTTCAAGAGAGTAAGAAGCCATTGGAATTAATCCACTTTGATGTGTAGACTACTAAAGCTGCGTCTCTTGGAGGCTGTCATTATTTTGTTACTTTTATTGATGACTATAGCAGAAAAGTTTGGGTGTATTTTATGAAGAAGAAAAGTGAAGTGTTTGGGCATTTCAAAACTCTTAAAGCTATAGTTGAAAAAGAAACAGGTTTGCAAATAAAATGCCTAACGTCAGATGGAGGGGGAGAGTACCTCTCAAATGAGTTTACAAGGTTCTTGCAGGAGCATGGCATAAAGCAGCAATATTCATGTAGTCATACCCCACAACAAAATGGAATTGCAGAAAGGAAAAACAGGCATATTGGAGAGGTATCTCGTGCCATGCTCAACGAAAAAGACTTGCCAGATTTTTACTGGGCTAAAGCAGTTGAACAGGACTCCCACTGCAGCAATACATGGGATGACTCCAGAGGAGAGGTATACTGGTAGGAAACCAGATATTTGTCATTTGAAAATTTTTGGTTGCATTGCCTATGTACATGTGCCAGATGAGTTGAGATCCAAGTTGGATCCAAAAGCTGAGAAGTGCATCTTTATTGGTTACTCTCTGAGAAAGGGTATAGATGCTATAACCCTTCTACTCGTAAGTTTACAGTGAGCAGAGATGTTGTTTTTGATGAGATGAGTAGCTGGTATAAACCAGTAAATGTGATTGATGATGTAGATGCACAAAATGGTAATGCTGCACAGAATTCACAGCAGCAATCACAAAATATTAGTGGACCTGGAGTGTCCTCTAGCAGTGGTTCACATTCTTCGCCATGGACAGGCAGATTGAGATCAGGAGAATCTTCTCAAAGCAATGCAGATAGTGGTATACAGGTATCACGAAAAGGAAAAGAGAAGGTAGATCAGCCCATGTTTGATGTGAATGCAGGTCACTCTTTTGTGGATGGTGAATCCAGTGGCTCAGAACAGAGCATTGATGATGAGTTGGGTATTCCTTTTATTGTTACACCTGGAGTAAGGAAGACCAGGGATGTTTTGAGAGCACCTGGGAGTGAACCTATTTTGCGCAGGTCTACGAGAGCTAGGTATCCTGTGGATAGGCTGAAATATGATGGATTTACAGCCATTCACTATGCATATATGGTCAAAGTGATACAGGAACCAGAACCCACTTCTTTTGAGCAAGCCATGGGAAAAGAAAAATGGGAGAGAGCCATGGATGAAGAAATGGATGCCTTGGAAGCAAATGCTACATGGGAGTTAGTACCTTTGCCTAAAGGTAAGAATGCAATTGGCTGTAAGTGGGTTTATAAGGTGAAGCACAATGCAGATGGTTCTGTGAACAGATACAAGGCAAGATTAGTAGTCAAGGGGTATGCACAAACATATGGCATTGACTATGAAGAAACATTCAGTCCGGTTGGAAGGATGGCAACCGTAAGAGCAGTCATTGCTATGGCTGCATCAAAGGGATGGTCTTTACATCAGATGGATGTAAAGAATGCCTTCTTGCATGGTGATTTGCAAGAAGAGGTCTATATGGAGCAGCCACCAGGTTATGTGCATGCTGTTCATCCTGAGTTTGTTTGCAGGTTGAAGAAAGCCTTGTATGGCTTGAAGCAAGCACCTAGAGCATGGTCTGAAAAGATAGGACAATATCTTGTCACTATTGGCTTTCAGATTTCCAAGGCAGATTTCTCACTTTATGTGAGAAAAACAGAGAAAGGTATTATGCTGCTTGTCATTTATGTTGATGATTTGATTATGACAGGTGACAGTGATGAAGATATCCTTCATGTGAAAATGCTATTGAAGCAAAAGTTTGAGATGAAGGATTTGGGAGAGCTGCGTTATTTCTTGGGCATTGAGGTGATTAGATCACTAAGTGGGATACAGCTCTTGCAGAGGCAGTATGGATTGGACATGCTGTCCAAATATGGGATGACAGGCTGTAGGCCTATTTCAGTTTCTTTGGAGCAGAATGTGAAGCTAAGCGCAGATGCAGGTGAGCTTCTAGAAGACCCTACTATGTACAGACGCATAGTAGGAAGTTTGATTTATATGACTATTACCAGGCCAGATTTGAGCTATGCTGTTGGATTGGTAAGTCAGTTTATGCAGGCTCCAAGGAAACCGCATTTGGATGCGGCTAGACGCATACTCAGGTATGTGAAGTCCACATTGCAGTATGGACTATTTTATGAGACTGGGGTTCAGATACAGTTACATGGATACACTGATGCTAATTGGACTGGTAGTATTTCTGATAGACAATCTACCAGTGGATATGTGTTCTCTTTTGGGAGTGCTGCAGTTACTTGGAGCAGCAAGAAACAACCTACAGTTGCCTTGTCGAGCACAGAGGCCGAGTACAGGGGTGCAGCAATGGCTGCATGTGAGGTAGCTTGGTTGCATAAGCTACTTTATGATATGCATCAGTCTACAGATGGGCCAGTTGTCATTTATTGTGACAACATGAGCAGTATACACTTGGCAAATAACCCAATCTATCATGCTAGAACAAAGCACATTGAGGTGCATTATCACTATGTGCGGGAGAGGGTTTTACTAGGTCTTATTGATCTAGTTTATGTCAGCACAGAGGATCAGGTAGCTGATATATTCACGAAGGCATTGGGCGCAGAGAAGCTGCGCAAGTTCAGAGACCTGCTTGGTGTGCAGGAATTGGGATTGAGCTCGAGGGGGAGTGTTGAGATATCGAGCTCCACTCGTGATATGCCAGGGTGACCGTTGTGCATTTATGTCACCGACTTGTCAGTTGTAGACGCGGTTGGTACACCGCCCATGAATAATAGCTAGATGACAGCTATCCTTATCTACTCTAGTTCGTGGCTTGGTTAGTATGCCACCTTAGTTAGTTGAGTTTGGTTTGAGACCCATATATAGGGTTCTTCTATTTCTTTGTATGAGAGTTCTTTTGGCTTACACAACTAAGAAGAGGAAAACTATTTCAGCCTCCACCCTTGTGTGTATTCCCCCATTGTGCAAGCAAGAAAGCTACAAGTGAGACTCCTTCCTTCTCTCCCACAATCTTGACAGAGGTCTTTATCATCTTCATATTGAGCTAAAAAATGATTATGAATTGATCAAGAAAAGAACAAAACCCAACACTATTTCAGAGTCCATGAAGCCTCTATTGAGATTTAAAGGAAAGAAACAACTTGATCTTTGGCTAGATGGAAGGTTATATCCCAAAGATTAGGGGTGATTACCTATTGCTCTATGCCTGATATATCTATGTTGAAGTGAATTTCTTACGTAAAGTCTTTAAATCCAGAGTTTAGGCAAATTGTAGGTAAAGAAAACCCAGTTGCTAATATGCTCTCTAGGGCTAGGCATGATGATGAAGAGTCTCTTCTTGCAAAAGATAATGAAGAGGTAGAGATTTCAATTGCTAGGGTGGATTTAATATTGAGGAATTATCAAAAAAACTTTACATAGATGAGTGGTTGTAGATAGGACAATATATAAGTATATTGACCAAGAGAGCACCTGTGCCAATTCTATACCATCCAACGGTTAGATACAATGTACATGTGGGAGCTCATGCTCGACTGCCAAGACCCACGAACCGCTTATTGTTTCAAGCATTTCAAGTCGAGTACAATGGCTACCTCTCACATAGCCATGTGCCCTCTCACACCTACAACTGTAATGAGCTTACCTTCATCCTCTATCGAGTTGCCTCCTCCCTCAAAAGCACTCTGGTAGCTCCACAATCCAAGGTGCAAGCTCAAGCAAGCTTAATCCTCAAGTTTTAAGCTCCATGCTCCATTGCCCCGTGCGCGAGACAAGAAAAGAGAAGAGAAGAGAAGAAGAAGAGGGGAGAAGATGGAGAGCTTCTCCACCACGGTCCCTCACCCTCACACACTCGCTCCCTCACACACAAACAAGCACAATCAAGCAAGAACAAGAAGGAGAAGAAGAAGAGGAAAGCTAGTTTTGGCCACACACAAGAATGAGCTTCTTCATTTTCTTTTTGCCTTTTATACAAGCCCTAATCCCCTTTGGGCAACCTTTTCTTTTTTATATGACCGACCATTCTAGCCTAGGTCCTCTTTTCCTATTCCCTTCCTATTTACATTTACATTGTGCCTACAAAAATGTAGGGTGCGCCTTTGCATTTAAAATGTGCCTTTCCTCTTTTGCGCTTGCCTTGAACTTCTAAGGTTGCCCTTGCACTTTTGGCCTTTTTTTCTCCTATTTCTTCATTCGGACTGCCTTTTTTTGCTTTGCCCTACGCCTTTTTAATTTTCTTTGCACTGGAGTTAACATTACAAAAAGAGGATTAGGTGGAAAGCCTATGGTTATTTCTTGAAAGAGGGGTTGCTATGGAAGCATCCCAAGAAGAGAGGAGGAATACCCTTGAGAGTTGTTGGAGACAGATCTACCTAGTTGCAAGTTATGAAGGAATTTAATTAGAGCTTATGGGCTATATATAGGGTAGTGTATGGGCAACACATGAGAAGATCAAGGAATGGTACTCGTGGAAAGATATGTGTATGGATATTTCTTAGTTTTGTGAGACATGTAAAGAATGCCAAATGTATTCTTCAGTGCATCATAGAGATGAGATACATCCTATATACCCACTATGTATGTGCTATAAGTGGGTAGTTGATCTGGTTACTATGCCAATGGGTCTTTGGTAAATGCAGTGTATTGTCCTAGTTAGAGAACACCTTACAAACCTGATTGAGGGCAAAGCACTAAGGATTAAAGCTACTAGTGTCGTATGTAAGTTTTTTCTTGAGGAGATTTTTATGTAGGTATGGATGTGTTGGAAAGATTACAGTGGATCGAGGTGAGCTAGATGCAGATGAGGCATGGGAATTCTTCTCTAGACATGGTATCAGGCTAGATTTGACTTCTACATACAATCTTGAAGCTAATGGAAAAAGTGAGAGAGGACATCCACATGTAGTGAAGGCTTTAGCCAAAGCTTGTGGTGGAAAGATTAGAGAATGGCCAAGAATGTTACCTTTTTCATTATGGTTTGATCGTATGACTCACAGTCTCACTATAGGATACATGCTTGTTGAGTTGATGTATGGCCAGAAACTGGTGTTAAAGGGATTTATGTCTATGGTATGAAGTGTATTGGTAGTTGTGCTTTGAGTATATCAATGGTCTTCCTGAGGGATTATGGAAGATAGGTTCTAGAAGACATTGCAATGGATTGGTAGTTGTGTTAAAGGGATTTATGTCTATGGTATGAAGTTTATTGGTAGTTGTGTTTTGAGTATATCAATGGTCTACCTGAGGGATTATGGAAGATAGGTTCTAGAAGACATTGCAATGGATTGCTTGTACCAAAACTGACAGATGTTGATAATGCTGTGTTGGGGGATGCTTCAAGTAAGTCAAGAAGTGGAGTTTGCATGCATGAGACTTGAATTAGATGGACAAGGGGGTCTTAACTAAGGCTCAATAGCCTAACATTGGGAAAAAAGATAATGAGTTTTTTTGAACCAAAGTAGCGTATTTTGATCAACCCGATAGTTCCATTGTTGGATGACAAGCAGTCGTGGATGTCTCGGGGGTCCCTCTCGCGAATTGAAATGGCAATGATAAATCTCCTACATTTCCATCATCTCACGCACATGCCGAACACATGTTTTGCTCACTCACATGTTGAACATACATTTTGCATAAGCACATATTCTTGTATATACTTCATGACTATGCAAACAAAACATGAAGAAAGTTGGAAGCTTTGAGCTAGGGTATCTTATCTTTCATGTAAAGGGTAGACATAGATGGTACCTACTACAGATCATAGGTACTCCTAAAGGATTGCATAGAGGCTCCAAAATGAGAGCTTGAGATAGTTTAATGCTATCTAAAAATCGTGTATACAATAGGGTATCTACTGTCCTTAGAGTTTTGCAGGTTGATTTATGATCTTTAGAGACTCCCATTGAATGCTACTGATGGTCTATGGTTGATAGATGGTTGCCAAATCCAAAGTACATGCTTTGGATTGATTTTTGGGCAGCATATGTATGTTTTAATGTTGCTGCAATAAATATGTCTAAAAGGGCTAAAATGGATTTTAAAGGTCCATAATGGGTTAAAAAAGGTATTGATGCTTTTTGATGGATGATAGTACTTCCAATTGATGATACCCATCATTTACTATAGGGATTATATGCATGGATTTATGAAGCATATGTCAATGATTTTGGTTTATGTAGAGCAGAGAAATTGATGTATGTGAGAGTATATTTGAGTCATAGTCTCAAAGTGTGTTTTGGGCTATCATCTCGAGTGTGTCTTCATGCCTAGGATAGGCATATTATATGGATGTATTGAGATTGCTTTGGTGAGCTACATGTGATACAAGTTCTTTGGATAGTGCCTTGATCATCATCTTTGGGATAATCTAATATTTATGTTCTCTTTTCTTCATCTTGTTCCTGGACTCAAAATCTCTATATCCTTCTGTATTAGCCCAAACGGCTACTTGAATAAGGGAAAAGAGCAGAAATTCTACTTATCTTGGATGGGATTAACTAAAGATCTAGCAGGGAGTAATCATAAGTGTATTATCAAGAATTGGATTAAGGGTTTCTCTTCATTGTACAGTGTCGTACTATTTAGTAAACACATGGATCTTTGGTATCGTTGCATGTTCAAGAATCCTTGCAGTTAGTGGCTTTTCTCAAACCTCCCCCCTTGACAACATATATATAAGTGGAACTAATAGAATGATAAATGATAACATAAATTTAAACGTAGAAAAAAGTGAAAATTTTATTGTGATTATGAACTCACATTTACACACATTTCCATTTCAAAATCGACACCCACTATTCTCAGCTTTCTTCCTGTTGAATTGAAAAGTGCAACTTGAAGAAAAATGTCACATGGAGAGAAAGAGCTTTCAAGAGGAGTTGCAGTGACATCTAAAAGGGTACATATTCTATTGAAGCTTACAAGCTAAACTTTCCATTGTTGTTATGAATATATTTTGCTTGTTGTGTGTATGGGCATGAAGGGCACCATCACTATGAGGTTAAGGAAGGTTCTTTATCCAAGCAAACATACGTATTACCATCTTTGTGAGGGTGATTTTATCTATAGAAATGTGGTTATGGGTGGTGATTTAAATGCTAAGTTATTATAGGAATTCTCGAAGCTTTAAATGCTATTTTTCACATGGTTTTTTTTAGGTTAATTATCACATTAGGGTTGTGGTATACTGTTAAGGGGTTTTTATCAGGGTGGTTGATTAAACATGCTAACATGCTAAATACTATGTGCAAAATACGTAGCTTGATATGCATATAAAATGTTATATGATGAGGATGAGAGAGAGAGAGAGAGAGAGAGAGAGAGAGAGAGAGAGAGAGAGAGAGAGAGAGAGAGAGAGAGAGAGAGAGAGAGAGAGAGAGAGAGAGAGAGAGAGAGAGAGAGAGAGAGAGAGAGAGAGAGAGAGAGAGAGAGAGAGAGAGAGAGAGAGAGAGAGAGAGAGAGAGAGAGAGAGAGAGAGAGAGAGAGAGAGAGAGAGAGAGAGAGAGAGAGAGAGAGAGAGAGAGAGAGAGAGAGAGAGAGAGAGAGAGAGAGAGAGAGAGAGAGAGAGAGAGAGAGAGAGAGAGAGAGAGAGAGAGATCATAAGCTACATATAGGAGTAAGCTATGTTTAAGGTAGCTATAAGTTGTAGCTCTAGCACATAAGAATCACTACTCGATTCACTCTACTCTTCTCAACTCGCCACCCTTGATTCTATATATTTGCCTATATAATCATTCAAGACTCACATGTGTGGTGCTTTAAAACCCATCTATAGAAAGACCAATCCATATTTAAGGTGGGACATCAATCAAAGAAATCATTAATGTGCTTGCAAACTTAATGTGACTTACCTTTTCTACAACATGAGCTTCTCTATGAGTAGTTTATCCATGAGGAAAGCATGCCATCATCTCTTTGAGCTCTTGTGAGAAGGAGATAGCCTTTCATCTATTTAGTTCTTACTTATTAACTTAGCTTCATTTCACCTATTTCTATATGTACATGTAGAGAGTGAGAGGGAAAGAGTGAGAGAGAGGTGTTATCTATGAGGTTTAACAAAGAGAAAGAGAGAGGGAAGCATGCCATCATCTCTTTGAGCTCTTGTGAGAAGGAGATAGCCTTTCATCTATTTAGTTCTTACTTATTAACTTAGCTTCATTTCACCTATTTCTATATGTACATGTAGAGAGTGAGAGGGAAAGAGTGAGAGAGAGGTGTTATCTATGAGGTTTAACAAAGAGAAAGAGAGAGTGTACTTGAGTTAGCTTGGAGGAACAAGTGAAGAAGTCCATTCTCTTATAAATGAGCTCACGGGATCGAGGAGCATGGGGTAGGAAAGATGCACACCATTAGAATTGATAGGAGCTTTGGAGCTCATCAATGATCACCTAGACTACAACTCAGTGAGTTTCCATTATCCCTGTCTACTTTCTTGTCATTGATTTCAAGAGTGAAGCTTTACCATAGAGTAGAATTTTTTGTTAGACTAGGTTATTGAGACAACTAATGCATGACTACTTTGCATTACAAGAAGACATAGAGAATTAGTAGATCAAGAGTACATGATTTGATATATGTAAATCTATCTAAGTTTATCAAAGCATAGTTTAAGAGCTACAAGTCTACACTCAAGCACATCACTCACACTCAAGCCACCGCATCACCCCATCATGACACTCAAATAGCAATCAGTCAAGTTGCCAACTACTTGAGCCCATAGTATCTAGTCACTCAAGTTCAATTACTTGACAACTATCCACTAACTAAGAGACATGTCCTTTGGCACATCATATTTCCATGATCACAATCATTCTCATGGCTCACAGTTTACCATACAGCTCACTTGAAAATGCACTTTGGCACTACCATGCTATTAGTAGTCATGTGTGTTATACATAGTCATCTCTTACTTGTGAGCCTTAATCTAATCTGAGTTAGATGGGGACATTAGGAGCTTTGACACTCAATCTCTCATGCTTTTTGATGGAGGAGGTAGTCTTTCTAGAACATGCATTTCGTTTTTAGTGACTTTTGGGTGTGTTTGCGTTTCTTTTTCAGTGATGGTGGCTAGAGGACATATTCACAACTATAAAGGCAATCCATATTTTTATTCCTACCACCATTTTTTGCATTATTTTATGTAGGTCTACCGACATTAAATGCCAAGGCTTGATGATAGTCAATCAATCTTTAAAGAGTAGTGTATTTATTCTACCCTCCTCCACTTGGCTAATCATTATTCTCTTATAGGTTTTAGCACACTCTTGCATTTATGGACTCTCATCTATTTTACGGTGTTTCCTTCCATGATCGAGTGCCCTCACTTATACCTTGGGTTGTGTGCAATAACCCTTTGTATTTAAAGTTCTTTTGGAGTTCAAGGCAAGAAGCCTTTGTTTCTCTTTGATTGTTGTGTATTGTCACATGATGGTATTGGAGCCAAAGAGGATTCCGAAGTTTTACAAAGAGAAGATCAAACTTAGCTTGCTATTTGAAGTAGGCCTATAGCAAAGAATATAGATCTTTTTCATTGTTTAGGCATTCTACAATGTGTGTGGAGCATCTATAACTTTTCTTTGCAAGGTGTCGTTAATTTTCCATCTATTTGAGAAGTCTAATACCAAAATGCAAAAGTTTTTGGTGTGATTTCTAGTCTCTTTTAAGAGTCGTGGAGTTTGATGAGGATGTAGAGACAATTTAGTGTTTTACCGTCGATAGGCAATACCATCAGTTAGGTTGTCATGAAGAGTGATGTGGAGATCGATTTTTAGAGCCACATTCTTTCTCTAATAGATTGAGAAGATCAAAGTCCCCTTTCCCCCCCTTTCTTCTCTACATATTTCTCATAGCACTTGTATTATAGGTCCTTGCATAGTCATGATGACACTTTCTATTCAAGTGGCTATGCTTTCCTCTCTCCCCAAAGAAGGTTAAATTAATGGTGCAAACTAATCCTATTGGCCTTGCAAAGTGGATTATATCCTTGGCACCTTTGACTTGTGGGAGTTTATTACTACCCCAATCCCTCGTCCAATGGAGGACTCCAACATTAGATCTATAATGGACTAAGTATCCATTTGGGATCTTCTCAATTCTAGAGTGTGATATTTTCTCTTCATGGGTCCATAGGATTTTGTCCTTGTGCATGTGTAGAGACTTTGGACTATAGCAAAGGTCTAGGTGAAGCTCTCTTCTCTTTACCAGTAGAAGACTTTTGCTCACCACATTACCCTAGAGAAGAATCTCTAGATGCTTTTCCTTAACAATTCCCCTTCTATGCAAGACATCAATAGGATGTGGGACATGCAATATAAGCTTGCATCTCTTAGTAGGAAAATCTCATAAGAGGACATGGTGATGATTCTTCTTGCTCAATTTTTGTCTCGCAAGTATGATATCTTCTATACCAACTTGCTTACCTCTAGGGTTTGGAAAAATCTTCTATGGGAAGAGCTAGCTCCTCTTGATTTGGAGCACAAAGAGCAACTCAAAGAGATTGGTGATAGTGAATCTGGCCTTTCTAAATATTTTACTATAGGTTTGAGAGGGAGCAACAAGAAGGAAAAGAATGCTAAGAACAAGTAGTAGGTTAAACATTTGGATTTTTCTTGAGGCTCTAGCACAAATTTAGAGAAGCCTCAATGCCCCCACTATAGGAAGGGTACCATCTTGAGGAGAAATGTTGGAAGAAATACCCTCACCTTCCTCTAGGAGCAAAGGATGGAATTAAATCATATGAGCCTTCCTATACTTCTTTACCAACTATTACACATGAGTCCATGCTCCTACAAATTCATCAAATGGAAGAGCCTTCTTCACCATATATCTCATCTACAAAGAGTTCTTGGCTCATTGACAATGGTACTTAGAGTCATATGAATCCTCAAGCAGTAAAAATTTTGTCCATTAGAGGGTATAGTCATTATTGATGACTATTCCCTCATTGACAATGGTACTTAGAGTCATATGAATCCTCAAGCAGTACAATTTTTGTCCATTAGAGGATAGTCATTATTGATGACTATTCCCTCATTGACAATGGCACTTAGAGTCATATGAATCCTCAAGCAGTACAATTTTTGTCCATTAGAGGGTATAGTCATTATTGATGACTTTTTTTGTGTGCATATTAGTGGTATTGACACTTGACATTATTGCTAGATTGTCCAATTAATATCTATTTCATAAATCATCCTTCCCACTCCTCTTAGTTCATGGCCTTACTTAACTCGATATCCATGTTTTCTTCACCAAATAGGCTATTTTTGTTGAGGATTCTTTTTTCAAAGCCATTTTAGTGACATGTTGGTGGGAGAGTGGGCTTTATAGGATCCATTCCCCTTTCTTTATATAGGGTTCTCTAAGGTAGTCTTCCATATCTACACCCACTCCAAATTGTCCACCACTTATCCCATAGGCTACATTCCATCCCCCACTATCTCCTCTAATGGTTCCCTTGTACCCCTTATACTTTATAGAGGGGGGATCATATCAGCAATGCAGTTTTGGATTCTTTGTCCCCTTATGTTTTAGAAAGGGATTGCCAACATCGTGAGGGGATTCTTCATCAATGAACTTCATCACGACGATGGGACTTCATCAACATTGACATTTCTTCTACCAACCTTGGATCCATTCTATCTTCTTTGGCATTCTCCCACATCTAAGATCTAAAAGGGTGTGCTAGTAGTCATGTGCATCATGCACAATCATCTCCTACATGTGAACCTCAATCTATGTCAAATGGGAACATTAGGAGCTCTAACAGTCAATTTGTTTATGTGTTTTGATATATAAGGTAGCTTTTTCTAGAGCATGCATTTCTTTTCCAATGAGCTTTAAGTGTGTTCACATTATCAAATATAGTTTCAACCCTTTTGCATTTCTTTTTCAATAGTTGGCTAGAGGACCTGTTCACATCTAGTAGAGGTGATCTACATGATTTATTGTGATCTACATTTTTTATTAAGTGTCATCATGTTTTACATTATTTTATGCAAGTTGACTAGCATTAAATGCTTGATTTGATGCTAATTGACTAGTTTTATTAAGGGCAGGTTATACTCTTGGGATGTATATAGTGAATGGGAGATGTATATATATCATTTGAAATCTCTACTGAGATTGCACACATAGGTTGGATCATTGATGCAGGCTACGCATGGATGTACATGGCAGTGAGCATGTGTTTTATGTTGATCATGACATGGCATATACTTTTTAGTCCTAATGTATACAAAAAGATATTGAAATTTGGCACAAACGCATTGGACATGCAAATGTACAAAGGCTGAAATTAATGCAGTCCAAAGGGTTGGCCTACATTTAGAGTTGCAAAATTTCATAAGGTATGCGAAGCATGTCAGTTTGGTTAGCAGGCAAGACAACCCTTTTCACATGACAGAGATGTGAGCAAAAATATCCTTAATGTTGTGCATACAGATATTTGGGGGCCTATACAAAATGTGTCTCTTGGAGGTAGTTCATACTTTGTCACATTCATTGATGATTGTTCTAGAAAACTGTGGGTATATTTTATGAAGGAAAAGAGTGAAGCGTTTGAGCACTTTAGAACTTTCAAGGCTGCAGTTGAAAGAGAAACATGCTTGAAAGTGAAGTTCTTGAGGTCAGATGGAGGGGGAGAGTACCTCTCGAATGAGTTCAGTGATTTTCTAAGGTCTCATGGGATAAAGAGACAGTTCACATGCAGGTATACCCCACAACAAAATGGGGTTGCAGAAAGGAAAAACAGGCATATTGCAGAAGTTGCACGCGCCTTGATGGCTGAAAAGAATATGCCTAAGTATTTTTGGTTTGAGACTGTGCATACTGCTGTTTATATTATGAACAGAACTCCCACAGCTGCAGTTCATGGGATGACTCCTGAAGAATGCTTTACTAGCAAGAAGCCTGATGTATCGCACTTGAAGCTATTTGGCTGTGTTGCATATGTCCATGTGCCAGATGAGCTATGGAAGAAGCTTGATCCAAAGGCAGAAAAATGTGTCTTTATTGGATACTCTTTAGAGCAGAAAGGGTATCGCTGTTATAACCCTGTCACATGTAAGTTCAGAGTGAGCAGGGATGCCATCTTTGATGAAATGAGTAGTTGGTATGCATCTAGTGGTGATGCATTGGATGATGATGATGATCATGACACTCATGTGCAGGCTGAAAAGCAAGAATCACGGGCTCTTAGTGGACCAGAGACATCATCTGGTAGTCCATGGTCTGGGAGACTAAGGAGTAGCTCCACATCTTTAGGTGCATCTAGTAGCACTACAGGTAAAGACAAAGGAAAGAATAAAGTGTCAGATGGCATTGATGCAGTTCTTGATGGAGACTCTAGTGGCTCAGAGAGCTTGGATGATGAGCTTGGTATTCCTTCTATCAGGACACCAGGTGTACAGAGAGCTCATAGTAATGTAAAGGCTCCATTGAGTGATCCAGTGGTACGCAGATCTAGCAGGGTCAGATACCCTGTTAAAAGATTTGGTTTTTGAAGGTTATGCAGCTCACCATTATGCTTATATGGTGAAACTAGTTGAGGATGTTGAGCCCACTTGTTTTGAGGATGTTGTTGTGATGCCAGGAGGCATATTCCACGGTGGATTCCGTGAGGTTTTACGGTGGATTCCGTAAACTTACTTAGATGACCGGGGCTCATACGCAAAGAGGATTCTTTGTGCGAGAAGTTGATGGGGACGCCTGTCCTTTTCGGGCGTTTCATTAATTTAGTGTGTACATGGGTGATTCCATAGCGGGTGATTCCGCAAAATGCATATTAAATTAATAAACGTTTATGAGTTTAGAGTGCGCACTCGTAATAAATTAAGGTTAGGATTTATTTCTAACCAGTTGATTTATTTATGTAGCTGAAGACTGCTAGGTATTCACTTTTGTCGGTTTAATTGTGTTATTTTACTAACGATTGTGAATGCTTCAGTTGATATGTAGAGATAGCAGCAGTGGCGGAGGAAAGCATTGGAGTCTAGCGGGTTTTCGACTTTTCGACTATATTTTGATAGGCGCCACGCCTATATTTTGTTATGTCTATAGAGACATCGATTATTTATTATTATTTTGTATGCGCTTATGCGCCTGGATATGTTATTTATATTTGGACATTGAGATTGGGCGTGCCAGACTCTATGGGCACCGTCCATTAGCTTTATTTTTCTATTTTTGGTAGAAAGCAAACTCAAAAGCTAAAAGCTTGTCATATTTTTGTAATTGGGCTATTTTTGAGCATAAAGATTGGAAATATACATTAAATACATGCTTTGTGAAGCGCTCACACAAGGCATGGGGGAGATTGAACCCAATTTGTCTCTTGTCTCATGTCGTGCTTGCTTTTACATGGGTTTTTGTGCTAAAAAGTAGAGTACTTTGTTCTTGGGGACCTTCCGGGATTCACCACGTGAGCTATCTGTGTCCGATCTGCGCACCAGTGGTATCAGAGCGGAGCAGAGATCAAGGGCTTCCAATCGCTACCAATCTCGAGCGAAGGCGGAGCTCCAGGAACAAACGGCCTCTACAGTCAATCTCGTCGCGAACCGTCGATACAGGCAGACTTCTGGCGATCAAGAACCCCTATTTCCACTGTCAGATCGCGAAGGACCAATCTCTGTCGGCGGAGGACCACTCATACATGTTCTTCATCAAGTCGTTGCAAACAGAGATAAGATCTTTCCATAATCAAGTTTGTTATTATCTTAAAGCTTAATGCAAAGCTTAAGAAGCTTATTGAGGTTCAAATCGTCAAATCGTTTGGCAAGAGGAGGGTCCCGAAATTTTCGCGCAGTCAAAACGGCCCCTCCCCCCCCCACGATTGAAAAACGGCGGACTGTATCTTCCTTACTTAAGCTTATTAAGCTTAAGCTTAACTAATTAAGCTTAAGTTACTTCAAACTCTACAAGTCAGTGAAGGCAAACAAGTCTGAAAACTCCGGGTCTCGCACTCCAGAAGTCAAGTTTCGCAAGTCGACACTAATCAAGTACTGCAAGTTCTGCAAGTCGGCTAAGTCCAGCAAATCTACAACCTTGCAAGTCTGCTAAGTCTGCAACTCTGCAAGTCAGACTAAATCAGAACTGACTAGTGCTTAAAACTCATAGAAGACTTGTTCGTTTGCAAAAACTCTGAACTGGAAAGTTGTTCGCAGCAAGCTGTTTTACCTATCTACAAGTTCGTTGAAGTACTTTCAGCAAACGGAGACAGAAATATTTCAGAATTTCTGAAAATTGAAGAAGAAAATACCCAAAAATACATAGCCTTGTAACCCCAAATTTGAGCTACGCTCATCCCGCTAACTGATTTTGAGTGAGAAAGGTTTGTTGAGTTTTACAGGATGACTACCCCACATATGGATGATCCTATGGCTGAAGAAGATCTACCCGAGCCTACCATGGAGCAAAAGCTGGATCTTATCATGCTGCAATTGGAAGAAGAGCGAAGAGCTAGGCAAGCTTTGCAAGCGCAATTGACAAAGCTACAAGGAGCGTCCACTGATAAAGAAGAACCTCAAGCTGAAGATTTGATTCGCCGTACCATCGACGCCACTCTTGAAGCACAAACCATTCGCAAGGAATCCAAGATAAGTAAACGAAGTTTCAAGTTTCGCACTTTCAATGGCATAAGAGAAGGAAAGACTGTTTTATCATTCATTAGCCAGTTTGATGACTATTTCCATGAGGAAACTTATCCCGAGAAAGATAAAATCAAGTGTGTTACTAATCATCTGATAGACAGAGCATCACTTTGGTGGACTGTAGTCCGCAAGAGTATAGAATGTCCTGCTACATGGGAAGATTTCAAGAAGAAGTTCATGCAAAATTTCCTACCACCGCAATTTCATGAGAAGGCTATCAAGCAATGGGATTTACTTCAACAGCGCGATCGTGAGCCTATTCCACAGTATACAGAGCGTTTTTGGAATGCACTCCTACAGCTACGCATGCTTGAAGACGTACCAGAGACGACACATAAGCGGAAGTACATGTCTGGACTTCTTGGACATTACTACGCTGAAGTGAACATGTTCAAGCCTGCTACCCTTGAAGACGCCATCTCTTTAGCTCACGACACTGAAGATAAGTTACGCGGAAGAGATCGACGACCACAGCCATTCCAAGCAAACGGTAATTATGGATCTAAACAATTCAATTCCAATTTCAGAAGGTTTAATCCAGGTCGTTTTTCATCACCATCTTTCCGCAAGAATTGGCCTAAACCACCTGCATTACCATCCACTGTCAATCCAAATCCTAAGCCTATCCAACAAGCAAATCCAAATATACCCAGACTCCCAGCCATTGCAAATAATGTGACCAAAGCCAAGCCCATTGTATGCTACAAGTGTCACTAGCCAGGACATCTCGCAGCAAATTGTCATTCAAAGAAGCCATCAGCACATATCAACTACCTTGGAGCTATGGACGAAGACGAGCATGAGGATATGCCGGATTTCACTGAAGATGAAGATGATCCTATTACTACTTCCGACACTTTACCAGGTATGCCTACTTTACATTCATTATTGACCATGAAATGTATGGTGCATGGAAAAGAAAGAACTATATTGCATGATGACGGTAGTACCCATGACTTTATTTCAGCAAAATTGGTAAAGGAATTGAAATTGCATACTGTACCTACGCATTATCGCATAAAAGCTGCATTTTTAGGCACTAGGTACAATGGCACACAAGAAGTTCAAGATTTAGAAATTCAAATTGGTCCATATATTGAAAGAAGAAATTTCTTAGTTGTCCCATTACAATCTAGCGACATTATTCTAGGAATGCCATGGAGACACCAACATAATCCCAATATAGATTATTCCACACACACAATGAATATTAATTTTCAAGGAAAATCTATTACATTATTTGGTATGCATGCATCTCATATGTTTCCACTGCTTTCGCATACTCAAGCAAAACGTGCACTACGCAAGAAAACTAAATCATATCTCATTTGGGTGAATGAATTGCACGCAAAGGAAAATCATATGCACCCTAGGCATAAGGAATTTCTTGCATATTTTAAGGACTGTTTTGCAGAAGACTTACCACCAGGTTTACCTCCATCACGTCCAGAAGACCATAAGATTGACCTAATACCTGGCACACAACCACCTTGCAAAGCCCCATATAGGCACAATCAAATAGAGCAAAAAGAAATCCAGAGTCAAGTAGAAGAATTACTAAATAGAGGCTTAATTCGACCTAGCAGTTCTCCATTCGGTGCACCTGTGCTCTTAGTCAAGAAAAAGAATAATACTTATCGGATGTGTATTGACTACCGAGCATTAAACAAGATCACTGTAAAGAATAGGTATCCTATACCTAGAGTTGATGACCTTATGGACAAACTGCAAGGATCTTCTATATTTAGTAAAATTGACCTTAAATCTGGATATCATCAGGTGAGGTTAGATAGATCCGACATATTTAAGACTGCATTCAGAACACAGTTTGGCCATTACGAATTCTTAGTTATGCCATTCGGATTAACTAATGCACCTGCTACTTTCAGTAGAATGATGAACCGTATTTTTCTAAAATATCAATATTGTGTGATTGTTTTCTTTGATGATATTTTAGTGTTCAGTCAAAGTGAAAAAGAGCATTATGAGCATTTATCATTAGTTTTTCAATTACTGAAAGAAAATCAATTGTTTGCAAATCCTGACAAGAGTGAATTGTTTAAGACAGAAATAGAATATCTAGGACATATTGTATCAAAAGAAGGAATAAAAGTTGATCCTAAGAAAATTGATGCAATATTGCATTGGCCTATTCCTAAAAATGTACATGAAATACGCTCATTCCTTGGTCTTGCTAGTTTCTATAGGAAGTTTGTACGTAATTTCTCATTACTTGCTTTACCACTGACCAAACTTCTTAAGAAAGGAATTGTTTATCAATGGACTGAAAATCAGCAGAAATCCTTTGATTTACTCAAACGTGCATTGACCAATGCCCCTGTTCTACAATTGCCTGACTTTAATAGACCATTCTTTCTAGTTGTGACCGATGCTAGCGGATCAGGAATAGGAGCCGTGCTAATGCAAGACAACCATCCAATAGCATATTCTAGTTCTAAGCTGAAACCCTCTGAGCTTAAATATTCCACTTATGACAAGGAACTCTTAGCAGTTGTCCAAGCATTAAAACAATGGAAGTATTATTTAATGGGTTCAGAATTTATGATAAAGACCGACCAGCAAAGCATTAGACATCTACTTAGCCAACCCCAAATTTCTGACCGCCATATCAAATGGGCTTCATTCATTCAAAGTTTCCATCCTATCATTCAATACCAACCTGGAAAAGAAAATGTAGTTGCTGATGCATTGAGTAGAAGACCTGCAATTCATAACATTTCTATCATATCTTTTGATTCTTTGATTGCTATGAAAGATACATATCACCAGGATATTACTTTTCATTCTAATTGGCAAAAATTAGTTCAAAATAATTTCATTCCTGTTGATTCATTGTCATATAATGATGGATTCATGTTCTTTGAAAAGAGACTGTGTGTTACTATTCCATTCCGATCTTTTGTTTTGAATGAAATTCATTGTCCCCCATATCAAGGTCATAGAGGTATCATTTCTACATAACGCATGTTAACTGAAGATTTTTATTGGCCGCATATGGATGCAGATGTGTCTAATTTTGTTTCTGAATGTTTGATTTGTCAAAGAATAAAGAGACATCATGGTAAACAGTATGGGTTATTAATGCCTTTATCTATTCCATCTAAACCTTGGGAACATATATCTATGGATTTCATTACTGGCTTACCAAATACTAAATCTAACCATGACATGATTTGGACAATTGTAGATAGATTTAGTAAGCAAGCATATTTCATTGCATGTAAGAAAACTTTAACAGCATCACAAGCAGCACAGTTATTTTTGAAAACTGTTTTTACTAACCATGGATTGCCGAAAGTGATTATTTCAGATAGAGATTCTAGATTTTGTAATAATTTTTGGATTACACTGTTTGCAAATCTAGGCACAAAGATTGATTTCTCATCTGCATTTCATCCAGAAACAAATGGACAAACAGAAGCCACAAATAGCACTATTTTAGATCTTTTACGTGCATACACTATCTCTAAACCTCAGACATGGGATACTCATTTGCATTTATTACAGTTTGCATATAACAATACACCGCACACATCTACAAAGAAAGCACCTTTTGAAGTTATTTATGGATATAGATTATCTACACCTGTTGCATCTTTGTCTAATAGAATACAAAGTGCCGATGATATTGCTATTATGCATAACACTATTTTTGATGAGGTCAAGGATATGATTGCTAAAGCCCAACAATCATATACCAAACAAGCCAACAAGAAAAGACAAGCCATGAATTTCAAAGTTGATGATTATGTTTGGCTTAGAATAGAAAAGCGTAGACTGCAAAGTGTAGATAGACATCCAGTTGTCAAATTAGCTCCTAGATTCTACGGACAATTTAGAATCATTCATAAGATTAATGACAATGCATTCAAGTTACAACTGCCATCACATTGGAAAATTCATAATACCTTTCATATTAGTTTATTGAGACCATTTAGAGGACAATTACCTATCCACCCTGTCTATGAAAACCCACCTTTACTAGAAGAAGAGACTGAAATACTTGAACCAGAAGCCATTATAGACACTGACTACATGACCACTAGAACTGGCCGAAGGTATTCTAGATATCTAGTAAAATTTAAAAACCATCCTGTAGAGGAAGCACAATGGATGCACGCTAGAGATCTAAATGCTTTCCCCACTCTGTTAGCTCCACATTGAGCTAATAGCAATTGAGGTCAATTGCTATCCCACCCCGGGGGTATGATGCCAGGAGGCATATTCCACGGTGGATTCCGTGAGGTTTTACGGTGGATTCCGTAAACTTACTTAGATGACCGGGGCTCATACGCAAAGAGGATTCTTTGTGCGAGAAGTTGATGGGGACGCCTGTCCTTTTCGGGCGTTTCATTAATTTAGTGTGTACATGGGTGATTCCATAGCGGGTGATTCCGCAAAATGCATATTAAATTAATAAACGTTTATGAGTTTAGAGTGCGCACTCGTAATAAATTAAGGTTAGGATTTATTTCTAACCAGTTGATTTATTTATGTAGCTGAAGACTGCTAGGTATTCACTTTTGTCGGTTTAATTGTGTTATTTTACTAACGATTGTGAATGCTTCAGTTGATGTGTAGAGATAGCAGCAGTGGCGGAGGAAAGCATTGGAGTCTAGTGGGTTTTCGACTTTTCGACTATATTTTGATAGGCGCCACGCCTATATTTTGTTATGTCTATAGAGACATCGATTATTTATTATTATTTTGTATGCGCTTATGCGCCTGGATATGTTATTTATATTTGGACATTGAGATTGGGCGTGCCAGACTCTATGGGCACCGTCCATTAGCTTTATTTTTCTATTTTTGGTAGAAAGCAAACTCAAAAGCTAAAAGCTTGTCATATTTTTGTAATTGGGCTATTTTTGAGCATAAAGATTGGAAATATACATTAAATACATACTTTGTGAAGCGCTCACACAAGGCATGGGGGAGATTGAACCCAATTTGTCTCTTGTCTCATGTCGTGCTTGCTTTTACATGGGTTTTTGTGCTAAAAAGTAGAGTACTTTGTTCTTGGGGACCTTCCGGGATTCACCACGTGAGCTATCTGTGTCCGATCTGCGCACCATGTTGGTCATACTCATTGGGATGCAACAATGGATGAGGAGATGGCTGCATTAGAGGCCAATAAGACTTGGGATCTAGTATCATTGCCAAAGGGCAAGAAAGCTATTGGATGTAAGTGGGTTTATAAGATTAAGCACAATGCAGATGGTTCTATTAGTAGGTACAAAGCTAGGCTGGTTGCAAAAGGCTATGCCTAGAAATATGGCATAGATTATGATGAAACCTTCAGTCCAGTTACTAGGATGGCAACTGTCAAATGTGTGTTTGCTTTGGCAGCAACCAAAGGTTGGAGGTTGCAACAAATGGATGTGAAGAATGCCTTCTTGCATGGTGATTTGCAAGAAGAAGTGTATATGGATCAGCCAGAAGGTTATGAATATTTAGAGCATCCCACGTATGTGTGCAGGTTGAAGAAGGCGCTCTATGGGCTCAAGCAAGCACCTAGAGCATGGTCTGACAAGATCAGAGAGTATCTTGTCAATATTGGCTTTTATGTTTCTGATGCTGGTCACTCACTTTATGTGAGAAAGGGAGATGCAGGTTTGGTCATCATAGTCATCTATGTGGATGACTTGATTATTACAGGTGATAGTGATAGTGGGATTGCTGAAGTCAAGGACTTTTTAAAGAAGAAGTTTGAGATGAAGGATTTAGGTGAGCTAAGGTACTTCCTTGGCATTGAGGTGATCATATGTGATGATGATATATGGCTGTCCCAAAGACAGTATGGCTTGGATATGTTGTCCAAGTATGGTATGACAACATGCAAACCACTTTCAGTCCCATTGGAGCAGAATGTAAAGTTGAGTGCTGATGTTGGGGATGAGATAGAAGATCCTACTATGTTCAGGAGGATAGTGGGGAGTTTGATCTACATGACCATTACAAGGCCAGACTTGAGCTATGCTATTGGTCTTATGAGTCAGTTTATGCAAGTACCTAGAAAGCCACATTTGGATGCAGTCAGACGCATATTGAGATATGTGAAGTCCACATTACATTATGGACTTTTCTATGAGGCAGGTACAGATGTACAGGTGTTTGGATACACAAATGCAGATTGGGCTGGTAGTATGTGTGATAGAAGATCTACCAGCAGATACATGTTCTCTCTTGGTAGTGCAGCAGTTACTTGGAGCAGCAAAAAGCAACCTACAGTTGCTTTGTCGAGTACAGAGGCTGAGTATAGAGGTGCTGCTATAGCAGCATGTGAGGTAGTATGGCTAAAAAGTTATTGGCTAATTTAGATGTGCAGGTGGAAGGTCCAGTTGTCATTTATTGTGACAACATGAGCAGTTGGCTAGGAACCCTGTGTTCCATGCCAGGACAAAACATACTGAGGTACATTACTTGGAGTTGCAGAGATGCAGTTGAGCTTGAGAGGGAGTGTTGAGATGACAAGCTCAACACATGCAGACATTGATGATGGACCGCCTAGTTAGATGGGTCCACATGTCTACACTTAGCACGTCGGTGGTCATTATGACTCTCACATGGCCACTGACTCATTACTTATTATATTCAGGTTGTTACACCTATTTACAGCTGGCATAGTTATAGCGCTAGTCGACTAGTGTAGTCGGTTATGCATTGTTTGACTTAGTAGGCCGCTTTTTTATATGTTGTATCTTATCTATACTTTGTGTACATTGTAAAGTGTGTGGAAGAAAAAGAAAAAAGCAGCAAGAAAACATTTTGGCCTCCATCTCTCTTCTTGTCTCTTGAGTGAGCTTCTCCTTATGCATTTTGCGTGTGTTCGGCGCAGCATCTTGAGCAAGTCCCCCCACCACGCGATTCTTGACATTCATCCTCTTGTCTCCTCAACTCCACCTCCTTTTCCACAGCTCTTATTTCTCTCTCTTCCTCTGTTTTCCTTGATTCTTCTGCCAGCTTTTCAGCTTCTTCCTTGTCCTTCTTTTTTCTCTCCCCCGCCTCTCTTAGGGATTCCCTTTTGTCTCTCTCTAGATATTCTTTTTCCTTCTTCCAGCCCCCATTCTATTTCTTCTTCTGAGTTGTCTTTTTTAGTGGGATTCTTTGTTTTTATTCCGTTCGGATTGAGCCTCCTGCTCCTCCTTCTCTGTCTCACTTTCTGTCCTGTCGCTCAATGGCTCTTTCCCTTGGTGGGTCGACGACCTATCTAGGGTCTCATCCGCTCCTTTGTTTCCTTTTTGGGCTTATTTTATAGCCTCCTGGATGATGGACATCAGCACACTTCCATACTCGATGAAGGAGGCTTTCGAGGAAGGTTTTTTCCTCTCTGTATTTTTAGAGGTTGGGGATTCTCTGCCTGCACTGCCCATGGCTAGTGCTTTGGTTGCTTGGCCTATAGTCTTGTGTACGTAGCCATTCCAGTCCACCTCATCCAGGGTGTGGACTACCACATTCTCTAGCACAAGCATATTGATTTGCTGCATGAGGGAGTTATAACGTTGGTTGGAGAAAAGTGAGTGCACCAACTTTGCATGCATGCGGATCTCAGTATCATGGATATCCTGTATGCTGATGCCGTCGTTTGTCAAAACATCCTCCCTCTTCATCTTTAGTATAGTGTACACATCTCTCTTACGTTTCTTCTCCACCTTAGGCTCTAGCCCCAGTGCCTTCTCCACCAAGCCTGGTTTAATGGCACCTGCACCTATCGAGCACTGTCCCCTCTTTCCACAGTCACTATTCCTTATACTTGGTCGGGGTTGTAAGTTCTCAGAAATTCCACACACATTGTGTGGTCAAGTTCCTGCGCAAACTTCTCTAGGTACTTGGAGAGGTTACACTGTTCCATTACTCTCATTGTGGCCTACTCCTTGGCTACCACCTTCTCAAGGTTGTGAATGCTACGGAATTTTAGCTGACTATAAGCATAGTTTTCTAAGCTGATGCCGTAATGCGTTCTCTCCTCCTCCGTGAAAGGGAGTCGATGAGCGCGATCTTGCTGCGACATCTTTTGTTCCTGTCATGAACCATCATTCCCATTAGTGCTTCCAAAAGAGTTATTTGCTGAAAAGAAAGGCTTCATGTTTGTTGAATGAAAACATTTAAGCTCCAACATAAACTTTGCTTTCAGACTTTTTCATCCTTTAATTCAATATTTTCGTGACATGTTTCCTCAATCGCAAATTAATGTCTTTCTTTTCTTCCTGCTTTTAAATGTCGACTGAGCTTTTCACAGCAATGTGTTTTTTCCTTATGTGTTTATGCATTTGCTTGATTTTGATTGGTTCCGATTTGACTCACCCACTTTACCTTATCCCCTCCTGTTTCAGATTTGGGGAGAATCCTTCTTAGGATTGAAAGCTAGTAGGCCCAGGGCTGTTAGCTTATGGTCGAGTGTTTACTTTCGCATGAGCCAAGCATAGAAGTCTGGATTGTAATCCAACTGAGTGTTGCGGTCTAGATCAAAGGGTCGACTACCTACATGTGTGATGTAAGTAAGGACATCTGTCAGGACGTCACCGGAATCGATGTGACTAGCAATATGTCTCTTCCTCTGTCAGGAGGCAGTCAAGATAAGGGTGTCCTTTGATGTGCTCTTCTAGGGGTCGGTCACGAATAGTTGTTAACACCCTATACAAAGTTGGAGCGACATAAGTTGGGTTGTATTCCGATGTCTTAACGGCGCGTCGCTGCTCAGCGTTGGCCATTATTTGGCATCCTTTGAGTTCCCATTGCAATCGAAGAGTGTACTAGCTTTGTAAGAATGGGGATTTAGTTTCAGCAAGCTTTTTCAACTCCTCTAATTCTCGATCAGTGATAGCAGAAGAGGCTTGCTTATTGTATGATGTGATGAGCCACTGTTTGATGGCTTGCTCTGTAGATATTTCAGTGAGGAGCAACTCTGCACAGCTGAGTGGGGTGCTTTGACGAATGCAAATTCTAGTGTGTCCCATGAACAAGGCATTGTACGGACTTCTGTTGCAAAGGGCTCTTGCAATAGGTCCAAGTCTAAGTGGTCGTAGCTCAGAGCCAATGACATGAATGTGGCATCTAAGCATCTGAGGCAAGCAATGACGTCATCCCCTGTGTCTTCAGCTAGATCTGTGGCCAGTGACAAAAATGATTTCTGTTCATAGAAGGGTCTAAGGCCTGCGGGTGGTTGAGGTTTGACATAACTAGAGAGTTTGGCAGCAGATAGTAGCGAGCTCAGTTGTTCCTGAGATTGCAGTTGGGTCGCTTGCTCAATGGGTTGGGACGACTGGACTGTGAATGGGGTGTCACTACTTTGCGGATGCGGCCTCCTGGGTCTTAATTGAGTTGCATGGGACTGGTTTCGGGAACAACAGGCTGAGGTTTGGGTTGGTAGACTTGGTCGGTCTTCATGTGCATAATTAGTTGTGAGTCAATGTGCTTGGTGTCTCGAGTCTTCTGTGGCATTAGGCCTTGACACATTGTATAATGGGGTATGGTTACATGTGAGGGTGGCACTTGATCGGTGCTCTTGGTTGCTTTAGACTTAGGGATCCATATCTAGGCATTACCCTCATAATAACCTTGCACTTGCAATAGGGTCTTAGGAACCCATCATGGCTTGACCACCCGTCGCAGTTTGTAGCTTTGTTTTGGCCTCCTAGGTTTTGAGGTTGTGTTGTTAGCCTTGCGAAGATGTGGCCGATTGCTTTTTGGTGGTAGGTTCTGATGTTTAGGCACCCACCTCAATTCAGGTTCATGGGCATTGACCTTGGTTTCAGTAGGTTGCTGGCATAGAGGCTTGGGAGGGTGTAACAAATCACAACCCTCCTCCTTGGACTTGGCTGAATGCGTGTCTATCGATGGCATTGCGGGTTTGGTGGGAGTCGTGCAACACTTGCTGAAAGCCGCCACTATGTGGAAATTGCCAATGGCTAGGTGGATACGTTGCGACTCATAATCGACATTGCAGTGAGCTTTCTTTTTAAAGGTTACCCAGTAGCGATTGGGTGCCTACATTTTCAGTGTTCGACAACACATAAAATGTCATTGGTATGCTCTCAGACTCGATAGAAACTGCGGCCCTGCATTTCCGTAGGAGTGCATATGATCAACCCCCATATGGTGTCAATTTGGCAGTAGTGGGCTGTAGTTGTGGTTTGCCAATATGGGTCCAATGATTGTGGGTTAAAGCATTGAAGTCTACTCCCTCATCAATCAAGGCATTGACAGTGCATGTGATTGTGATGCGGAGGTAGATAGGTTCTACGGTTTCCTCATTTTCATCGTCAATCTCTGTGATTGTGGCTACCCGTACTTTGATCGACGGTTCTAACATTGGTAGTTAGTGCAAGGGATGTGTGGGGGGATAATACTTCTTGATGCGACTACCATTGAAGAAGCCTACATCCTCACCTTCCAAATTCTTGAGTTTGACATTATCGGTTCGGCTGATGACACGAACCTTGAAGGGCCCTAGACCTTTAAACTTCATTTTTTGTTTATGCCCCTTAACAGAGTACAGGAGCACTAAGTTGCCTTGTTCAAAGTCGCGCTACTTGACATGCTTGTCAAACCAGCTCTTGCGTCGTGCTTTCTCACATATGAGTGCATGGGTAGCTAGGAGGCAAGTTTTCGAGAGGCGTTTGAGTTCAATTAGATGTTTTGTCCATGCTTCCTTCCCTTCCCATATTTCGTGAAGTGTGATCCTTAGGCTAGGAATGAAGAACTCTATAGGTAGAATTGCTTCAGTTCCATAGGTCAACCTAAAAGGTGTCTCTCTTGTAGCCATTTTGTAAGCTGTGCGGTAAGCCCACAATGTTGCCCTCTACTTGTTATCCCAATCACTACGTGAAGCAGAGACTACCTTGGTCAAGAAGTTTACTAGAATTTTATTGGTGGATTCCGCCTGGCCGTTTGCCTGAGGGTAGTATGGCGAGGATTTTCGATGGATAATTAGAAAGGTGGATAGAAGATGTGCGATGACTTCATTAATGAAGTGTGTGCCTTGGTCATAACCAGTTCGATGGGGCATACGAATTGTGAGATTAGCTGCTCCCATAGGAACTTGGCAGTCGTTCTCGCATCATTCTTTCTTGTAGCCCTTGTCTCTGCCCATTTCGTCAAATAGTCAGTGGCTACAATGATATACTTGACTTAAGAGTATTGTGCCGTAGGACTAATAGGTCCTACAAAGTCAATTCCCCACTTCTTGAAGGGTTGTTGTGCAATTATCGGGGTAAGCTCCATTTGATCCTTGCGAATCAGGACCTTTGTCTATTGGCACTTGTCACAGTGCTTAACAAATTGTGCCGCATTGTGAAAGAGCATGGGCCACCACAATTGCAATTGCAGCATCTTGCAGGCTATTGTTTCTCTACTAAAGTGTTCTCTAGCGAGTCTAGTATGTGCTTCGAAGAGCATCCCATGCATCTCGTACTCGCATACACATTTGCGCAACAATTTGTCTTGCCCTAGACTATACAGCTAACCTCCTATCAACTGATAGGGTTGGATCTTGAGGATGAGCCGTCTAAGTCGGGCTTTCTCTATTGGTTGTTTAGGTAATCCATGCTCAAGCACTTGGACTATGTCGTCTGCCCAATATGGCGTCAAGTTGGCCTGAAATAAATCTCTCTTGCTAGATAGGCTAAACAAGTGCACGTCTGGCAAATCATCCACGATGCCTCATCTAGCGGCTTCTCCCGTGGGGATGCGTGACATGTGGTCGGCCATGTAGTGTTGTTTTCCTTTTCATATACCATAGAGAAATCAAATTTGAAAAGCAAGAGCCATTGAGTTATGCGGCCAGTAGCACAAGGCTTGTTTACTAAATATAGCAAGGCTTGATGATCCACAAAGAAGGTGAAAGGAGTGGCTAACAAATAATGCTGAAATTTCTTCATGGAAAATAACATGGCCAGACCTTCTCTTTCTGCTGTCAAGTAGTTCATATTGGTATTAGTGAGTTGTCTGCTAGCAAAGCTCACTAGATAGTCGAGATTGTGTTCGCCAGGTTGGCACAACACTGCCCCTACAGTGAATTTCGAAGCATCAATATGCACGTGGAAGGTAGTGGTCCAATTTGGGGCTCGTAGAATCGGTGCGGTGGTCAAAGCTTTTTTTAGTTCCTCATATGCGTGCTCGCATTCTTCAGTCTCAATGAACGTCAAAGAAGGTATGCACAAGTATAAAGGGAATTGTGGGGAGTTGTAACATCATTAAAGTGTGATCGTGAATACTTTAATGGTGCTTCCATAGAGGTAGAAACTGATTGTCTTCCACTCTTGGGAATGATTGCCAATTGCTCTACACTTGACATTGCTATGCTAAGATGGATTACATATATTAAATCTCTCGACCCCAAATTAAAGCATATTGTAGGAAAGGCAAATCCAGTTGCTAACATGCTATCACGTGCAAGATATGACAATGAAGAAGAGCTGATGGAAGAAGATGAAGCTGAAGAATCTATACCTACTAAATTTCATTCCATGGCTACTGAAAATACTTTTCAGTTACAACATATACTTGTCCAAAGATGAAAACAAGAGAGTGGTCAACTATAAGCCAACATGCTCATTGCATTGCTCAAGTTCTAGTTCATTTCCTTGAAGAAGATTATGAGGAAGATCGGCCAATATTCGAGCACAATGAAGAAGAAGGAGACTTGGACTGATGAGGAGTTCAAGCATATCAAGAGGAAAGCTTATGGTTTTTTTCTTAAAGAAGGACATCTATGGAAGCATGCAAAGAAGAAGAAAGCTACACCTGTCCGAGTTGTAGGAACAAAAGGATGCAACAACAAATAATGAAGGAATTTCATGAAAGCTTGTGGGGAGGACATAGAGGCATATGGGGAACCTTAATTAAAGTCAAAGAAAAATATTGGTGGCAAAACATGTATTAGAACATAGCACATTTTGTTGAAACATGTTATGCGTGTCAGATGTATTCTATGGTCAAGCATCGAGATGGGTTACAACCAACTTATTCCTTGTCTACACATTATAGATGGGTTATTGATCTTGTAACCATGCCTGTAGGAATATGGAATATCCGATATTTAGTGCTTGCAAGAGAGGATCTAACCAATCAAGTTGAGGGCAAAGCCTTGATAACCAAATCAAATCAATCTGTTTGTCATTTTTTGCTTGAAGAAGTGTTTTGTAGATATGGTTGTGTGGGTAAAGCAACTGCAGATAGAGGAGAGTTGGATGTTAATGAGGCACGCAACTTCTTTACTCAATTGGGTATTAAGTTGGCTTTAACATCGGCCTACAACCCTGAAGGCAATGGGAAAAGTGAGAGAGGGCATCAACCTATTCTGAAAGCTCTAGCAAAGTCTTGTAGAGGAAAGATCAAAGAATGGCCTAAAATGCTACCTTTTGCATTATGGGCTGATCGGACTACTCATAGTTCAGTGACTGGCTATATGCCAGCTGAACTTATGCATGGACAACAACCAATTATGCCAATTGAAGAATCTATTCTCATATGGAGTATTCTACCTTGGGAGGAGAGCATTAGTAGAGAAGAGTTGCTGACTTTGCACATGTGGCAGCTAGAAAGAAGGTGTGAAGATGTTCAAGCAGTTATTGAGAAGCTAAAGACAACAAGACTAAAGAACAAAAAAAGATTTGATAAGTGACATCGACTTCGGCCAAGAGCAATTCAAGAAAATGACTGGGTGCTTGTCTATGACAGCAGCCTAGACAATCAATATAGTGCTTCTAGGAAGATGGTAAAGCATTGGTTTGGCCCATATGTGGTAAAGGTCATTCATGATAATGCCACATATTCATTGGCTGAATTGGATGGAACAAGCATGAAGATACTCATAGGTGGAAAAAGAATCAAGCTCTTCAAACGAAGAGAAAGTTCAACATATGAGATAGAAGACTTGAATATAATTCAAGAGCATGAAGACATAGAGGAAGAAGAAGAGGCAGAAGATGAAGACATTGACATGGCAGAAGATACTTCTTCTGACACTACAAATCCATAAGACTTTGGCACATGCCAGAGGATGTGCAGGTTAGGAGGGGATGGATGTCATGCCGCTACGTGCACACCGTGTATAAAAATCTAGAGTGTGGCTTCCTTTAAGATTTAGAGAGCCAATGCCACTTTAGGCATTAGTGTTAGTGTCCATGGTTCAGAATATTAGATTTTTTTGGACAAGTTTTTAGCCAAATTTTGATATTCTACATATTATCTCTTGTAAAAATCCATAAAACTATAGACAACTTCTAGATTAGGATGACATGTAAAAGAAAGCATGTAGCTTTCTGCCAATTTGAGAGGATTTTATGTAAAAAGAGAGATTGACAAAATCGCACAATGCGCGATCATTGTTTTTAGGCAGTGAACAGCACTCCCAAGTGGGAGATGAAAAAGAAGTGATCTGGCTGAATTTTGGCCAGGTGTCTTGGTATTTAACCCTCCTTTCGCAGCTAATGGAGGCATTAGACTGGTGATCTGAGCAGCATAGAGGAAGGTATTATTTTGTACACATTTTTATTTATTAGAGTTATATTTTCTCATAATGCTGAAAGAAACTGACAAGCTTCATCTCCTTTAGTATTCTTCTACATTTTCTAACTCTTTTTGGGAGTATTCTTCTACATTTTCTAATTCTTTTGGGGAGTATTCTTCTACATCTTCAATCTCTTCGAACCCCTTCTCTTCCGTCTACTCCTCTCCCTAATCTACCTTCACCTTGTTGTCTCTTATCTTCAAGAACTTGGCTTGAAACCTTCAACCCTTCTCTTATCTCTACCATCTTCGGAGTAAAAGCTCTTGAACCCCCATATATTCTTCTCTTGCCAAACCCTTCTCTTATCTCTACCATCTCCGGAGTAAAAGCTCTTGAACCCCCATACATTCTTCTCTCGCCAAACCCCTGTGGTGACCTTCAACCCTACACGCTGCAACAACGGCTTTCATTGATTGCAAGATACTATTCAGCTTTGATGATGCTAGATGGTCGGCATCCTTGTTCTGGTCTCTTGGCACATGATGTACTTGTGGCTCCCTAAATCTTCTCATAAGAGATTTGGTCTCTCTCATTTTACTAGAGAGGTTTGTATTTTTACATGCCCATGTACCTTGCATCTGCCTTACCAATAGCATGGAGTCTCCAAAAGCATTCAACCTCTTGATTGAATTACTAAGACACCAATAAAGACCATGAATTAAAGCTTGATATTCTGCCTCATTGTTAGAGTGGACACCTTCCAAGATGATTCCTTCACCATAGATTTTCTCTCCTAAAGGAGAGAAAACAACAATGCATGCGGTTGCCTTATCCTTAGTTCTCTTGTATGCACCATCAAAGTAGAGACTATAAGCATCTACAAGAGTCTTTATGGATGGGGGTGGTGGAAGGCCCTTTTTTTTCACCCTGAGATTTTTCTCATAACACCTGTTTGTTAAAATATCAGCCAGGCATGCTCGAGTTGTTTTTTCAACCTGCACTATTGTATAATCAAACTCTTGAAGTCCGACCACCCACTTTGCTATTTTGTCAGAGATTTTCATATGTTGTAGTGCATAGGGAAACATATCCTCCACAGTGATAATCACAAACCTCTTTGGAAGCAAATATGGCTGAAATTTGGTTACTGCAAACACGAGGGCCAACACTAGTTGTTCCATGGAGGTGTAAGCCTTCTCTGAGGCTTTCATGAGGCGGCTGGCAAAATACGTAGGCCTCATGAAGGATGTTTTTGGATATTTTTGTAGGAGAGCAGCACCAATGGCCTCTTCTCCCACGCTAGGGTTTACAAAGAATGTTTCTTCCCAACAAGGTTGGAGGATTATAGGAAGTGACCCCAATATTTTCTTTATCTCCTTAAAATGTCATTCACTTTGTTCACTCCATACAAGTGTTTCTTGGCATGTCAGTGCTGCAGGGGATATATGGCCTGAGAGAGTAAGTGTATAAATCTACCCAAATATCTTAGCTTTTGTAAGAAGGAGACTAATTGTTTGATGGAGGTTGGGGAAGGTAGAGCTAGCAATGTTTCTACCTTTTTTGGATCTACCTCAATTCCTTCAATTGACACTACATGCCCTAGTAGTGTAACCTTGCTTTCCCCAATGTGACATTTATTCTTATTTAGTTGTCCACCCAACCTAGCTAAGCGAGTAAATCCTTCATCAACCTTGTGTAGATGTATGTTCCTTGAGCTGTAAATACAAAAGTCATCTATGAAAATCCTTATGGACTTACCAAAGTAAGGTTGGAAGACCATATTCATGAATCGTTGAAAGGTTGCTGGGGCATTTGTGAGACCAAAGGGCATGACCCGAAAGGCAAAACAACCCCATGGTGTGATGAAAGTGGTCTTGTTTTGATCCTCCTCTGCAATGCAAATCTGGAAGTAGCCAGAGTAGCCATCACACACTGTATACCGCTCATGTCCCGCTACTTCATTCAAGATTTCATCCTGAAATGGGAGAGGGAAGTGGTCCCTCTTTGTTACAGCATTTAGTGGCTTGTAATCTATGCATACTTGCCACTTACCATTTTTCTTTGGCCTCACTACTACTGCGGAGACCCATTCTGAATCTCCCATTGGGTATATGAATCCTGCATTCAAGAGTCTCTTCACCTCCGTCAACAGTGCATCCTGTTGCACAACTCCCAATCTTCTCAATCTTTGTACTACATGTTTGCTTCCTTCTTTGAGTTGGATGTGATGCTTCACTGCAGTGACACCCGTAATGTGAGTATAATTAGAAATAAACAATGATACATACTTCTTGAGAACAATCACATAACCCTCCCTTTCTTCATCCTTTATATCCTTGGATATCATCTTCTCTAGGCTAGCATCCCACACATCTTCTCCTTGGATTCTTGGGTTGTCTTCTGATGAGGTAGGTTCCTTTAAGGTGACGCCCATAACTTCGAGAGTGCTATCACTCTCTCCACTTGAACTCTCTTCCTCTTCTACCGATGAGGAACATCCACTTGAGCTCCACTCATCGGCAGACGTTTCTAGTTCAAGGTTCTCTTGACGCCCACTCTTCAAGTTGTAAACCACCTTTTGATCGTGGCCACCCACCTTACGTGGCCTCAACTCCAGATCCCCTGTTGCCCAATCTTGCATAGCTCCGATGCCCATAAGCCAAGGTCTCCCTAGGATGAGGGGATATCCTTCTCCCTTTATTGGCATCACATAAACATCCACTGCTGCAGTGATTCCAAAAACAAAAACTCTCAAAGCTTTCACTACACCCACACATGTGACCGCATCATTGTTGGCCATCTTTTCCCTAAAGGTTGAGGATTCCATTACTTCTAAGCCTAATTGATGCATAAACTTTTCTGTCATGACACAAAGACATTTCTAGTTCAAGGTTCTCTTGACACCCACTCTTCAAGTTGTAAACCACCTTTTGATCGTGGCCACCCATCTTACGTGTCTTCAACTCCAGATTCCCTGTTGCCCAATCTTGCCTAGCTCCGATGTCCATAAGCCAAGGTCTCCCTAGGATGAGGGGATATCCTTCTCCCTTTACTGGCATCACATAAACATCCACTGTTGCAGTGATTCCAAAAACAGAAACTCTCAAAGCTTTCACTACACCCACACATGTGACCGCATCATTGTTGGCCATCTTTGCCCTAAAGGTTTAGGATTCCATTACTTCTAAGTCTAATTGATGCATAAGCTTTTCTGTCATGACACAAACCTCTACTCCACTATCGATGTATGTTTTTCGAACCCGTTGACCTTTGATTTGAGCCTCCACTAAAGGCACTATATCGTTGAGGCCATATGCCTTGATTGCACTAACCATTTTATCTTGCCTTGCCCTTGTGCTTACCATTTTTGACCATTGTCATCGTAGCTTTGGAGAGGCATGAAGTAGTTGTGGCCAAGTAATTTTTGGCCCTTGAGAGCTCACATATGCTATCAGATCATAAGGTTGTGTCCGAGAACCCAAAGGGAAGTCGGAGATATCAATTTTAGACCTAGTTTAAGTCTTTCTCTTCTTTCCTTCATCTCTAGGTGCCCGTGATATACTTGCCTCATTGATTGCTTCCTTGCTTGTCTCAGTTTGGACATGTACCCGCTTGATAGGCATGGTCTCTACTACATCTACCTTCATCTTATCTCTCGCTATTTCTTCTTGGAGCCTTCTATCCCTGACCACCTCCTCTATTTTTATGACATTAACATTTGGTTGAACAACAAGGGTTTCAGCTTGAACATAAGGTGGTTGTAAAATTGCAAGTCGTGACTGCTCTTGCTCTTGAGTCCTAGCACGAGGAGGGCTTACTTGTTGTCGAGGACCTCTGGCAGGGTGATCATATCTTCTAGGGTGAGGACAATTGTACATGCCATGTCCATTTTCTCCACAGTTGTAACACAACATCTCCCTTACTTGTCGCCACATTTGTGGTCGATTCCCACCATTCCTCTCGATAGGTCTTCTTGCACCTTGTACAAGATTCACTCTCAAACCCTCTAGTTGATTATTAAGATTTTTTATTTGTTGGATCATGTCTTCTTGACCTCTAACAAGGCCTGGTGCATTAGATACATTTGGGGGAACTTGAGAGGCCTCCATAGTTGTGATGTTGTTTCCCAAAACTGCTTGGCTAGCTTGGGCTTGGTAGAGAATCTTTCGATTCTTTTCCCTAGTGATTCTCAAAGCATCTTCAGAAGTGTTTGAAAATTTCACCTTTACCTTCTCCCTCAGCAAGGGTACAAACCTGAAATAAATCGATCCTTTTAAAGGTAGTTTGGAGCTCTCTCACCAGGATTCAGTGAGTCTGACCACTGTCCCCAAAGCTTCAAAAACCCTTCCTCACAAGTTGCATAACCATAAGGATCACTTTGATGGAGGGCCAAAAGCTGTTGCCATAACTCTTCAGCTGAGTTAGTTTGTTGAAATCTCTGCAAGAAAGTTGCCTTCAATCCCTCCCATTCAGCTCTTTGGGCTAGATTTAGAGTTTGGGACCACATTCTAGCTTCTTCCTTGAGCACCAAAGGAAAAGCCCTAAACTTTAATGCTTCATCATCCCTCCCAGAGACAAGGAATGCCATCTCAAGGTTGTCCAAAAAATCCACTGCATTTTCCCCATTGCGCTCAAAGAAGCTTGGAAATGCCATGTTGCCTTAGTAGAGTACAAAGATGAACACGTCTAGACTTAAGTTGTATTTTATGAGGGAAAGGATGAATGGGTTCACAGATGCATTAATTTCAGCAAGACGTCTAGGCCCCATTATGCTTCTAATAATGCCTTGGAATCTAAGCTTTGTGTTGGCTACAATATGCATAGTTTGCATAGCAAGAGGCTGGATTGGTCCATACAACTCGCGGTGATTCATGAGAAACTATTATAATAAAATAAAGACATGTACATTGAAGGATGCATTGTAGTCTAGCATTGGGAAGATTATAGGTTCTGGTGATATAAGAATCTCCCTTAATCTTTCAGCTCCAAAGTACATGACAAGACGTTGCTGGAAGAAAATCTTCCTACTGATGCATACATTAACTCGGATGTTTTGTACAGAGTGGAAGGTATAGAAATTAGGACCATTATTATTATTCATAAGTGGAGACTACTTAAGAGAATAGAGAAAATTCAGTTTCTTGAATTATAAAGGATTTTCCCAAGAGTGTTTCTTTTCGGAACCCACAAACTTTGCTATACAGAGAATTTACTCCACCAATGATTGTTCTTGCCTTAGCGTGTCCATCCTCGACGATATATATTTCATAAGGTGTGATGGCCACCTTTTCAACCACACCCAATCTTCGAGCTAGCAATAGTTGAACGTAGTCTCCATACTTTGCACCTCTACAAAACTCTACACTGTTCATGCATAGTTGTCCTCCTTTGATGTGGATTAGGCCAGAGAGAGAGAGAGGGATTTGATGATTTGGAGACGAGGACCTCCCAAAATGACCTTCACTTTGTTTGCAAAACACTCACCAAAATTATGAGAACCTAGCAATTGATGGCAACATGATTTTTTTCATTGTGAGAGAATGGAATTTCTAAGGTGAACACCTTTTACCCGCATACGTGCTGTCATCCGATAGGCATACTTCCTTTATTGGGCTTCCTTGGGAGACCATTGTGGGAGTCGTGGACTTCGACCAGCTTCAAAAAGAGTTGGTGAAGGCGTTGGAGAAGAGCCACTTGGAGCACTTGTTGTAGAGGATGCACCACTATGTGATGTATCGTCCCGCATAAGGAGGTAGAGAATTGTGGATGAGAATGTCCTCAACGGGGACACCAATTTATGACGAAGGAAATTCGGTATGGCAGCCTCTATACTATGCCAAACTCCCTTCTGCCACAAAGTGAATGAGGTAAGGGCACCACCTAGTCATGGAAGAGTGGACTAGGACATTATGCAAGAGGGAGAGGAGCTTGTGAGGGAGAAGAGAGAAAAACTATAAGAGAGAGAGAGAGAGAGAGAGAGAGAGAGAGAGAGAGAGAGAGAGAGAGAGAGAGAGAGAGAGAGAGAACTACAAAAAATAGATGAATCAATAAAACTTAAGAGGGCACAAGCAATGGAGAATCCTCAAGACATAACCAATATACACAATATGGACACAAATAGCATGGGCTTATTACAGTGTAGAGCATGCATAAGCTATAGTAAGGGAATGAACTGCATAAGCTCATGGGGAAGATTCAATAGGGCTGAAGAAGGCCTCTTGGCTCTCTCTTTTTTTACAAATTACAAAGGAGAAGGTCTCTTTATATAGGCCTTGAGGGTGTTTAGGGAGGAGGTTAAGATAGAATAGGAATTAACACCACCAAAGCTGCATTAAGGCGGTTCCACCAATGTGGAAGCTCCATCTAGATGTTTTGTTGACCAATTTTGTACTTAATCAAGTTCCATCATAGGTGAGTTGTCTCCATTCTCCCCCCCATATCTTGAGTCCAAGAAATCTCCTATAAAAAAATATAGAGAATCTTCATAAAATAAGATCATATCTAGCAATAATGGAGAGAGAGTAGTGAGAATTCATACATTACTACTACAATTAAGGATGATTTGAGGGTGATTTAGGAGGGGAATTCTAATGGTTTATTAGCTGGAGAGAGAGGAGAAGAGAGGGGAAAGGGTTGGGAGTCTAATGAATGATGTTTTATGAAAGTGTTAAGTGTGGGGAAGAAAGTGTGGGTGTGTATAAAATTGGGAGGTGGTCTCCACCGCAGTTGGAAAAAGTTGGCGTCCACCATTTTGGCCATATCTCCCGACTCGTAGCTCCAAAAAATTATAAAAACATACCAGTCGAAACTTCAGCTCATGCACTACAATTTTCATGTTGAAAAGTTTTTTGGATCGGAGTGGAAGTATTTTTAAAAAATCTTACAAAATCATGTGCCTGATTTTTCTTCCACTAATGCTTCCAAGAAGGGTCCCATTTGTTTGAATTATCATAAGGCTCCAAAGCCAAGACATTATGAGCCTCACATGCCCTTTGGATGGCTCCAAATCCATTTCATATCTTTTTTTTTCACATTACACATTTTTCTTTCACCTTCTTCCATTAATCTTTACTCTTCATCCCCCTTGGTAAACCAGTCCATGAAATATTTCCATCCAGTGATTTCTTAGATTTCCCAAGAGGTTGTCCTATCCTCTTCTTTATTTCAAACCTCCAAATGTTCAAAAAATCCACAAAGTGTTAGACAAATATTTTTTTTGTGATTTTCTCGGATCAGTGTCAAATGCATTTTCCTTGGTTATGGGGATGTAGGCGAGATGGGTTACCATCTCTGGGATCCGCAGGTGCGGAAAATCATCCGCAGTCATGATGTAGTCTTCCATGAAGACAATATGCATAGGCAGCCTGAGAGAGTTGTTGAGATCCGCAGGGTCATATTCAGGAGAAGCCGAGAGCTCTTGCATAGCCAGTTGGACAGCCTACAGTTGCAGTAGATGCTCATGGTCAGGGTGTTGGATAGGTAGCTGGGCATGCAGCAGAGTCTACTGTGAGATGTTCTGCTAGAGACGGACGTCCACCTGATAGATTTCAGTCCCCGATGCATTATGTCTTGGTTACAGATGCAAGAGAGCCTTTCACTTATGATGAGGCTATATGCATGGGTAACAGTCACTCCTAGGAGAGGGCTATGCAGTCTGAGATAGACTCCTTGCATAAGAATGAGACTTGGGATTTGGTTTCCTTGCCTAAGGGCAAGAAGGCTTTGCCATGCAAGTGGGTGTACAAGTTGAAAAGTACCCCTGGACACCCCAAGCCGACATACAAGGCTAGATTGGTAGCAAAGCGTTTTAAGCAGGAGAATGGTGTGGATTTTGATGAGGTCTTTTCACCTGTGGTTAAGATGACCAGCCTGCGCTTAGTCTTGGCTACTGTCATATCTCATAACTAGCATTCTCTCTGCAAGATTCTTCTTCTTCAACTGTGTATTAAACCATTCCCTTCTCTTCACAATCTGTTTTTCATAACAATTCATTGCTTATTGCCTATCCAACTGTAGGGTATGTAAGTTTGTCCTCTGTTAATTTCCAATTCTATTTGATTTAACTGATGCTTTTTTACAAACTCCATCGTAGGGAACATGACATTCATAGGTAATAAAGCATCTTGACCATATACTAAGTGAAAAGGGGTGAATCCTGTACTTGTCTTTTGCATTGTTCTTCAAGCCCACAAAGCTTGATGTAGATAATTGTTCTAATATTTAGGATGATCTTCCACAAACTTAAAGAGAATATTTTATAACGTTCTATTGAATGCTTCCACCAGTCCATTGCAGTGAGGGTAATAAGGAGTAGCAAATCTGTGTTTCAAGTCTAGTTTCCCTATTAATTCTCTCAATAGCTTATTTCTGAAGCCAGGACCTTGATCTGTCACTATTTCTAGTGGTATTCCAAATCTGCAGCATATGTCCTTCATGAGGAACTGAGTTACATCTTCTTTCTTGCAATTCCTTGTAGCTTTAGCTTTAGGCCATTTGATCATATAATCAAATGCAATAATGATATAAGACTTTCTTATTTTTGTACCAAGCAAAGGTTCAATAAAATCCAAACCCCACTTCTCAAATGGTCCATAGGTAACAATGGCTTTAGCATGTTCTGGAATAAGTACCCTTTTTGCATATGACTGTCAAGCATGACAACTCTTACACCAATGAGCAACCTTAGCACTTAGACTAGACCAAGTCATGCTAGTAGAATTTTTCTTTTGGTAAGCTCAAAACCAAAATGACCACCACATGCTTCCTCATGACAAGAAGATAAATAAGCAGGAATCTTAGAACTATCCAACACTCTTCTTAGTATATTATCAATCCCCTTCATGTACAACTGATCATATCTTTTGTACTAAGAATCTTCCTGCTTGTTTATCTTCTCTCATAAATTTGTGGATGCAGAATCAACTTTCATCTTATAACAGCTGCACTTTCAACAGGTTCTTTATAAGTCAAGATATCAGCTAAGCTAGCTCTTACAGTATCCTCCTTTAAACATGTAAATTCAAATTCTTGCAAAGCCAACAGCCACTTAGTAACTCTTGGAGCATTTTCAACAGATCACAAAACCTGTGGATGCAATTGGGAACTAGTAAGTACTACAAATGGTTTTTGAATGAATTACGATTTCCATCTTTGAACTGCATATACCAACCCCCATACCAACAATTCTTCTTCCATCCAAGCTTTTTCAGTCACTCCAATGGATCTGCTTATATAAAACATTGGCCTTATATAAGACATCCCCTTTCCTTTCTGCATTAAAATGGCTCCCACTGCATTTTTTCCAACACTGATACTAATGAAAAAAGGTTCATCCCAATTTGAAGACATAAGAACTAGCGAAGTGCTTAACTTTTCTTTAATATGCAAGAATGCATCCTCTTCAACTTGTGTCCAAACTAAAGGATCCCTTTGAGTTTCTTTCTGTAAAGGATTTACATACTCAACCATCATATGGAATGACCTTGATAGATACCTCAACTTTTGAACAAAGCTCATAAGTTCTTTTACAGTTTTTGGAGAATCCATAAGAAGTAAAGCCTCAACTTTACTAGGCTCAGGTGAAATATCATTAGTAGATGCTTCATGACCCAAGACTATCACTCTAGTTCTTGTTGTTTTACATTTATCAAGGTTTAACTGACCACCATCCTCATTACGTTTGCAAAAAACTTCATCAAGTTTTTTAGAGTATAATGCCCTTGAGCTGTACACACAAAAGTCGTCCATAAACACTCGCAAAGATTTCCCAACGACAGGGGCAAATACCCAACTAGCCCATCTTGAAAAGCTGGCGTATGCATTCATTAGACCAAAAGGCATCACTCTATAAATAGAAGCATCCCCATGGGGTAATGAACGTTGTTTTCTTCTAATCTTCTTCCGCTATTTTGATTTGGAAATATCCAGAGTATCCATCGCGCACATTGTAAAATTCATGACCAGCCACTTGATCCAAGATCTCATCCTGAAACGGAAGAGGATAGTAGTCCCTCTTAGTAGCTACATTAAAAGGCTTGAAATCAACATATACTCTCCACTTTCCATTCTTCTTTGGCCTGATTACAACAGGAGACACCCAGTCTGCATCATCAACAAGATAGATAAATTGAGTATCAAGCAACTTCTAAATTTCAGCTTTAAGTACATTTTCATGAATTGTACCAAGTCTTCTAAGTTTTTGAGCCACTGGTTTATACCCTTCTTTAAATTTGATATGGTGCATAATGTTGTTAGTACCCCTCAATTGGTGATATTCTGTAGTAAAAAGTTTCAGGTATTTCTGAAAAATGGTTAAATATTCATCTCTTTCATCATTAGTCAAGTCATTTCCCAGCATATTCATAAGCTTAGGTAGTCCAACATTCATTTCAGGTTATTGATCACATGTTTCCTGCATGAATTCTGTACTTCCTGTAGCAATATTTACCACTTTTTCCTCTCTTTTTGAACCTTGGATTGACAACCTGAAGAGGTCAACATCCCTAGAGAGTAGGCTAGCTTCCCTTTCTCTATCTTCCTCATCAAGGCTGGAATTTTCTAAATCACTACTTTCATCACCTCCAACATCACTTTCATGTCCATTTTGAATGACGGACCCTATTTTCATGTCAAAGATCACCCTCTTATGAATTGATTTTTCTAGATAGAGTTCTAATTGACCTATATACCAGTCTTGTCTAGATCTCATACCAATCAACCACGATCGTCCCAAAATGAGAGGATATGCCCCAAGTTTTGCAAGCATAACATGGAAGTCCAAACATGCTCTTTGGCCTCCAACGTTTATCTCCAAGTTTTCAATGACTCCCAAACATTTCACTTTTGAGCTATTTGCCATTTTAACCTTAAACAGTGACTTTCCTGTCATTTTTAGATGCATTTTACAACATTGCTTCTTCAGTGATCACACAAACTTGCGCACCACCATCAACATAAACTTGATTTATTTTCCTTCAGTGTATCCATGCATCCATGAAAGGTATAATGTCTTTCACATCTGATAGGTATACCACTCCAACATGCCCAGTTTGGGTTTTTCCTTTCCGGATGCTAACTAATCCATGCCATTCCCTCCTCAAAGATGAGTTTATTTGCACAGCAGGAGCTGACCATATGTAACATCAAACTTCTTACCTTTTAAATCCTTAAGCAAGTTGTAAGGAACTTGATTGATTCCCAAAGCAAAGTCCCCCATTTGAATCTTCCTTCATTGTCTAGCTTTCCTGCTAGTTTCTACATTATCTGCAACTTATTTTCCCTTTTTAATCCTTACTGCCCTTTGAGTTTCAATTTCGATATCCCTCTCTCTGGCTCTCTTGTTAGCAAAAACATTTGCATTTTCCCCATCATTAGATATGCTGGTTTTGATCAAATTCATACCCGATGTGCCTTCATTAGGTCTTCTTTCCAACTGTTGCCTAGCTGGTTCAAGTGCCCTTTGTTCCTATTGAGGTCTAGCATCTTGCCTAGAATTTCCTTGTGGCATGGGATGCATCTCCCCTCCTGTTCTTCTTGGATAAGGGCAATCAGGAGCAATATGACCTCTCTCCGTGTAATTAAAGCATTCAAAGTTTTCCCATCTATTTCTTGGAGATCCTCTAAATCTAGGTTGCATTTGAGGTTGCCTTGCTTGCAATAGGCTCATATTCAAATTTAGATTTGCTAACTGTTCCTACAATTTACTAATCACATCATCATCAGGTTTCCTATGACCTTGATGAGTTTTATTCTCCACTCTTTCAAATGGCCCATGAAGATTCACAGCTTGTTGTCCTGCATTTCCTACAACATTGTCAACTTGATTAGGCCATAAAAATGCATGCACAGCAATACCTCTTGATTGATTTGACCTCAATTGTATTTTTCTTTGCTTTTCTTTGGCTATTTTGATTGCATCTTCATATGTATCAGGGTCTTTGATCAGAATCTTTTCTCTAATTTCATGTTTGAGCAATGAAACAAACTTATCATTTTTCAAGAACATCATAGGAGGTTGCTCCATACTTTGTGTAATTTCTATCCATTTTGCTTCAAATCTCTAGCAAATTTAGACACTTTCCCATTTTCTCCCTAAAACATATTTTCCAAAGATTTCCATAAACTCTCAGGAGTCTGCTTAATTACAAACCTTGTAAGGAACTCATTTTTAACTTCATTCCAATTTTCCCTCGTCTCTTCATTTAGTAAGTTCCACCATAATCTTGCAGAACCTTCAAGTAGCATGCTCATCATTTGAAGCTTATTTGCATCAGTGTCTCTTCGAACTTGGTAAGCCATCCACTCCAATCTCTTGATAAACTGATTAGCATCCTCATTTTTAGTACCAAACAAGGGTTCATATCCAAAATCCACCATGCTTGAGTTTGTGCATAGGTTGGTTTCCAAATCTTACACTTCCCAATTGATAAGATTAGCAAGAGATCTTCAACATAGGAGATCCTCAGCGGGGCACCAATCTATGGTAGCTTAATTGGGTAGTCGGCCTCTAACAACCTAAAAGACAACACCACAGGATAAAGACCGAGGATCTTCCCTCAACAAAATCCACAAAACAACATCACTAAACACATGATAAAAAATTCTTGATCACTCACTTCTCATGGAGACTTCAACTTAGCACTTGAACAGTTCAAACCTTCAAACTCAGATTTTTCCTTTAAAGAGAATTTGATACTGAAACAACCATGGCTAAGACTTTGATAACACGAGATTTCAGATTCACACAACTCCTATTTTTTAGGGGTGGCAACCCCACATAGCAAACTGCCCTCCACAAAGCGTGATTGCCTCGATCCGTGTAAAACTAGTTGTAGATCCTTTCCGTTCTTCCTTTCTCAGAGCACACATAAATACAATCCAAATACACAGGTAACCAAAGCTTTATACGGAAAATTTTCATGCCAATTCAAGGGCTACAAGCATTACACTGCTGTAGACATTCCATTACTACATTAAAACAGAGTTTGCACTGATATATCAATGGAAAATTATGATGACTTTCATGGGAAACCAAGTTGGTGACGTAGATGCTGCTAAATTCACTTGTTTCCTCAGAGCACAGAAATTGCCTCATAGAGCATTACACAAAATAGTTCATAACTTTTTAATCAGATCTCGGATCATCGAGCATAAAAAAGGAAAGTTGTAGCTCTCTTTCCAATCTATAACTCTTTAGAAAAACTCAGAGCCAAATTCTTTGATCTGTTATCCTGAAACAACTCTACACAGTCTATAGTTGTAAATTCCTGCATGCTCTATACAACAAATACAACTACTCTGTTCCAAAAGCACAAACTTGCAAATGGGAAGACACATTCTTTGACTTTAGATTGTCATTTCAGCATACCAGTAGATACATCTCAGCATATCTTGCATTGATGAAGAGTTACGGGAGCTTCGAACTTTATGAACTCTAATCCATTATTTTCTTGGCTGCAAATCCTTTTAGATTTCCTCTAACTCGAACCCATGCAGTCAACACCTGCCCATAACCATATTCTTGGCCATATACCCAGTTTCAGATGTAGATATCCTTTACCTCCATTCTTCTCTATTGACGGGAAGCCTCACACAACAACTAGCATACATCACTCTCAACATGATGAAGAACAACCCTCTGCTATCTTTCACTCATATCCATACATCAAAACTGATCTGTGAACTCTCTGCCCCACAAAGTAGTAGAAGAAAATAAGACAAAAAGAAGACTCTTATTACCATCATATGAAAACTGAGAACTCGCATCGGCCCATTGACTTTAGTAGCCATGCCATCCAGCTCCTCAGCTCCAATAACTCTAGCTTCACGGTCTCTTTCTTCTAATGATTTGTTCTTCTTCTTTTGAGCTTCAGTTGTTGTGTTGAATCATTCTCTTCTCTTATTTTTTCAAAAAACTCCTCACGTTTTTACTTTTTTCCCTATTTTACTAAGCTACCCCTTACTTCCCCTTAGTTGCTAGATGGCAAACATGCCTCTTGCTATGGAAAATTCTATGAGTGTAATGAATACATGGGCAGCTAGATAAAAGTACTTTTACCCCCAAAAACCTAACACTTAAAGGAAAATGTATCCCTAGTGAGAAGAGAACAAGGAAAAAGTGACAAAGGACAACTTTACATAAAGTATAATACAATGAGGAAAGACATTGTCATGCCGCTATGTGGACACAGTGTGAAAAATCCTTGATTGCATCATCATTTAGCTTTCTTATTAATCTAGAGAGTCAATATCATATTAGTCAATGTCATACTGCTATGTGGACACTGTTAACCCTCAAACGAACAAAGGTGGAAAATACGGAAAATTTGAAGTAGAAGACAAGGCCAAGGCAAAAGTGAAACAGAAGACGAAGGTGTGCCAAGAAAAATAAGGAAACACAAGAAGCACCGAAAAGTCCTAAATAAGGGAAAAAGGCGTACAAGGAAAAGTGCAAGTCAATACTTTTGTAAAAGAGTGCAAGCGCATCATGATTTAATTTAAGGAGTGCCGGGCTCTCACTCGTGCAATTTGTAAAGGTGGACGGGCGGTGGAAAGGAAGCTAGGAAGATAGAAGGACAATGGGAAGAAGGGCCTAGGCCACGGCCGGCCATGTAAAAAAGGGGATGAGGGGATGACCGTCCAAAAGGGATTTAGGGTTTTGTATATAAAGTTGAAAAGTGAATGAGAAGCTCATTCTTGTGTGTGGCCAAAAGTGGCTCTCCTCTTCTTCTTCTTCTTCCTCTTCTTGCTTGCTTGAGCTTGTGCTTGAGAGAGGAAGTGTGAGTGTGAGGGAGTGAGTGTGTGAGGGTGAGGGACCGGAGAGAAGAAGCTCTCCATCTTCTCCTCTCTTCTTCTCTTCTCTTCTCTTGTCTTGTCTTGCTCGCGGCGATGGAGCTTGGAGCGTGGAGCTTGAGGATGGAGCTTGCTTGAAGCTTGCACTTGGATCGTGGAGCTACCGAAGTGCGCGGAAGAGGAGGTAACTCAATCGGCATGGAGGTAAGCTCACTATGCTTGTAGATATGGATGGCACGTCGACTATGTGAGAGGTAGCCATTAGTGCTCGGCTTGGAACGCTTGAAAAAATAAGCGGTTCGAGGGTCTTGGCGGTTGAGTGAAAGCTCCCATATTTTGGTTTCGTTGCCGGGACCAATGGATTCAAGCCTTGAGCGCTTGCGCGCTTCGAATCGAGCATTGGAGTAGAGTTTTCCCGAACCGGTGCTTGAGGTAGATAGGTAGGAAGTGAGGGAGTTTGAAGAGGTATTCGATCTCCTTCGCAAGTAGGTTTTTGTTGTTTTGGACTTGGGAAAGCATGATGGAGTAGTGTAGGTATTTTTCTTATAAATTTTTCTTGTATTTAGGAAGGATAGGAGCAAAACATTGGAGCAAACAATAGGGTTTTTTGTTACTGTATAACAGGCTGAAATACGGAAAAGAAGGGCAATAAATGAAATTTTGGGTAGGGAAGCAAGATTGAGGTGAGTGTAGGCCTGGACAGGGTGATAAGGGGCCAAGAGTGGCAAGAAAGGCCACATTGTGCATTGCAGGGTTTCAGGAGAGTAGGAGAGAGGAAGAAAGCTTCATTGAGTGGATCTGCTTCGATCTTGCCATCCGGAGATATTTGCCCAACCCAGGTAATTCTACACCTTCCCCTACATGAGTAGGTTGGATCTGGAGCTGCTCGACCAGGGGGAAGGCATCCAACGCTCGGCGCGGCGAATTTTGTGAAGTCCAGCAAAAAAATGCGCCACGCTCGGCGTATCCGAGTGATGGCGATTCTGGGCCGAGTCCTAGATCGGCCCTCGGACTGCTCGAAAATTTGGCCCTTGGCCCTGTCGACTCGGTCCACTACCACTCGGACCACTTGAATTCGCTCGAAGTCCACTCGGCCCATTCACCAGTTTGGCCCTCGGCCCAGGACTCATCGCTCGGCCCATCCGAATTGATCGATCGTACCAATTTTGAAATTCAGCCTCAGCCCACCTGACTCGGCCCTCGGTCACTTGGCCCATTCACCAATTAGGCCCTCGACTCGGACACCCACTGCTCGGCCCATTCGAATCGACCATTCGAACCAACTTCGAAATTTGGCCTCGGCCCATTGGACTCGGCTCACCTGACTCGGCCCTCGGCCCACTCGGCCCTCGGACAACCAAACTTGGACTGCCCGAATTTGACATTTGGACCAGTCACATTCGGCCCTTTCTACTTGGCCTTGACGGGCCGAATCGGGCACTTGGCCCTTGCAAACCTGTTGGGCCGAATTTATATTTTTTTAAATTTTAACATATAGACCCTGAAACTGATCGAGAGACCATATAGAGCCGAAACCACCTCATAGATCTATCACTGGGCTGAAATCTAGAGCAAGTAGTTCAAAATTTGGCTACGAATGGTCTTTCAGACCGCGCATGGCATTTATCGTAACGACCCTACGGGCCGGGGGGGGACTGCCCCCTCAGACTCCCCCAGAGGGGGGTCTGCCCCCTCCGCACCTCCCCCAAGTAGATTGGAGAGAAAACGCGCACCGTGACAGGTCCTCCAAAATAGACCCTAGTGTAGTAATGGCTCTACACGAGCATGGATTCTCACTTGCAAAAGAGCAACCAAAAGCCCATATCCAAACAGAGAAAAATAGAGACCCTAGAAACTCAATGGGCACATCTAGCCAACAAGGGCAAAAAGGCCACACTACAAAAACACATACGTGTTGCATTCGGACTGCATCTAGTCAAAGCGGAAAGCAACAACATGAAGCTACAATAGCGAGAATGACTAGATATGACAGTCCTCACGATAGATGCTCCTTGAATAGCATTGCACTGATGACCCAAGACACCAGTGGAGAATCCACATCTGGCCGTGCAGTTGGGGACTCAAGGGCATTTGTCAGAAGGCTTAAATTTACAAGCCAAGACTCGAAAGATGAAGACATAGTGCCACCTACTTATCTTAGGGTCAAACTCACCGTGAAAAGAGAGCATACTAACGATGCTCTGATCGATGAAGGAGCAGATTTTAATATCTTGACCTATGAGGCATGGACCCTACTAGGAAAACTAGAGCTCATACACACCGACTACTGCAACTCTTAGTCCTTACGGGGGACATCCACAAGCACTTATAGGGAAGTGCAAAATCCTTGCGACAATTGAAAATCAGAGCTTGCCTATCCTATTTCATGTTCGTCCAAATAATGCTACTTACGGAAAGGAAACCCTCCTAGGAAGACCCTTCAAAAGGGCGACCAAGTGTGAGGCCGACTATGTAGCACAGAGGATACACCTGACACTTCTGGGTGTGAGGATAGTCACAACCTTTAGCAAGGGTGACCTCATCGAACCTCGAGGGAAGGGCAAGGAAGGTGCTGACATAACAGTCAAGCCTGCTAATGAGATCAAGGACTTGTTGGAAGAGTTGATAGAAGCACACGTCGAACAAAGAGAACCAGTGAGTGAGGCCATGCTGCCTGAAACAAGAAGGTTAGGAGCCAATGCCAAGGACAGGCATTGGACTTATAAATATCGTAGAAGACTCCAAAAGAAGCCCAAGCCTTATAGATGAAGGCATCGATAGAGAGCTAATACAACGCTGAGATGGATATCCAAAGCGTTGCTACGTGCTCAAGGGTATTATGCAGGTAAGCAATGGATTTGGGTACCAAAACTCCCTCTAAACCACCTCTATCAGGTGAAGGCCAGATTGCATCAAAAGAAACAAAGCACAGGAGGAAATCTAAGAGAAACTCCAGGTCTTGAGGCAAGAAACCAAACATGAGTGTTCAAGAGAAAGAGCCTCAGTCTAGCATGCTTAATAAGAAGATGTCATATGTAACCATTGAGCGTGCACAAAGACCACTAGTGTTCAAGGAGCTTTTGACTTCCCAAGAGGATAATGAGCACTAGAGGCACAACACTGCTCGTGAGAAGGCTGATTGCTCAACAAAGTAGATGGCACAATTGTCTAATAGCCTCGAGCAAATCATTCAGCTAGTGCGAAGTCCACTTAGGAGTCCCAAGTCTCCTACACCCTCCTTCCCTAAACGGACACATGAAGCACAACAACAGCCATCAAGTGGAGCTGCTCAATCCCAATCTCTATCTCCATCTAAGCTTCCAAATGTCCAAGAGGTGGGACACGACACCATCCGTAGCTCTCGGCCCAAGGATATGCCTGTGCAACCCAATGTGACTAGATCAACTCATGCTTGATCTACACACGTGAATGCTCAAAGGGAGAAAAAAGACACGACCACTTTCGATCGCCCTAGAGACTTGACACCACAATCCACCAACAGTAGTCAGTCTACTGAAATAGCTGCTACTACTTCCAATCAGGGATCACAACAGTCACAACCCTTGGCCGTGACAATGCCCCTTGCGAAACATGTCCTTAGCAGTTCACCTATGGAGAAGGTGCCGCAACCAGCACCCTTGACAACTCCAGCACTTCCAAAGTGCTTAAAGCCTAGGCTGGAGGAGTTAAACAGAAGGGAATTGGTTGAAGAGCTAGACTCTCCAAAAAGGGAGGCAATTGTACCCTCACAACCTAGCGAGGCTATTCAGCAGGCCACGGCTATGTCCCATGAGGACACACTAGAGAAAGAGAATGCTGAGGCCCAATCAAGCACATCAACGGTTGACCTAGTCCAAGGTCCTGAGTCGTTGAGAGATGCACCTTCACTGACCAAGAAAAAGAGGAGAAAATAGCGAAAAAAACAGTAGTTACAGGTGGTTGTGGACCCCAAGAACATTGAGACCAAGAGCGCTGGAGAGCTGAGGAATAAAGCATCGAGTCCATCCACCAATGAACCCATTGATGTCTCTCCTAATAGCGGTGAAATCTCAGACACATCCGTGTGCTCTAAAAAATCAAAGCAGTCGTTACCATCAACAGTTGCTTGCAACACTCAATCCACCGACAACAGAACTCGCATCGACCAATCAAGAGTGGATACAACGATGTCACAACATGGTGACAACTTTATACCAGTCACATCCAAGGAGAACCATGACGCAATAACAAAAACTCAAGAAAAATGCACAATCCCAGAGAGCATAAGAAATCCTAGTGTCAACCAATCTTGCTCATTTAGGCCTGAGCCCCCAGCTATGCTAAAGCCTAGGCAAACTCCTAGAACCTTGCATGAGATAGCAACCGAGCAAGCCCTCGTTGAACATAGAAGTGTCACAGAATGCTTAATTGAGTTGGATGCTAAGCTCAAGGTGTTCGCACGTGTCTACGTCCTTGCAGACATGGGCGCATTCCCTAAGGAGTAGCTTGGAGAATACTTTCCATTTTCCCTATCCTCGGAAGAGCAATAACATCTTAACGAGCACTATGACAGGCTCCTGCATGAATGCATGCGACTCACCTCTGACGAGGAAGCCGACGAACTACGCTTAACTGTAACATTCAATGAGGTGCTCTGCCAACCAAATCTCTTAGAGATAGAGCAGTTAAAGGACAATCAAAGGGTCGAAGTTAATTTGAAAAACGTTGGTTTGAAAGCCGCGTTGCAATGGCCGAACTAGGAGCCTAGATTATGACAGTCTCAGAGGAGCGATTGGCCAAATGGCGGTCTCAAAGAGACCCAACCTATGTAGCACAAACTTCCTTTCGAGTGCTGACTGCCATTCGGGGTACGGACTTAGCTAGAATTAGCCAAGAGAACTCTTTGGTTGATAAGGTTCTCACTGAGGAGGAGCTACATGTTGCAAGTAGACTCGAACAAGGTACCATGATGCTTGACGTTGCAAAATACCTGATGTTATTAAGAAGGCTACCACGAGTACTGGATGCATGTGCCACATTCTAGTACAATCCCAAGTTCTACAATTGGTTTTTATCCTCATGAAGTGACATGGATTCATAAATATGTATATAAATAAACAATGAATTTTGTGACCCTGTATAGATAAGATCAACACACACAAGCAATGATAGTTAAGCGCAGGGAGAAGAGTTGGGTTTGATAGGCTGAGCTCCTCAGGTCCTCCTCTCACCACGCATTGAGAAGTCATGTGACCATTCCCGCCTATAGGAGGAGGGCATGCAACCCTCATTATCGCAATACGAAGCTCTGACCAACATCTTTGATGGTGTAGATGGGGCACCGTCCCTTTCTATACACCTTTTCCCTTTTTTGGTCTATCCTTCCAGAGATGAGCCTTGCTCCATTCCATGACAACCAGTCCATGCAACTTAGCATAAGCCAAGATCTGCTAATGGGGCTGGAGGCAAAATGAACATCATCATGGGGGCCATCCTTCTACAACAAACACTGCATGCCTCACCTCTCCCCTCCTCATCATATGCGCTTGATAACCCACTGTATAATCCCTTCCATGTAAATAGTTTTATCCTGCCTCAAGGCCTCATCCTTGGTTCGCATTTTGCAGGTCCCCCTACGGTAGCCGACATGGAGCACCCAGTGCAGCTAGCTTGCAAGGACGCTATTCGCTGTCGAAGGGAGTATGTAGCACAAGCTCCTTCGCCGGAAGGCTACATACCTACCATTAAAAGGTATGCAAAGAAACGAGGCCCCAAGCAACACTGCCCCGGACGTAGGCCAAAATATCCCTAGGCTAGGGGAATAGAAGCTCAAGTGAGCACATCAGGCATGGCAACACCGGTCATGTAGACTCCCACCAGACGCTCGGGCACTAGGTGCTCAAAAGAGGAGAGGGCAGCTCAAGACAAGCAGGAATTTGACGCATTGTTTAAGAGCATTCTGGAAACAATTGCGGCCAAGGACTACACCATTCAGGTCCTGGCCGATGACATTTTCCCCGCCCAGCCTCACAGGAGTCCCTCACCAGCACAACCTCAGTCGCCCGACCACCCAGACTCGCCCCGCCTCGTATAAATAGAGTAGCCCCATGTTGTATAAAAGGATTATCAAATGCTACCTGGCCATGATTTTTGCCTTTAAATGGTTAAGTGCTGACATGTTCCCCAATTGTACAAACTTTTCATATTTGCGTTTAATATATTTCACGTCTTTAGCAAAAGAAAAAGCTAATCAAGCGGCGCAGATGATAAGTATCTAAGCCAACACCATGGAATTCAAATAAGTGATGTCTCCTTGTGTTGCATTGGTATATTATAGTTGCGGCATATGCCGTGCATGTACTCTCATGAAGTTACAAGTGGATGCAGGATGACGTAGGTCCTTGTGCGAAAGTATTCAATGCCCAAGTCATCGCAAGATCACCGACCCCACAAAGAGCCACGACAAAGCCACGCCGTCGAAAGCAAAAATCACTTGTGCGAGTGCCCACATCGCATGGCCCAAAGCATGATCTTAACCACTTCCTCTTTCTTGGTTACACTCTACGCCGGGCACTCACGGTAGCTGTTACCCCAATTGTACCAACATCACACGTTCCAAAGAGGGTTGCAATATCTCAAGTGTATCTCTCCATCTCAACGACTGCTTCTCTAACAACGAGGCTAGGGCACAATCATCACTGTAATATCTATTTCCTGAGCCTTTGAAGCTTGACATTTCCCAACCCATCGAAAGGCTGATAGCCTCAACATATTGCAATGGTTGTATGCAGGCAAGTCCAAAAAAAAAAAAAAAGAGAAAGAAAGAAAGAAAGAAAGAAAAAAGAACAAGAAAATGAAACAAAAAAGAAAATGGAAAAGGAAAAAAGAAAAGGAAAGAAAAGAAAAAAGCAAAAGGATACGAAGCACCCACAATCATAGCACAACACCTAGGGGTCCTCAAATTAGGTACGTCCACTGACCTTGGTTGGCTGGCTCCGTCCCTAGTCCCCTAGCCCTTTAGCATCACCCACAATTGTTCAAGGCACATTAAGGGCAGGACGTCCGGTAAGCACTGCACGAATGGCCATGAAAAGTACACCATTCTCATCAAGCAAGTCCCATAGCTCCCAGCTACCGAAAGTGTAGTGTCCCTGTGTTCAATTATGCTACGTCGTGCAGTCACAATGCAAAGGATGTCTCATACACCGTACTTCTTCTCAACATGGACAACTTTTCTTCATCCACACATTGTTACGAGAAACCAGCCTGCGGTCTTCTAACTACGTAATATCTAAGTATGCACGAGTACTCACATAATATCTGCACCGAAACATATACACAGTTTGGGTCCTCAAGCGTAGGACAATACTCTCAGCTTGCTTAGAGTTCGACCTGTCTCCCAAACTAATTGAACTATGTCTTATGTACGATAGAGAAGACTAGTACTACCCCTAGGGAGAGACCACCTATGAGAGGCTTTCAATTGCAAGTATTGAAGACTCCAACGAAAGTGTCATTCACTCTTCGTCGACACCCAACTCTGAATTCTTATCCTTTATCATCTTGCAAGCCCGCCAAGAATCGTCATGTGCAAAATCCCCAACAAACCAACACTTGTGCTGGCCATCAATGCAACCCCCAATAAAGAACAACCCTACCACCAACTCCAACAACCCTACCACCAGCCACCTAGGACACCAATGTGCCCCCAATGACCTTCCTCCACATCACCACTAACACTCCTCCACGGCAACCACCGATGTCCCTTCCACCCACGTCTTCAGTGCAGGCCAAAGCCTGCTACCTATGACGGTGAGTGCCATGGGACTGGCACTCGTTTAGGAGGGGGTAATGTTAACCCTCAAATGAACAAAGGTGGAAAATCCAGAAAAGTTGAAGCAGAAGACAAGGCCAAGGCAAAAGTGAAATGGAAGACGAAGGTGTGCCAAGAAAAATATGGAAACACAAGAAGCGCAGAAAAGTCCTAAATAAGGGGAAAAGATGCACAAGGAAAAGCACAAGTCAATACTTTTGTAAAAGAGCGCGAGCGCATCATGATTTAATTTAAGGAGCGCCGGGCTCTCACCCCTACAATTTGTAAAGGTAGACGGGTGGTGGAAAGGAAGCTAGGAAGATAGAAGGACAATGGGAAGAAGGGCCTAGGCCACGGCCGGCCATGTAAAAAAGGGGATAAGGGGATGACTGCCCAAAAGGGATTTAGGGTTTTGTATATAAAGTTGAAAAGTGAATGAGAAGCTCATTCTTGTGTGTGGCCAAAAGTGGCTCTCCTCTTCTTCTTCTTCTTCCTCTTTTTGCTTGCTTGAGCCTGTGCTTTGAGAGAGGGAGTGTGAGAGTGTGAGGGAGTGAGTGTGTGAGGGTGAGGGACCGGAGAGGAGAGGCTCTCCATCTTCTCCTCTCTTCTTCTCTTCTCTTCTCTTCTCTTGTCTTGCTCACGGCAATGGAGCTTGGAGCGTGGAGCTTGAGGATGGAGCTTGCTTGAAGCTTGCACTTGGATCGTGGAGCTACTGGAGTGTGCGGGAGAGGAGGTAACTCAATCGACATGGAGGTAAGCTCACTACACCCGTAGATATGGATGGCGCGTCAGCTATGTGAGAGGTAGCCATTAGTGCTTGGCTTGGAACGCTTGAAACAATAAGCAGTCCGAGGGGTGAAAATTCCTTGATTGCATCATTATTCAGCTTTCTTATTAATCTAGAGAGTCGATGTCCTATTAATCATTAGTGTTAGTGTCCATAGTATGGATGGTTCAAAATTATGTGATTTTTGGATAATTTTAACTTATTTTTGAATATTTTAAACACTATTTCATGTAAATATTCTCAAAAGATGTAGTAAACTTCTAGAATAGGGTGTCATGCATAAAGTAAGTTACTTTTTAGCTAGTTTTAGGAGATCTTATAAAAAAAGAAGGGCTCCCAGATTTGCATTGTACGTGGTCATAGTTTGAAGGCAGCAAACAACACTCTAGATGTGGAAGGGGGAAACAAGCAATCCAGGAGATTTCTAATCAAGTATCCCAGAGTTTTACCCCCCATTTGGAGCCAATGAAACCATCAAATTTTTTGTCTCAGGAACAAAGTAGAATTTAGTGTTTGGAGAAAGTTTTTGGGTATAACGAGTGAAATAGGACATGGTGAAGGGGAGACCCATTGTAAACATGCTTTCTTAATCAAGGATTGGTCTTGGGATAATTTAAGCTTTTGATATATTGCATATATGTTGTTTCATACCTCCTTGGTCTCTCCTCTATGTAATCTCTATCATCATTTAACATGATATACATCTATCTATCCATTACTACCTCATTACTACTTATATTCACTTCCACAACTAGAGACCTGGTGTCTTCTTGGCATACATACAGATTATATTGACATCTTTTTGGTGAACTTGACACATGAAATAGTTGGGGGTGGGAGTTCAAAGCTATGATGAGTCTAGCTACTAGTGAAGGTGTTATGTGACAAGAAGACATGTTGCAGATGTTCAGGGAGTTTGCAATGTATATGCGACAACAACAAAGCGTGGAGACGATGGAAGAATCTCTGACAAAGGCACTTCAATTAGTGGTAAGTAAAGTATATCAATTTGAAGGTCATGATGTGTATAAGTATCTCAAGACATATGAAAATAAAACAGAGTTAAACAAAGTCTTAAAGAAAAAAATGATAGAAAATTTTGAGCGAGTTGTTATGGAGATAAAAACAAGGATTAGAGAGTTACAACATGCACATGCTAATAATTGTGACAATTTCAAGAAGCCACTCAAGGAGGAATACTTTATGGAAGATCTAGAATAGGTAACCAAGAGGATTTTCTTGGAGTGGGTTGCTAAACCCAATAAAGTGCTATCACCTACTACAGAATTTGTCATTGCCCAAAATCCAAAGATACCTTTGTTTCTATCGATTTAAAATAAAATGATCAATTACCATGCTTAACCTTTTTGGTCAAAAGGGCCAAACCAAAAAGAATGAAGGAATTAGTCAAGCCCCCATCCCTACTCCAGGTGCAACCCATTCGTTATTCGGTTCATTTATTTAAAATAAAAATAATGTCAAAAAGGCCATCATCAAAGCAAACAAGGAAATTGCTTCTATCAATCGATGGAGTGTCATTGATTAGGTATTCAACGTAAGCAATCTTTGTTGTATTAAAAAAAAAATCATAGTCTTCCTATTTGTAGCCATTACTTTAAGCAATTTCCTCTTCTCTCTTCTCTCCTTCTTCCCCCGAGAGATGTGGTTGGATAGTCCGAATTGTTTGCTCAGTAGAGTGCCTTTGGTGTTCCTTCCAAAAACTCTCGTTAATACTCTCAATTATCAAATAGGAAATAAAAAACACTTAAGGTTGAAAAGATTGAAATTTTCTTGTTGCTGGTTGCTAATCTCGCACTTCAAAGAAGTCTTGAAGTACTTTGGAAGATAAGAATGCTGAGCAGGGATTGAAAACTAAGTGGAAAAAGGTGGAAGATGCTATTTATTTGCTTACAAAGAGACAAAAACAAAGGTACAAGATGGCTGTGGCTAGTAATGTTCGAGCTTCTACTTCAACAGAGCAAGAAGCAAACCAATAACTATAAGTCCCAAAGTTGAAAAATTAGTTTTGGATAAGTTGGTGAAATGTATATGAGAGTTGCAATTGAAGTTTTTAAGACTTGAAGAAAAAGGACAACCGTTTGATCAAAGACCTCAAACTCGTGGAGGTTCTACTTTAAGATGCATATAGTGTGATAGTACTAATCACTTTCGAAAGGATTGTGATTCATTCAAAGATGCACTATGTAAAGGTGTTGTCTTTCATTTGTGGGAGATAGGTTTAACTCTTGGTACCAACTTTGGAAAATGTGGTATGAGAAAACTTGTGGATGATATGTTGGCTAGACATTCTTTAGCCATTATGGAAGTTGCTACATATGGTTTGTAGGTGGAACGTGTATCAAAGAAAGGGATTGAAATGAATGAGAAGTCTGAATAGGTTAATGAGCTTTGGCCTTATACAGTAAAGACAACTAAAAGAGGGAAGGTTGCTAGGGATTTTTTGTACCAAGTTAGCATTGTATTTGACAAACAACAAGTTGGGATGATCCTATAGACTCTTTGTCAATGTATGCATACATTGCTAAGAGCCAAAACAACAAAGCTATTCTTGAAGAAAAGTGAAAATGAGAAGAAGGCAATGAAGGTACTTCAAAGAGGACAACAAGGGAAAGTGGAAGAAAGCATACAGACTTACCTCATGATGCAACTCCACATGATGTTCCTCCACCTGAAGTGCCTATGGATGATGCATCAAGGGAGAAAAAGGATGAGCAAAGAAAATGAAAATATAAACTCCATCTTACAAATTGCAATATAACATTGAATTGGCTAGAAATGTGAAGAAAGTGTTGGAAGAAGTAATTCTCAATAGTAAGGTGGAGTTTACTTTGGGAGAGGTACTTGGAATTTCTAAACCTAAGTTTCATAAGGAGATCATTGATATCATCAAGAGGAAGTGTCAAGTTTTGGGAGATCCTACCAATCCTCACTCAGAAGGAGAAGGAGAGACCTTAAAGTCCCAAGGGATACAGGGTATATAGGAGACGCACGGGAGGACACATGCACATGAAGATGAAGATACAAGAAGTGTAGTGGATTGTAATTAGTTATCGAGAAAGATAAATCAAGTTTGATTTGAGTTTGATGAGAAATCTAAAGTATTTCATAGAAGCCGTTATTCAAGGAGTCATTGGGCCAAGGCTACAATAGAGACTCTAGTTAAGGTTGGTGATCTTGATGAGCCATGTGTTGCACTCATAGATCATGGTTAAGATATTAATCTTATGTCAAAGAGTCTCTACTTCAAAGGAAGGTGGTCAATTGACAAGGATCGTAGGTGGAGAATTTGGACCATGAACAACTCAACAAAGGATTTGTATGGTGCTTGTTCTAATGTGAAAGTAACTATTGGAGATGTTCGAGAGATGAGAAGAATTTCTTTGTATAGGATATGTCTTCTTACCCTTTGATTCTTGCACAACCATATATTATTGCAGTCTGTGATGGATGATGCTTTTGCTTATTCTAGAATAAGAAGTTGTGATGGGAAGCATGATATTCAGTTCTTGACCGTATGTGTAGACCATGAGAAGAATCGAGAAAGCCTTCATGAGCATCCTTTACCAAAGATTAGCAAGAAGCTCAAAGAGCATCAAGATATGGTGGGTTTTCTACATGTACCATTGTGAAGCGACATTATGATGGTACACAAAGAAAAAGGTTCTTACCTAATTTAGAAGGTAAGAAAGATTTTTCTACAAGATTCATAGGGCTAATAGTAGAAGGTTCTATATGTTTTAGAAAGTTTCAAGACTTGCAAAGGAAGGAATGGCAACATGTTTGCAATGTTCAAAAGAGCTTGAAGGAAAGTGGTCTGATTAAAGATGATGAAGGGATTTCAAGAGTTTTTGAAAAAGTTTCTTTTGTTGATATCATTGGAGAGCTTACAACCATAGTTGATTCAAATCTAGAGGAAGGTAATGAATTAGCAAAGTATGTTCAGTGGACATGTACAAAGTGATTGAAGGCTTCAAAGAAGACACATGTGTTCCAAATCAAGTGAAGGACCATAAGTGCACGTGGAGACCAAGTACAAAACTATCGCTAAAAAAGGTAAAACCTATTGCTCCAAATCAAGTGTTCCAAATCAAGTGAAGGACCATAAGTGCATGTGGAGACCAAGTACAAAATTGTCGCTAAAAAAGGTAAAACCTATTGCTCAACCTCTACCTTCTAATAGTAGAGAGAATATGAATCAAGCCTCTTAACAACGAAACCTAAGAGATCCATAAAGAATTGGGCATACATTTACACCAAAAACTTTAAAGGAATTGAAGATTTGACATGAGGGATTTCTTACACCAAAGGAGAAAAAGTGCTTCTAGGAGATGCTATCAAAACATGGTAAGGACATTGCTTTTTAACCACATGAAATCAGATGTGTGGATCCTAGTGTTGTTGCTCCAATGGTTATTTTCATTGTGGCTCATGTACCTTGAAACTTGAGACCTATTCCTTTTCCTAAAGCTCACTTACCAAAGTTGATTGAGTTGTTGAATAAAAAGATCAAGATGGGTATTTTGAAGCCCTCTTGTGCTCCATATATTTAAACAAGTGGTTTACATTGCCAAAGAAGAATGGAGCTTTGAGGTTTATACAAGATATGCAACCGGTGAACAAAGTGACTATCAGGAATATTGGTACATGTCCAATTATGGATGAGTTTATAGAAATTTTTTCAAAAAGGGTGATTTATTCTATGGGAGATCTCCTTTGGATACGACCAATTTCAAGTAGATGTGGATAGTAGGGATTTAATAACTATGATGATACCTTTGGGTTTATTAAGGATGTGTACCTTACCTCAGAGAGAAACCAAATCAGTTGCACATATGATGAATGGGATGAACAAAGTCCTTTTTGACTTCATACCACCTGTTACTATGCCTTTTCTTGATGATATGCCTATAAAAGGGTGCAAAGAAGGGGTCAAGGATGAGATAGTCAAATAAAGGGAGTGTCATAAGTTTGTTGCAGATCATATTTTTGATTGTGAGAAGAACTTATCCAAGTTAGAAGAGGTAAATCTCAATCTTTCTGGGTCAAAGCCAATTTTTGGAGTCAAGGAAGCTTTGAATGTGGGACATATGTGTGGGCCTTATGGTTGAAGGCCTTCTCTAGTAAAGGTTAAAGCCATTCAAAAGATGAAGGAGACTTGTACTTCCATAATTGAGGTGAGATGATTCTTGGGTGCATGTGTTTTCTATCTTATTTGGATTCCACACTTTGCACATGTAGTAGATGCACTCTACTAATTGTTGAGGAAAGGTCAAAAGTTTCATTGACATGAACCACATACAAAGGCAATGAGAATTTTGGAACATTTATTGTTAACTGCACCCACATTAAGAAAAGTAAATTATGAGTGTGGAAGGCCTATCATTGTTACAGTGGATACTAGTTTGGGTGGGCTATTGAACAAGATGATGAAGAGGAAAACGGATATGTTGTGCAGTTTGGAGCCAAAGTCTTAAGTCCTTGACAACAAAATTACCCATAGGTTAAGAGGGAGTTATGGGAAGTGGTCATTGCATTGAAGTTTGATAAAGAGTATGTTATTGGTACATTAGTGGTTGTTGTCGAGACAAATTGTCTACCTTTGCTTGGGATGATCACTAGTTTCTCAACTCCAGATATTGCTAGGTTGCGATAAATTTCTTACATCAAGTCCTTGAACCCAGAGTTTCACGATATTGTATGCAAAGATAATCCAGTTGTTGCAGATATGTTATTGAGAACTCGATATGAGAATGAAGAAGACATGGTTGTTGAAGAAGATGATGTTGGTACAAAATGCTCCACTTCTTATGTTCAAAGAGATCATTATTGTTATTCATCTTCTCTTAAATCATTATCAAGAGACATGTATGATGGTGAGTGGTTGCTTATTGATTGCTGCTTGAGCACTTTGACTAAGTAGGAGGGATGGGACCGCAAGAGAATTCGAAGAAAAGCATACATGTATTTCTTGAAGAATGGCCATCTATGGAAGCATCAAGTAAAGAAATGGGACTTCATAGAGGGTAATATGTGATTAATGAGACTCAACAAAAAATTATGAAAGAGTTTCATGAGAGTTTATGGGTTGGTCATCGAGGTGTGTGGGCCACTTTTATGAAGATCAAAGAAAGATATTGGTGGAAAGGTATGTATAAAGATGTGTTGTAGTTTGTAGAGACCTGTGTTACTTGCCAAAATTATTCCAATGTGTGATATCGTGATGGTCTACATCCTACCTATCCATTAGTCATGCATTATAAATGGGTGGTTGACTTGGTGACTATGCCTATGGGACATTGGCAAATGCGATATATTGTACTTGTTAGGAACGATCTAACAAATCAAGTGGAAGGTTGGGCATTGAGAACAAAGGCTACAAGTGCAGTATGTAAATTTCTTTTGGAAGATATTATTTGTCCCTATGGTTGTGTTGGAAAGATAACTATAGATCAAGGAGAGTTGGATGCAGAAGAAGCTGGGGAATTCTTCTTGAGCTTGGATATAAAGCTTGCTCTCACTTTAGTATACAATCCTAAAGGTAATGGTAAAAGTGAACGTGGATACCCGTCTATCATCAAATATTTAGCCAAGGCATGCAGATGTAAGATTTGAGAGTGGCCCAGGCTACTTTTGCATGCTTTATGGGCTAATTGTTAGATATGCTCAATGCCCCACCCTCATAAGGTGCCACCAATGATCCATGGTGCTCAAAGTTGCAAGGCCCCCATTATGAGGAGAAGCCATATGTGAGCCCGGATATTGGTGAGTCTTGACTTGTATGTTAGATGAGGTCTATGTGACTGGATGGTGAAAAGGTGACAATTGTGGATCTAATCTTTGGGTTAGATGGAGTAGTTAAGCAGGCAACAACTCGAGGCACATTGCATCGAGTTGCGGGGTAACGGAGTTATCAGGGGCCCCTATTTTGGGGTCCGGGGTCAATGTCCCCGACATGACGGTAAAGGGAATATTCCCTCACCGACTAGTGGAGGCTCATATGGTAGGTTGGTCAGGCCGACCTAATTGCCTTTGCGGGCTATAAAAGCTAAAACCCTTCATAACCATCCATCATCTATCTTTCACCCAATTAGAGTTGTTCCAGCTAGCCTTAATCTCTTCACCTATCTTCTGTCTAGATCGCCATCTAAGCTTCATAGTGGAAGTGCACGGGTGGACAGAGCCATCTTTGTATCAGCTGTTTGGAGATAAATAAAATTTTTATCCTCCTCTTATCCATTGTGTACTCTCTATCTCTTTCTCATATTCTATTCGTTGCGCCGTGTAATTTTTACATGGTATCGGAGCCCAGGGGGCTCTAGGGATTGAAGAGTTCGCAAGAGGCAAAGGCTTCAATAACAAAGAGGAATGATATCATCTTTCAGGAGCAGTTTTGGTGTATTAGGAAGCGGTGCAGGAGGTGGTGCTACTGTACCGTCTATTCAAACACCGAGGATTCGTCCACCAACCTTCAACGAAGGCAAGTTAGATGGTACAAACTACACCTTGTGGAAGTTCAAAATTACAACTATCCTTGATTCTTATGAGCTTTTGGAGACTATGCTGGGGACTGACGCAGAACCACAGCCTCTACCCCCGACCCATAAAGTTCTAGTGTGATGATTCCTCCGGATGCAGATCTTCTACAAGCTTGGAAATGAAGGAATGCAGATCCATCGTGTGCCTTAGTTACAAGCTGTTCTGACAGTGTTCTGACTTTGATTCATCATACAACCAAAGCATCAGAGGCTTGGAATGTATTGAGGAGTCAGTATGAAATGCGAAACCAAACAAGGATTCAAAACTTGGAGAATCAACTAGCAGTAGAGAAGTTTGCTGAAGGAGAGACAATTGAAGTATTCATTACTCAGATTAAGAATCTGCGCAATCAAATGGTTGTCATTGGGATACAAAAGAGCTAGCTCAGAGTTGTCTTTGGATTTGTTCACAAAAGTTTGATGGATTAGTAACTGCCCTTCATGCTCAGGTGAGACCTCAAGCTTTGACTTTTGAGGAGTTTTGTGCATTATTGATGGAGGAGGAGTTGAGGCTAAAAGCCCAAGAAGGAAGCAACAATGGAGATGCTACATTCTCTACCAATGCAAAAGGCAAAGGTGATTCCTCCACCAAAAATGATGGTGACAAAAAGAAGAAGGGCGGTAAGAAGAAGTTTCAAGGAGAGTGCTTCTATTGCAAGAAGAAAGGACATGCAATCACAAATTGTCATGTCAAGAAGGTAGATGAAAAGAATGTTACCCTTAAAAGTTAAGGGAAAGAGATAGCCAATATGGCTGAAGCAAGAGTTGGAGTTATTCATGGCAACCATTGAGGAAGTGTGCTCCTCACATGCAAGAATAATCTATCACTGACTCATGGGCGTTGGATAGTGGGGCCTCCCACCGTCACATGACCAACAAGAAAGGTCTATACAGTTCTATGCAGCCTCTACAAGAATCCATCACTGTGACAGTTGGAAATGATACAAAATGCCCTGTTGCGGGCACATGTACTATTTCTTTTGTTGCTGCAAATGGTGAAGTTAAAAAGCTTTCAAATGTGTTGTATGTTCACAAAATTAGGAGAAATCTGTTATTAGTTTTGCTGCGATAACTGATCTTGGTCATGAAGTGAGGTTAAATAAAACAAGTGTAGAAATTCTCGATAGTGTTGGCAAAGGAGAAAGAAGGAACAACTTGTATGAGAGCTAAGTGCTCTTACAGCCACCCTTGGAGTGGACACAAGTAAGCTTTAGCATGAAAGGTTTAGACACATCGGATTTGTAGTGTTAAAGGAGATGCACAAGCAAGGTATGGTTGCTCACGTGCTTGCAAACTGAATTGAAGGAACCATGTGAAGCTTATATGATGGGCAAGCAATAGAGAAAGGCATTTCCACAAGAAAGCAAGAATAGAGCACATGCTCCTCTAGAGTTAGTGCATGCTGACTTGTGTGGTAAGATGCCTATAGAGGCCTTGGGGGGATCTTCTTATTTTATGTTGATTGTCGACGACTACATTAGGAAGATGTGGGTGTACTTCCTTTGTGATGAGGCTCAAGCTTTTAGTAAGTTTAAAGAATGGCTAAAACTTGTTGAGAATAAAATAGAGAAAAGTGTGAAGAAATTTAGAATAGATGGTGGTGGTGAGTTCAACTCAAAGGAGTTTGAAGACTTTTGCAAGAGCAAAGGGATCAAGCGTCAATTGATGACACCTCACACACCTCAGTAGAATGGTGTTGTGGAACGCATGAATTGCACCATTGTGGAGATGGCAAGATGCATGCTAAAGGGAAAGGGATTACCTAACCATTTTTGGGTTGAAGTTGTTAATACTGCAGTCTACATTCTAAATCGGAGCTACACAAAGGCTCTCAAGGGAAAAACACCTCACGAGGGTTACACTAGTAAGAAACCATTTGTCTCACATTTCAAAATTTTTGGCTGTGAATTTATACACATGTTCCAGATGAGAAGATAAGCAAGTTAAAACCAAAAAGCAAAAAATGTATCTTCTTGGGTTATAGTGATGACCATGCTTACAAATTATATGACGAAGAGACAAAGAAGATGATCGCAAGCCGTAATGTGGTGTTCAAGCAGTAGGCACATACAGTGGAGGAGGAGAAGGCAAGTTCTTCCACTTTATCATCAAGTGAAGAAGTAGTCCACTATGAACCTGTCCCAAGAGTTGTCCCTATCCTTAAGGAGGAGGAAGCATCATCTTTAGATGATGAGGAAAAAGTTCACCAACCTGATATCACCCCAGCAGAAAAGCCATTGCTACATTGGATGAAGCAGCTCTATGACCACAACAATTCTATGCCTACATTTGTTGAGGAGAAGACAGATGGACCAAGGAGGTCACAGAGAATAGAGGAGCAAAGGAGGACTTCTGCTCACGTAGTCAATGTGGCCTTGATGGCTGAGATTATGAGAGAAGTAAAGGAGCCAATTGACTTAGAAGAAGCACTTGTAGATCCAGTATGGAAGGCAACTATGCAAGCCGAGTATTGTTAAAACATGGATCTAGGACATGGCAATGCGAAAGCTATGGAGGTTGAAAGATGAAGACCAAACTCATGAAGACATAGACATAGACAAGACCAACTGTCACACAAGTGAATTAGGTTCCAAGGTTGAGACTTGGACTCATAAACACAATCTTGTGTGTGGATAATGACACAGACACTTTACTGGAAAGAAAAGAGTACTATCATTGCATTGAAAAAAGGAAGCAAGTACAATACTTTATAGGAAAGTCTAGGTAGCACATTCTCCTGCTATGCTTATGGGATTCTTGTCCTAAGCCCTCATTGCTCCATTCAAAGAGACAGAAGTAGGTGTGATTGCAAACATCTCAACACCCCTCCTCAATCACAACCAGAAGTACAAAGTGTGTAGAGGCTTTAGTGAGCAATGACCTGAAAAGTGTGGTCACACCACAAACTTGGTAAACACCAAAGGCTTCATAGAAAAGGCTAAGTGTGGGTACCAAAGACATGGTGGACATCGAAAGGTTGTAACAGGGGCCTCACAAAGTGTATAGAGGCTGTAATACAAGGTTGCATGAGGAGTTTACAAGCTTATGTTAGAAGCATTATGGCTAGGCAATACAATGCTAAAAAAGTCTATCAAAATAGAAGGACTAATGAGGTTTGTCCTTCTCATGGTGGTCTTCTTCTTCTTCTTCTTCTTTTGCTCCATGGTCTTCTTCTTCTTTAACAGCAACTAGATAGGCCCTTTGGGACCTCTTCGTGGCATGACAAAACTTCTCGGTGTGTCCGATCCTTTTGTAGAAGTCACAAAATAGTTGGTCCTTTCTTTCTTTGTTCCTGTTACTGACATACAACATTTGTTCATCTTTAGAGGTGCTTGGTTCTACCTTTGAATTTATCTTATTTTCCTTCTCTAGAAAAGAAGCTTTAATGTCAACCAATTTAGGGTTTGGCATGTTGATTAAGGTGGTTGAAACATTATCATAATTAGAAGGCAAACTGTTTAGCAAAACACCAATACAAATATCTTCATCCATTTTGAGATTTATCCCTAAAAGTTGGGTTAGCAGACTTTCATGTAGTTTAGATGAGATGCCAGGGATGTATAAGACTTCATATCAAGTTAAAAGAATTAAATCAGTAAACCATACTTTGAGGACTTGGAATGTGCACCAAACAATGTATCTAATCTATCCCAAGTGTCATGGGACATGTCATAAGCATCTACATGATGGATGTAGTTATCATCCAACTCCAATTTGATGATGGCATGTGCTTTGTCATCATTCTTCTGCCAAGTAACTTGAAGAGTTGCATCTCGAGGCTTCTTTTCTTGTCCATTGGTAATGGCCCATAGGCCCTTCTTCATCAGAATGAGTTTGATGCGAGTTTGCCAGGTGTGAAATCTACACTCCTTGAAAGCCTATCTCATGGGCTTTCAAAGCCCCATGGTGGCAGCCCAGATTGCAGCGTGCAGGAGGTGCAAGGATGGTACAAATAGGTTGCGCATGTTCAAAGAATGCGACAGTGAATTTTTGAAATGCTGAAGCTATGGTTGACCAATATTCCCGAGCTGTGACATGACAGAGAGCTGTGCCACCAGGAGTAGACAAACGTTTTTGTAGAAGAGAGATTGTGAAAATATTGCTTGAATGGAGAGATCCAGGAGCTCCAAAAAGGGAGGATGCTAACTAGCTATGGCAGTCAAGAGAGTGTAGTGAAGATGGAGTGAAGAGATGCACTCATGATTTGAGTTGAGAGGAGTGAGAATGGAGCTGGAAGTGAAGTCATGAGCTGAGCCGAGCTAGGCCATGCCCGATGGGCTCTGATACCATGTTAAAACGTGGATCTAGGACATGGCAATGCGAAAGCTATGGAGGTTGAAAGATGAAGACCAAACTCACGAAGACATAGACATAGACAAGACCAGCTGTCACACAAGTGAATTAAGTTCCAAGATTGAGACTTGGACTGATAAACACAATCTTGTGTGTGGATAATGACACAGACACTTTAGTGGAAAGAAAAGAGTACTATCATTGCATTGAAAAAATGAAGCAAGTACAATGCTTTATAGGAAAGTCTAGGCAGCACATTCTCCTACTGTGCCTATGGGATTCTTGTCCTGAGCCCTCACTGCTCCATCCAAAGAGACTGAAGTAGGTGTAATTGCAAACATCTCAATAAGTATGACAACATAATGAAGAATGATACTTGGGAGCTAGTGGATCGACTAGCAAAGCGGTGGCACCAAGTGGATTTGGAAGGTAAAGTACAAGGCTGATGGTACCTTAGAAAAGTACAAAGATAAACTGGTTGCCCAGGGATTCTCACAGATTGAAGGGTTTGATTTTCAAGAGTCATTTGCCCCAACTGCCAGAATGACCACTATTTGCATAGTACTTGGAGTGTGGCCAGTTTATCAAATGGATGTTAAGTCAATGTTCTTAAATGGTGACCTCAAGGAGGAGGCGTACATGGCTCAGCCACCAGGGTTTGAGGCCCCCCATTCTGAGAACAAAGTGTGTAAATTGAAGAAGGTATTGTATGGGTTGAAACAAGTCCCTAGAGCATGGTACTAGCGGATAGATAAGTTTTTTTAAAGCTTAAACTTCAAAAGATGTGACTCAGATGCTAACTTGTATATTTACAGGGATGGTTTGTAGTGATTGTCCTATATGTGAACGACCTTCTTATTATAGGTGACTATAAAGATATGATCAACCAAACTCGAAAGGCTTTGAGTTTTGAGTTTGAAATGATAGACTTGGGCTTGCTACACTATTGTTTGGGGATTGAAGTCTGGCAAGAGCTAGGAAATATCTTCATCTCTCAGAAGAAGTATGCATGGGAGATCTTGAAGGGATTTGGCATGACCGAGTGCAAGGAGATAGCTACACTTATGGAGGTGAATGCAAAGTTATCCGTTGAGAATACATCAGCACTAGCAGACATTGGGAGGTACAGGAGGTTGATCTACTTGTATAACACTAGACCAGATATCAATTTTGCTGTTGTTGTTTTGAGTAGGCTCTCAAACAAACCTCATGAGATTCATTGGAAAGCTAGGATGTGGGTGCTCAGATACTTGAAGGAAACCCTTGACTATGGTATCACATATAGTTCCAAAACTTCTCTTTGTGGGGAAATGTGACTCAGATTGGGCAAGAGACAGTGATTCTAGGAAGTCAGTTTCTTATAGTTTCAGAAGATACATCATACAAACTTTTAGAAACGAGATGGGGGGGAACTAGTACAACCCTTGCTGGTTGCAATCTTGTTTGTTCTCCACTAAAGATAAGAAATAAGCGAAGTAGCTCCCGACCAACATCTGCTGCCCTCACCCCCGTGCCCATGAATTGCGTCGCCTCCTTGCTATCGCATTGTCCCCCTGTTCGTCATCAACGCTGCACCATCACGCCTCACCCACTTCGCCATCGTGCCTCACACCTGATTCACCATCACACCTCACCCGCTTCGCCATCATGCCTCGCCCCTGCCATTGCGCTGCACTTGCCCTGGACCCTGCCCCTCCCCGCCCCTCCCCGCCCTGTGCACTGTTGACCTCTCCCGCATGATCTCCTATTCTTCCAAGAGATCCAAGTCAAGATAGGAGTTTAAGTCAAGCACATGAGATCCGAATTGACTTGGAGTTGAGTCGACAGTGGATCTCAGCATAGAGTTGAGTGGACTTTGAGTGGCGAGATCCAAGTTGAGGAGAATGGATTTGAGTGGATTTGGAGATGAATGAAATGGATTTGAGTTTACGGATCTAAATGGATTTGGAATTGAGTGGAATGGATCCAATTGGGTATGTGGATCTATGCCAAGGCATGGGTTAAGGTTGCCATTTTGTGCTTTCCATTTTTGTTCAAGTGAAAAAAGTTCCTTGGTTGCAGGGGACAATGAACATTGTGTTGAACTAGCAAACTACCTTTGACTATTGGTTGCCTTTATTACAATGTTCTAACATTTTGTCCTTTGAATTTCCTATCCTCACTGTGCTTTGATACCAATGTTGCTAGCCTTCATCATACAATAGAAAAAAATTGAAAGAAAATAAAAGAGAAACAAATTGCAAGATAGAAGAGAAATCTACAAAGCTTGCATATCATGAGACTAAATACAGTTTCCCCTTATGCATTGGTGAGCACCTCCCCCAGTTATGTATTTATAAATTGTATTAGGCTTTTGTGCTTAAAATATATTGAAGGCATCTTTTTCTGTTCTTGCTTTTTCTTCTCTTGCACGACTTGCTTTCAACAAAATAAATCTAACATAACCTATTCTAAATAGCTTTATATCCAAAATATAATATAATATTTTTATATTTTCATAATAAATAGATCTAAAATAAATCAATTACACATGTGTGCATGCAAAGTCCTTGTGCTTATAAGCACCTAGAAAATTATAATATTTCCATGTTGTGTAGCATAGAGTTTCCAATAATATTTCCACATTATAAAGCATATAATTTCCATGCATTAAAATGTATATCCAAAAATATATTCTACAAAGCTTTATCTAATAATCTATTCACCATAACACAAAACACATTACTATCCTTCCATCTATCTACAAGCATAATGCGACCAATGTTACATGTTGTCATGTCGCTACGCTGTCACAATGTGAAAAACTCTACAGTGCAGCTTTCTTATTGATCTAAAGAGCGAATGCCATATTAGTCATTAATGTCAATGTCTGTAGTGTGGATGGTTCAAAAACACTAGATTTTTGGACAAGTTTAGCCAATTTTTGATATTTAAGATATTATCTCTTGTAAAAATCCAAAAAATATAAACAACTTCTAGACTAGGATGAGATGTAAAAGAAAGCATGTAGCTTTCAACCATTTTGGGAGGATTTTATGTAAAAAAAGGGATTGACAAAATTGTGTGACATGGTTGGAGTGTTTGGGGTTGAAAGTCTACTACGGGGGTAAGAGATAGCAAGGTGAAAGGAGATTCAGGGATAGGAGTAGACGAAAGAGAAGGGGTTCAAAGAAATAGAAGATGTAGAAAAATACTCATAGAGGTGAAGCTTGTCAAATTATTTCTGCATTATGAGAAAATAAATATATTGTAGACAAAAACATACATAAAACAATACCTTCCTCTATATGTGCTGCTTAGACCGCCAATTTAATGCTTCCATTGGCTCCGAAAGGGGGATAAAATACCAGGACAACTGGCCAAAATTTTGCCAAATTACTCCTTCATCTCCCAGTTCGGAGTGCTATTCACTGCTTGAAAACTATAACATGCGTTGCAGGTTGATGACCTCTTTCACTTTTGCCATTTGCTTTAGGATTATAGGTTGAAGTTAAAGCCTTAAAGCCAACTTGATACCCAATCATGAGAAGAAGTCACGAACCTCATCCACATCCAATTCTCCTCTATCTACAACCACTTTACCAACACAACCATACTTGCAAAAGACTTCTTTCAATAAGAACCTCCAAATTGCTTGAGTAGTCTTTGTACTAAGAGCTCATCCTTCCACTGATTTGTTAGATCTTCTTGTGCAAGCACAAGATATCTCATATTCCATAAACCTGTAGGTATAGTAACCAAATCAACTACCCATTTGTGGATAGGGTGGTTGCAACCCATCTCTATGCTTTACCATGGAATACATCTGATAGACACTCCATGATTCCACATAATGCTCCACATCTTTATACATGTTTTGCCACAAATATTTCTCTTTGATCTTGGCAAATGTGCCCCAAACTCCTCTATGTCCAGCCCACAAGCTTTCATGAAACTCCTGCATCACTTGTTGTTGAGAAGCCCTATCTCCCAATACATGTATTGGAGCTCCTCTCTTTTTCTTTGCATGCTTCCATAAATATCCGTTGTTCAAGAAAAACCCATAAGCTTTTCTTTTAATCCTTTTGAATTCAGCTTCAGACCACTCAGCCTTTGTTGTCATGAGGCTGAGATATTGGCCTATTTTTAGCCAATCATCCTCATACAACTCTTCCAAAAATTGTGTTCTCACTGAAGCATAACACTAATGATGCTTTCTCTCTACTGCCCATCTCTTCTCCATGGTTGTAAGCTTTTCTTACTATTGAAATCCTTGTTACAACAGTTGTACTTGTAGTAACAACATACTCATTCCTTGTTGTCATAAAGTTGTTCTCATCACGTATCACATCATCCTCTTGTTCTTCCATCAACTCCTCTTTATCTTCAAACCTTGGACGTGAAAGCATGTTAGCTACAGTGTCATGCCACTACGTACATACCATGTAAAAAAATCTAGAGTGTGGCTTTCTTATCGATTTAAAGAGCATGTCCTGAGAAACTCCACACACTTTGTGTGGTTAGGCTCTTGCGCAAATTTCTCGAGGTACTTGGTGAGGTTGCATTGCTTGATGACTCTCTTGGCCGCTTCCTCCTTGGCCACCACACCCTCTATGTTATGAATGGTTTGGAACTTGAGTTGGTTGTAGATGAGGCTTTCAAGAGTGATGTAGTATTGCGTTCTTTGCTCCTCCGTGAATGGAAGTCGGAGTGCGGTCTTGCTGCGACATCTTTTGTTCCTATCATAATCCCAAGTTTCCATTAGTTCTTCCAAATTAATAATTCGCTAGAAAAATCATAATTAAAAATAAAGACTCTATATGTTTATTGAATGAAAGCATTAAAATCCCATCCAATGTAGAATCTTCCCTTCAAACTTTAGCTTTTTGCACTTTATTTCAAAGTTCTCTTGCCATTTTTCCTACCTCACTCATTGTTTACATGTTTATAAGTTTTGCTTGATTTTTCTTGGTTTTAATTTGATTTACCTCACCCCCCTCCCCTCCCAGCTCGAGAAAAATCCTTCCTAGGATTGAAGGTTTTGAAGGTCGAGGACATTTTGCAATGGGTCTAGGAATTATCGGCATAGGAACCAAGTGTAGAAATTGAGGTTGTACTCTAACTGAGCTTCCCGATCTAGATCAAAAGGTCGAGTGCCTACGTGTGTGATGTAAGTGAGAACATCTATTAGAAAGTCACCGGAAGCAATGCGACTAGCAATATGTAGCTCTTCCTCAGTCAATAGGTGATCGAGGTAAGGGTGTCCTTTGATGTGCTCTTCCAGGGGTCAGCCATGAAGAGTGGTTAACACTCTATACGAGGTTGGCGTGACGTAAGTGGGGCCGTATTCCACTATTTTGATTACACGGCGGTGCTTAACGTTTGTCATGACTTGGAACCCTTCTACTTCCCATTGTAACCTAAGAGTGTACCAGTGCCTCAAGAATGGGGATTGGCCTTGCGGACTGTGGTGAGGTCCCGCAGCCCTTGTTGAAAGCTATAACAATGCGAACGTTGCCTATGGCGAGGTGGATGCGCCGCAACTCATAATCTATGTTGCAACGAGTATGCTTTTTGAAGGTTCGTCCTAGCAGCGACTCCGTGCTTGCATCTTTGGCATTTGGCAACACGTAGAATATCATTGGTACAGTCTTAGACTCGATAGAAATGGTGGCCCTGCACTTGCTGAGAAGTGCATATGAGCGGCCCCCATATGGGCTTAATTTGGCGTTAGTGGGTTGTAGTGGTGGTTTGCCAAGTTGGGTCCAATGATCGTGAGTCAAGACATTGAAGTCTGCTCCCTTGTCGATCAAGGCATTGAAGGTGCATGTCCGCTTGTTGGTAGTGACCGTGATGTGCAGGTATGTAGGCTCTATGGCTTCCTCATCCTCATCATCGATTTCAGTGATGGTGGCTACTTGTACTTTGACAAGTGGTTCCAACATTGGTGGCTCATGCAAAGGATGTGTGGGAGGATAGTACTTCTTGACACGATTGCCATTGAAGAAGCCTATTCCCTCATCGTCTAGAGTCTCGAGCTCGACGTTGCCCATTCGGCTGATTGCACAGACTTTGAAAGGTCCAAGACCCCTAAACTTCATTTTTTGCTTATGCCCCTTAACTGAGTATAGGAGCACTAAGTCGCCCTGTTCGAAGTCGCGTTGCTTAACGTGCTTGTCAAACCAGCTCTTGCGTCGTGCCTTCTCACATATGAGCGCATGAGTGGCTAGAAGGCGAGTCTCCGAGAGGCGTTCGAGTTCAACTAGGCATTGTGTCCATGCCTCCTTTCCTTCCCATTGCTCCTGAAGTGCGATTCGCACGCTAGGCACGAAGAATTCTACAGGGAGAATTGCTTTGGTTTCGTAGGTCAACCTAAAGGGGGTCTGGCCGACAGGCATTTTATAAGCTGTGCGGTAAGCCCACAAGGCTACCATCAGCTTGTTATCCCAGTCGCTGCATGAAGCAGAGACTACCTTGGTTAGGATGTTGACAAGAATCTTATTCGTGGATTCTGCTTGGCCGTTTGCTTGAGGGTAGTATGGAGAGGATTTTTGATGGATAATTAGGAAGGTGGATAGGAGATGCGCTATCACTTCATTGATGAAGTGTGTGCCCTGGTCACTAACTAGTTCAATGGGGCAGCCGAATCGTGAGATCACCTGCTCCCACAAGAACTTAGTAGTTGTTCGAGCATCGTTCTTTCGTGTTTCTCTTGCCTCTGTCCAATTCGTTAGGTAGTCTGTGGGCCACAATGATGTATTTGGCCTGCGAATACTGTGCAGCGGGGCTGATGGGTCCTATGAAGTTGATTTCCCATTTTTCAAAGGGTTGTCATGCAATGATTGGGATCAACTCCATTTGATCCTTGCAAATCGGGACCTTCGTCCCCGTTGACACTCGTCACAATGCTTAACAAATCATGTTGCATCACGGAGCAGTGTTGGCCACCATAGTTGAGATTGCAGCACCTTGCGGGCCGTCATGTCTCCGCTAAAGTGTCCACCAGCAATTCCGTTGGTTGCCTCTGAGAGCACGTCTTGCATCTTGTGCTCGCACACACATCTACATAGCAATCCATCTTGCCCTAGGTGATACAGCTGGCCTGCTATCAACTTGTAGGGTTGGATCTTGAGAATGAGTCACCTCAGTCTTACCTTCTCTATCAGTCGTTCAAGTAGTCTGTGCTCAAGCACTTGGACTATGTCATCTGCCCAATATGGCGTTAGATTGGCCTTGAATAAATCTCTCTCACTGGAAAGCTTAAAGAGGTGGGTGTCTGGCAATTCGTCGGTAATGCCTTCTCCAGCGGCTTCTCCTGTGGGGATGCGTGACATATGGTCAGCCATGTAGTGCTGTTTTCCCTTCCCTACAACCACGGAGAAGTCAAACTCCAAAAGCAGAAGGAGCCACCGAGCTATGCATCCTGTAGCGCAAGGTTTATTCACTAGATATAGCAAGGCTTGATGGTCCACAAAAAAGGTAAAGGGTGTAGCCAATAGATAATGCCAGAACTTCTTCATAGCAAACACCATGGCTAGGCCCTCTCTTTCTGTCGTCAAGTAGTTCATTTTCATCTTAGTGAGTTGTCTGTTAGCAAAGCTCACTAGATAGTCTAGGTTGTGCTCACCAGGTTGGCACAACATTGCCCCCACAGCAAATTTAGAAGCATCGATATACACGTGGAAGGTAATGGTCCAATCTGGGGCTCGTAGAATTGGTGCTGTGGTTAGAGCCTTCTTCAACTCTTCATATGCTCATTGGCATGCTTCAGTCCATTCAAAGACAATTAGTAACTTGTATAAAGGTCTGGCTATCAATGCATAATTCAGCACAAACCACCAATAGTATCCCATATGGCCTAAGAAGCATTGGACTCCCTTATAGTTGATTGGGGATGGAAGGTTAACAATAACCCTGACTTTCAAGAAGTCAGTGGCAATGCCGTTCTTCGACACCACGTGGCCTAGGATGCATCCATGCTTCACCCAAAACTGGCATTTCAAGCGTTTCAAGGAGAAACGATATAGGCGACATTGCTCAAAGACTGCTCGGAGTTTGTCTAAGTGTTCTATCCAGGTTGAGTGAACGTAGAGGTCACCGAAAAAGACTTCCAACTCTTTGCAAAGCATGTCTTTAAATATGGTGCATATGAGGCATTGGAAGGTGGCAGGGGCACTAGTCAACCCGAAAGGCATGACTATGTAAGCAAAGATGTTCCACTTGGTAGTGAAGGCAGTCTTATGCCTATCGGTAGGATGCACTTGCACCTGATTGTATCTTGAGAAGCCATCCAGAAAATTGTAGGCCTCCTTGCCCGCCACTCTTTCAAGCATGTGCTCTGTGTATGGCAATGGATAATTGTCCCTTTTAGTAGCAACGTTCTCCTTCTTGTAATTGACGCACACCCTAATTTTCTCATTTTTCTTCTTCACGATGACTATGGGTGATACCCAGTTCATGTGCTCAATTTCGTAAATGAATCCTGCTCTCATCAGCTTATCAATCTCTTCGTTGATAACATGAGCATGTTTTGGATTCATTGGGTACGGTCGCTGCTTTATCGGCGTTGCGTCTGGTGTCATGGGTATATTATGAGTCACTACACTCGGATCTACCCCTTTAAGCTCTTCCAAGGACTAAGCGAATACATCTACGTACTCTCGCAAGAGAGCGACAAGACTCATTTATTCTTCCTCAATCAAGTCATCGGTAATGAAGGTTGGTCGGGGTGTCTCCCCTTCCTGGGCTAGGTTCACCTCCTTGACCTTGGCTGTCGATTGGTTCGCTCATTTGCCCTTGCCATTTGGCACCCAACAGGATCACTACCCTATCTCCTTTCTTGAATTTCATAAATCTTTTAGGGAGGTTTTGCGGTTTTCGTTGTTTGCCTGTTCATGTATCCCTGGGTTGTTTCGCCCTTTCCTGCTTCAATCTTCTGTGCCTCAAGTGGATGGGTAGGTCCCCCTTGGTGCGTTGGGTCTTGGGCAGCCTAGGTATTTCTGGGTCGCTATCCGAACTTACCTTCGACTTAGAGTCAAACTCGTCGTATTTGCTAGAAGAGGTGGTCTCTCCTGGTGGTCGCAGTCTAGATGGTGATTCTGTCCTAAGCACTAGTGTCACTCCTGGTTGGGCTAGGCCTACTTGCTCAAGGTCTATGGCTCCTACCTATTCTAACTAAGCGCGATCACAATCCATGCGCATGACCCCTTGCTCTATCCTGAAGACACTCTTTTTCTGTGGCTTGGAGTCTGCCCGTATTTGTTCTATTTCATGTCCCTCAGTGTCGTATTCTACGGTGTCTATCTCACCCTCACTTTCGTCACACTGAAGGATTGGCAGTCTTCGTACTTGTTATCAGAGTCCTTTGCATCAGACTGCTCGTCATCTTCTAGGGCTTGATATATCTCTTGTCATTGATCAGGGACTAGGGCCTAGTTGTACATAAGGTTTAAGTCATGTACCCTGGTCCATTGCCACTTGGATTCGCCTAAGAGATCCTGGAGTGGTTTGAAGTTTGCTGTTGGATTGTCAGCTAGCTTGTCCGTTAAGTATTCCAGAACCTCCTGGAGTTCTCTTTTGTTGCTTGGCACTTGGAAGGTGATGGGCTTAGGTCTCCCACGAAGGGTTCATGCCATCATGCAAACTGGTACAGAGGGCGTGCCATCAAACTTGCCTATCATCTTGATGGCTTGCTCATATGACTCATGATCTGAGAATGGCAGGTCGAGTGTAGCAAGGACATGCATCCAATCTTGCTCATCCTTTGGGCATGGGATATACTTGGTCAAGGGCCCACAAGACTTCTTGACTTGAGCATTACCCTTGAGCATTGCGAAGATGACATCCAAGTCGATTGGTGAGGTCTTCCAAGTCTCCATCTCTACCCTCACAGCTTCCATTCTATTGCCTAGGAAGATCAAGCCGTTACCCCAATCTTCGATAACTTTGGCATTGCGCATTCAGGGTCGGCCTAACAGGATATCGTAGTCCACCCCCTTCATGACTATAAAGTCGACAGAGAACTGGACACCTACGATTTTCACTAGCCAGCTTTTAAGTACCTCGAATGGCTTCACTCTCATGTCGTTTGCTAATGTGACATTAAACCGAGTGGTTTCGACAGGTGGGTTTCCCCAAGTCTGAAGTACTGCATGGCTCAGCACACTAACCCCGGCTCCCGTGTCTACGATCCCCTTTCTCGTTGTGTCACCTAAGGCTAGGACCGGTAACACTGCATGCATCTCGGTGCGTTTCCAGAAAGCATTAACGTGCAATGATTTTGGCATAGAGTGCAGCGTTAGACTTGGTATTTGTGTTTTTGCATCATGGTCGTGCAGATCAACAGCTTGTTCTCATGACCCCTCAACCCACTGCTTCAGGTCTTGCCATAGGATGGGATGTTGCTTAAGCAGGTCTCCCAGGCTTAACGTCACCGAGGTTGTTACTAACGTAGTGAGGAGGTCGTTGGCTGCTCGTCTCTCTCCTAAACCGGATTGTCCTGGCCAATGGCCGTGATTGATTTGTGGGCCTGCAGCATCAAGACTTGGCCTAAGCGGTGCTGCTTGTGGTGCGGTTGCATCTCTTGACTTTGGTCGAGGGGGGTGAGACCGGCGTGCTTATGCTGGGGAGATCATCGATCTCTTCCTCTAGGATAGGCTCAGCATCCCTTAAGTGCTCTTGGCCCTCTTTTACCCAGTCCTTTACTTTCTCTATGGCCTCTATCTCGCGCTTTGGATGTGGGTATTCCCCTACCTTGGCACTTCCTTTTTCGGCTGTCTTAGGGGCTGAAGTTTCTGCCTCTGCGTCCGTGACCTTCTGTGGGAGCTTTCACTCAACCGCCAAGACCTACAGACCGCTTATTGCTTCAAGCGTTTCAAGTGAGCTCTAATGGCTATCTCTCACCTAGCCGATGCGCCGTCAATCCTACGAATGTAGTGAGCTTACCTTGATGCCGATGTGAGTAGCCTCCTCCCTCGCACACCTCGGTAGCTCCACGATTCTTGATGCTAGCTCAAGCATCCTCAAGCCTCCTCCATCTCCAAGCTTCATCCTCCATAGCTGTGCATGCGAGAAAAGAAAAGAGAAGAGAAGAGAAGAAGAGAAGAGGAGATTGTGAAGAGCTTCACCCTCTTGATCCCTCACTCCCACACACTCACTCCCTCACACTCTCACACTCCCTCTCTCAAGAGCACACACAAGCTAGAAGAAGAGAAGAAGAGAAGAAGAAGAGTGCTCTTGTTAGCCACACACCAAAGAATGAGCTTCTCATTCACTTTTCAACTTTATATACAAAACCCTAAATCCCTTTTGGGCAGTCATCCCCTTTTCCCCTTTCTTACATGGCCGGCCATAGGCCCTTTTTCCCATTGTCCTTCTCTCTCCCTAGCTTCCTTTCCACCGCTCATCTACATTTACAAATTGCACGGGTGAGAGCCTGGCGCTCCTTGAATTAAACCATGACGCACTTGTGCTCTTTTACAATAGTTTTGACTTGCGTTTTTCCTTGTGCGCCTTTGTCTTCAGTTTCTCTTTGCCTTGGCCTTTGTCTTTGTCTTCTGTTTTAGCTTTCCGAATTTTTCACTGCTTGGCACTTTTTTACAAGATTCCAAGGTGCGCCTTTGTATTTTAAAATGCACCTTTCCCCTTTTGCATTTGCCTTGGAATTTTTAAGGTTGTCCTTGCGCTTTTGAACTTTTCTCCTCTTCTTTCTTCAGTCGGGCTACCTTTTTTTTCCACCTTTGCCCCGCGTCTTTTTTATTTCCTTTTGCTTTCTTCATGTTGGGGTTAACATTACCTCCTCCTAGACGAGTGCCAGTCCCATGGCACTCATCGTCGTAGGTAGCAGGCGTTAGCATACACCGAAGACGTGGGTAGCAAGGACGTCGGTGGTTTCCATGGTGGAGTGTTGGTAGTGGTGGGGAGGAAGGTTGTTGGGGGCACGTTGGTGGGTTAAGTGGTGGTAGGGCAATGGGAGTTGGTGGTAGGTCTATTCTTTGGGGGGGGGTTGCACTGATGGAGTACAAGTAGCGGTTTGGTGAGGATTCTGTACATGATGATTTGTGGCAGGCTTACCGGGTGATAAGGATAGGAATTCAGAGTTGAGTGTGGATGAAGAGTGAATGACATCTTCGTTGAATCTTCAATACCTGCAATTGAAAACCCTCTCATGTGGTCTCTCTCTAAGGGTAGTGCTAGTCTTCTTTATCGTGCACAAGACATATTTTGATTAGTTTGGGAGATAGGTAGAACTCTAAGCAAGCCTGGAGTATTGTCCTGCACTTGAGGACCCAAACCGTATATAGGTTATAGTGTGAATATTAAGTGAGTACACGTGCATATTTAGGTATTACTTAGTTAGAAGACTGTCGACCTGGTTCCTTGTATAGCAATGGGTCAGTGAAGCAAGGGGCTAAGTTGATGGAAAAATTTGTCGATGAAGATAGGGAGTATACTTGAAGATTGCTTGAGACATCATTATGGTCTTGTCAAGGCAATGTAGCATAATTGAGCTCCTTGATGTCTTAGCTTTTGATAGCTAGTGGCTACTTGGAGTGCTTGAAAAGTATGGTGTACTTTTCCATTGTCTTTCATACCTTGCTTACCACTTTTGATTGTAATGGCATTGAGATGGAGTGCAAAAGAATTGTGCAAGTGGTTTAGGGTGAGGTCTAACCATAGGCGAGGTGAGCTCCCTAGGTATGTCTTTCCCTTAATGTGCCCTGAAAAATTGTAGGTAAGGGCTAGGGGATTAGTGATGGAGCCAGCCGACCAAGGCACTGGATGCACCTCACTTAAGGGCCCCTAGGTGCGGTGCTGTGATCGTGGGTGCTTCTTATTGCTCCGTTTTTTTTTTTTTGGCCAAAGTACAACCACTGCAATATGCTGAGGCTATGAGCCTTTTTGGCTGGGAAATGTCAAGCCTGGAAGGTTCAGGAAATGGATATGACAATGATGATTGTCCCCGAGCCTCATTGTTAGGGGAGCCATTGTTGCGATATTGGTGCAATTGTGGGGACACCCGTCGTGAGCTCACTGTATCGCTTGGCCCAAGAAGAGAGTGGATCCCATGACTATGCTTTGGTGCATGTGATGTGGGTACTTGCAAGGGTGATTTTTCACGTTCCGCATCGTGGCCGTGTTGCGGTTCGTGTGCGGTTGGTGGTCTTGCGGTGGCCTGGCCGTTGGACACGTTTGTGCGAAGACCTGTGTCATCCTGCATCCATTGTCACTTCGTGAGAGTATATGCTCGCTTGCGTTAAGTACATTGAACAAATGCAATCATGTTAAGACATAATTTTTCAGAATTCTATGATGTCTGTTGGGATGCCTATTTCATTGCTTGTTAAGGTCGCATACAGTAACGAGAGGTAACAGAAATGTATACAAGTGGGGAGCTTGCCCCTTTACTCATCAAAAACAAAAAGTTATGGCATGCTGACTTGCCAAGCTACTTGTACATCATAGGGGTTTAGTTGATAGGTATCAGGCGGGGTGAGTCTGGTTGGCTAGGCGACCGGGGCGGTGCTAGTGCGGGGTTCCTGTGAGGCTGGGCGGGGAACATGTCAGCCGGGACATGAATGGTGTAGTCCCGGGCTGCTACTGTGTCCAGAATGTCTTTGAACAATTCATTAAATTTTTCCCTATCCTAGGCCGCCTTGTCACTTCGTGAGCACCTGGTGCCCGAGGGCACGTTGGGGGTCTGTGCCACTGGCATTGCCACATGCTGCGTGTTTCGTTGAGTCTCAACTTTCTTGGCCTGGGGATTCTTTGGCCTTCGTCCGAGATGGTGTCGCTTAGGGCCTTGCTTCTTCGCATACCTTTTGAGGGTGGGCACTAGCGCACCGGTGGAGTGGTACATGCCGCATGTTCCCGGCATGTGCGAAGAGCGTCCTTGCACGCCAGCTAACCGTGGTTCTCCATGTTTTTCTCTGGAAACCTGCAAAATGCAATCCAAGAGTTAGGCTTTGATACATGATAAGAGCATTTCCACAGGAGGGACTTGGTGTGGGTTGTCAAACGTATGTGATTAGAAGAGGAAGTGCAGAACATGCTAGACTCTTGTAGTGGTGTCCCTCTGGTTGCTGACTACGAGCAGGTATTGACTCACGCCGAGTTGGATCGGTTGGTGGTTCTGCGTTTGGAAGGCTCCTCCTCGGAAGGATAGGCCGGGGAGGGGATCGTGTATAGAGAGAGAGACTGCGCCCTGCTTACGTCCTTAGGGATGTTGGACAGAGCTACCATGGTGGTAATGCGGAGCACATGCTCTTTGCCCGGAGGCGGGGGCATGATCTGGTGAACATGGAATCGGCCTAGCATAGCTTGGCAGCCCCGATTTGTCTATCTACGCTTGACTTGTTATGGCTTGTGTGTGTTGATAATGTCTATACAAGGTGATACGAAAATCATTGGATATATATATGCACATACATTTGTCCGAGCCCTTGTCGCTTCACTAGGATAGAAACCAATGGTAGAACTCGGGATTGTACTGAAGCTTGGCACACGCATCTAGCACACATGGTAGCTTACTTAATACTGATAAATATTTCGCCACATCGAGTAGCATGAAACCTTGTTCAAGTCTATTGGCAACATGAAACTCCTCCTCAGCAAGAACTTTATCAAATAGAGGGTTTTCTTGGCCTGGTTCGGCCAAGTTCTTGCCCCGAATGGCAGTCAGCACTCGAAGGGAAGTTGGTGCCACATAGGTTGGGTCTCTTTGGGATCGCCATTTGGCCAATCGCTCCTCAGAGACTATCATAATTTGAGCCCCTACTTTGGCCATTGCAACGCGGCCTTCGCACCAACGCTGCTCAAATTGACTCTGGCCTGTTGACAGTCGCTTTAGTTGCTCTATGTCTACGAGATTTGGTCGACAGAGCACTTCATTGAACGTGATGGTTAAGCGCAGTTCGTCAGCTTCCTCGCCCGAGATGAGTTGCAAGCGTTCGTGTAGGAGCCTGCTATAGTGCTCATCAAGGTGTTCCTGCTCTTCCCAAGATAAAGGGAAGGGCAAGTAATCTCCAAGCTGCTCCTTGGGGATTGTGCCCATTTCCGCAAGGACGTAAACGCGTGCGAACACCTTGAGCTTAGCCTCCAACTCAATTAAGCATTCTGCGACACTTCTATGTTCAACGAGGGCTTGCTCGGTTGCTATTTCATGCAAGGTTCTAGGAGTTTGCCTAGGCTTTAGCATAGTTGGGGGTTCAGGCCTATATGAGTAAGATTGGTCAACGCTAGGATTGCTCATGCTCTTGGGGTTTCCATGTTTCTCTTGAGGCTTCGTTATTGTGTCATGGTTCTTCTTTGGTGTGACTGGTGTGAATTCGTCACCCCTTCGTGACAGCGTTGTATCCACTCTTGATTTGTCAATGCGAGTTCTATTGTCAGTGGATAGAGTGTTGCAAGCAGCCATTGATGGTAACGACTGCTTTGATTTGTCGGAGCTCACGGATGTGTCTGAGGTTTCACCGCTATTAGGAGAGGCATCAGTGGGCTCATTGGTGGATAGACTCGATGCTTTATTCATAAGCTCTCCAGCACTCTTCGTCCCAATGTCCTTGGGGTCCGCAACCACCTGCAACTATTGTTGTTTTCGCTGTTTTCTCCTCTTGTTCTTGGTCAGTGCAGGTGCATCTAAGGTCTCAGGACCCTGGGCTATATGGACCATTGATGTGCTTGGTTGGGCCTCAACATTTCCCTTCTCTAGTGGGTCCTCATGGGACCTAGTCGTGGCCTGCAGAGTAGCCTTGCCAGGTTGCATGGGTACAACTGTCTCCGTTTTGGGAGAGTCTAGCTCTTCCGTCCATTCCCCTGTGCTTAACTCCTCCAGCCTAGGTTGTAGGCGCTTTGGAAGTGTTGGAGTTGTTAAGGAGGTAGGTCGCGACACCTCCTTCACAGGTAAACTACTAAGGACACGTTCCGCAAGGGGTGTTGTTACGGCCAAAGGCTGTGACTGTTGTGGTCCCTGATTGGAAGTAGTGGTGGCCAGTAGAGTGGACTAGCTACCATTGGTAGACTGCAGTGTCAAGTCCTTAGGCAGATCAGAAGTGGTAGTGTCTTTTATTGCCCTTTGCGCATTCACTTGTGCAGGTTGAGCAGCGGCACGAGGCTGCTGCTGCGGTGCTTCCCACATGCATTTAGGTGAAGATGATGTAGGATATTTGGGACTCCTACGTGGGCTTGGCACTAACTGGAGAATTCGCTCGTGATTGTTAGGTGATTCTGTCATTAGCTTTGTTGAGCAATCGGCCTTATCATGAGCAATGTTGTGCTTGTGGTGCTTATTATCCTCTTGGGAAGTCGAAGGGTCCTTGGGCACTAGTGGACCTTGTGCACACTCGACAGTTACCTCTGATATATGCTTGTTAAGCATGCTAGGCTAAGGATCTACTTTTTGATAGGTCATGTTCCGTTTCTTGATTTCAATTGTGAGAGGCTCAATCACTCCAATATTTTTGGTTCGAGACTTGGATTTTTGTTTAGATTTCCTCCTACGCCTCTTTGCTTTTGACATAATTGGGGCTTCTGACAGAGGTGGTTTAGCAGGGGGTTTTGGTACCCAAATCCATTGGTTGCCTGCATAATACCCTGGAGCACGAAGCAACGCTTTGGATATCCATCGCGGCGTTGTGCTGACCCTCCATCGATGCCTACGTCTATAAGGCTTGGGCTTCTTTTGGGGTCTTCTACGATATTTGTAAGTCCAAAGCCCGTCCTTGGCATTGTCTCTTGACCTTCTTGTTTTAGGCATGGCCTCACTCACTGGTTCTCGTTGTTCGACCTATGCTTGTATCAGTTTTTCCAACAAGTCCTTGCTCTCGTTAGTAGGCTTAACTGTTACGTCAGCACCTTCCTTGCCTTTCCCTCGAGGTTTGATGAGGTCACCCTTGCTAAAGATTGTGACTACTCACACCCGGTAGTGTCAGGTGTATCCTATGTGCTACATAGTCGGCCTCACACTTGGTCGCCCTTATGAAGGGTCTTCCTAGGAGGGTTTCTTTCCTGCAGCTAGCACTATTTGGAGGAACATGAAATAGGATAGGCAAGCTTTCCGTTTCAATTGTCGCAAGGATTTTGCACTTCCCTATGAGTGCTTGTGGGTGTCCCTCATAAGGGCTAAGAGTTGCATTAGTTGGTGTGAGCTCTGGTTGGCCTAGTAGGGTCCATGATTCATAGGTCAAGATGTTAAAATCTGCTTCTTCATCAATCAGAGCATCAATAGTATGCTCTCTTTTCGTGGTGAGTTTGACCCTAAGATAAGCAGGTGGTACTATGTCTTCATCTTCCAAGTCTTGGCTTGTAAATTTAAGCCTTCTGACAAATGCCCTTGAGTCCCCACTTGCATGACCGGACGTGGATTCTCCACCAATGTCTTGGGTTGTCTGTGCAGTGTTGCTCAAGGTACATCTCTCGTCAAGAGTGTCATGTCTAGTCATCTTGGCATTTGTAGCTTGCTGCTGTTGCATTTCGCTCTGACTAGACATGGTCTGAACACAATGTCTTTGTGTTCGCATGGTGTGGCCTTTTTGCCCTTGATGGCTAGATTGGCCCGTTAAGGTTCTAGGGTCTCTGTTTGCCCCTATTCGAGTGCGGGCTTCTGGTTGCTCTTCTGCAAGGGAGCCTCCATGCTCGCGTAGGGCCATTACTACCCGCAGGTCTAAGTTAGAGGGCCTGATAAGCTTCGTCGCTCAAGTCCTGGCCGTTCTAGTGGATTCTAGGGTCTGCGCTGCTTCTTGTTGTTCACTCGAGGGTTGATCATAGGTCCTACGATTGGATTTCCGTTCTCAATGCGTCAGGTCACTGGGGAGTGCTCCAGCATTGTTCCCCTGTCCCTTGGTCGTGAATCGTACATCAGGATCTGCCTACAAGGCGTTCGCTATGTTGTCCTGGAGCAGGTTGCACTTCCAGTCGGTCACGGGGATCAATTTTTGATGTTTTCTTTTTTCTACCTAAGGGTGTGTCCGATTCTGAGAATCGGACGTCCGATTTACCAGTGGTCCGATTCTCAGAATGGGACCAGGTGGGTCCGATTTTGAGATGTCCGATTCTCACAGGGGTCAAGTGTCCGATTTTCGAAAATCAGACAAGTGGTCCAATCGAACCAAGTGGGTGGTTCGATTTGCTGACATATCCTAATCCGTGGGTCCGACTCTATGAATTGGCAGACAGGAGTGGGTCCGATTGCCTCGATCGGACGAGGCATCCGATCGAACAGGTCGTCCGATTTCCTATGGTCCGATTTCCAAAATCGGAGGGGTTGGTCCGAGTGGTCCGATCGGATAGGATGGTCCGATCGGACGGTTGTTCGAGCGACTGATTCTCAAAATCGAGCGTCTAATTCTGAGAATCGGACACTGGATCGAGTGTCTGATTCCGCCAACCCGAACACACTTTCGAGCATGAAATCGTCAAAAATCTCAAGGTATTGATTATTACAGGCTACAAGATTCAACAGGAGTGATGCTGGAGTGATGGGGAAGAGATCTGTATACCTGGGGATCGCCGATAGCAACGTAACTCCTCGCACTGATCGATCAAAATGGGTCACCCAAGCTCTCTCTCTCTCTCTCTCTCTCTCTCTTAACTAGTTGCAAATGAGGATTTCCTTGCCCTCCAAGAATGTATACCCCTGCTGGACATTACACGGATGTTACTGATCACTCTCCTTGCGATTCCTACACATTCAAATGAGCATTTTCTCCATTTTCCACTTGTTTTCCCCGATTTTCTCCCTGTTTTAAAGCAGCAAACCCTATGCCTCTTGGGTGCGATTTCCTAATGTTAGCCTACTCTAAACGCAACAAAAATCAAAAGCAAAAAATTGAAATAAGTTCTCCATGTTTTCCAATCATCAAACAACCAAAATATCCCAAAATACTTACTTGTTTTGAAAATCAAAAACACCCAAACTTCCTACCTATATCAAGCTCCGTTTCGGGGATGAATCCCCTACTTCGATGCTCGATATGAGGCGCGCAAGTGCTCAAGCTTGAATCCGTTGGTCCCGCCAACGGAACCAAAATGTGGGAGCTTTCACTCAACCGCTAAGACCCACGGACCACTTATTGCTTCAAGCGTTTCAAGCGAGCTCTAATGGCTATCTCTCACTTAGCCGATGCGCCGTCGATCCTACGAATGTAGTGAGATTACCTTGATGCTGATGTGAGTAGCCTCCTCCCTCGTACACCTTAGTAGCTCCACGATTCTTGATGCTAGCTCAAGCATCCTCAAGCCTCCTCCATCTCCAAGCTCCATCCTCCATAACCGCGTGCGTAAGAAAAGAGAAGAGAAGAGAAGAGAAGAAGAGAAGAGGAGATGGTGAAGAGCTTCACCCTCTTGATCCCTCACTCCCACACACTCACTCCCTCACACTCTCACACTCCCTCTCTCAAGAGCACACACAAGCCAGAAGAAGAGAAGAGGAGAAGAAGAAGAGAGATCTTGTTAGCCACACACCAAAGAATGAGCTTCTCATTCACTTTTCAACTTTATATACAAAACCCTAAATCCCTTTTGGGCGGTCATCCCCTTTTCCCCTTTCTTACATGGTCGGCTCTTTTTCCCATTGTCCTTCTCTCTCCCTAGCTTCCTTTCCACCGCCCGTCTACATTTACAAATTGCACGGGTGAGAGCCCGGCGCTCCTTGAATTAAACCATGATGCGCTTGCGCTCTCTTACAATAGTTTTGACTTGCACTTTTCCTTGTGCGCCTTTGTCTTCAGTTTCTCTTTGCCTTGGCCTTTGTCTTTGTCTTCTGTTTTAGCTTTCTGGATTTTTCACCGCCTGGCACTCTTTTACAAGATTCCAAGGTGCGCCTTTGTATTTTAAAATGCACCTTTCCCCTTTTGCATTTGCCTTGGACTTTTTAAGGTTGTCCTTGCACTTTTGACATTTTCTCCTCTTCTTTCTTCAGTAGGGCTACCTTTTTTTCCACCTTTGCCCCGCGTCTTTTTTATTTCATTTTGCTTTCTTCGTGTTGGGGTTAACACCTTCTTTCCAACAGGCAAAGTTGTAGCACTCTCAGTTTTCAGTGCGATCTTAGCTTCCAACCTCTTCTTTCTCCGCCTGCGGCTCTTCTTCCCTATCGAGGCTGCATCAAGGTTGCTGGGTCCTGGTAGTGATATGCTGGCCTACTTCGTTTAGTCACGGGTCATGACCCACAATGGGATAGGTGTGGCCTCCCCATCAAGGTTCTCGATACCAAATAGCCCTAATGGGACAGATGGTATGTTGGCTGAACTTGAATAAGGTTTCTGCTTTGGACAATCGACAAAGAGACGGGTGATTCTGCACTCAACGCACCTTATGTCAGCTTTGTCTTTGTTCTGCTACTCCCTCTCGGGGCAACGTGAGGAGACATGACCTGGGTGACCACAAGTCCAACAGATGATTGGATCCTGTTTCTGCCCTTCTAGGCCTCTACCTCATCCTCTCCCTAATGCCATCACCGGTACTGGTTGATAGTCCATAAGGACTACATTGCCCTCGTCGTCGTGAGAGACATAAGGGTACAAGTAAGTCTCTTCCTCATTTGGCTCTTCCACGTAGTGGACTAGAGCGTCACTTGTTGGATGGGTCATGTAGGGATCAGGCAGTCTAGGTATGCCTGTAGGGTTTATGTCCATCCTAGGAACAACTGCCTTAATGTCGTTAGGCGTAGGAAGGGCCAATGGGGCTCCCCTTCCGAAGAGTGGCTACGGCATGTTCGCTAGGTAAGGCTAGCCGTATGGTTGCGAGTACAGAAGTCTTCTTGGCAATCTGCAATGTGCGATGTCATGACCAAACCTGCCGCAGTTAGCACAAGGTCTCGACCTAGGGTCTTGACACTCGGCTAGCAAGTAGTTTCCGCCACAATGCACGCATTGGATGTGTGGGCGCATTGGTCATCTCAACATGTCTTGCAGCTTGGCTATCTCCATCTTGACATCAGCCAAGTCTTGGTTTGTCTAGGTGGCTTTCCTCTTATCTTGGGATGATGGGGATGGTTGTTCACTAGAGGCTGACGCTCTCTCTGAACTTCACGAGTTGGTTTCTTCTGAGTTGGAGCTCCTGGAGCTCCTCTCTTTCAGCTGATCGTCAACTTTGATGAATACAGTTGAAACTGCTCTTTCAGTCAGTCGTTCACGCGTAGGGATTCTCTTGAAGAGACTCCTCATGTGGGCTATGTAATCGCCAATGTCCTCCTTCTCCTTCTGCTTGACATTCATCAATCATACTAGCAGATTGTCAGAGTACCCAGGCTCGGCAAATCTCTTGATGAAGAGATTCTTGAGGCCATTGAAATTGGCTCGCTCTCTGCGGCATCTAACCTTGTATACCAAGTCCTATCCTTGTCACCTAAGCAGAGCCCAAACGCTTGAGAGCACTGAGTCAGGTCGCTGAGGCCATTGGCTTTGTAGACTTGCTCGAACTGCTTTACAAAGCTATATGGATCGTCGTGGGGTTGGTACTTGTCGAGTTGCTTTGCGACTATTGGGATCTTAGACTGGCTCTTACAGCCTTGGGTTGCTCCTAATCCTACCAATAGTGATGTCGCCAATGTTGTGGCACTTTGCTTTGCTACGGTGTTTCCTAGCAGTCGCTTCATGAGAAGCTCGCTCAACATTAAGTCTCCTTCTAGGGCTCTCTCGTGATCCATTCGGTTTCTACCGGCTAAGTTCAGCACCCGCTGCACCTCACACAACTCCGTGCTTTGCCTTTGGCTCCTAGTCTGCTGGTCTCTATTGTATTCGACTATGCTTTGCAATGCCTTGTGGGCTAGCTTTCTCTCTTCTTCTAAGTTTGCGATGATAGCATTTGCTGTCCGGCCGCGATGCTCATACCGGGCTTGTGTATCGTAGCTGCTGACCAACTACTAAATAGCCTCTGGGAAGACGCCTAAGTCGAGTTCCTCGTTAGACTTGCAGTCTAAGTTTTCTTTTGCCATAGTCGAGCTCTCGTGCTCCACCAACCTATCGACAGGTTGAGTAGGTTTGTCAAATTTACTTCGTTGGCGCCGCTTGCTTGGTCCTACTTTTGCATGTTGATGGTTTGTCTCCGTCTGTGGGTTCTCTCCTATTGGTGGGTTCCTTGAGTGGTTTATTTGAGTGAGTTTCTTGACTTATTAAATACAGTCCTCAATTTATCTCCACTCAATGCGTGTGTTCTTTCCAGTGCACTTGTGCTCAATCAAGCTTTCATTTTTTCTTAAATGCACTTCAAGTGCGGAAATTCAAGGTGAGTGCGACAAACAGCCTCTAAGTGTCTTACGTGTTCAGATTCAAAGAGGCAAATAGATGACAGACAGAGTGAAGCAACACGCTTCCTCTCTCACACTCTATTATTTATACCACACTCAATAGTGAAAGATACAACCTACGGTCATAAGGCCATTCACACCAAAGGCACCGACTTATTTAATGTATCTAACTACTATGGCTAGACTAGCTGTGTCCAGCTCATGTCGGTCAACACACACTAAATGAGCTTGATATTCTAACACTCCCCCTCAAGCTCAAGACAGCATATGTACTCCAAGTAGCTGTCTAAAACCACAGAACTTATCTTTACCCAGAGACTTGGTAAAGATATCTGCTACCTGCTCATCAGTCCTCACATGCATAAGATCAACCTTTCCTACAAGGACCATCTCACGAATAAAGTGGTAGTGTACCTCTATGTGTTTTGTCCTAGCATGGTAAACTGGATTCATGGCCAGGAGTACACTACTCAGATTATCACATAACAGTTTCACTGGAGCATCAACCTGAATATCCAAGTCAGCCATAAGCTTGAGCAGCCAAGCAATCTCACATGCTGCCAATGCAGTCCCCCTGTACTCTGCCTCAGTACTAGATAAAGCAACCGTAGGCTGCTTCTTGCTGCTCCAACTGATCATGCCGCTACCAAAGCCAAAGGCATAGCCACTCGTAGATCGTCTGTCAGTTGAGCATCCTGCCCAATCTGCATCTGTGTATCCAATTAGTATCAAGGGCTTATCTCTGACATAGAGCAGCCCATAGTCTACAGTGGACTTAACATACCTCATGATGCGTCTAGCTGCATCCAAGTGCGGCTTTCTCGGCTTTTGCATAAACTGGCTTATAAGCCCTACTGCATAGCTCAAGTCAGGCCTAGTGATGGTCAAGTAAATCAGACTGCCGACCATCTGCCTGTACATAGTCACATCTTCTACTTCAGCCCCAGTGTTCATGTCTAGCTTTACATTCTGGTCCAGAGGTGTATCCAGTGGTTTGCATTCAGCCATGCCATACTTCTTAAGCATTTCCATGGCATAGTGCTTCTGCATCAGCCATAAGCCATTTTCAGCTGGTACGACCTCAATACCCAAGAAATACTTCAGATCTCCCAGATCTTTCATGTCAAATTCAGATTTCAGCATCTTCATAGCATGCTGAATTCCCATGTCATCATTTCCAGTGATTATCAAGTCATCAACATATATGACCAGCACTACCAAGCCACTGTCAGTCTTCTTTGTAAACAGGCTGTGATCAGCCCTGCCAACAACAAATCCAAGACTCTGCAAGTAACTGCTGATCCTAGCATGCCAGGCTCTCGGAGCCTGCTTCAGCCCATACAGTGCCTTTTTCAGCCTGCACACATAATGCTGAAAATCAGGGTGCTCATACCCTTCCGGCTGAACCTTGTATACATCCTCTGTTAAATCACCATTGAGGAATGCATTCTTAACATCCATCTGCTGCAATTTCTAGCCTTTTGCAGCAGCCAAGGCAATAACAGTTCGTATGGTTGCCATTTTTGCAACCGGGCTGAATGTTTCATCATAATCCAAGCCATACTGCTGAGCATATCCTTTAGCGACCAGCCTTGCTTTGTACCTTTCTACACTACCATCAGACTTACATTTGATTTTATACACCCATTTGCAGCCAACTGGCTTTTTCCCTTCAGGCAGTGGTACCAAATCCCAAGTCTGATTTTCAGCCAAGGCTTTCATCTCTTCGTCCATAGCCATGCACCAGTTTTCATCCTTTGCAGCTTCAGCATAAGTACCTGGTTCTTTGATCTCCATCACTTTTGTCATGTATGCATAATGCTTTGCAGAATAACCAGAGTACGTCAACCTGTCAACAGGGTATCTGACCCTCTGCGATCGTCTAGGCTGTGGTGCACTACTCGATTCACCTCTCTCATGAGGCGGAATGTACCTGTTCTGCCTCGTGCCAGGCGTATAGACAGTCGGAATACCAAGTTCGTTGTCTAAAGTATCACTAGACTCATAGCCCGAAGTCATTCTGCCAGGTGTCATCATACCATCCTCACTAACTTTCTCTTTTCCTTTGCTGTCCAAGACATCATGTCTCCCCCTCACTGACATACCCGTGTCAGTGGACGGTGAGCTCCTCAATCTCCCTGTCCATGGGGATACTGTCTGACTGATAGGGCCTGTCATAGCAGTGCTCTGCTGCATATCAACTGTAGAGACATGAGTGGAAGACAGATCGGATAGCACTGCAACTGGTGAGACATACCAAGAGCCCAACTCATCAAAGATGACATCCCTGCTTACCAAAGTCTCCCTGGTAGAGGGATCATAACATTTGTATGCCTTCTTCTCCTGCGAGTATCCAATGAACACACTCTTATGCGCTTTGGGATCCAGCTTTTTCCTCTTCTCATCTGGAATGTGCACATAAGCAAGACAGCCAAAGACCTTCATGTGTCTTACATCCGGCTTATAGCCATAGAGCCTCTCAAACGGTGTCATGTCATGAATGCCTGCAGTGGGGGTCCTGTTCAGAATATATGCGGCTGTCACAACAGCCTCTGCCCAATAGTAAAGCGGCATATGCTTCTCATTCATCATGGCCCTGGCAGCTTCCATTAGAACCCTGTTCTTCCTTTCAGCTACTCCGTTTTGCTGCAGAGTGTAGCTGCAGGTTAGCTGCCTACGAATGCCATTTTCAGCCAAAAAATCAGCAAATTCATTGGAGACATACTCCCCACCGCTATCAGATCTCAAGCAAGAGATGTAACACTCAAATTCCTTCTCAACCTGTGCCTTAAATTTCTGAAAAACAGCAAAGACCTCATCTTTTGTTTTCAATATGTAAAGCCAGGTATATCGACTGTAGTCATCAATGAAGGATACATAGTATCTGGAACCCCCCATAGATGCATTATGAGCTGGTCCCCAAACATCAGAGTGCACTAACTGCAGTGGTCGTGTACTCTGTCTTACATGCCTGACAAACGGCAATCGTGACTGCTTACCAAACTGGCAAGCCTCGCAGACATGACCAATATCTGAATATTGGAATCTAGGTAGCCCTGTTACCAGCTGCTTCTTCTGCATGGTCTGCAGCCTCTGCAAATTGACATGCCCCACTCTCTTGTGCCAAATCTCTAAGTCCCTGATAGTGCCAGAACCCTGAGCAAACATAGCGGAATTCAGCTCTGGCAGTGTAGCATCAAGAGTGAACATTCTTCCATTTCTGTGGCCTTTCGCGATCAACTTGCATCCATTGCCAAACTCTTCAATAAAGCAGCCATGCTTATTGAAGCGAACCTGCAAGTTCTGCTCTGTCATTTGACCCACAGACAATAGGTTCTTCGTAATCGAAGGAACATGCAAAACATCATGAAGATTCTTCTTCCTGCCATCATATACAACCAGAGGCACTTTGCCTTTATGCTCAATGCTATGTTGCGTGTCATCACCTGTGCATACATAGCCATGCTTTTCAGCCACCATATCCGTGAACCAATCACCATGAGGGGTCATGTGATTCGACGCCCCCGAGTCAATGTACCACACTACATCATCAGATGATTTTTGAGCAGCCTTATCTTTGACATATTGCATGGCAAACAGTCTATCACCAGAGTCATCTGCCTGACTGGACGTAGCATAATGTCCATGCTGCTTGCCCTTCTGATTTCCCTGCTTCTTCCAGCAGTCCTTTGCAATATGCCCATACTTTCCGCAGTAGTGACAATCCTTGTCCTTATTTGGATTGTCTGACTGACGCTGCTGCTGCCATGAGCCTCTGCCACGGGAGTTCGATCTCCCCCTACCTCGAAAGCTGCCACTACCTCTTGCATTTGATGACTGCTGATTGCTATTACTATAGGATGCATTCTGCTGGCCTCCTCTGCCAGATCCATAGCCTCTACCACGGCTACCACGACCACGCTAATTCGAATAAAAAACTGCATCCTTATTCTTAGAGCTGCTTGACCCTGTAGCTAAGCCAAGCTTCACCTCTTCATGAATCAATAATGCAACCAGCTCATTAAAATCAGGCATCTCAGCCCGCACAGATACTGAAGTGTCAAAAGACTTATACTCCGGACCCAAGCCATTTAAGGTCACTGCAACCATATCCTCATCTTCTACCTGTGAGCCAACAGATGCGAGCTGATCTGCTAAGGTTTTAATCTCCGTGACATAGTCCTGTATGGATCTGTTCTTCCTCTCTATGTTGTTGAATTTTTGCTTCAGTTGTATCTTCCTGGCACTTGTAGTTGTGCCATAGTACCTGACCAATATGTTCCATGCATCTGCTGGGGATTTACAGTTCATGATCTGCATCACCATAGCATCCGATATACATAATGACAGCCAATGTAAAACTCTGCGAGCTCTTTCCGTCCAAGCTCGATGTGCTCGTCTTTGATCAGCTGTAGGATTCCTATCTGGAACTTCAGGTTCAGCCTCAACACCTGTCACTAAGTCCCAGTATCCTTTGCCTATCAGAAAGTTCTCCATGCGGAACTTCCATATTGCATAGTTGTTGCTATCAAGCTTTTCTCCCACAATCTGGGTTACATTATCAGTTCTATCAGCATTTGCCATGTTGTAGACCTTGCCTGACTACCTGCAAACCAAGATTTTCTTAACAGTTCAACTTCAGCCCGAAACTGTTTATGACAGTTTTCTGCAATTAATTGCAGTAAAAAAAACCAGAGTATTTCAGCCCACTGACACCCCAAAACAACCCACAAACAAGTGGTCTCAACTGTAGATATAACTGTCAATACATAAGCTATGTGTTTGCTTCAGCTTAAGCTTATGTAACCTCACTGCCAGGGTACATACATGCAGTCTGAAAACTGTAAACTGTGAGTAACCAGCAACAATTTCAAGTCCAAAACTGAGTGTGTCAACAAATTCAGTTTCAGGTTGCAGTCAACCAGAATTCAGCATACCAAGCTCCAAGCAGCTCCAAAATTGTAATTAGCCAGGACAGTGTAACTGCATTTACTTCAGCTTCGAAATTCAGTTTTCAATGATGCTCATTGCTTGCTTCAATTCTCCATGCATTAGCATGTATAGGCCAGTTCATATAGATTATGGAACCCCCAAGATGACCTGTATTGCTTCAGTAATGCACAGTACTTGTCATTGACTGTGTATGACAGTTTTTAGCTTGTCATTGATTTTCAGATCTGAGTATTCTGTCATTGGCTGTGTATGACAGTTTTCAGCTTGTCATTGATTTTCAGATCTGAGTATTCTGTCATTGGCTGTGTATGACAGTTTTCAGCCTATCATTGATTTTCAGATCTGAGTATTCTGTCATTGACTGTGTATGACAGTTTTCAGATTTTCAGATCTGAGTATTCTGTCATTGACTGTGTATGACAGTTTTCAGATTTTCAGATCTGAGTATTCTGTCATTGACTGTGTATGACAGTTTTCAGATTTTCAGATCTGAGTATTCTGAGCAAGAGATCTCAGCTCCAAGACATTTGATCCAATGTATACATGCTTTGACACATTCTTGTGCTCCAAAGATGCTTTCTGAGTGTAGTACAAGGCTCCTGTGTGTCAGTAATGACTGAATGCATGCTGTCCATTCATGTTTATAGCAGTTCAGAAATGATTACAGGTCTGTGTCTGTCACTCCAGCTCATAACAGAGCTCCCACACAAGCATTTACTCCTTGCACACTTCAAATACCTTCAATAGTGAGCATACATGCTCTATGAACCTTGTCCAGGTGCCCCACTGAAGATTGACAGGTTGCTATTCGCTCAGATCAGCAAGCGCAGATTTTCAGATACAGGTTGCTATCCATTCAGATCAGCAGGCGCAGATTTTTAGATACAGGTTGCTGTCCATTCAGGAGGCAGTCCACGATTTTCAGACACAGGTTGCAGTCCACAATTTCAGGACACAGATTTCAAGAGGCAGTCCACGATTTTCAAACACAGGTTTCAGGAGGCAGTCCACGATTTTTCCTGATTCCTTACTTCCATCTCCTTTGCACTGCAAGTTGTCATGCCCATTCTCCCACAGCCTCATGGATGAAGCTCTGATACCATGTTCAGATTCAAAGAGGCAGATAGATGACAGACAGAGTGAAGCAACACGCTTCCTCTCTCACACTCTATTATTTATACCACACTCAATAGTGAAAGATACAACCTACGGTCATAAGACCATTCACACCAAAGGCACCGACTTATTTAATGTATCTAACTACTATGGCTAGACTAGCTGTGTCCAGCTCATGTCGGTCAACACACACTAAATGAGCTTGATATTCTAACATTACGCACCCTTGCTTCGTTTTGGGCCTGATAGGCTTTATCGATCAATTCTCTGGCCATCTTGATGGGGTTTAGGGCTTTTCTGTTACGTTGCCTTGCTCCTTTTTGGGTCCAATCAGGATTTTATGGCTCAATAGGTTGCCTCTAGGTCTTTAGGTCTTGCGACAGCCCATTCAAGTTGCTAAGAGGCTGCGCCTTACGATTTTGTCTATTTTACGTGCCAGAATCAAGTTCTGAGCATCAGGAGGGCTTGCGACAATTTGTGCTGCTGAGCTCTAGCCGGGTCAGGTGTGGGAGATTTCACTCAACTGCCAAGACCCACGGAACGCTTATTGTTCAAGCATTCCAAGCGGAGCACTAATGGCTACCTCTCACATAGCCGATGCGTAATGCCTACCTTACGGGTGTAGTGAGCTTACCTCCATACCGATCGAGTTACCTCCTCTCCCGCACACTTCGGTAGCTCCACGATCCAAGTGCAAGTTTCAAGCGAGCTCCATTCTCAAGCTCCACGCTCCAAGCTCCATCACCGCGAGTAAGACAAGAGAATAGAAGAGAAGAGAAGAAGAGAGAAGAAGATGGAGAGCTTCTCCTCCCTGGTCCCTCACCCTCACACACTCACTCCCTCACACTCTCACACACTCTCTCTCAAGCACAAGCTCAAGCAAGCAAGAAGAAGAAGAAGAAGAGGAGAGTCACTTTTGGCCACACACAAGAATGAGCTTCTCATTCACTTTTCAACTTTATATACAAAACCCTAAATTCCTTTTGGGCGGTCATCCCCTTATCCCCTTTTTTACATGGCCGGCCGTGGCCTAGGCCATTTTTCCCATTGTCCTTCTATCTTCCTAGCTTCCTTTCCACCGCCCGCCTACATTTACAAATTGCACGGGTGAGAGCCCGGCCCTCCTTGAATTAAACCATGATGCGCTTGCGCTCTTTTACAAAGGTATTGATTTGCGCTTTTTCTTGCGTACCTTTCTCCCTTATTTAGGACTTTTCTCCTTGTGCATCTTTGTCTTCCGTTTTACTTTGCCTTGGCCTTTGTCTTTTGCTTTAGCTTTTCTGGATTTTCCACCTTCGTTCGTTTGAGGGTTAACATTGAGGGCCGAAATGATGAACGGGTTGCCTCTTACCCATCCAACCTCCAATCCTCACTAAGAGAACTAAAGAGGGGCACCACCTAGCCAAAGGGAGGATGGGCTAGGACATCCCTTTTCTCAAAGAGAATCAAGAGAACCAAGACACAAAATTACAAGAGAGAATATATGTACTAGACACCATATTGGAATATAGGAGAGAGAGATGAGAGGAGAGGGATACAAGAGGAGAAGAGGTAGAAGAAGCTTGCCATTATGCTACATGGAATGAGAAGATGAGAAGAGAGGGAGATAATAGGAGAAGAGGTAGAGGAAGCTTGCCATTATGCTACATAATAAAAGAACTCACTCATAGCTTACCTCAAAGAGATGAGGATATTCTAGAGTGCTCTCATGGACTTGTCATTGTCCTTCTTCTCTCCCTCTCTTCATTCTCCATGGGCTCTTTATATAGCCTCCATGAGGGATTAGATTAAGCTAATCTTCTTGATTAACATAATCCTAGATGATGTATGGCATCTTTGAAAATATGGAGAATAGTGGATGGGACAAGTCCCCACCTTGGTCATCATGCAAGAAGCCAAGGGTGGTGGTAGACAAAATAGAGAAATGGCGAAACCGATCAGGCATCGCGGGAATTTTCTTGAAATTCGCTTTTTCTTGGGAGTTATTGAGATTATAAAAAAGGGCTTCCAAAAGTTGCTTTGACTTTAGTCTCCCATATGTATATAAATACATATAAGCATGTGACAAAAGGGGTCCATGCTTGTAAGCTTTTGTGCAAGATCCAAATGACAGCATGATGTGGATATTGACTTGTGTGCTAGGGTGAGGTGTCCTCTAATGATGATGATAGATTCCAAATCTTAGTGATGCAGATGGAGCCCATGTGTAGTTGGAGGCTAGTCCTTTGAAAAAATCTATGCATTCACTCAACTCCTAGGTGTAATCCATTTTCATCTTCACTAAGATAACCATCCCTTTGACCCTTTATATTGACATGCCTTCTAAGAACTTGTTCCCCCCATTTGCTAGAGTTATCATAATCGAGAAGCAATGTAGCATACCTAGTGCTTGAAGAGTAAACCCAAAGTGATATGGTAAGCTCTTGATAGGGGCTTTGGCCAAATTTTGTGGTAATAATCCGGATTGTAAAAAACCGGGATCATTAGCCCTCCCCTTAGGCTAGAGGTATTCATGCCTCTAGCTTGATAATGATGGTCCAATAGAACAAGGAGGACTGCATCCCCTCATTGGTGGCTCTTCATTGAATGACCGCTCCAAAGTGTTCATATTTCTTTGAAAATAAGGCTTCAGTCGCCATCCATTTACCCTTGTCTTGTGAACCTTCCCATCCATGTCACCTAGCTTATAGCTGCCATTTGGATATCTCCTTATGACCATGAATGGCCCTTCCACTTGAACACAAGTTTAGCATCCTTTCTGTTATCAAAGCGGTTATCATAGCGTAGTACAAGTGATCCTTCCCTTATGTGTTTGCTAGCCAGCTTCTTATTAAAGGTCTTTCTCCTCTCTTCAGCCTGCATGGAATAGTGTTGGACTGCTGCTTCTCTATCTAACTCCAGCCTCTCTAGATCCAAGATCCTTTCCTCTAACTTCTTATCTTGATTCTTCTCTTGACTGGCTACTAAAACACGCAAACTGGCCAGTTCCACCTCTATAGGAAGCAAAGCTTCTTGGCCATAGACGAGGTGAAATGGAGTATAGCCAAGTGAGGTTCTGAATGAAGTCCTGTAGGCCCATCTTTCGACCAAACCATTACACTGTGGATAGTAGGGAGTAGAATGCTTATGCTTGATTTTTAGCCTTTCCATTAGCTCCCCTACTAGGTTTGCCCTAAAACCAGGACCCCTATCAGAGATAATTTCCAAAGGTGTGCCAAACCTGCAGCAAATATTTTCAAACACAAATTTTTCCACTTCTTGGGCTGTGATCCTACTAGTTGTTGAAGCCTCTGCCCACCTCGTCATGTAGTCTACTCCCATTATGATGTATTCCTTGCCAGATTGAGTTCTTGGGAGTGGTCCTATTGCATCAATCCCCCATTTCTCAAATGGGCCATATGTAGTTATGGGATTTTGTTCCTCATGCACTAGCTTCCTTGGTCCGGCCTTTTGGCAATCGTCACAAGTGCGGCACCAATGTTGCACATCTCGATGTAGACTAGGCCACACAAAACCGGCTTGGAGAATCTTCCTGCAGGTTATTTCTTGAGCAAAATGTCCGCCACAAACCCCTTCATGGCAGCTCTTAATCACATCTATAATCTCCTTTACTGTTGGCACCCTTCTAAGCACTGCATCCTTTCCTTTGCAATACAACACATCACTTATCAAGCGGTATTTGGTGGCCTTAGTAGCTAGCCACCTTTTCTCACTTTTACTCATATGTGTAGGTGCCTCACCTTGCTCAAGAAAATAAAGCACATCTTATAGTTGAAACTTACCTTGAAATAAGGGAAGCTTTACTGTAATGATGCCCACCATTACCTCTTTCAATTTTTCAGCTGCTAGAGCATCTGCGTCGCCATTTGTGCACCTTGGCACAAAATAGATTTGGGCTTTCTGTAGCTTTCTCATGAGAGTTTTAGCTTCCCTCATTTTCACTGCTAAGTTATCATTTTTACAAGCCCAGATTCCTTTCATTTGCTTAACAATGAGCATAGAATCCCCAAAAACATTAAGCCGAGTGATACCATGTGAGAGACACCACCTCAAACCTAAAAGCAAGGCTTGATATTCTGCCTCATTGTTAGAATGGACATCCTCCAAGCTGATACCTTCTCCATAAAGTTTGTTACCTTCGGGACTGAACACCACTATTCCTGCTGCTGCCGCTCTGTCTTTAATACGCTTGTAGGCCCCATCGAAGTAGAGGGCATGGGCATTCTCCACCCGTGGTGGCTCCTCAAGAGGAGGAGTCTCCTCTTTTATCTTTCCCTTCTCCTTTTCCTTCTTTTGATGGCATCTATGGGTCAATAAATCAGCTAGGCAAGCTCGAGTGGAATCCTCCACCTTGAAGGTGTAGTCAAACTCTTGGAGTTGTATCACCAACTTAGCGATTCTAGCTGAAACATCCATGTGCTGTAAGGCATAGGAAAAATGCTCTTCTATCGTGATCACTGTGAATGGCCTAGGGAGAAGATAAGGACGAAACTTTCTTACAGCAAATATTAGAGACAAAACCATCACCTCGACTATCTTGTACCCTCGTTCTGATGCTGTCATTACTCTGCTAGAAAAGTAAACCGGTCTCATTAGGCCAGTTTTAGCATCCTTTTGTATTAGTGCTACCCCTAGAGCAACTTTCCCAAAACTCGGATTGAAAAAAAACTCCTGATCCTAGTAAGGCTGTAAAATTATAGGAAGGGTGCTAAGAGCCTTCTTCACCTCGTGAAAGCACCTTTCGCTATCGTCACTCCACAGGAGCTCCTCAGAGTGGGTTAACTGTTGAAGTGGAAATATTAATTGGGAGAGGAGATGAATGAACCGCCCCATATATCGCACCTTCTGAATGAAAGAGGTTAGTTGCTTCACAGAAGATGGTGATGGTGTCAAGATTGTGGGAGAGAAGGAAGGAGTCTCACTTGAAGCTTTCTTGCTTGCACAATGGGGGAATACACACAAGGGTGGAGGCTGAAAACAGTTTTTCTCTTCTTAGTTGTGTAAGCCAAAAGAACTCAAGTACAAAGAAATAGAAAAACCCTATATATGGGTCTCAAACCAAACTCAATTAACTAAGGTGGCATACTAACTAAGCCACGAACTAGAGTAGATAAGGATAGCTGTCATCTAGCTATTATTCATGGGCGGTGTACCAACCGCATCTACAACTGACAAGTCGGTGACATAAATACACAACGGTCACCCTGGCGTATCACAAGTGGAGCTCGATATCTCAACACTCCCCCTCGAGCTCAATCCCAATTCCTGCACACCAAGCAGGTCTCTGAACTTGCGCAGCTTCTCTGTGCCCAATGCCTTTGTGAATATGTCAGCTACCTGATCCTCTGTGCTGACATAAACTAGATCAATAAGACCTAGTAAAACCCTCTCTCGCACATAGTGATAATGCACCTCAATTTTCTTTGTTCTAACATGATAGACTGGGTTATTTGCCAAGTGTATACTACTCATGTTGTCACAATAAATGACAACTGGCCCATCTGTAGACTGATGCATATCATAAAGTAGCTTATGCAACCAAGCTACCTCACATGCAGCCATTGCTGCACCCCTGTACTCAGCCTCTGTGCTCGACAAGGCAATTGTAGGCTGTTTCTTGCTGCTCCAAGTGACTGCAGCACTCCCAAAAGAGAACACATATCCACTAGTAGATCGTCTATCAGAAATACTACTAGCCCAATCAGCATCAATGTATCCATGCAACTGTATCTGAACCCCAGTCTCATAAAATAGTCCATACTGCAATGTGGACTTCACATACCTAAGTATGCATCTAGCCGCATCCAAATGCGGTTTCCTTGGAGCCTGTATAAACTGACTTACCAATCCAACAGCATAGCTCAAATCTGGCCTGGTAATAGTCATATAAATCAAGCTTCCTACTATGCGTCTGTACATAGTAGGGTCTTCCAGAAGCTCACCTGCATCTGTGCTCAGCTTCACATTCTGCTCCAAAGGAACTGAAATAGGCTTACAGCCTGTCATCCCATATTTGGACAGCATGTCCAATCCATACTGCCTCTGCAAGAGCTGTATCCCACTTGGTGATCTGATCACGTCAATGCCCAAGAAATAACGCAGCTCTCCCAAATCCTTCATCTCAAACTTCTGCTTCAATAGCATTTTCACATGAAGGATATCTTCATCACTGTCACCTGTCATAATCAAATCATCAACATAAATGACAAGTAGCATAATACCTTTCTCTGTTTTTCTCACATAAAGTGAGAAATCTGCCTTGGAAATCTGAAAGCCAATAGTGACAAGATACTGTCCTATCTTGTCAGACCATGCTCTAGGTGCTTGCTTCAAGCCATACAAGGCTTTCTTCAACCTGCAAACAAACTCAGGATGAACAGCATGCACATAACCTGGTGGCTGCTCCATATAGACCTCTTCTTGCAAATCACCATGCAAGAAGGCATTCTTTACATCCATCTGATGTAAAGACCATTCCTTTGATGCAGCCATAGCAATGACTGTTGTTACGGTTGCCATCCTTGCAACCGGACTGAATGTTTCTTCATAGTCAATGCCATATGTTTGTGCATACCCCTTGACTACTAATCTTGCCTTGTATCTGTTCACAGAACCATCTGCATTGTGCTTTACCTTATAAACCCACTTACAGCCAATTGCATTCTTACCTTTAGGCAAAGGTACCAATTCCCATGTAGCATTTGCTTCCAAGGCATCCATTTCTTCATCCATGGCTTTCTCCCATTTTTCTTTTCCCATGGCTTGCTCAAAAGAAGTGGGTTCTGGTTCTTGTATCACTTTGACCATATATGCATAGTGAAGGGCTGTAAATCCATCATATTTCAGCCTATCCACAGGATACCTAGCTCTGGTAGACCTACGCAAAGTAGGTTCACTCCCAGGTGCTCTCAAAACATCCCTGGTCTTCCTTACTCCAGGTGTCACAATAGAAGGAATACCCAACTCATCATCAATGCTCTGTTCTGAGCCACTGGATTCACCATCCACATAAGAGTGACCTGCATTCACATCAAACATGGGCTGATCTACCTTCTCTTTTCCTTTTCGTGATACCTGCATACCACTATCTGCATTGCTTTGATAAGATTCTCCTGATCTCAATCTGCCTGTCCATGGTGAAGAATGTGAACCACTGCTAGAGGACGCTCCAGGTCCACTAATATTTTGTGACTGCTGCAGTGAATTTTGTGCAGCATTACCATTTTGTGCATCTACATCATTAATCACATTTACTGGTTTATACCAGCTACTCATCTCATCAAAAACAACATCTCTGCTCACTGTAAACTTGCGAGTAGAAGGGTTATAGTATCTATACCCTTTTTGCTGCAGAGAGTAACCAATAAAGATGCACTTCTCAGCTTTTGGATCCAACTTGGATCTCAACTCATCTGGCACATGTACATAGGCAATGCAACCAAAAATTTTCAAATGAGAAATATCTGGTTTCCTACCAGTATACCTCTCCTCTGGAGTCATTCCATGTATTGCTGCAGTGGGAGTCCTGTTCATTATGTAGACTGCTGTAGCAACTGCTTCAGCCCAATAAAAATCTGGCAAGTCTTTTTCATTGAGCATGGCATGAGATACCTCTCCAATATGCCTGTTTTTCCTTTCTGCAATTCCATTTTGTTGTGGGGTATGACTGCATGAATATTGCTGCTTTATGCCATGCTCTTGCAGGAACCTTGCAAACTCATTTGAGAGGTACTCTCCCCCTCCATCTGACCTTAGGCATTTTATCTGCAGGCCTGTTTCTTTTTCAACCATAGCTTTAAGAGTTTTGAAATGCCCAAAAACTTCACTTTTCTTTTTCATAAAATACACCCAAACTTTTCTGCTATAGTCATCAATAAAAGTGACAAAATAATGACAGCCTCCAAGAGATGCAGCTTTAGTAGTCCACACATCAGAGTGGATTAATTCCAATGGCTTCTCACTCTCTTGAACATGTCTAGGAAATGGTTTCCTTGCCTGTTTTCCAAACTGACAGGCTTCACATACCTTATGCATTTCTGCAACCTTGAATTTGGGCAATCCTGCAACAATATTTTGGGCCTGCATTGATTTAAGTCGCTGTACATTAACATGACCAATGCGTTTATGCCAGATATCAATATCTGCAACAACTACACCGGTCCCATATGCAAACATTGCTGCACTCAATTCAGACATGTCTGCATCCAATGTAAACATTCTGCCCTTCTTCTTTCCTTTTGCTATCAAGCGACCTTTATTTTTCATATCCTCAACAAAGCATCCATGAGGATTAAATTTGACCTGCAAGCCCTGCTCAACCATTTGACCGACAGAGACCAGATTCTTGGTGATATTCGGGACATGAAATACATCGGACAGGTATTTTTTTTTCCCATCCTGCATAGACAAAGGAATTTTTCCAATCTGCACAATAGGATGTGCAGTATCATCACCAGTCTCCATAAATCCTGGTTTTTCCATTTTCCTTGCATCCTCCATCCATTCTGCATGACATGTCATGTGGTTTGATGCACCTGAGTCAACATACCATACATCATTGCTTTCTTCTGCACTTGTCACAGAATTGTTCATGTGTTGCACCATAAACAAATGCTCATTTCTGTCATCACCCTGTCTACTAGAAGATGCATAATTCCCTTGTTGCAGTTTTCCATTCATGATGTCATTCTTCTTTTTATAGCAGTCTTTAGCCATATGACCCATTTTACCACAGTAGTAGCATTCAACATTACTGTTTGCATTTTGGCCTCTTTGCCATCCACCACGACCTCTTTGGCTCCCCCTGCCTCTAGAGTTACCACGTCCTCCTCCATAGGACTGGTTTTCTTGAGTTTGCTGCATATTCTGATTTCTACCACGGCCTCCAAATTGGCCTCCTCTACCTCTGCCTCTACCTCTTCCAGCATTTGAGTAGAAGACAACTTCTTTTGAAGTTCCTCCTGAAGAAGATGCACCACCATTTCTCTGCTCCTCAGAAATTAGAAGAGCAATCAACTCCTCAAAATCAGGAAATCTTTCACGAACTGAAATGGATGTCCGAAACTGTGCATAATCCTTTCCTAGACCATTCAAGGTCACAGAAACTAAATCATCATCTTCCACTGGCGACCCAATGGAAGCAAGTGCATCTGCAATCTTCTTCACCTTCATGTGGTAGTCGTTGATGCTCATATTTTCTCTTTGCACATTGTGCAACTCTTGCTTGAGCTGCATTTTCCTTGCTTGCGTATTTGTGCTATACATTTTTGACAAAGTATCCCATGCCTCCTTTGGCGTACTTGCATCTTGAATATGCACAATCATAGAGTCTGAAATGCTGATAGACAGCCAGTACATAACTTTCCTGTCTCTCTCATGCCATGCTTTAAATGCCTGCATTTGCTGTTGATTGGGAACATCAGGAAGAACTGGTTCTTCTTCATTTCCTGCAACAAATTCCCAATATCCTTTTCCCATAAGGAAATTTGTCATTCTAAACTTCCATGCTTGGAAGTTGTTCTTGTCAAGCTTTTCAGTGACAATCTGTGAAAGAGAATCAGACGCCATTACAGAACACTGCAAAAAATTCTGTCACTGCAAAGAACACAGCTTCAGCCTCACAAGGGCAAATCTGCAAAACTGGCGAAAGTGGTATTTGACCACACAGTCACTTCCTAGTGACGATTTTGCATCAACAGGCAACAGGGATGATTCTTGTAACTCCCAATGTCTCTGCGCACAAGCATACAATGCAATTTCTACAGTAAGTTTTCACCGACCTGTAGAACAGTGGCTGCACAACATAAAACTGGGCCTTTTCCTGAGTGCGTGCAGAAAACTTCCGCCTCCAAAACAGGCCTCGAAATGGCCTCAAATCAAAAAACAGGGTCACCAAGGGGTAAACCCCTCTCCCGCAGCATATAGTGCCCTCTTGCTTCACCGCGGAGGGCGTCTCAACCTGAGACAATGCACTCTTGCAATTTTCGGCTGTGCTGCCTGCAGAGATCTGCTCCCAAAACAGAAAATGAAAGCAACACTGCTCCTCTTACCAGAACACCGCGAGCTTGGCTTGCTTTCTTGAGCTCCTTACCACGAACAAGGCTCTGATACCATGTCAAGATTGTGGGAGAGAAGGAAGGAGTCTCACTTGAAGCTTTCTTGCTTGCACAATGGGGGAATACACACAAGGGTGGAGGCTGAAAACAGTTTTTCTCTTCTTAGTTGTGTAAGCCAAAAGAACTCAAGTACAAAGAAATAGAAGAACCCTATATATGGGTCTCAAACCAAACTCAACTAACTAAGGTGGCATACTAACTAAGCCACGAACTAGAGTAGATAAGGATAGCTGTCATCTAGCTATTATTCATGGGCGGTGTACCAACCGCATCTACAACTGACAAGTCGGTGACATAAATACACAACGGTCACCCTGGCGTATCACGAGTGGAGCTCGATATCTCAACAGATGGCACCGCCAATAAGACCTTAACTTTGTTTGCATCTGCTTCAATGCCCCTCTCACTTACGACATGCCCTAACAAAGTTACACTGCTTTCGCCAATGCGACACTTCTCACGGTTTAACTGCCCCCCATTTGTGCAAGGTGGTTGAAAGCTTCATCCACCTTCCCTAGATATAGAACCTTAGAACTATAAATACAAAAATCATCAATAAAGACCCTGATGGATTTCCCAAAATATGGCTGGAAGACATAATTCATGAATCGTTGGAAGGTAGCTGGGGCATTTGTTAATCCAAATGACATTACTTTGTAAGCAAAACAACCCCAAGGTGTAATGAAGGTGGTCTTCTGTCGATCCTCCTCAGCTATTTGAATCTGGAAATAACCTGAATACCCATCACAAATAGTGTATCTCTCATGCCCGACCACCTCATTGAGTATTTCATCCTGAAAGGGAAGAGGAAAGTGATCTCTCTTAGTTGCAGCATTTAGCGGCTTGTAATCCACACAAATCCTCCATTTTCCATTCTTCTTGGGTATCACCACCATAGGTGAAACCCACTCTGAGTCCCCTATTGGATAGATGAAGCCTGCCTTTAAAAGTCGTTGCACCTCAGTGAGTAGAGCATTTTGTTGAACTACTCCCAACCGTCGTAGTCGCTGCACCACTGGCCGTGCTCCCTCTTTTAGATTAATGTGATGTTGTACTGCTGTCACACCTGTGATGTGTTCATAATCAGAAATAAAAAGTGTAGAGTGTTTTATCACCACTTCCATGTAGGCTGCCTTCTCCTCAACTGATAGATCCTTAGCCAACATTTTTTCTAACCCCTCCTTCTCGACCTTTGGAAGCTGCTCTGGAATTGCACTAATAGAAGGCCCTTTTAATGTAATCCCCATCACTTCTAGAGAGCTTTCTTCCTCCTCATTAGAAGACTCTCCCTCTGTCATAGATGACCAACCCTCGCTGGAACTCCATTCATCAGGGATGGTCTCTAACACAAGATCCTCCTGTCGGCCCTCCTTCATGTTGTAGATAGTGCTCTTCCATTTTTTATGCAGCCCCTTTTGTGGCCTTAGCTCTAAAGCCCCTATCTCCCAATCTTGTCTGCACTCCACACACCTTTACCTTGACTTTCTTTATAACTCCCAAACAATTTACTACTACATTGTTAGCCATTTTGGCCCCAAATTTAGTAGTGTCATTTATCTCTAATCCCAAACGATGCATCAACTTTTCCGTCATGACACAAATCTCTGCACCTCCATCCACATATGTCTTTGACACTCTCTGCCCATTGATTTCAGCTTCCACTAGAGGCACAATATCTTTCATCTTTCTAGCCTGGATTGCATTCACATGTCTATTCTTCATGGGTCTAATGCTTACCATCTTTGACCATTGTCATCGCACTGTTGGAGATAGATGTAGTAATTGTGGCCATGAAATTTTTGGCCCTTGATTCCTCACATCAGCAAGCAAATCATAAGCTCTAGTACCTTTACCCAGGGAAAAATCATCTGGCTCAATGTGTCGGCGTGAGCGAGCCCTCCTCTTTTTACTGTTACGTGTCTTTGCAGCCATTGATGACTCTGCCTCCTCTTCCATATTTTCAACCTCCTTTGGTGGTGTAGGCTCCATTCTCTCAATTCTACGGGCTTTCTTCACCGGCATTGCTTCAACCTCTACTACTTTGGCCTTCCCTTTGACATCACTCTCATCTAAACTAATTATCCTAACATCATGATTCTCTGGCGGTTGGACAAGTAAGGGCGGCACCTCTGCAAGTGGTCGAGGATTCTGGAGAACTTGAACCGGTGGTGGAGGCCCTGGATTCAATGGAACAAACCTTTCCCTTGGTGGTGTCACTTGTTGTCCCCTCCTTCTTGGTTGGAACCCATTTCCTGGAAAATGCCTAGGATGAGGGCAAAAGTACATACCATGGCTAGTCTCCCCACAATTATAGCAAACATAGTCTCTTTCTTGTCTCCTTGGACCTCGATTGCCTTCATTTATGAGGGAAGGGGGCCGCACTCCTTGCACCAAATTTAATGAAAGGCTTTCAAGTTGATTAGTAATGCGTTGTAGGAGCTCTTGTTGTGGTATCTCCGGTTCAGGTGGGGCCTCTGCTATTTCTCTAGGTCTTAGCATAGTTGGTAAAACCTGCATGGGCTCAACTCCCCCCTTCAACTGGGCTTGATACTTTAATTTTCTATCTTTCTCCCTTGCATAAGTGACTGATTCTTCATAGGATGTGGGAAACTTTCCTTTGACCTTATCCCTTAGTAGAGGATGGAGTCCGGCTAGAAAACAATCTTTCTTAAGGCAATCAGGTACTCTTTCTCCCTCGCCTAAAGAGGCTGTCCATTTATCCCACAATTTTATAAACATGTCTTCATAGGTTTGGTATTCCCCTGCTACGGTTTGGCGAAGATCTAAGAGCTGTCTCCAAATATCTTCAGGTGGCTCTGTATCTTGGTACTTGTGCATGAATGCGGTCTTGAGATCCTCCCAATTACCCCTTGTAGCCTCCGGGAGAGCTTGATACCACACTCGAGCATCACCCTTTAGAACTAAAGAGAAGGCCTGTACTTTGGTTGCTTCATCATCTCGGCCTGTGACTAGGAAGGCCATTTCTAAGTCATCCAAAAAGTCTAGAGCTTTCTCCCCTTTGTGCCCAAAAAAACTTGGAAATGCTATGTTGCCTTAGTAGAATATGAAGATGAAAACGTCTAGACTTAAGTTGTATTTTATAAGGGGAAGGATGAATGGGTTCACAGATGCATTGATTTTAGCAAGATGTCTAGGCCCCAGTATGCTTCTAATAATGCCTTGGAATCTAAGCTTTGTGCTAGCTACAATATGCACAGTTTGCATAGCAAGTGGACGGATAGGTCCATACAACTCGTTCTGATTCATGAGAAACTATTATAATAGGATAAAGACATGTACATTGAAGGATGCATTGTAGTCTAGCATTGGGAAGATTATAAGTTTTGGTGATACAAGAATCTCCCTTAATCTTTCAGCCCCAAAGTACATGACAAGATACTGCTGGAAGAAAATCTTCCTATTGATGCATACATTAACTCGGATGTTTTGTACAGAGTGGAAGGTATAGAAATTCGGGCCATTATTATTATTCATGAGTGGAGACTACTTAAGGGAGTAGAGGGAATGCACTTTCTTGAATTATGAAGGATTTTTCCCAGAGTGTTTCTTTTTGGAACCCACCAACTTTGCTATATGGAGAATTTGCTCACCAATGATTGTTCTTGCCTTGGTGTGTCCATCCTCAGTGACATATAATTCATAAGGTGTGATGGCCACCTTTTCAACCACACCCAACCTTCGAGCTAACAACAGTTGAAGGTAGTCTCCATACTTTGCACTTCTACAAAACTCCACACCGTTCATGCATAGTTGTCCTCCTTTGATATGGATTAGGCCAGAGAGAGAGAGGGATTTGATGATTTGGAGATGAGGACCTCTCGGAAGGGCCTTCACTTTGTTTGCAAAACACTCACCACAATTATGAGAACCTAGCAATTGATGGCAACATATTTTTTTCCATTGTGAGATAATGGAATTTCTAAAGTGAAAACCTTTTACCCGCATGCGTGCTGTCATCCCATAGGCATACTTTCTTTTTTGAGCTTCTTTAGGAGACAATTCTGGGAGTCGTGGACTTTGACCAGCTTCAAAAATAGTTGATGAAGGCGTTGAGGAAGAGCCACTTGGGGAACTTGTTGTAGAGGATGCACCACCATGTGTTGTATCATTCCACATAAGGAGGTAGAGAATTGTGGTTGAGAATGTCCTCAGTGGGGGCACCAAAAATGAGGGCTGAAATGATGAACGGGTTGCCTCTTACCCATCCAACCTCCAATCCTCACTAAGAGAACTAAAGAGGGGCACCACCTAGCCAAAGGGAGGATGGGCTAGGACATCCATTTTCTCAAAGAGAATCAAGAGAACCAAGACACAAATTTACAAGAGAGAATATATGTACTAGACACCATAACTGTGGGAAAGCCCTAAAGGGATTATTTGTAGAATACACAATGCTCTTCACGCACACCAAATCTCACTGCAATCTGAGATTTTTGCTCTACCCTGCTTCCGGTGCCTCCACAGGCACTATCCAAGAGAGAGAGTGGAAGGATGGGAGAGCTTCTTACCTGTGGCTTGCTTGCTCGAACCTTGCTTCTTCTCGTTCACTTCAGCCTTCGAAATCAGCCTCTCTCAGTGGTGTGGCTCTGATACCATGTCAAGAATCGCGTGGTGGGGGGACTTGCTCAAGACGCTGTGCCGAACACACACAGAATGCACAAGGAGAAGCTCACTCAAGAGACAAGAAGAGAGATGGAGACCAAAACGTTTTCTTGTTGGTTTTTTCTTTTTCTTCCACACACTTTACAATGTACACAAAGTATAGATAAGATACAACAGATAAAAAAGTGGCCTACTAAGTCAAACAATGCATAACCGACTACACTAGTCGACTGGCGCTATAACTATGCCAGCTGTAAATAGGTGTAACAACCTGAATATAATAAGTAATGAGTCAGTGGCCATGTGAGAGTCATAATGACCATCGACGTGCTAAGTGTAGACGTGTGGACCCATCTAACCAGGCGGTCCATCATCAATGTCTACATGTGTTGAGCTTGTTATCTCAACAATGAAGACATGGTCAAAGCAACTCGCTGGTCCATAGAACAACAAAGCCAACTTGATGGCCTAGGCGCTTTAAGTCCGCCCAGGGAGGACAAACATGGCTCAAGCGCTCACGTAACTGAAGTCATGCCGCCCATGGTCATCGAAGGCAAGGGTAAGGCTCCCACCCATCCCATCTTGTCCCTCTTGGTGCCTGCCAATGAAGCAACCACGGTCACCCCAAGCATCCTGTCCAGCACCGATGTGAACAGTTTTGTGGCCTCGATGCAATATTTCATTAATAAGGAACTACAACAAGGAAAGAGCGGGGAGACTATGGCCACCGGGCAGAAAAGGCTGCAGATGCCAAGTCTAGGCAAGATCCAAAATGCCAAAAGATGGAAGCTTCGTGATCTCTTCTCCTTCTCCCAGCCCCTGTAGACCCTTGTCAAAGATTGAGATTGCCACCTTTGCAAGTGAAACTCGAGAAGTTGCATGTGTACTATTATTTATGGGGAGAGTGAGTAATAACAGATTCCCAAGGTGTGGATTTCAAAAGAAAGAGTATTTTGTTTAGTAAAACTTACACTATTATATTTACATGAGGATTTTTTAATTATAATTTAAAAAAAATCATAAGTTTAGTAAAGTAAAATGGGTCATTTTATGGCCTTATAGTATGTAAAAATAGGGTATTTCATAATACCCTTTGAATGCACGTTATATAGATGATTTCTTATAGGTGCACTCCTCCATCAACATGGGGTCTCATACATCTAGATCGATCTCTTGGCTTGTCAACTCTGGCTAATAGTACCTCTCTCTCTCTCTCTCTCTCTCTCTCTCTCTCTCTCTCTCTCTCTCTCTCTCTCTCTCTCTCTCTCTCTCTCTCTCTCTCTCTCTCTCTCTCTCTCTCTCTCTCTCTCTCTCTCTCTCTCTCTCTCTCTCTCTCTCCACACATTCCATTTTTCCATCCACAAGCCCTTATTTTAAGTGCACAATTTTCATCAACACAAGATCAAGGATACCTCATTTAGGGCCTGTCAGATGAGAGCTTTCTCTAGGATTGCAAGCACTAATGGGGGGGGGCTTGTCAAAGATGAGACGGGGGTGTCAAACAAGGCCCTACATTCAAGCAAAGTGGGGCACAAGATTGCCAAAGGAAAATTAGATCCTACACTACATGTGGACCTCCCTCATTGAAATGTCTACTCCATGCAAAGCATTCAAATCCCTTGCACATGCATTGAGTAAACTTAGGGTCTATAGATATCTCCATCTTTATGCTTCCTCCAACCCTCATTCAAACAAATCATTTGATCAACCCCTCTAGTTATGTTCTTCACTTCGCTTTCCCCTTCTTTCCATTATTCCCCTACCTTTAATCCCAAGGGTTTCTCTTTATTCTCCTTCTACCATATGAGTATTTCCTTAGCTTGAAAATTTTTGTATTTTGTCCCAACATGAAGACATGCCTCTACTTAGTTGCACATAGGAAACAAAAGTTCATCTACATGCTTTGATGTGTGTACATGTTAGTGTTATCTACACATACATATTTCTCTTTGTTTTTTTCGGGAACATTACTATACCCTTCTAATCATTGCCGCTTTATCAGAGCTTTTCACCTCCAAGAACGTAGGAACTATCTTTTGGGAGCACCTCATCGGCACGAGGGACTCTCTTATTGCATGCAGCAACCTCATGGAAGCCAATATCATACAACCCTACTAGCCAAATTTTTGAGATGGTGGGAGAATCATGCTTCCAAAAGCACCATTGATGTTGTTGCAATTATGAGAACATCAAGTGATATATAGCATTCACAACAACTCATTTGAGGTAAACACAATTATGGCTACAACAACACCCTTGAACTCAACTTCACAACTAGAGTGGACATGGTAGACTTATTTTTGCTCGACCAAGATACACATTAAGCACTAAGATGAAAGTAAAACTTGATATGGAACACTCCAGTTTGCTCTCATGTAGCTTGATGAGAAAATAGTATCTTTAAGGAAATGATTGCAATGGCAAACCCCCTAAAGAGGCAAATAAAGAAAGAAATACCCTTAGTTTGTTATGGGCTTTGGTATGCTCTTATTTTAACAAAACAATTAGTATGATCACTAGACCTAGAAAGATTATCTCATAACTTTGAGTTATCCTTATCCCATAAACACATTTGGTAACTTTTTGTACCAATTTTCCATGAAATGATCCACTTATTATTATTATAAGTTGGCAATAATGCCTTTTTTTAACTTGTGTGCATGTGTGTATGTGTGTTAAAGCAAAGCCAATATAAATTGCATAAGATTCAAAAGAATATTCACAATAAGAGTCCACCATCAAATACAAGGTACCATAATCTTCCATCATGCCTTATTTGTACTAATTCAAAAGTACATGATAAGATAGATAGATTACAAAAAAGGAGACCAAATTCAAAAGGGAGGGATGCAGCCTGTTACCTATAAACTGAGTAAGCATCATATCAGTAAGGACTAGAAAAAAATGCTTATGTTGCAAGTGTCAATAGTAGCATCAAGTTGCTATTCATTTCACCCAAAATTGTTTAAGGTTACCTTAGATGTAGCCATTTGTCTATCTTTGATATAGAAGTTCTTAAGAGAATGGGGGAAGTAGTCAAAGATGGATGTAAGAAGTACACAGGGACAACGTTTGATATGTTATATAGATAGTGCTCCCTGTTGAAATATCAGAGTGAGAGCATGAGAGTGTGCACAAGAGGGAGAGAGAGAGCTCAAGTACAAGAAGAAGATCTTGCTTAATGAGTTATTCACAAGTACAACTGATACACTCTCCTCTACATTGAGAGTGACCTTTAGGCTGTTTATATAGCCTCTAGATGGCTAGGGTTAGGGTCTTCCCTTGCCCTCCAGTTCATTTACACCCAACTACCCTTATCCACCCTCGCATGCATAGGGTTCACATGCCTATCTCTCAATATCCCCCTCAATGCCAAAGTGGCATTGGACTACAAGACATGTTAATGCCCCCAATCAAACAAAGTGGGATGCCTTTATAAATCAGGGTACAAGAGTTCTTATAAGTAGAGGATTTATAGATTTAAAAAATTTTATCATTAGGTGGGTTGGAGAACAAGTTGGCCTCCAATTCTTTTGGTACTTCAGGGTTGGTAGGACATTTATTGGTAATATGCCCTGTCTTCTTGCATTTGTTGTTGCACTTCATTTTGTCATGATATTTTTTCCAACAATTGCTGACAAGATGTCCCTTTTTGTTGTAGAAGGAGCATTTAGTGGATACAGTATGAACTAAGACTTGGTCATTGGTTGGGGGGGGGGTGCCTGACTAGTGCTACCTTCTTTCTAATTTCTTTTCTCCTCATCTAAACAAGATTGGATGGTGCTTTCCAAACTTGGACTAGAGATGTCCCTTTTTGTTGCAGAAGAAGCATTTAGTGGATACAGTATGAACCAAGACTTGGTCATGGGGGGACGAGGGGGAGGGGGTGTGCTATTGGAGTGGATGCCTGACTAGTGCTACCTTCTTTTTTATTTCTTTTCTCCTCATCTAAGCAAGATTGGATGGTGCTTTCCAAAGTTAGACTAGAGATATTTGTAAGAATAGTTACAAGGGTTGGAAATACCTCCCTATAGCCTTCAAAAGAATTGCAATGGCATCCTCATCATGAATCGGAGCTTGAACTAAGGATAGCTATGCCATGAGCCCCTTCATGTGAGAAATGAACTTACCTAGGTCTTCTCCTTGTTTCTACTCCAAACTAAAAATTTCGATCTTAAGGAATATTTTAGAGTTCTTTCCTCTAGCACCATAAAGCTTTTCAAGTTCATCCCATTTCCCCTTGGCAGTGGAGACCTGGTCAATGTGGTGGATTAGTGATTCATCTAGATGAAGCATTATTATGGCATGGGCTCTTTCATCATCTTCTACAAGTGGGTTTGATGGATCAATAACCTTGGTCCCTTTGATGAAGGGCCAGTAGCCCCGTTCCATCATTTTATACTTCACTAGTACTTGCAATGGATGAAATTCTTTTCCATCAAACTTACGGATTTGAGGTCTAATATTAGCATAAGCCATGGCCATGATAGGAAGGTATTACATATTGCTCCAGGAAATGGCAGTGTCTAGTTCTTTACACAATGACCAATAAGTACAGAAGTAAAAGGAGAATATTAATACATAGTAGGCTCAAATGTGATGAGATGAGGGATGAAGACAATGTGTTTATACTAGATTTAACAAATATCTAAAAAGTAATCAATAGTGTTTAGAAACACTAATGTCAAGCTTAGTGAAGGTAGGCATCAAACTCTTGAAGATTGTAAGGTGTTTTACTTCCTTGGGCTAAATTAATCAAGGATTTGAGGCATTATTGGATTATGCTTCATTAATCTACTTCAAGCTGTGAAGAGGTATATTAATTCAACCTTAATCTCTCATTTTAATCCAATTGTTGAGCTTCGTCCTCTTGTTAGATAGATTAAGGGTACATATTTCCTTCTAAGTAGGGTCCTTCATTGAATGCATGATGCCCACATTAAATCAGGAGCTTACTTGCTTTCCAACTACATTCCAATGCACAATGCTAACATTTATCTTGTCATGTGTGTATTGAATTAATTCCAAGAGAGTAATAAGCCATTGTAAAAGGGTAAGTGGCAACCAGTGAGTCACTACACTGCCAAGGTGAGCCCTCCACCCAAGCTCTTGTCCAATTCTTGCATTTCATGAAAAAGGCCAATGTTTATTTTTCCACATGCATCTCATGCTAGTTGAATAATTTAAATTTTATATAATGTATACTCTAGTTGAGGAAAAAATCCGATGCCAGATGAGATGGTAAGCCAAAAGAGGTGACTCTCCCTTACCACTTAAGACCCTGAAGGGGTGCACAACCCACCCTCAGGAAAACTTTTCTTACCTATCGGTGATCCAGAGCCCAATACTTATATGCAAGGGTGGGTACACTCCATGATCACCCCATTTCTGATCGATATCCCATGATATGAGACACTTCCTATGATCAAGACACCCATGTATGACACTCGATATGTATGCAACCAATGCAAGATGTATGGCACTAAGACTTCCATATGCAATGATGGCAAAGCAAACTAATTCATAAATGTACTTGGGATCATGGTCAGTATGGTATGTATGTTGGTTACTATGATTCCTAGGCTCCTCAACCCTTGAGCCACTCATACAATGTAAATTTGTAGTGGTTTCGTTGTATGTATTCAAGAACAACCAAAGAAATCTTGTCATAGTAAATTTTCTATTGCATTTGGAAGTGAATCCTATGGCTCACATCTCAAGTAGGGCATTGTTCTCTTTGATTTCGATAAAAAATATTTCCCATTAAAACTATCCTCTAAAAGATATGGCCATTTTTGTGTACTGAGGTCACTGTGGACAAGGTGCAGACTACTCCAAGATGGCGAGCACAAAGATTCAATTGTAGAGTTCTCTTATCATTCTTTGCCACAAATCTTAATAGTGCATCTCAAAGAGAGCTTTGTCTTCTTTGATTTGAATCGAAATTTTCCTTGATTAGAGTTATCTATTAGAAATTATTGCCCATTTTACTGACGGTGGGTCCTATAGATTACAATCAAATGGTAGGGCAAAAAGGCAAAGGTAAGGCCCATAAGGAGGTCCAAAGGGATATTAGAGACTCCAGGGCCTCAATGAATGAGAAACCCAACTCAGCACAAGATTATAACGGTGAGATGCAAGAGAAAAAGCCCCATATGGGCCCTTATAGTATGCTCAATTACACCATATGGGCCCTTATAACATGGCAGAGCTATGGCAGGAGAGCAAGAGCAAGAGAGAGAGAGAGACTCACAATGTGGGAACTCCAACACTCACAATGTGTGACCAGGCCTTCCTTTATACAAATTGTAACTAAAAGAATAAAGAATAAAGTGACAGTGATAGGCGCCCGCCACTTGGAGTGTGCAGTGGCAGATACTACCAGCGTAGTAATACACGGGTGACTAGGCAGAGGTGCATTTACCCCCAACAATGTCCCACTTAAAGAAAGGCGATTCTGCCCCAACGAGGAGTGCAAAAGAAAAAGAAAGGATAGTACAATGTACACATATACAATAGGATGAGGAAAAACATCACCTCATCCAATGCTCATCAATCTCCTGAGGAAGGCAAAGCGCTCAGTAGTGAGGCTTTTCGTGAGCAAATCTGTAGGATTTTTGTCAGTGGAGATCTTCACAAGGTCAATAGACCTATCCTCCACGACCCCACGTATGAAGTGATACCTCACCTCAATGTGTTTTGTCTTCGCATGGAAGACCAAATTCTTGGCTAGCTGAATAGCACTCATAGAATCCAAATGCAGCGTAGGTATAGAATCAATCCCAAGGTCATGAACCAAACGGCCCAACCATATGGCCTCCTTGCAAGCCTCAATGGTTGCAACATACTCAACCTCAGTGGTGGTAGAGAGAGTCGTACACTTTTGAACCCTGGACATCCAAGAAATAGCACCTCAAGCATAGGTGAATACATAGCCAAAAGTGGACTTCCTACTATCTGCATGTCCTACATAATCGGAGTCTGTGTACCCCACAACTCCTGTATCCTCGTTGCCATAGCAAATACACATATATGTTGTGCCTTTCAGGTACCTCATGATACCCTTCATTGCATCCCAATATTTCTTGCCAAGTGTAGCCATATAGTGTACCACAATACCAACTGTAAAGGCAATATCTGGTCAAGTGGCTATCATGCCATACATCAAACTGCCCACAGCTAATGCATAAGGGATCTTGGCCATCTCGGTCCTCTGCTTATCTATCTGCAGACAATCAGCTTGTGATACCTTCACATAAGAAGGTAATGGATAGCCAATAGGCTTCACATCCTGCATGCGGAAACGCTCAAGGACTTTATAAATGTACTCCCTCTGTGAGAGGTAGAGTAGTCCCTGATGCATGTCGCCCTTAATGCGCATACCAAGAATGTGAGAGGCATGTCCCAAATCATTCATCTCAAATATCTTCTTTAGTTAAGATTTAAAAGCATCCAACTCATCGTGAGATTTCCCTACTATCAACATATCATCCACATAAAGTACCAAAATAAGCAATGATCCATCACGTGTTGTCTTAGTATAAAGATACGGATCCATAATGTTCTTGATGTAGCCTTGTGACTGCATAAAGGCATCAAACTTATGTTACCACTCCTTAGGTGCCTGCTTCAAGCCATAAAGACTTTTCTTCAACTTGCACACTAGGTGCTCCCTACCAGGTTTTGCAAAGCCCTTAGGCTGCTCCATGTATATATCATCATGCAAATCCCCATGCAAGAATGCAGTCTTGACATCCATCTAATACATGTCCAAGTCAAGTTGCGCGACTAAGTCCAAAACCAAGCATAGGGTGGTCATCTTGACCATAGGAGAAAAAACTTCATCAAAGCCAACTCCGTGCTCTTGTTTAAAACCCTTAGGAACAAGTCTTGCCTTATAAGCCTTCTTGCCCTTAGGCAATGCAACCAAATCCCAGGTCATATTCTTATGTAGGGATTCCATCTCAGACTGCATAGCCCTCTCCCGCAAGTGACTGTCACCCCTGCACATAACCTCATCATAGGTAAGAGGCTCTACTACATCTATAACCAAGACATAATGCATCAAGGGCTCAAATCTATCAAGTGGACATCTATCCCTAGTAGACCGAGGCTCTGCTACTTGCCTATCCAATACCTTGGCCATGCGTAGCAAGTGCTATTGCAGGTTGACCATCTGGCTGCTATGTAGGCTATACTAGAGCACATGGCTCCTCCTGGAATATAACCCTGTGTATCTTGATCACCTTCTCAGGCTGCTTATGCATCTTATCTTCACGGAAGACTACATCATGGCTTCAGATGAATTTCTACGCCTGCAGATCCCAGAGGCAGTAATCCATTTCACCTGCATCTCCATAGCCAAGGAAAATGCATTTGACTCTCTTAGGATCCAGCTTACTATGCTTGTCCTTGGGCACATGGCAGAATGCCTCACATCTAAAGACACATAGATGTGCATAAGACGGAGGTTTCCCAGTCCATATCTCCTCTACAACCTGGAAATCCAAACCACTTGAAGGTGATCTATTTATGATATACACAACTGAACTGACTGCCTCAGCCTAGAAACTCTGTGGTAGGCCTACATGGCTAAGCATACTGCGTACACTCTCTTGGATGATTCTATTCATCCGCTCAGGCAAACCATTCTAGGGTGGGGTATAAGGGGCTCTCAAAGGCACCTAACACCCCTCTTGTCACATAGCTGCTCAAAGGCACCTGACACATATTCTCCCCCATTGTCAATCCTAAGGCATTTTGGCCTATGCCCAGTCTAGTTCTCAACCAATGCAAGCCATCTCTGAAACATAGCCAAGACATCTGACTTAAGCTTAATGGGATAAGCCCAGACTTTACGCAAAAAAACATCAATAAATGTCATAAAATACTTTGCACCACCCATAAGCTGACAGGGCATGGGCCCACTGACATCCGAATGTACCAATGCCAAGGGCTCACTCATGCGTGTCCTTCCAGACTTCTTATACGTATTCCTAGTCTATATGCCATAAAGACAATGTTCACATGAATCAAAACATGCATAGTCAAGGGGTGGTAAGTACTGCAAACCAAAAAGCATTTTCATTCCCTTCAAGGACATATGGCCCAAATGGGCATGCCAAAGAGATACATGTGGGATGGAACTCACTAACAAAACATGGTCAACAGAGGACCCATCAACTACAAGAGGATAGAGGTTGCCGGCATTAGCACCTCTAGCAAGCACAAGTCTGCCATGTGTGATCTTCCAAGTAGAATTCCCAAATGAAACATGAAACCTAGCATCATCAAGCTCCCCTGTAAACATAAGACTATGTGTAAGCGTAGGTACATGACATTCATCCTGTAATGGAAAATTACTACCAGTAGAGAACTATAGTTGTACATCCCCAATACCAAAAATAGCAAGTGACCTATCATCACCCAAGCGAACTGAACCAAAGATAGTGCGGTAGGAATGGAACCACTCACTGCATGGTGTAACATGAAACAAAGCACCAAAATTCAAAAGCCAACACTGCATACATAGAGTAAACCTCGGTCAACGGCATAGCATCATAAGAACTAGCTACAAGTATGTACTCCCCATTGGAGTTATCAGTCTGCATGACATTTATCTCCTCGATTTTCACACTGGATTTCATAAGCATAATCCTGCAATCAGAGGACTTTTCTTGTACTTTGTCCTTCCCCTTCTCTTTGCACTTCTCATTGTGCAACTCATAACACTGTGGGTGTATATGACCCTTCTTGCCATAATGATGACATGTCACATTAGCATTTCTCCCACAAGACTTGTTTCACGACTTGCCACATGACTTAGACCTAGACTTCTGCGAGTCTCTGCCACGTCCATACCCACGGTCATTCTTTCCATTACCATCTCTGCCTCTAACATTCAAAGCATGTGACACATGAGACAGTTAATCTCTTCCTATAGAAGAGCACTCTCTACATCATGCAAGTTCAACATAGTAGCAAAAGCACATAAGGCAATGTGGAATACATCCCATGACTCACTCAAAGTCCCAAGCAAAAACAATGGAGTAATCTCATCATTAAAGGTAATGCCCTACAAAGTCAAGTTCTTAAGAATAGCATGGAATTGGCTCAAATGAGAAGACATTGTCATATTCTCCTTCAAGCGTAGGTCCATAAGCTGCTTCAACCAATACATCTAACTTGCTGGACTTTTCTTATCATAGAGGTTCTTAATTTTATCCTAAAGCTACCAAGCACTCTGTGCTTCCTCAATCACATTGTAATGCACCTATTCACAGTGAGAGACAAGATGAGGGTGGACTTGCATAACTCATCAAGCTCATCCCATTCGTCATCAGTCATAGTTTCATGGTGCTCCCCATGCATCCTTAGTGGCTTGATCTAAGATTTTTGAACATTGACCTACCAAACTTGGCTCTTCCAATAGGCGTAATTCGTACCATCAAGCTTAGTGATGTTGAAGATAGCACTATCAGTGGAAGAAGATGCCATACTACAGTCCAAAATGGTGTAGATAGTTCAAAACTGCTTGCTGTTTTCTACTGTAAATAGCCAAAATACCACCAAAACCAAGGCAAAATGACCACGAAGATAGCTAATGATGCTACCCACCAAGTACCATCAAGAGTAAATAAAATCAAGATGATTCAACATGAAAATTCCATGTCAGTACATGCATAACTGCTTGCTATAATAAATTACAGTCAGGTACAATGAGAGCAACAAACTATAGGCAAAACGAATGCACCAAGTCAATCACTAACTATCAAAGCATAACTAGCATCAAGCGGGCATAATTCAACATGTGACAGTCATACAGACATCAAGCAAACACCCAAGCATGTCAAATGAATCTATTAGTAAGCTAGCACACCCCCTATGTAATAGGGCAAAGTGTACACAACACTGGCAAGACCTAACATAAAGAGGTGTATGCTCAAGAAGTGCAAAGTCCAAAATCAGTCCAAGTACATCTGTGAGGACTACTGCATATCAACCCTGCAATATTCAAGTGAAGATCCCAATCTCAAGTATTCGAATGCTCAAGTAGCATAAACTGCATGCTCAATGTCTGTCAAGCATATCAAGACGCTCCCACCACTGGCACAAAAGACATAAATATCAAGCAAAGAAGCTCAACAAGGGCATATGATAGCACCAGTGCCAGAAGATCCAAGATCAAGCATCAATAAGACCTCATGAGCATATAGGCCGTGTAGCATCCATACATAGCATCCATAGAGATCAAGTACATCCAAACTGTAATTCTGGCAAGCAGAGAAATAGCCAAAGTAAGCTTTGGGCAATCAAATGTCAAGCCAAAGCAAGGCTCGGTAGCATTCAACTCTAAAAAATGTAACGGGCATGTAGTAGTGGCATAGGCCAAGCATGTCAAGAATTGTCAGACATAAGCAAAGCTGGTGCACAGATCGGATGCCGTAAGTGCGCGTAGTGAGCGTCAAAAGGTCCCCAAGAACAAAAGAACTCTACTTTTTGCACACAAATCAATATAGAAAGCTTACACAATATGAACAAGAGACCAATTGGGTGCAATCTCCCCCCATGCCTTGTGTGAGCGCTCCAGAAAGAATGTATCTTTATATATTAATCATCTTCAAGCTCAAATAATAGCCCAAATTACAAAATAGCACGCTTTTGGCTTTTGAGTTTGCTTTTGTGCCAAATAAAAATAAAGCTAATGGGCGCCCAAGAAGTCAGTCGTACCCAAATACAATGTCCAAATACAAATATCTAAATTGTGCGCCCATGCGCATACAAAAATAATAAATAAATATCAAGCGCCTTGATAAATAAGCACAGCAAAATATAGGCGCCATGCCTAAGACACGCGCCCATCAAAATATTGACGATAAATTTTGAATACACGCTATCCTCCAATTCTTTCCACTGCCACCGCTGCTATGTGAACACATCAACTGAAGCATTCACAATCGTTAGTAAAATAATACAATTAAACCGACAAAAGTGAATACCTAGCAGTCTTCAGCTACATAAATAAATTAATTGGTTAGAAATCAATCCTAACCTTAATTTATCATGAGTGCGCACTCTAAACTCATACACGTTTATTAATTTAAATATGTATTTTGCGGAATCACCCGCTATGGAATCACCCATGTACACACTAAATTAACAAAACGCCCGAAAAGGATAGGCGTCCCCATCGACTTCTTGCACAAAGAATCCACTTTGCGTATGAGCCATGATAATAAAAGTTTACGGAATCCACCGTAAAACCTCACGAAATCCACCGTGGCACGAAATCCACCGTGTAATATGCCTCCTGGCATCACACAAAAGCAAACTCAAAAGCCAAAAGCGTGCTATTTTGTAATTTGGGCTATTATTTGAGCTTGAAGATGATTAATATATAAAAATACATGCTTTGTGGAGCACTCACACAAGGCGTGGGGGGAGATTGCACCCAATTGGTCTCTTGTTCATGTCATGCAAGCTTTCTACATTGATTTGTATGCAAAAAGTAGAGTTCTTTTGTTCTTGGGGACCTTCTGACGCTCACTACGCGCACTTATGGCATCCGATCTGTGCACAAGACAAAATGCCCAAAAAGGATAGGCATCCCCATCGACTTCTCACACAAAGAATCCACTTTGCGTATGAGCCCCGATAATAAAAGTTTACGGAATCCACCGTGGCACGAAATCCACCATGTAATATGCCTCATGGCATCAAAAGTACATGCCATAAGTACATCAGAGATGAAGATCCCAATGCTATGTGAAGTGAGCTCAAGCTCAACCAATGATTCAAGAGCAAATCCAAGCTCTATGTCGATCCTCAAGAATCATTACATCAATGTATACATCCAAGACATAGACTGAATGCAATAGGCATATCCAAACATAAGCAAAAGAGCTTCGGCCCTAGATATTCCAACAGCAAATAAATGTCCAAAACTAAGCAAACAATGGCTCAATCCAAGATCAAAACCATAGACAAACCATAGGCATACTTTCCCAAATGTATAGGCACCAACAGGGCATAATCGGGCATCAAATGACTATAACACAATATTAGTGAGTTTGGGATGTCCCAATTTCCATTTGTTGAATACTAAAATGGTGGAACCCAGATAACACACCCATAAGTCTTTCAAAACCATATGATGTGACCTATCATCGGAAAGCACTTGAAAAATGGAATCTATTGAGCTATAGAGTGCTTAATTTGAAATTATAGTGTTCAAGTTATGACAAATCCAAAGATTTGACCATGTATCCCAAACTTATGGAAATTTTCCATATTCCCCAATATGGTGTTCTATATAGCATGAGCATAAAGTGTAATGACAGAGGGCTACCCTGTTTTGGGCTACGTGTGGACTATGTGAAACAGTCAATGGCTAAGAAAATTCAGCCCCAAAAGCATCTCACATCATAGGCATACATTTCCCTAGTATTTGGGGTGCATTTGGGACGCAACTGAGCAATCAATGTCAACATGGTCAACAATCAATCAAAATAGGGCTTTTGACAACTTGACCAAGTCCCAAACTCGGCCCACGTTCGAGTCACAGATTCAGCCATCCGAGTGGATCCTCAAAGTATCTGGTTGTTCAAATGACCAGACCCAAATTGGATAAGGGTTGCCTACCTGAGCATCTAAGTGGGTATCCGAGGCCCCAAGTTTGGATGTTCGAGGCCAACTCGTCAAACCTTTGTCTGAGTGGATCTACCTTAAGTGACTCGAACATCCAGGCGTGCAGCGGTCCCCATTTGAGCAATGCCCAAAAACCCATTGAATGGCACAAAAATCATTTTTTATGGCTTAATGCTCACTATCTTAATGCACCCAAGATTCCAGAACAATGCAAAAATCAGTAACAAGTATTCAAAGCATACCTAAAAGAGCTGAATGTGCCAATGGCAAGGATCATAGGTACTATATTCTGTAGACATGTCACTCCTTGTCTCTCTCACACAAGCTCTCTCAATCTCCCTGAATGCAAATGAGCTCTCTCTTCCCCTTTTTTCACCTTTTGTATTCTCTCTTTCTCCCTTCACACTCTGATTCCTTCCTATACATAAAAAATCTATTTCTTTTCTTCCCCAATTCCCCTATTTATTGGTTATCCAAAAGAGTTATCGTTTCCTTATTTTCCAAACCTTAATGTCTCAAATCTGATCAAAATGCACAACTCCTACTCTAAATAATCTAGAAAAAGCTTACTAAATCTAAACTAATCCACAAAAGGGATCAAATGACCTCCAACTCCCTTGCTTCCTACCTAAAACCAAGTGTCATTTTAGAGATGAGCTCTTACTTTGTCACTCAATTTGGAGCATGCAAGCACTCAAGTTTGCATCCATTAGTCTCGGCCAAATGGAACCAAAATGTCATCACCCTTGTGAGCAAACCACCAAGACCACGGAATGCTTACTACTTCAAGCATTTTAAGCAAAGAGCTATGGCTACCACTCACATAGCCGTGCACACTCTTCTACACACCAATGTAGTGAGCTTGCCTTTGAATTTGATCAAATATCTCCTCTTATGAATCCATCGATGGCTCCACAATTCAACATGTGACCTCAAGCAAACTCCATCTCCAAGATCTAAGCTTCAACCTTTATAGCCATGCATGCAATAAGGGGGAAGAGAAGATGATGAAGAAGAAGAGAGGAGAAGAATAGCTCCTCCATGGTCCCTCATTCCCTCCCACACACTCTCTCCCTCTCCCATACTCCCTCTCTCATGCATAAGAAGTAAGAGCAAGAAGCAAGAAGAGAGCAAGTTTGGCCACACATAAGAATAAGCTTATTTTTTCATTTCTTGACTTTTATACATGCCATTATCCCTTCCTTGGGCAGCCATCCTCTTTTTGGTCTTTGTCCATTCCTCCACTCTACTTTTTTTTTCTCCTCCCTATTAGCATAGGCCTCAACCCACGCCTCTCTCTCACTCTTTACAATTTGCACGCGAGAGAGCCCAGCACTCTTTTACAAAATGAATTGCAATGTGCCCCGGTGCTTTTCTTCCCAACATATCACAATGCGTTTATTATTGTGTGCTTCCTTTTACATTCGAGGCTCTTTCCTGCACTTCATGTCTTCATATTTTTTTGGGTGCACCTTTCTCCTCCGTCTTCCTTTTGCCTTGGCACTATCTTCCATTTTTTATTTTTTGGCTTTTTCATCTTGGTCCTCTGAGGGTGTAATAATTTGTATAAGGGTTGAGCAATCAATGCATAGCTCATTACAAATTGTTGAAAATATCAAGTATTGCTAAGAGAGTACTTAAAATCCTTGTTGATCGAGGGTGGAAGGTCAATAATCACTTTGACTTCCAAGGAGTCAGTGTTGGTGATATCGTTCTTTGATATAATGTGCCCTAAGATACAAAGCTAATATAATGATGAAGTACAATAATACATTTCTTAATAATGAATGAATGAGCTTGTTATGTCTTTGAAGCTTTTCAAAGTACTTTTTAATTTGTGATTATTTAAATATGAATTTTTTTGTAACCCAAGCCCATCTCTTTACTAAAAAGATTCTCCTCATTCTTGCTTTAATTTCTTAAATACTCTTTATGATCTCATCTCTTAGAACTCTCCTCACTATTTAGTTGGCATATGCATCTTATACTTGATCGTGTCTCATGATATATTGTGTGTGTGTGTGTGTGTGTGTGTGTGTGTGTGTGTGTGTGTGTGTGTGTGTGTGTGTGTGTGTGTGTGTGTGTGTGTGTGTGTGTGTGTGTGTGTGTGTGTGTGTGTGTGTGTGTGTGTGTGTGTGTGTGTGTGTGTGTGTGTGTGTGTGTGTGTGTGTGTGTGTGTGTGTGTGTGTGTGTGCGCGCGCGCGCGCGCGCATACATACACACAATGAGTGATAGAAAAGGATTACCTTATCACTCCTCACAATATGCATATATCAAGTTCACAATGTATGCCAATCAAACCATCATTGCATCACACATATGTATTTGCATACACACATATGCATGTACACTAAGTGGTAAGAGAAGATTGCCACTCATGATATATTGTCACTGAATTCATAGTGAATGCCACAATCAACACAGTCATCCCCTGCCACACATACCACACAACAAAAGAGAGAATGTAAGAAAATAATGAATAGTAGTATAAGAATTATGATTTATATATTTTCAAAAGATATTCTTAAATATGATTAAAAGTAAGCATATCACTAAAAGTTCTTAATTAGAATAAGCAAACCTTTTAAAATATTCTTAATTAAGATTATAACTAGGAGAGAAATTAGGATAGTGATGCCAACATTAGAGAGGATAGGCATATTGCATGTAAAACACATATGCATTCACACACACACTCACACACGCACACTAAGTGGTAGGAAAAGATTACCACTTATGATATGCTATCGTTGAATTTACAGTGCATGCCAATTAGCAGTCGTCCCTCTTCACAGATACCACACAACGAGAGAGAGAGAGAGAGAGAGAGAGAGAGAGAGAGAGAGAGAGAGAGAGAGAGAGAGAGAGAGAGAGAGAGAGAGAGATTATTATTTCTCTATATCTAAATTTAGAAGTAATATTGTTCAATAGTATATATGTATAGTTATAAATTGAATAATAACATATTTTAGATTTTTTTAATATTTTAAAAAGGATAAAGATTAATAATAGTATAAGAATTATGATTTAAATATTATTAACATTAAAAATATGGTTAAAGATTCTTAATTAGAATAAGTAGAACTCTTTAAAAAAATTAACTAAAATTATGATTATCAAGAGAAATTAGGATAATGAGACCAAGGTTAGAGAGGATAGATTGGTTGTATGTAAAATATATACACATCCACACTCATGCACACACACTAGGTGGTAGAAGAATATTACCGCTCATGATATGCTTCCACCAAATTGATGGCACATGCTTATCGATGGTCCTTCCCTTCCACCACACAATGAAACTAAAGTGTAAATTATCATTTGGTACTTCTACACATCTATACCAAAGTTTTTGTAACTCATATAATGTAATGAAAACATTTTAGAAATGTAATTTGGATACTTTTGTGTGAGATTATATTGAAAAAATGTGCAATAGTGGGAGGTAAAAAACTCATACAAATAAAGAGAATTCAACTATTTTTCCTATTGTAGTACCATTAACTCTAAACTTATATGTAGAAGTTGTAATATCAAGAAACTCTGAGATATCTCTTACATCCTTCAATGTCCAATGAGAAATAATATTGATGAGGGAAGCAATGGTGGGATGCAAGGTAGAAACTATGAAGTGTATATAATGGATGGTACCCTTATTTTTTCATTTTCACATATATATGACCATATAGTGTTTATATATATAAGGGATACCTTCTTGGCTATTTGGTATTTATCCCAACAATCTTGCACTTAAAGGCCAATGTGCCTTTATGGGGGTAGTTAAAAAAAAGTGAAGATACTATTTATCTAATGCCTATTAGCATTGTGCATTCAATCTTATCATTTTTGTTACAGGGCTTCCAAATATAATTGTGGATGGTAGTACAAGTTTTATGGGAGTATTCCTAGGTCTCACTAAATAGTACAAAAATATAATACTTTTTCATTCAAAAAATAATACATACGATGAAATCACAATTGTATCTTACGATGGAGCAGTGCCTACATTAATACAATGAAATCCAACAAATTGATCTCTTCTAGAAATTATTTTTTGCACTTTGACTTTGCATCCTTCATTGTGCCTATTGCCTCTTAAGGTTAAAGATTTACACCCCCCCCCCCCCCCCCCCCTTCTAAACAAGTGCTAGTCCCTTGTCACTTACCATCAAAGGTAACATACTAGAGTTTGCACCCTAGGCATGAAATGGTTAGGATGGTTGTGATATGATCTATTACAGAAGCAATGGTTGATGTTGCTAATGAAGACAAAGAATGCATCTAAGCACTCTATTAGATGGTGGTTATGATCTTGATTGGTGATAAATACTTGTAGAGGATTGCATCATTGATGATTCTTCCTTGTTGGATGAAACATGAAGGGTTAGGATGGATGGATTGTAGGATATAAAGGATGGAAGGTTTTCTATGGATTGTAGAATTTAAAAGATGGAAGGTTTTCTATAGAAGTAGAGGTGATGTCTTGGTATTTTCCATGAACTTTTTACCTCCAATTAAAACCTCACATGATTTTACTTTTCATGGGAAGTGCTAGTCTTCAACTCTCAAACACATGATATATTTTGTTGGATTAAGAGATAGGTCACACTCTAAGCAAGCTTGAACTATTGTCCCACACTTGAGGATCCAATTTGTATATAGTTTATGGTATAAACACAATGTGTATACATGCGCTTACATTAGCTAGTACTTAGTTAGAAGACAAGTCCATTTCTTGGTGATAGTTGATGAAGAAAGGAAACAAAAAAGTTGAGGAATGGGAAATTTTATCATTTCCTAGAAAAAGAGATTCACAAAGGAGACCATGGGAAGATATATAGAGTAGGGTGGAAAAATCTTGAGTCCAATCTGAGTAGTTTTTTAAGAACATAGTCTCTAGTGGACCAATTGCCAATGCAATAGACTATTGATATGAGTGGTGTCTCCCTTCATGAAGTGTATTCTCCACCTTGATTTGAACAAGCTTTATTTGCTAACATTGGAAGAGAATGAGATGTAAAGAAGGAAAGTACAAGTGACTCAAGGAGATCGATCTTATCCATCTGTGAGTGGAAACTCCCTAGACACATCCTACTCTTCACTACTAAGGATGAGGAGAATACTAACTTTAAGTTTTGATACTATTTGCAAACAAATGCCATTGTTACTAATCTTGTCGATATACTTGTTGCTTCAAAGTAGAGCTTCTTCTTTTTACATACTAGCCTCCCTGCTTGTGAGAGCTCCAATTTAAGTGGAGAAATGTGTGTGTACGTGTGTGTGTGTGTGTGTGTGTGTGTGTGTGTGTGTGTGTGTGTGTGTGTGTGTGTGTGTGTGTGTGTGTGTGTGTGTGTGTGTGTGTGTTGAGACGGCAAGTTCAACACGTCTAGACATTGAGGATGGACTGCCTAGTTAGATGGGTCCACACATCTACATTTAGTATGTGATGGTCATTACAATCCTCATATGGCCACTAACTTATTATATTTAATTTGTTGCACCTACCCAATTGGCATAGTTATAGTGGCAGTCGATTAGTATAGTCAATTATACATTATTTGACTTAGTATTGGGCCACTTTCTTTTATATTATATATTATCTATACTTTGTGTACATTGTATTGTGTGTAAAAGAAGAAGCAAAAACCAACAAGAAAATGTTTTGTCCTCCATCTCTCCTCTTGTGTTCTTGAGTGAGCTTCTCTTATGTGTATGGTATGTGTTTGCACAACAGCTCAAGCAAGTCCCCCCACCACGTGATTCGTGGCATGGTATCAAAGTAGTGCCACTAAGAGAGATTGGTTTTGAAGGCTAAAGTGAAGTAGAAGAAGTAAGGATTCGAGCAAGTAAGCAATGGGTAAGAATCTCTCCCTTTCTTCCACTCCTTCTCTTAGATAATGCGTGTGGAGCCATCAAAAGCAAGGCAAAGTGAAAATCTTATATTGTTATGAGATTTGGTATGCAAACAGAGGACTCTATATTTTGTAGTTAAGCCCTTTAGGCCCTACTCATTGTCTTTTAGATCATCTAAGGCTATTTCACCCCATTTTAGACCTGCAAGATTGTGGACAATAGTTTTAGGATATATTGTGATTTCACTTAAATTGACGTAAAGTAGGCGCACTCGTTATAGATTTTGAATCTAAAATTTTTGAGGTGTTTGCCAAGAAGCAAACGTAAGTTCTGTTTGCAACCAAGTTGCAGATTACATGTTCTATTGAGCAATCAGTAAAAAAGGTTGCTTGGTATATTGTTGTGCACTTGTTGTGAAAATTTGTAAAAGACTTGCTTGTTGTTTGTATCAATTTTGTGATAATGGTAGAGAACAATGGAAACCCATCGTTGATAAGCTAGATATCATGGAAGTTCTGTGTGACAAATTTTCTTCTTAGAAAATGCCTATTTGAGTTTGTTTCAAGTGAAGAAAAGGAGCCAAAGCATGGACCACATTTGAAAATATGTTTTCTGTGAATACAAATGCACAGAAGATTCAACTCAGGCAAGAGCTACATACTTTGAAGAAAGGGAAAATATCTATCAATGAGTATATTTTGAAGGTGAGGAGCATTGCAGATACTTTGGCAACGATTAATGTAATCCTTGATGATGATAATTTGGTATCATCTACTTTGGGCAATCTTAATAATTAAAAGGCTTGAAAATAATTTATTACGTTTGTATATGTATAGAAGCCATTTCTAGATTTTGATGAGTTTGTCTCTCTCATAATCACTGAAAAAATCAATATATAGGGTAAATCATATGAAAGAAGTGGTAAACAGGCCCAAGCATTTTACTCAAGTTTAGGGAAGGGGACATGGAAAATCCTCTTTAAGCGGCCATCATATGGAACGTATTGGTGATAATAATTAGCAAAACATATTAAATCAACAGTTCGATGAAATGAAAGTTTCAAGAGGCCATGAAAACTTTAGGGGCAAGGGGAGCTCTAAAGAAAGAGATATATGGTAGAGCAAAGCCTCTAGCAATTCGGGTATTATTTGTCATCATAATGGCAAAATGGGTCATATTGTAGCCCATTGTTATGCTAAGGAGGATGATATCCATAGTGATAAATTGTAGTAAGGAAATTATGCATCATCTTCAAGACAGAAAAATGAGAAAAAAGAGTGTCTATTTGGTATACAACATATGATGAATGTTGTTATAAGAACACATGATGATGTATGGTATATTAATTCATGTGCATCTAATCGTATGACAAGCCATGCTGAATGATTTGGAGAGATGTAGGATTTACAAAATCCAGGTTATGTGTAGATGGATGATGATTCATGCTACCCAATTTTGCATATTGAAAAAGTTTCCTTGTCCTTGCATGATGGCCAGACAAAGGGTGTGTCAAATGTATTACATGTGCCATCCATCACAAAGAATTTGATGTTTGTTGGTCAAATGATAGAGCAAGGACTCTAGGTTTGATTTAATGCAAAAGGTTGCTTTGTGGAAGATTTTAATGATAAGTGCAAGTCAGTTACAAAAGGAAGTAGAGTTCGCCACATATTTACTTTGGATGCTGCGGAATCCCTGCCATAAATGATACTATGTATACTAAAGGAAAAGGAGTCCTTGCAGACATTGAAATATGGCACAAAGGTATTGGAAATGCAAATGTGCAAAGGCTAAAAGTAATACAATCCAAAGGGTTGGTTATAGGATTGTTTGCTTTTAGAGCTGTAAATTTTATAAAGTGTGTGAAGCATGTCAATTTAGTAAGCAAGCAAGATAACCTTTTTCACATGATAAAGATGTGAGCAAGAATATACTTGATGTCTACATTCAGATGTTTGGGAGCCTACACAATACATATCTCTTGATAACAACAAATATTTTGTCAGTTAAAGCTATGGGTAATTTTCATGAAGGAAAAGAGTGATGTATTTGGGCACTTCAAAACTTTCAAGGCTACTATTGAAACAGAAATAGGCTTGAAGATTAAGTGACTAAGGTAAGACAGAGGGGGAGAGTATCTCTCTAATAAGTTTAGTGACTTTTTGAGGTCTCATGGAATAAAGGGATAGTTTACTTACATGTATACCCACAATAAAACAAGGTTGTAGAAAGAAAGAATAGGCATTTTTCAAAAGTTGCACAAGCATTGATGGTTGAAAAGAATATGCCAAAATATTTTTGGTCTGAAGCTATTTACATTGCTCTCTATATTATGAACAAAACTCCCACAACTTCATTTTATGGGATGACACCCAAAGAATGCTCTACATGCAAGAAGCCCAATGTGTCATGCTTGAAAGTGTTTAATTGTATTGCATATATTCATGTGCCAAATAGGCCACAAAAAGGCTGAAAATTATATTTTTATTGAATACTCTTTAAAGTAAAAAGGGTATCATTGCGATAATCTTGTCCTAAGTGAGTTCAAAGTGAATAGGGATGTTATTTTTTATGAGATGAGCAATTGGTATGCATCTAGTGGTAATGCATTGGATGATGATCATGATCATGATCGTGATAGTTATGTGCAAAATGAAAACCAAGAATCATGTAGCCTTAGTGGACATGAAACATCATTTACTACTACATCGACAGTTAGCCCTTGGTCTAGGAGACTGAGCAACCCCACATCTTCAAGTGCATCGACAACAAGTGTTGCAGGCATGACAAAGGGAAGAAGAAAGTGTCAAATGGTAATGATACATCTAATTATTTGGGGATGGAGATTCTAGTGGTTCAGAGAGTTTGGATTATGAGCTTGGTATTCCTTTAGTTAAGTTACCAGGTGTACACAAAGGTCTAGCAAGGTCAAATATCTTGTTAAAAGATTTGGTTTTCAAGGCTATGTAACTTACCATTATGCTTATGTATTGAAGGTAGTTGAGGATGTTGGGCCTACTTGTTTTGAGGATGCTATTGATCATGGTCATTGAAATGCATCAATGGATGAGGAGATGGTTGCATTGGAAGCCAATAAGACTTGGGATCTAATATCATTGCCTAAGGGCAAGATAGCTATTGGCTATAAATGGGTCTACAAAATTAAGCATAATGCAAATGGTTCTATTAGTAGGTGTAATGCTAGGCTGGTTACAAATGGCTATGCTCAAACATATGGCATATATTATGAAGAGATATATAATCCCCTTGTGTGATTTCTTTGGTAACAACCACCAAAGGTTGGAGTTTATAGCAAATGGATTGAAAGAATAACTTCTTGCATGGTGAATTGCAAGAAGAGGTGTATATGGAGTAGCCAAAAATTTATGTGGATTTAGATCATCCCACATATATGTGCAAGTTAAAGAATGCACTCTATGGGCTAAAGCAAGCACCTAGAGCATGGTCTGACAAGATCAAAGAGTACTTTATCAAGATTGGTTTTTATATTTCTGATGTTGATCACTCACTTTATGTGAGGAAGGGAGATGCAAGTAGTCATCTATGTGGATGACCTAATTATTACAAGTAACAATGAAAGTGGGATTGATGAAGTTAAGGACCTTTTAAAGAAGAAGTTTGAGATGAAGAATTTAGGTAAGCTAAAGTACTTTCTTGGTATTGAGGTGATCAAATGTGATGATGGCATAAATGTGAAGTGAGTTTCGATGTTGGGGATGAGATAGAAGACTCTACTATGTTCAGGAGAATAGTAGAGAGTTTGATTTACATGACTATCACTAGGCCAAACTCGAATTATGTTGTTGACCTTGTCAATCAATATATGCAGATGCTTAGAAATCCTCATTTGGATGCAATTAGAAGCATATTGAGATATGTGAAGTCCACTTTGCACTATGGAATTTTAAGGAAGGATATATAGATGTTTGGATACACAAATGCAAATTGGACTGGTAGCATATAGAAGATCTACCAGCAAATTCATGCTTTCCCTTGGTAGTGCAACTGTTACGTAGAGTAGCAAAAAGCAATCTATAGTTGTTTTATTAAGTACAGAGGCTAAGTATAGAGGTCCTACTATGGCAGCATGTGTGGTGATATGGATACAAAACCTATTGGGTGATTTGGATATGCAAAGAGATTGTCCATTTTTCCTTCATTGTGACAATATGAGCAGTATATTGTTACCTAGGAACCTATTGTTCCATGTTAGGATAAAACACATTGAGATGCATTACCACTTTGTGAGAGAGAAGATACTTACAAGACAGGTTGACTTGGTATATGTGAGCACACAAAATTAGATATCTGATATTTTCACAAAGGCATTGGGTGTAGAGAAGCTTCGATAATTTTGAAGATTACCTAGAGTTGGATACAATTGAGCTTGAGAAAGAGTGTTGAGATGGTACGTTCAACATGTGTGAATATTGATGATGGATTGCCTGGTTAGATAGGTACACATGTCTATACTTAGCATGTCAATGGTCATTACGATCCTCACATGGTTACTAACTTATCACTTATTATATATAGTTTGTTGCACCTCCATATAAGTGGCATAGTTATAGTGCCAATCGATTTGTATAGTCAATTATACACTATTTGACTTAGTAGGTCACTTTTTTTTATATTGTATCATATATATACTTTGTGTACATTTTATTGTGTATTAAAGAAGAAGAAGAGTATGGTGTTTTTGGGACATTAGCTCAAGCAAGTCCCCCCACCACGCAGTTCATGATGTGTGTGTATATGAGCTTAAGAGATAAAGGGAAAATATTAGTGTAGGCTATTCTACACCAATATTGGTTTGATATTGATACAAATTATATGCAAGAGAGCAATAAGAGAATAAGAAAAGAGAGAAATAACAAGAGAGATTTAATGCTTGCTTTTTTCCTTTGATGTTTGCTTTCTTTACCATTTCTAGCTTGGTTTTTGTAAAGAATTTATGTGAGAGAGAAAGAGAGAGAAAAGGGGGGGACACGAGAAGGGGGCATATATGAGGGGTACATTTACTACAAGGGGAAATTTGAGGATATGATATAACAAGTGAATGAGAATGACATAGAGTAAACTTGTGTGTGTGTGTGTGTGTGTGTGTGTGTGTGTGTGTGTGTGTGTGTGTGTGTGTGTGTGTGTGTGTGTGTGTGTGTGTGATTGAGAGAGGGGTGTGTAGTAGTTTAGGCTAAATAGTAAATTCTCATAGATAACATATTAGTGTGGGAAAAAACTAGGGTACAAAGGGGGCCAAAGGGATACATCTTCAATGCTAGCATCTTCATCCAGCCTATAACATGAGGTATCATATGAGTTTCTTTCAAAATTAGGTTAAAATAGCATATAGATTACAATTTAATTATTTTTAAAAATTCTCTATATAGGATCAAGACTAGAAATAGGATTCAAAATTCTTTAAAAAGTTCTTGATTAGGATTAGGAAAGATCTTTTAAAAGTTATGATTAAGATTATGATTAGGATTAAATGTATGATTGGCATTAAGATAGAGAGGCTAATATTAGGAAGGATATGTATTAAACTTCATCGGCCTACCCCAATGAATACTCACCTTGATGTTTTGAAAATTAAAAAAAATATTCTTATTGATATGTAAATCATTCTAAAGTAAATTATTTTTATTATGTAAGACATTCATTGTAGAGATGCTAGGCTATGTACATACAAGCTAGAATCCAAGTTCGGTTAGAGTATCTATGTACAAGGGAAATTATTGTTTATGCTGGCAATGGAGTCACACTACAAATAGGCTAAAATAATGTGAGGCCTTCTTCAAGCTACACATATGCATCCACACATTCCTATTTCACATGAAGTTAAAAGCTATAATAAGTTAAGACTTAATGACATCATAAGCTTAAAGGCTTGGTCTAATGGGTTTAATTTAGACTAAGCATTTTGTACTCTAACTCAGATATACCAATGTCTCCATTACATTTTGATGAGGCTCAACACAATTTTTCAAATGAGAGATGGATGGATCAAAGAATACCTTACTATGTACCTAGTGCAAGAAGGCAGCAATCGAATGACAATATCACATCACCTTCAATCATGTACAATTTTATTAAATATGTAAAGCCTCCCAATTACATCAACTCTTTTAAAAATCTAACTCATCTTTGGTGTGACTCATGACTCTATCCATTGTACGTATAAGTTGTAATGAGCGGGATATAGAGGAACTAGGGGTTAGATACCCAATCACACTCACAGGGCTATATCAGGTGTAAGAGACCCAGGTTAGGGCATTTAGACATAATCAAGAATTGACTCTTCACCTTCTCCTTCAACTTCCATGGCTTCCTTCCTTCTTCTCCCCTTTTTCCTATCCTTCTCTCTCCTCTTCTAGTATTTCTCTCTCTTCTTCTTCCTCTCTTTCTCTCTCTTCTACCCATTCTCCTTTCTCCTCTTAGCCTCATTCATTACAAGTGGTATTAAAGCTTCAGGTTTTGGACCTTTTTCGCTTTCCTATTTCTCTATCTAATTCCCTTTTCAAATGTAAAAACCCTAGTTACTCAAGTAGTAGGTACAAGTACAATAAGAGGACTACAGTTAGTGACAACTTTCTTGAAGCAAGCAAGAGCTATGGTTGGAGCCCCTAACATATTTGGAGGTAAAATGATCAACTTATCAAGTCATCACTCTTTTTCATGCAACTTTTAGGGGTTTCAAGGCAAAGCTGGAGGCTCAAGAGTTAGAGAAGGATAAACATCTCAATTACTTTTTGCTCCGATCCTTTTCTCTTTCTTTCCCTACAAGCTGCCATGGCTACCATTCCCAAGAACTCCCAAGATCTTTACTCCCATTTCTCCAAGACATCAACTAGCACCAATGCTTGATCCCTTGTATTCCAAGAAACCCAAAGAGCACCATAGCTATGGACTTTTGGCCCAAGAGCTCCTCAGGAATTGGCCCACAATTTGAGGTGGAAATTGTGCTGAGCAGGCTCGTCCTCTCCTACTCGGCCTCAACCTCCACCACCACTCTAGGAGCTCCCCAAGGCTTCAAGCAACTACCCCTGCCCCACCTCCACTTGATCAAGATCTTGCCTTCCTTCTCTAGAATCTGAGATCCCACATGCCGAAAACCCTAGTGCATAGCAGTGAATTGTTTCGGGCAAATCCATTGAAGCTCAATCTAAGCTCTCAAATCAGTCCACATCCTCTTTAATCTCATCCCCCAGAAGCCCCTTCAGCCACTCTTGGCCTCATTCACTCGAATTGAAGACATGGAGCTCAACATGAAAAGAATTCTTATGGTGGGTAGCTATGAAGGCTCCACTTGAAGCTTTCAATTCTTGAAGAGCAAGCTTGAGATCTATCACAAGAGCCCCCCACCATTAGAGGAAGCATCAAGCTCTTAAAGCTTGTACCCATTGGAGTGCCTTACTTACTTGGTCTAACTTAATGTAGAGTTCGAATTATTGTGGGATCATGCTTCATCCATCTACTTCAAGCACTAAAGAGATATGTTAATCCAATCTTAATCTCTCATTTTAATCCACTTGCTGAGATTAGTCCTTTTTTGGGAGAGATTAAGGATGTATATTGCTCACATTGAAGAGTCCTTCATTCAATGCATGCTACCCACTTCAAATCAATAGCCTAATTGCTTTCCATTTTCCTTCCAATGCATCATGTTAACTCTTCTTCATTTAGTATTGTTGACTATAACACTTACCCAATCATGTGTGTGTTGACTTGATCCCAAGTGGATAATAAGCCATTGTACAAGGGTAAGTGGCAGCCAGTGAGTCACTAGGTTGCCCAGGTAAGCCCCACCCAAGCTCTTATTTAATCCGTGCATCTCATGAAAATACCCAATTTCTATTTTCCAATGCATCTCATGCTAGTTGTATGATTAAAAATGTCCACCATGTACACCTCGGCTGAGGAAAAAGGTCAATGCCATGTGAGGTGGTAAGCCAAAAGAGAGGTGGCCCTCTCTTCCCACCTAAGACCTTGAAGGGATGCACAAACCTAGCCCAAGGGGAACTTTGACCACCTCCAAGTGATCTAGAGCCCGATAATTTTATGCAGGTGTAGGTACACTCCATGATCACCCCATTCCCAATAAGATACCCCTTGATTTGATAAACTCTCAGTGATCAAGTCGCCCACGTATGGCACTTGAGATGTATGCACGATGTATGACACTGAGGCTTGCTTATGCGGTGTTATGGAAGAGCAAATGGATGCTTAAACGTACTTGGGATCATGCTAAGTATACTTATGATGTTGCCTACTATGATGCTTAGGCTCCTCAACCCATGAGGCACTCATACAATTCATGTTGAAATTGGGACAAACAGTATTTTAGTCACACACACTCAAGAAAGCTTGATCTAGTAAAATTTTGTATTTCATATGGGAGTGAACCCTATAGCTCATCTTGAAGTAGGCTTTTTCCCCTTCTATTTGAATCAAAAATCTCCTTGATTGGAGCTACAATCTAAAAGATATGGCCATTTTTGTGCACAAAGGTCACTGTGGACAAGGCACATACTGCTCTAGGACAGGCACAGAGATCTAATTGCAAAATTCTCTCATCATTTTCTATCAAATCTTTATAGCTCATCTTGAAGATGGGTTCCTCTCCTTTGATTTGAATCAAAAATATCCTCTATCGGAGTTTCCTACTAGAAGTTACACCCATTTTACTTAAAGTGAGTCCTATGGACTACACTTTGATGGCAGGATAGAAAGGCAAAGGCAAAGACCATGAGGAGTTCCAAAGGGAGATTAGGGACTCCATATCCCAATGAGTGAAGAACCCAACTTAAGCACAATATTTTAATGGTGAGATGCAAGAGGAAGTGTCCAATATGGACCCTTATAGCATGCTCAGTTGCACCCTTTGTCAATATGAGATCTGCCACATGGAAAGGCACAATGATATGGTTACCAATCATTATTAGATGTTCTCAAAAATAGATCTAGAAATTCAACACATGGCCCTTTCCAACTCTCAGACTCAACAAGCATTAGAACACCTCATCACCCTTGTAGCCCAGTTGGCTACCACCTTGGCATGAGACAAGGCAAATGAGTCCAAGTGTGAATCGTGACACCCTCCACCATTGGACCCGTTTCATGGCCCATAGGGTATTCTTGCAACTAAGGGTATCCCTCCTTCCACATTTGAGATCGGGGAGCCTTCTCACATCCAAGATGAGCCTCTCTTGAGCTCTTAAATCATCCATGTAGCCAATCCCCCTATAAGGCCCTGCCCCACACTTGCCGCGAACCTCACCCACTCTCCCTAGGAGCCCCAATGGACCTTATCCGACTCAACCCCATCATGGACAGCATGGTATTAATGGCCAACATGGCAACAATGGGTAGCATGGATTCAATGCACAACATGGCATGTATGGATGGTATAGTATGCATGGGCAGCATGGCATGTACGAACACAGAAAGGCCCCATGAACTCAGTGAAAAGATCATTCTTACCAAGTAAAATGGGCAATCACCATCCCCATTGGACTTGGAAGAATTGACATCAAAATTAGAGTCCTACTTCAATATTTATCCACGCACTGATGATCAGAAAATTCTCTTTGCTTCTCTCCATCTAGAGGGATTTGCATGCACATGGTGGCACTACATCAACTATGTTTATCATTGGTTCATTTATCGGGAAGAATTTAAGATGCATAAGGTTCAAATCTTTGTATCTCTAGTGGAACAAGGAATGTTGGCAAGATGATGGTATCAGCTTGACCAATGTAATCTTATAGTATGAGAGTATACAAATGAGTTCATGAACTTGACCATGTATGTTGAGAGTGTTACTAATTATGTAAAATTGCACAAGTACATTTATGGGTTAGATTTTAGCTTGTCGAGCTGATCTAATAGTACTCAAAAGCCTTGCACTTTATTGGATGTAATTCTTTGAAAGATATGCAAGAAAGTACTATAAAAATGAGAATTTCCGACAAGGTTATGGACAACCTCGCACCCCATTGAGTCTATTCCCATATGGGGTTGTTCTTAGAGGCAACTCCACACCTAGTAGCAATCCCAAAAGACCTACTTACCCCCCTTCCATATTGAAAGAAAATAGGACACTTTTGGGACAACATTTGGCTCTAATGGTGAGAGTAGATATGCTTAAAATAGACCCCAAACTGCATCAACCTTGAACGGTCTAAGTGGTCAAAAGTTCATTTCCCCATATGTTATGATGGACCATAAAGAATAAGGCATATGTTTTAAATATGGTTACAAAAGTATACAGTCAACCACGCCTCAAAATGCCCTTACAAGATAGCCTAGGTCAAAGTTCATCTATGTAATGGAAGATTGGAACAATGATAAGGAGAAATTACATGCTGAAAATGAGGAATATACTAAGGATTTGGACCAGATGCGGTACCACTTCCCTTTGCTCCATCTCCATGGATGCATGGACTGGCTCTAGGAGCCCCAACACTCTATGCATTCAAGACAGTACTAATGGAAAGCATGTACTTATCCTTGTGAATAGTGGTAGTACATGTAGTTTTGTCAATAAATTAGCCATTGATCCGTTGAAATGCACCGTAATGAAATTATAGCACCCCTAAAAGTTTAGGTAGTGAATGGTGAAGAAAAAATCAACACACATGTATGCTCCAAATTTTCCCTATGCTAGAGGCCCAATGGGCTAAAGACTAGCTCGACTAGGTGGTTTCTACATGAGCTGAATGTGCTCGTCATAAGCTCTACTTTGACATGAGCTCAATGTGCTCGTCATAAGCTCTACTCTGACATGCAACATGTCCCATTTGGAGCAACCTGTCAAAAGTTATGGCAAATTTACCTCAACAAGTCAGTCCCCGTTGTGGACAGCATGTTGTCCACAGTCTTCACCCAATCTTTTCATTGTAATGTGGATTAGAGTAGTACTCTGCACCCTCCTTCTTCCCCACTCTGTCAAGCCCCTTGAGTTGCCTTTTGTTTTTTAGGGCAAAAACTTTTAGGATCGAGATGGAATGTAACGAGCGAGATACCTGGGAACTAGGGTATAGATACCCAATCACACTAACTAGGGTATATAAGGTGTAAGAGACCTAGTTTAGGGCATCCAAACATAATCAAGAATTGACTCTGCACATTCTCCTTGAGCTTCCATGGCATCCTTCCTCCTTCTCCTATTTTTATGTCTTTCTCTCTCCTCTTCTAGTCTTTCTCTCTCTTCTTCTTCCTCTCTTTCTCTCTCTTCTCCTCATTCTCCTCTCAACCTCATTCATTACACAAGCATTTATGGATACTTAAATCGATGATTATAACTAAAATGTTCATGAACCATAGGATGAAGAGTTCTCATGAAGAGACAACATCTCCTAATTAGTGAGACGCATTCAAAGGTGATAGGCAAATATTGTAACTAGAGGTAATATGCCATTTACAAATGCTTAAGAAGGAGAGCCACTAGATGAGGCATCTAGTCGTGGGATTGAGAATGAGCCCCTTCGGGTAGCCAATCAAGCTAGAGATGGATGAAACGATAAATGATCACCTCGATGACCCTTTTGTGGATGCCTTGAAAAAAGAGGCACATACACCACTCTATGAGGGGTCAAGAATATCTAAACGAAAGGCATATTTATCATTTTTGGACTGATATGAGCATGATAGCATGTGTAGATAATATTACACAATTTAATGTAGATAGCATGTGTCATAATATTACACAAATTAGGGTCATAAATTTATTAATTAATTTTATTACAAGCTATTTAAAAATCATATTTTTCGAGTAGCAAATGTAATACATGACTCATGATAAGACAAAAAATGTGTTAGGATCATTAGATGTTGACTACAATAGCATCCACATCCACCCTAATGACTACATTCTGTTCAAAAATGAACATATGTAGAGTTGATTTCATGCCCAAAATGTGGTGTAGAATAATATCGCAATGACTTTTAGGCTAAGATAGTATTGGTCAAATTTCTTTTTCATCTCCCTCTTATACCACAGATCCAACATACATTCAAGTCAAAGAATCTAGCGACCCTTATATCTTGGTACTTTTAAAATCGGTCCTGAAACATTTTGGTGTGATTTCCTAGGGCTTGCAAAGCCTAAAAACATATTGAGGAGCAATGGCTTGACTTTGCAAAGGAGCTTGGACACTTGAGATTGGGTATTACAATGGATGGGATCAACCCTTTTAGCTAGCAAGTAACCACATATAGTGTTTGTTCTATGGTTTCAGTGAACTATAGTATTCCTCCATGGCTTCCAACCAAGAAAGGCCATCTCATCCTTAATGTGTGGATGCTTGTAGAAGGTGAAGAATATGGACATATATCTCTTGCCTTTGGCTTAAGGAGCTTCAATTATTATGATTAGCCATTTTAGTAACTAATATGAGTAGTTGTGTTGACCAACAAAGAAATATACTAGTCCAAGGGATCTTAATATGGGCCATGCATGACTTTCCTAGGTATGGAGAATGCACAAGTATACATCACATGCCTTGTCAATTCTTCAACCGTTCATATTAATTAACAATAATTACTTGTTCTAAATATAGAAGCTTGAAAGCTTTGAAGAAGATGATCTATGAAGGCCATTGAGTATTTATTTCTAGGGACATGAGCTTTGCTATAGCTTTCTTGGAAAACCACCAAAAAGCATAATAGCTATGGATTGTGGATGCAAGATGGTAAGACATTGCCAAATGGAATTTTAAAAAAAGTCATTTTCAACATATTACCATACTAGGATGCTCTACTAATCAACCAACTTCTTGATCCAATGCATATATTCAAGAACATTGGAAGTCACTTGTTGAAACACCTAGTAGGATCAAGAAACTTATCAGCTACTCATGAAGACCTAGGAGAGGCAAATGCCATATAGATATATTGTCTATAGGTGCATGAGAATGGACACATCCATCTCCCAAAGGCCCCATGGATAATGTTACGAGTAGGGGAACACATGGCAAAGAGAATTATCTCAAAGATTCACGTATCAACTAGTCTCATACACAATCACTATGTGTGCTAGCAATTTGAAGTCTCAAAATTGACACAAGGTGTATTAGGTATGTATTCATATGTAAATGTGGTGTTACTTACATTTGTGACTTGACATTACTTCAAAAATATCTAATTTCTCCTAGTTTTGTTTTTCAATTTCTTCTACCAATTAGGATCATAGAGTCCTTAATCCTAAAGGCCTACTTGGTGACATATAGCTTGTATGGTGAATATCAAATAAGGAAATCCATATAGCCTCCATAGATGCTGCAAAGAAAAAACCCATTGATGTAGTGGTGCTTTTAGAGAAGTGTTTTCCGACCTCCATCCTCACCATTCAAATGCATTTCCTAGTACACATCATGGAGAAGTATTTATAATGGGCAGAGTCTAAGGCAATGAAGTTATCTCCAAGGTCCCCACACCACAATGCCGGTCCTAGAGACAATCAACCTAAGGCTCATTCACTCTCTCTCAATCCATTGTATCAGCATTATTTAGTGTTCATTATTGATCTTCATTCTTCTTCTATGTTTTGAAGTTTCTTTGTCATAGTATTTGTCATACACACTTTGTGTTTCTCTCTACAGACCATACTATTTCTCAACAAGTACATCCCCCTTAGGTTCTCCCTTGGAAAAGTGCATGTCAAGTTCTCAAAATTTGGTTGTGAGCTCAAATGAGCTAGTTCCTAGAGAAACTTATAAGATAAATTCAGATTGAAGTTAGCACAAAGGTAAGTGCTAGCAAGCTCACAATTAGACACCTTTTTCTATGGGGTACCATACTAGATATGTGTATAGAACCTCCATGTCATCCAAGGTGACTGCACAAAACAAAAAAATGTAATAATATGTAGCAAACAAGGAGTGTCTCAACGTGTATAACTTTAAATTCTCAAACTTTATATGCAAATAGGAGAGACTTGAAGGAGGAGGAAGATGAGAAGGAGGAGTATATGAAAGGTTTGGATATGGCAAAAAATGTTCCTCATATTATCAAACTTTTCCTACCTACACATGTTCATGTCAATAACCCACTATACAAGATCAAGATATCTTACTACAAAAGGAGAACCTATTACTCAAGATCAGAGGCCTACATGCACAATAGCATATATTCATCATTTGAAGCCCATAAACTAGTTGGAAATAAATCCATTCTTAAGAAGAAAATTATCCATTGGGAAAATAGCACTACTAGCATAGGCAACTAACATGTACCGAAAAAATGATCAATCGACCTCTTTAAGAATATTGCAATCTCCTCAAGGTGAGAATATCTATCATCGGGTGATCCAAGATAATGAGTCCAAGAGGAAGCACTTGTCTTTGATGGCTAGTGATGACCCCTTTGACTCGTGAATGGTGTGCCCATGTTGTTGTAGTGGTAGCATATGGCAAGCTTGCTCTAGAGTTAGTACTAAACAAATCTATAAGAACCCACTCACTCAATGGCTCTACCTCTCTCTCTTGCTCCTCAAAAGGTTCTCTTTGTGCCTTTAGAGCTTCAATAAAAACAATCATGTGCATGTCTGGTCCTCGTACTGCATCACCCTATGAAGAGAACCAAACCCATCTCAAAAAAGGCAATGAAATCTCCCTCTGATATCATAATAAACAATACATTTGCAAATCTCCATGTACTATTTGAGAGGAGGCTTAATGACAAGGATTAAGAAAGCACATATGCACCATGTTGAAAGAGAGATTGTGATGCAACAAAGAAGAACAAACAAATGTAGTGCTAAAGGAAGAGATGGACTATTAGACAAATGACCGAGATAAATACACAAAAAACACAATTAAAAAACGAGAAGGGTAAGAAATGATGAGTTGCAGGTGGGTTGTGAAAATGAAAACCTATGAAAATGACGAGCTGCACATGAATTGTTTAAACAAAGACTCAGGGGCATATATACATAAGGAGGGGGGGATTGAGGGTTGAAGCAGACTATCACAAAGAAACTGGAAAGAGAGAGACACACAGAGAGAGAGAGAGAGAGAGGGAAAGAGAGGGTACAAAATTATAAACTTCCAAGCATATCCTTTTAAGACATCGAACCTATGCACTTTATGGCTCTTTTCATTTAATCATAAAAAGTGCATGCTTTGTACTAAAAATTTTGTTGAAGCAAGAAAAAATTACGTGCACAACATTTGAGTGAATTTAATTGAAGATAATACAGAAAAAACACTCCAATATTCCTAGCCTAAAATAATCTAAATCCAAGCCCTTGCAAAGACACCAAAAATTAATGTTGATGACCTAATCACATATGAAGCACCAATAAAGCTGGACTAGTAGATTGATGAACTATTTTAATATCAAGTATGCCAAATAATAGTTTTATAGAAGCTCGACCTAGTCAAAAGCATGCTAAGGATAACTTTCATTATCCATTCATCATGGCATAGAACAAAATAAGTTTTGAATGGTCTCATAGGCACACACATTTCCAAGTCCAACCTCGCTTTGGTGATTGCTATAGCATTTGTATTGTGTTGGGAAATCTCTAATGATTACACTCATAAATAAACATGCTCAATTTATATAGAACACATGCATTTTAATGCAATGCTTACAATTTCATGTCCGTGAATAGTAAGTCTCTATGATGTCTTTGGTTTGATCATTTTGCAAACCTCACTTTGAGTCTTTACAATTTTGTAAACATGAACAACCAAGTCCAATCAAGTTCCCATTGCAAGACAACTTGATATAGCTCACCATTGAATTTACACATCCATGAATTCGAAGATCATATTGTATAGAAACGCCAAATATCACTTGCAAATAAATTTTCACACCCATGAATTCAAAGATCATATTGTATTGAAACGTGGAACATCACTTGCAAACAAATATTTAAAGAGAATGGCAAGAATCACCATGCTATTAGACAATGTCATTTTTAAAGGCTTCTTGAAATTTGCATCAAATAAGGCAAAAACAATAAATTTCCAAAGTGCAAATGAACATGATCCTTGAGCACAGTTTTGCAAAAGTTTAAAGTGTTTCTTCTTTTGCTCGCCATAATCTCCCACAAAGTGTAATGGCTTACCTTATAAATAAAAACACGAGTTTTCCATATACATTTGACCACATCCCTTATCATTCCTAGCATGTGGGCAACAAAATGAGCAACCAATAATGTCTACATACACTAGAATTGCTAGCATGGCAATCACCTCTATACCATCTCTACTCCAATCTTGCATGGGGTATTAATTAATGAAGAAATGAACACAAAGGCAAACTCAAACCACATGCAACATTAAGTCATGAATAGGAAGCATTAATAATGCATTAAGGTTGCATGTCTATATATCTGAACGTTGCAATTCACCATTAACAACCTACCATTATAATTAAAATGATCTATTAAGTACAATTTTCCATCTTATGAATATGCCTAGGATAGCTTCTTTTATCAATGCATAAATCCCTCCAAACAACATAAACCATGAACCCATATCAAAGGCTTAAGATAACTTAGAAAGAAAACGGAACAACAATAACACATTGTCAAACAAAATTGCATGGTGGATCTGCAAATACATGGGAAATCTTGAAGCTCAATCCCAAGCTAAAGGTACCTAGAACGTTACCCTAGAGCAAAGTTACCTGAGCGCCATCTAGAACACTACCACCACTCTATTCAATGATACCTCTTTAAGTTCCGATATGTAATCTCTTTCCTGTTGCTTCCAAAAAATCAACACGTACACTATATTTTTCATAGTCAGATTCATCGCTCTATTAGGAAAAAGAATAGTGCAAGTTTTCTTAGCAATGACTTTATAAGCATAGTGTACGTGTTTCGTTTTTCGGAAGTAAGTTTTCTTAGCGAGGACTTTATTTCTAGTCAGATCCACCACTCTATTAGAATAGAGTGTCCTCACCACAAAGGACGACTCCCAAATTCCAACATATTACGTTAAGCTATTGATCATCTCTGCATTGTTCAGCATGGCCATCACAGAGGTTGCGGCAGCGTGGATTCAAAATGATCAAGCTGTCGAGCATGGAAACCAAGAGAATTGTGAATGCTACGCAATCAAGTGTCGCATTCAAGTTTTTGTAGAAGGTTTCGCCAAAAAAGCAAGCAGCCAACTATGATGAGGGTGGCCAGATATCGTCGTAACAAGTGAATATGACTCCCAAGTGATACAACAATGGCAAAAGGCTAATGTCATGTTTAGCCAGGAACTCTACAAGCATTGTCACAAAAGCACCATTACTTTCATTAATATTTGTTGAACCAAGCATGTGCTTTCAGGATCCCCACATCTGATCCGCGCACTAGAGGCATCTGTAGAACTACGGGGAAGTTGTCAGGTAATCCCAGCACCAACTCGAAGGGACGCAACTGAGCACAAGCATACATGAATTTAGCATTGTGCAAGATACACATGCACACACACATGCGCACGCGCACACTAGCAATCTTGGGATAAACATAACATTTTTATATTATAGCCCAATAGTCTCGTTTTCACAGATGTATTGCAAGCAATAATGCTGACATAAATCCAGTGAGCATCTCTTTGCAAGTAACAAAACTATGAGCAACAGAACGTATGGAGGTCACAGATTTTTGAAAAACGTGCCCCCAACACAATAGCTTGCTAAATTTACTTGGTTTTCTTTGTGAGGTATGCTTCAAATATCTCCACCACTAGTTTTGGGTCACGGTTCACAAGTTCTTGATACTGATCCTTGGTGGTAAGTTCATGAATATTCTCCAAAATGATGCTAAGAGTCGCCTCTTTTAAAGCCTTGGCTCCATGTTGACAAGCATACTCATAGCTGAGCAATGCATTCTCACTGTGTACCTTTGATATCATGAAACGTTCGCATAGACTTTTCAGATGCTTGACATTATATTTTTCAGCCAAAGCCAATAGATCATATGCACATTCCTCCAAAGACTCAGGGTACAGCTCAGCTGTATATAGATAATGTACAAAAAGCCTCAAAACCTCGTAGGAAAAATCTGTAATTTTGATAATCCTGCTCTGATTTTCTTCCATTTCACTGTCTAACATGGCCTTGAACACACAAGATCTGCTTACCTGCTTACAAACAACTTGCTATTAGAGGGCCATAGCTCAAGAAGCTGGTACACTCTACACACATTTTTTTAAAATAATCCAGAAAAATATGACTACAAGTGCAAACAAAGACAAACTCAATGGTTTTTTTTTTTTAATTTACACCATTCACCTCTCTATGGCTCCCCCATCCCCTTTTTTATTTTAAAATCCAGAAAAACATGACAAAGACAGTACATAAGTTCCAAACACTCAATGGCAAAAAAAAATTTACACCATCCACCTCTCTATGGCTCCCCCACCCCTTATTGAGGGGAAAAGCAATCTTTGAATATAGTGAGCAGCACGGTGACTAGTATGAATTTTAGCCAGCACTCTTTAAGGTGGATACACATGTAGCAAGCCAGCCAGATAATGAAAAGTCAGTTGGCTACCAGTAGTACTGGTGACAGTAATTGGTTACAAACCAAAAACAAATTGTAGACTTCAGATTAAACTGATCATTGCCTGAAAGATACCTAGGCCTCAAGTTGAAAGATCAATGAAGTGTTGGACCTCAACAAAGGCGATGATGGCAATTCTCTTAGTGGAACCCCCATCAAGCATGACATGTAAAAAGATTGGATAGCCATCGTAGAAGAGAACTCGGATCTCTAAAGAACACACAATCTTGCATAAGAGAACAATGCCGTCTACTGTTAAAGTTAGACTGACAATTGGAGTAAATATGATGCACAAGGGTAAAAACTGTCCCATATGAAGAGAATCACACAACTCATGGAACAGCATAGCTTCTGGTCCTTAGACATCCAGATCTAAGCCCATATTGAAAATGGCTTTGTGGCAGATTGGCTTTCTGGAGCAACTAAGGTGGCAGCAGAATGGCATGACAGACTAGTGTTAATGTGGCATGTGTACCCTGGTAGGTCCAAGTGCTGCTCAGCCCACCATACAGCCTAGAAGCACCTGCTAGGTCAGCTCAATTGGTAGAAACAAGGATGACCCTCAGTTCCACTTTCCCCACTCATAGAGTGTTGCCTGTGCACTCTCTCTCTAGGCTGTAAGATAAACCCCTTGCAATTGATGGGGATTGCTCAGGAATCAGGCCTTACATGTCCTTGGCAGAGGCATGCCTGGACTCTCCAGTGTATCTTAACAAGAGCAACCGAAACGCTATAACTTGAACAGAACCTGCCCCCTTTTTTGAAGGCAACTAGGACTCATGCTCAAGCGTAATTGAAGTGCCCAGGCTCAAGTTTAGCTGATCTAGTACTACTAACTGAAAGATACAGCTACCCTTGTGTTGAGCTAAAATCTTATGCTCTGAAAGATCACTATATATGCTTATATATGCTTGATAGTGGGACTTTTCTATGCCTTGGCTATTGTATGTTACTAGGGGACCTTGCTACTCCACAAAATAAGGCCCATGAATATGAAGGATATGCTGCATACAAGAAAACAAGTTTTAGATGATACTGGTTGTATCAGTTGTGAAATAATTTATAAATATAAAGAATTCTATCATACTAAATAAAAAGTGATGTCCATGTCTCCCCGTCTGCACGAAAAAGATTTCTAATTGAGTGTTTGTTCTCTTTTGCATGAGCATGTGATGCTTTCTATTGCCTAAGAAAATTTAGGAAGATGTCAAGGTACCTCCAAACATCCCGTCTAAGAGTCACAACTCATGGTATGTGGCTATCTATAAATAGACAAGCCTTGTTTCGTCAAGTGAATGTAGGATAACAATAGGTGACAAAGCATGCAAAGCACTAAACATTTAAGACTTGAGAACAAGAGCATCAGCAATAGAAGCTTTCCTTGAAAATCCTATGCTACCGAAATATCAAGAATTTCAAGGCAACAACATCAAGAACATCAACAATAGAAGCTTTCCTTGAAAATCCTATGCTACCGAAACATCAAGACTATCCAGGAAATAAGATCATCTTAGAGCCTCAAATGCTTGACAAAGATATCGGCAATTCATCAACAACAAGGTCCCGATTTCTTCAACCAAGATATACCTCAGCTGCAACATACAATGGTTGATTTCCATGCCCCATACGGAGGATATCTCAATTCAAGTTGTTGTACACTATTATTTGCTGTTGGCGCCTGTTTCCCAGCCCTCCACATCAGCTGGTGACCTGGTTCAACTTGTGTTTACTGCCTGATCTTCATCTACTGCTGTTGTTCGGACCCTACTAGCTGTTATCAGCCTACCATGTTGTCATGTAGTTACAGGTTTACTAATGGAAAACCATAGGAAAGACCATATACCCGGCTATTTCATCTATGCATATGGGATATTACTTGTCCTAATTTTATGAGGTTACAGGTCCAAAGAATGAAAGTCGTAAGAATGTCCATCTACACCAAGACTTTATTAACCACATATGGGATATTATTTGTCTTATCTACATGAAGAGATGAGATAATGCAGAGATATGATATGATGGTATTGACAAATGTCCTACATGCCCAAAAGGCAAGAAGTCTCACTGAAGAGTATATGCAAGATTTAGAAGAACCCAACCTTAGGAATCTAAGAGCCACTTTACATGAGTTTATGGTATAGTTTCCATACCTTAGAACTGGCCTGTTTTGAACTGGATGTATGCAAAGAATCATTACTGAATACTCTTCAGAACAAGGCAGCATTGTTGTAATTCACTTTTACCTACAGTTGTATGATCATAGAAAGCTTGCTTGAAGAATAATCATAGACTGTTTTGATGTCTACATGTATGTATGCTATCATTAAGGTTTATGCAGAGAATTGAAGGGATTTTGTGGGCTGATTTCACTCCAGAACAGGGTAGATTGAAAGTACAGGGGCCATTCTACTTTAGGACTATTCTAAGGTTAGAATTTTTGCACATAGGAGCATTGTTTCCTATTAACATATAACCACCCTGATAAGTATGGATTCCAGGAAGTTTTATGCTGTATCCATGATGAAAAACGGTTATGTATAAGCAATCACGTCTGGATCATGAATTTTGAAAGCTCTTATTTCTTTGAGTCGAATGCCTTGAACCTCTAAAATATACCTACACACCCCATCTCCGTACCCTAAAATTCCTTCCCCATCTGCTAGACTTTCTATTTAGGGACTTTGTGCCTCCTGGCTGTACATGCTTTATCCTACATCTTTGGTGAACCGAACGTGAAAGCGCCAAAGATAAGTTCTATAATATGGGGGATGCTACAGGTTCCGATTCTACAGCATCATTTGAGGAAGTTAGGCAATGATTGCAAATCTTTAACACATATTTGTGACAGATGCAGTAGTCTTTTGCAAAGCATGAGTCCATTGTGACTAAGGCATTACAAGCTATTGAGAGCCAGGTTAAATTGTTTGATGGCCCAAATGTTTCCAATTACCTAAAGATATATACACAAACGCTGGATTTCTTTGGTATCCCTACTTACAAGATGATTTCCTATTTTATGTGACTTGCAATCCATGAGTTAAAGCCACGTATAAACCAAATTTATGTAAAAGGGGCTGCATGGGACGGACTTAAGAAAGCTTTGAAGGAGGCATATGCACCCCCCATGGATACTGTTCAAGTTGACTTTTGTAATGAGTGTCAGTTTGAAAAGTAAATAAAAATTTCCTTTTACTCTGGTGCCTCTCGTAAGTCCAATGTCTTGGACTTAGAGCATTCTGATGTATGTAGTATGCCCGTGAAATCGTTGGACGGTGTTGCATATTTTATCTCCTTTATTGATGATTGTTCCAAAAAGATTTGGGTGTACATGTTGAAAAAGAAAAGTGAAGTGTTTGCTGTTTTTAAAAATTTTCATGCATTTGTGACTACTCAGACAGGTAGAAAGCTGAAATGCTTGAGAATTGATAATGGGGGTGAGTTCACATCAACTGAATACAAGTCCTTTTGTGACTTGCATGGAATTAAGAGGGAGCTTACAGCTCCTTACAGCCCTTCTTCAAATGGGGTGGCTGAAAGATATAATAGGACTTTATGTGAAAGAGTGCGATGCATGCTGTCCACTGCTAATCTCCCTCATGAATTTTGGGGAGAGGCAATCGAAACCGCAATTCACATTTGCAACTGCTCTCCAAACAAGTCCTTAAATAATGGCATCCCTGAGGAGGTTTGGTCTGGCAAATTGGCCTCATATGACCATTCACGCATATTTGGTTGTGATGCTTTTGTGCATGTTAGAGATGAGCTGAGGAATAAACTTGACCCAAAATCTACCAAAGGCATTTTCATGGGCTATGGTGATGAGGGTGAATTTGGCTACAGAGTGTGGTTACCTCAGTCCAAGAAAATTATTCGCAACCGTAATGTTGTGTTTAATGAGGCAAAATTGTTGAAAGGTACTTTAGCCTCTAATGAAGATATGAAAAAGGTCAAAATTCAGAATTCGCAGCCACTTATTACTTCAGATAATGAGCCTCATGGTACTGTACCACAGGCTAAAACTAATGATCAACCGGTTATTTATGAGCCAAATGATGATGGACAGCAAATAGAAGCACAAGGAGGTCATGGACAGCAAAATAGACTTGCTGGTAATGAAAATGAAGGTTCTGTACAGCATGAACAGCATGCTGAAAATGGCTTACAGCAGCCAATAAATGCTGAAGATGCCATACCTCGAGATATAGACCCAGTTCTTGAAAATATTGATCATTGGGTATACAGGCCTACACGCATAAGAAGGCAACCACACAAGTTTGACCCCTCCTTGCATTATGTGATGCTTACAGATGAGGGTGAGCCTCTTACATACAAAGAGGCCAAGTCATGCCAATTCAGCAGTAAGTGTGAGCTAGCTATGCAAGAAGAGATTAAATCTCTTTATGCTAATGATACTCGGGATCTTGTGTCGTTGCCCAAAGGAAGGAAGCCTCTTCCAAACAAATGGGTTTACAAAGTAAAGACAGTTGATGGGAAACCCAAGTACAAGGCAAGACTAGTTGCTAAAGGGTATGCACAGAAGGAAGGGATTGACTTCCAAGAGATCTTCTCGCTGGTTGTGAAGATGACCACACTACGTGTGCTTTTTGCTCTCACTGCTGTATTGGACTTAGAGTTTGTACCAAATGGATGTAAAAACAACTTTCCTACGTGGTGACATTGATGAGGAAATTTACATAAAACAGCCTGAGGGTTTTGTAGTTCCTGGAAAAGAGCAGATGGTATGTAAACTAAAACGCAGTCTGTATGGGCTGAAGCAAGCACCACAGCAATGGTACAAAAAGCTTGACACTTTTATGCTATCTTATGGGTTTACACACAGCCATGCAAATCATTGTTTGTACATGAAAAAGGATACAAATGGCAGCCCCATCATAGTTGTTTTGTATGTGGATGATATATTGCTAGCTGAGAAAAGAAAGACTAGCTTGGATGCTCTCAAAAATCAACCTTATGTATGCTATGATTGCTACTCGTCCAAACATTGCTCATGCAGTGGGAGTTGTTAGTAGGTTTATGTTAAATCCTGGCAAAACACATTGGGAGGTTAAGTGTATTCTTCGATACCTAAAGGATACACAAAGAAAGTGTATTTGCTATGGGCAGGGTGCACTTAGTTTATAGGGTTATTGTGATGCAGACATGGCAAGTAACTTGGACACTCGTAGGTCCACGGTCCACCAGCGGATATGTCTTTACAGTTGGTGGTGGGGCCGTTTCTTCGTGTTCCAAGTTGCAAGAACATCGTCGCACTAAGTACTACTGAAGCTAAACACATATCAGCTATTGAAGCTTCTAAGGAAGTTATATGGTTGAGTAGACTTGCAGAGAATCTCAGCATGTCTATGGGTACTGCACTTTTGGGATGTGATAGCTAGAGTGCTATGTATATGGCTAAAAATGTCATGTATCATTCACGCACAAAGCATATAGATGTGCGATATTACTTTATCAGACAGATTCTAAAAGATGGTCTAATCACATTGACTAAGATCAAAACACAGGACAACCCTGCAGATGTTCTCACTAAAAATCTAAGCAAAGCTCAGCATGAGCATTGCATACGACAAGTGGGAGTTGGTTAGAGGTTCACTTCGGACCTTTAAGTGGGAGATTGTTGGGATAAAGGCCCATTTGACCTCCGTGTATAGTACACACACACACTATTCAGTTGTACATGTGAATGCATCCTTATATGCCCTAAGTATAAATACATTTTATTCTTTGTGTACCAACACATTTTATTGGTACACTCAAATCTAATTGTACTTCACTCTTCCTCTCTAACTAGTCGTCACTCTCACTCTTGAACTCCTACACATTCCCGCCTGAGCTCCAACAAGGATACTGTCCAAGAGGCATGCCGCACATGTCGCATGAGCATTTCACAACATATAGCATCCTCATTGTGTAGAGCATGACTAGACAAATCCTAAGTTGTTTCCACTAGCGGTTTCTACACCAGTGACCACACCATGTCTGTTTTGTGATGGATCCTAAGTATCCCTTCTCATTCTCCCATATGATACAATTAATCGATCAACTGCAAACCATCTCTCAAAATACCTTTTAAGAGGGAAAAACAAAGTTCATTGTGGTTGCATCTGTAAGCGCAGGAAAGAACGTGAGAATGACAATACTTTGAACTTAACCAACTCAATCAATTATCACCATGAAAATTAGAAAAAAGATAGAGAGAAAAAGAGAGAGAGAGAGATGGAGAGAGAGAGAGAAAGGAGTTGACACCACCTTGTCATGCCACTACGCGGGCACAGTGTGAAAAACTCTGGAGTGCATCATCATCCGACTTTCTTATTAATCAAGAGAGTCAATATGATTTGAGTCATTAGAGCTAGTACAAGTGGCATGAATGGTCCAAAAATACTAGATTTTTGAATAATTTTAACCTATTTTTAATCATATTTATTGTAAAAATCCGAAAAAGTTAGAAAAGCTTCTAGATTAGGATGGCATGCAAAAAGCAAGTTGCTTTTTCAGTCAATTATGGGATTTTTCATAAAAGAAAAAAGAAATATTGGCGAAATTACGCGCATCGCGATCACTGTTGACAAGCTGAAAACTGCACTTGGAACGGAAAGAAGAAGAAGGAGTGAACTAGGAGATTCCGGACCAAGTGTCCTTGAGTTTTACTCCCCTTCCAAAGCCAACAGAGCCATCAGATTTGGGTTCCGAGCAGCAGAGAATGAGCTATTATTTTGATGTACGTTTTTGGTCTACGAAGCAGCTTCAGGAGATCTAATGCCTGGAGATTGCTTCTGAGTAGTGTCAAACAAAGGATTTCATGTTCTGTCAATACATATTGATTCAATTCATTGTGCTTTGTCTTTATTGCGTTTACCTCCTGTCTATTCTTTTTCTTCTCTTCCATCTCCTATCTCTACTTCCTTCTATCTCTGATCCCCGATGGATTCGACCTTTCAACAAAAACCCCTCCAACATTGGTGAACTCGACGTGAAAGGTCGTCAAAAGAAGGAAAGACAAGATGGAAGAACCTTCGAACACAATCTCCAGTGATGTTTTGCAACAATTGGTGCAAAATATGAATATGCTTATACAGGGACAACAAAAACAGGTGATGCAGGCTTCTGCTCAGATGCATACTCAGTGTGCATATTTAGCAAAGGTACAAAACACAGATATACTTGTGGAAGAGAAATGAAAACGAGATGAAGATAATGCAGGGACATTTAAAAGAATGGCAAGAAGAGGTGTGGATCAGCCTAAAGCTACAAATCAACCACCTCCCGAGCATATTATGAAAGAGGTCAATCAGGAGTAAAACAAGATAGCAAACAAGAGGACAAAAAGAAGGGCAAGCAGCCAGGATATAAGTTGCAGTCTGACATTGAGATAGCCACAAATCTTAAGAAGGTTCTTGAAGAACAGATCTTAAACAGCCGGGTGGAATTCACCTTGGAAGAGATGCTTAGCATTGCCAAGCGAAAATTTCATGATGAGATCGTTGACATAATTAAGAGGAAGCATCAGTTTCTTAGTGATACCACTAGTGCATTGCTGCAATTTGAAGAGGAAACAAGTTTATTGGGTATTTGGGCTGAATATGAGCATGAAGTAAGTTCTAGATTATCTATGCAAGATGCAACTAATCAATGGACAACATGTGAAAAAGATAAAAAAGTGGCTGAAAATGCATTGTCTTATAGCAATATGCATGATGGAGTAAGGCAGATGCAACAATATGGGAAAGAGACTCTAGGATTTATTCCTTGAAGTCATTACACAAGAAATAATTGAGCCAGGGATTACTGAAACGATAGTGAAAATAGGGGAGCATGAAACTCCTTGTGTTGCTTTACTTGACCATGGGTCTGAGATAAATATCATTGAGCGTGGATTGTATGAAAATGGTGCATGGCCTGTAGACACCGATCATGGTTAGCATATGAGGGCTGCAAATAATTCTTCGAGAGAGCTCTATGTTGCATATCCTAATGTAAAAGTGACGATTGGTGATGTACAAGAAAAGCAACACTTCTTTGTGCAAGATAATTCCTCATGAGTCATATGCAGTGATTTTGGGACAGCCCTATATTACAGGAGTGCGTATGGAAACAAAGTGTTGGGAATAAAGGGCCATCGTGCCTTTTATATGTGTACGGGTGTGAACACACCCTTAGTACATTGTACTTTCATACATATATCTATCTAAAAACCTAAAGTGATATACTCGTCATTGTACCGAAAAATGTGTTCACTCTCTACTCTGCTCTCTCGCACTCTCTATCTCTCTCATTGCGCGTAATGACTGTCTGCCTCGATCTCCGTGCCTAACCTTTCCCTACAAACTGGTATCAGAGCTGGCAAGAGACAGCCAAGGTGCTGCAGGAGTTCGATGAGTAGCAATTGAGAGGCAGTCAACAAGAGCAACCGGCAGGTTGCAGGCAGGCTCGTGTGTTACAGGAGTCCGACGAGTAGCAGTCGAGAGGCAATCGACAGGAGCAATAGGCAGTGACAGTCGACTGCAGCAAGCGTGGACCAAGCGTGCAACAGGTGACAGCTGCACGCGACGGGACGACTGCAAGGCGACCAGCTGACGAGGCGTGAGGAACCTGCGATAGGCGCCGTATCCAGCAGGGAGACCAGTGCGTAACGGCAAATAGGTGGGTGTCATAGCGCACGACTGACGGGTCAACGGACCCATCAGAAATTTTTTTCAAAAATTCAATCTTTTTTTAAATTTCTTTCACCCACTGACGGGGTTTCGCGCGCGTAAGCACAAAATCTCAGATCTGTGCAAAATCAGCTCAAAATTTTGGGCCTTTTCTCAAATTTGGGGATCTCAACACAGAATTGGACAATCTGACTCAAAAATTGCAAAGTCGGTGCACATTTGCCCAGCAATTTTGGGGCTTTTCACATTTTAGTGAAATTCTTTCAATTTCACTAAAATTAATGCATGCAGGACTTGGAAATTTTGGGGATTTGTCCAAATTTGGTGTGAGCAAGATGCAACAGTGATATCTATCTCAAAAATTGCAAGAATTTATGACATTTTGTCCTTGACATTTAGGGCTTTTCATGTACATGCACAAATTGGGCTGAGATTGACCCAATTTCTTGACATTGAGGCACATTGGACCCCGTGCAATTTGGGGCTTTTGCAGTTTGGGCAAAATTTGTGCAGCATTTGGTCATTTTACGTACATGATGGTTGAATTCCACGCAATTTGGACATCAGCACTTCGTAAAATTTGGGGGTTTTGCTGAAATTGCTTTATTTTGGCAAAATTGGATAGTCCTATGCATGACAGAGGAAACGCAGATATGTGTTTGACGCTTTGAGCACAAAAATTTGGGGCTTTTGACCGTTCGTGTAAAATTTTATGCCCGTGGGTACATGTACAACAGAAATTGCAGCTGAAATTTTGGGATTTCTCATGTAATGTGATGCACATGCCCTTTGGAACAGCTGTAATCAGTTGGATAATGCTGTAGAACTTGGTTTGGTGCTTCTGAAAACTTAATTACAGATCTGAAATCTGTACTTCTGCGTGGTCATTTATTGCTGATTGGTACTTGTTTGTACCTTGGTTACTTGGGTGACCGTTTGGGCCTGCATTTGCTGGTTTTTTGGTCACATTTGGGCTGAAAACCATGGCTGGCAACAATGATAGCAGAAATTTGATGCATATAAAGAAGCTTGAAGGCACACATAATTTTGCCGTGTGGCAAAAACAGTGCTACAATATCCTGTTACAAAAGAAGCAGGCAAAGCTAAACAAAACTAAAGGGGCAAAGCCTGCGGACATGGATCAGGACGATTGGGATGAGTTGAATGAGCTTGCATGCTCAACTATAGAGCTATCGATTTCTGATGCCCTCCTCTTCAACATTGAAGGTTTGGATTCTGCATATGCTATATGGACTAGACTGGAAGAACTGTATGCACAGAAGAGTGCTGCAAGCAAAGTGTATTGGCTGAAAAATCTTATGGATTTGCATATGAAAGAAGGTACAGCAATGTCTACTCACTTGAGTGAGTTTAACTCCATTTTCAGCCAACTGGTTGCCTTGAAGTTCATGATTGATGAGGAATTTAAGGCTACTTTCTTGCTTTGCACTCTACCAGAGAGTTGGGATACATTCAAGACTGCTATGAGCAATTCTAATGTGATCCTTTTGTATGCTAATGTAGAGAGTGCTCTACTTATGGAAGAGATGAATCGGCAGAACAATGCATCCAGTAAGTCTTCCAATGCTTTGCATACTAGGGGCAGATCACGGCAAAAGGGCAAATATGATGGCAAGGGACGCAGTAAATCACATAGCAAAGATGTTGAATGCCATCATTGTGGCAAGAAGGGTCACTTTAAACGCGACTGCTACAAATGGAAGAAAGAGAAAGGAAAAGGCAAGAAGACAGATGATTGCAAGAAAGAGAAGAAGGACAGTCAGCCTAAGAAGAGCAGTGTAAAAATTGAAGAGGTGAATGTGGTCACTCATGACAGTGACAGTGGGAGTGATGTACTCTTTGTCTCTTCACATTTTGGTGCACAGATGATGACATGCATACCTGGATTCTTGATTCAGGTACTTCCTTTCATGTCACCCCTCATCGTGAGTGGTTTTCCACCTATACAAGGGGTCAACATGGTGTTGCCCATCTTGGGGACAATTATGCATGTGAGATTGCAGGTATTGGCAGTGTGCAGTTACAGTTTCAGCATGGCTCTGTCTTTACACTTCAGTGTGTACGGCATGTACCTCAGCTCAAGAAGAGCTTGATTAGCACAGGGCAGCTAGATGATGATGGTTTTCATACCACCTTTGATGATGGAAAATGGAAGATCTGTAAGGGATCTAGGGTTATTGCCAGAGGTTGCAAGAGTGATACGTTGTATCCACTTCATGTATCTAATGTGCGTCACCATGTTGTTCCCGTGACTGAGCAGCCAAGTGTTTCTTTGTGGCATGGCCGGTTGGGACACATGAGTCAAACAAGAATGAAAGTGATTTCTCGTTTGGGTTACTTACCTTGTCTTCGTTATGCTGATTTTGAGCATTGTGATCATTGCATTCATGGCAAACATGCACAAACGTCTCACAAAAAGTCCCTTTCTTTGAAATCTTCTCCTCTAGAGTTAGTGCATTCGGATGTATGTCAAATGCCAGGATTATCTTTAGGGGGGAAAGAAATATTTTGTCACCTTTGTCGATGATGCTACACGGAAAGTATGGGTTTACCCTATTCGTAGCAAGGATGAAGTGCTTGACAAGTTTAAAAAATTCTTGGCATTGGCTGAAAATCAAACAAATAAGACACTTAAGTGTCTTCGCTCTGACAATGGTGGGGAATATGTGTCCAAAGCCTTTCAGGCATTTTGTGACAGCAAAGGGATAAAGAGGGAGCTCACTACCCCTCATAATCCAACCCAAAATGGAGTTGCAGAGCGTATGAATCGGACCATACAGGATAAGGTCCGTACGATGCTATCTCATGCTGTATTACCCCATGGTTTTTGGGCAGAGGCTGTTATAACAGCCGTTCACTTGATTAATCGGTCACCAAACAGGTCTTTTGGGGGGGGGGGGTGGTTTATTCCCCAAGAAGCGTGGTCGGGCAAGCCACCTTCATATACTCATCTAAAAGTATTTGGCTGCGAGGCTTTTGTGCACATTCATAAAGAAAAACACAGCAAACTTGAGCCAAAGTCCTGTAAATGCATTTTCCTAGGATATGGTGACGAGTAAAATGGGGTATAAATTGTGGGATTCCGAGAAAAAGAAAGTAGTACGCAACAATGACATTATCTTCCGAGAAGATCGCATGCACAAACAGCCCGAAAAGACTGAGGAGGTCCATAGGGTTGTATTCTAGGAAGAAATACCTTTTGGACAGCAAAATGTGTCCGTTGTACAACAACAAATACCTGCTGTAAATGAACCTGTAAATGCAGGAAATTATCAGCCAGCTATTGCCCATGAAAATGAGCCATTACATGTGCAGGAACAGCCAGGACACCAAGCTGTTAATGCTGATTTGCAGGCTGAAATGCCAGGACAGCATGCTGAAAATGGAAATTTGCAGGAACAGCCAACAAACAATGACCATTGGGTTAGGAGATCATCTAGGGCTACTAGACAACCTGACAGGTTTGTTCCTGGTGCAATTAATGTGGCTGATTATGTCAAGCTAATAGACTGTGGTGAACCATCTTGCTTCAAGGAAGCAATGGACAGACAGGACAGCAAGAAATGGTAAAAAGCAATGCTGTCAGAGATGGAATCTCTTGAAAAAAAATGGCACTTGGGACTTGGTACAGTTGCCTAAAGGGCAAAAAATCCTTCCAAGTAAATGGGCTTACAAGATGGTCACTTCTCGTTCCTCACCCAAGTACAAAGCAAGATTGGTTGCAAAGGGGTACAAGCAGGAGCATGGAATTGATTTTGATGAGATTTTCTCTCCTGTAGTCAAGATGACTACATTGAGAACCATTTTGGGCTTGGTTGCATTTGAAGATATGGAAATGGATGTAAAGACTGCATTTTTACATGGTGATTTGCATGAAGACATATACATGCAGCAACCTGAAGGGTTTGTTGAACAAGGGAAAGAAAAAATGGTATGTAAACTCAAAAGGAGTTTGTATGGGCTGAAACAAGCACCAAGAGAATGGTATCATAAGTTTGATACATTCATGCAATCCCAAGGCTTTCATAGAAGTCAAGTGGATCACTGCTTGTACACCAAGAAGGCAGCAGATGGTAGCCTGATTATCTTGGTTTTATATGTTGATGACATGCTGATTGCTGGCAGGGATACTCATGACTTGGATTCATTGAAGCAAAGTCTTCATGGCAGCTTTGACATGAAGGATCTGGGTGATGCAAATCACATTCTTGGCATGCGATGTCACAACGCTATAAAAACAGAATTTGTATCCTTTTTCATTAATTTGTCTATATAATGATTTATTAAATTTATTTCCTTTGCACTAATTAGATATAAAGAAAAGTGCATTGGAGCTAGCCACTGATGAGTGGTCACAGGTTATGGTGGACCCACGCGGTGGGTTAGAGAAAAGATAGTTCACACTTCCACCTATATGGCCCGATTGGGCGCCTGTGACTAGAACTCACGCATATCAGGGTTAGACTCGCACACAGAAAGGATTGATGCCTTGAAGTATGGGCTAGATCCACCAGAACAGACAATTACAATCAACAAGATGGCATGATCATGAAATGCTTGTATAATGTGCATGTGTGGGCTGAAAGCTTGAAATGCACATTTCTTTGCATAGGAAAGTCACATGAAGATTCTGATACCGTTGTTGCAATGTACACAGAAAAAGCTTTCATATGACACCCATATTGGGGGGGTCCCTAAATTTTAGGAGATCCCTAAATTTTAGGAGGTCCCTAAATTTTAGGAGCCTCGAATTAGCCTAAAAATGCTAGTCCTAAAAAATAGGGATGTCATTCTAAAAATAGTAAGTTTTATACTCTGACTGTGCTTATTAAATTTGGTTGTTTCTATTCTTGACAGTATTCAACCCAAAAAGGAAGGCCATAGAGAAGAGACAAGTGTCAAGACACTTGTCACACAAGTTTCTAAGTGTCCCACCACTTGTCACATCTCATGACATGTGGCTCGACACTTCGTCTTGTGCTACTCCACTTTCCCCTTTTGTACTAGCTCTCCCCTCTCCTATAAATAAGAGCTCGTTTTTCTTCATTCAACATCATTTTTCTTTGTTGTAAACTCATGTACAACACCCACAGATAGCCAGAAACTGGCCCCATCCATCCCCATCATCATCCCCTACTTCTCCATTATCAAACTCCTCCATATTCTCTCTTCTATCACTGCTGTTTTACAGGACAGTAAGCTTGTACATTTATTACAGCACCTCCTTTTCAAGCTCTTTCTTCCATTTTAGCAACAAGAAGCAAGCCCTATCCATGTACTACTGTTCAACGATGGAGAAGGCTGATTTCCCCTTTTTCTTCTCTCATACTGTAAAGAAATCAGTCCTTATCATTGCATAATAGATAATGCATGTGTGTCTGTACATCTTTGCATGATCTTGTGAGAGTGAGAATTACTTCTTCTTACTCTCAGGTTGATTATAACTGAGCTCTTCCCTAAGGGACTTGGGTTGAGCAGAAATACATTCCTTTGGGGGGGGGGGAGGGGTTGCCCATCTTCAACCCTCAATCTTATCTCCATTACTTTTACATTTTCATGGCTGTAATTTTGTGAGTAATTTTCATTTTCAGCTTTAAGTGTTCATTCTCTTTTATATTAAATCTTGAAAACAAGCGAATATCATAATTGTTAAGCATACTACATTGTTCGGGGCGTTTACAGTGGTATCAGAGCTTTGGCTCGGTCCTCACCCCAACACTGGTAGTGCTTACAATTATAAGTTTGTTTGTTTTTAGCCCTTGCATTGAGTGCTTGAGCATATTTTTTTAAAAAATATTTAAGAGTCTCAATGGATCAATCGAGTGCTATCCTTCAAGCCATTCAAAGTCTTAGAGAGGAGAATCAGCAAATTCGTGAGCAACTTCTCAAACTAGAAAAAGTTGAGAATCCCAAAGAATTCAAGGAAAGAAGCCCATCTACTTCAAGGAGACAAAGCCATACCAATGAAAGGAGCCGATCAAGAAGTCCAACTACTTCTAAGAGGCAGTCCCATTCTACTTCAAGACAAAGAAAGAGATCGCGTCGAAGCTCATCCTCTTCTTCAAAGTCATCTGGCGCCTATTCTGATGGATCCTCTTCTAGTAACGAAGAGTCACACCCTTCTCGTGGAAGACCTCATCATCGTCAAAGGCATCGACATTCTTCACCCTCGTCTCCATCTTCATCCCCATCAAGCACTTCATCATCTTCAACCTCAAGATTCAAGCATGGACGAAGGCATAAGAAGAAGAAGAAGACTAAGTCACTATCTCAACTTAAAAAGAAGATCAAGTTCAGTATGTATGATGGTTCCCGAAATCCTGATCTTCTTCTGAAGTTTATTCGTCAATTTCAAATTTTGTATGGTCGTGACAAGTATAAAGAAAAAGAAAAGATTAAGTTTGCAGCTTTACATTTAACCGACTTAGTCCATACTTGGTGGACGGGGTTGGAATATGATCATGCTGCCCCAAAATCATGGCGGTCCTTTGTTCGCATGATACAAAGCCAATTTCTTCCTGTTCATTTCAAAAGAGATGTAAAAATGGAATGGGATCGGCTTTGGCAAAGGAAAAATGAGTCACTTGGTGACTATACCAAGAGATTTTGGGAGCTACTTTTATTGGCCAACATTACGAAGAGATACACATAACTTCATTGAGGCTTGTCTGGTATGCCAAAAATCCAAATATGATAGATAGAAGATTCCAAGATTGTTGCAACCTATTCCAGTGCCCAAAGATCCATGGGAATCTATCACAATGGATTTCATCTCAAGTATTCCAAGAACACCTCAAGGTCATGATATGATTTGGGTCATAATTGATAGATTCAGCAAACAATCACATTTTATTCCATGTCATAAAACATTGAAATCCGCACAAGCTGCAAGACTTTTCATTCAGCATATCTTCAGATTACATGGTATGCCTTCTGAGATCATTTCAGATAGAGACTCCAAATTCACAAGTAACTTTTGGCGTGCTTTATGTGAGAATTTGGGAACCACTTTAAAGTTCTCCTCAGCTTTTCATCCTCAAACTGACGGCCAAACAGAGGTGATGAATCTCACTCTTTTGGATATGTTGAAAGCTTATGTTAGTGAACATAAGTCACAATGGGAGAAATATCTTCCATTATTGGAGTTTGCTTACAACAATACAGTGCACTCATCCACAGGGAAAGCTCCAAATGAAATAGTACAGGGTAAAGTGATTCCTCCTCCAATTATTCGCACTAAAGATAAGATTTTTGATGCTGATGAGTTTGCTTCAGATTTAAAAACAACAATGGATCAAGTTCGAGCCACTATCAAAGTTGCCCAAGAGCGACAAAAGAAGCAAGTAGATAAACGAAGAAGACCTTTGGCTTTTGAAAAAGGTCAATATATCTTGCTAAAGTTTGATAAAAGCAGGCTCAAACAAGGTTCTGGTCAAAATTCATCTTTTCCAAAGCTCTCCAGTAGATACTTTGGACTCTTCAAAGTGATTGAGAAAATAAATGAAGTTTCTTATCGACTTGAGCTTCCTGCTCATTGGAAAATACACAACGCTTTTCATGTAAGTTTGCTAAAACCTTACATAGGACTAGAACCAAAGGAACCCATTACTGAAGATCCCCCAGAAGTTGAAAAAACAGAGCAACTCTTGGAACCTGAAAAGATTTTGTTTCTCAAGGATCGAGCCACGAGAAGTGGCCTTGTGACACGAAAATTCTTACTAAAATTCAAGAATCTACCCACAATAGATGCACAGTGGGTAGATGGAAAATTCATGAAGGATTACCCAAATATTCTTCGGTCATATCAAGAAGCTTTTCAACTGAGGACAGCTGAATAAAAACCAGAGGGCTGTCACAACGCTATAGAAACAAAATTTGTATCCTTTTTTATTAATTTGTCTATATAATGATTTATTAAATTTATTTCCTTTGTACTAATTAGATATAAAGAAAAGTGCATTGGAGCTAGCCACTGATGAGTGGTCACAGGTTATGGTGGACCCACGCGGTGGGTTAGAGAAAAGATAGTTCACACTTCCACCTATATGGCCCGATTGGGCGCCTGTGACTAGAACTCACGCATATCAGGGTTAGACTCGCACACAGAAAGGATTGATGCCTTGAAGTATGGGCTAGATCCACCAGAACAGACAATTACAATCAACAAGATGGCATGATCATGAAATGCTTGTATAATGTGCATGTGTGGGCTGAAAGCTTGAAATGCACATTTCTTTGCATAGGAAAGTCACATGAAGATTCTGATACCGTTGTTGCGATGTACACGGAAAAAGCTTTCATATGACACCCATATTGAGGAGATCCCTAAATTTTAGGAGATCCCTAAATTTTAGGAGGTCCCTAAATTTTAGGAGCCTCGAATTAGCCTAAAAATGCTAGTCCTAAAAAATAGGGATGTCATTCTAAAAATAGTAAGTTCTGTACTCTGACTGTGCTTACTAAATTTGGTTGTTTCTATTCTTGACAGTATTCAACCCAAAAAGGAAGGCCATAGAGAAGAGACAAGTGTCAAGACACTTGTCACACAAGTTTCCAAGTGTCCCACCACTTGTCACATCTCATGACATGTGGCTCGACACTTCGTCTTGTGCTACTCCACTTTCCCCTTTTGTACTAGCTCTCCCCTCTCCTATAAATAAGAGCTCGTTTTTCTTCATTCAACATCATTTTTCTTTGCTGTAAACTCATGTACAACACCCACAGATAGCCAGAAACTGGCCCCATCCATCCCCATCATCATCCCCTACTTCTCCATTATCAAATTCCTCCATATTCTCTCTTCTATCACTGCTGTTTTACAGGACAGCAAGCTTGTACATTTATTACAGCACCTCCTTTTCAAGCTCTTTCTTCCATTTTAGCAACAAGAAGCAAGCCCTATCCATGTACTACTGTTCAACGATGGAGAAGGCTGATTTTCCCTTTTTCTTCTCTCATACTGTAAAGAAATCAGTCCTTATCATTGCATAATAGATAATGCATGTGTGTTTGTACATCTTTGCATGATCTTGTGAGAGTGAGAATTACTTCTTCTCACTCTCAGGTTGATTATAACTGAGCTCTTCCCTAAGGGACTTGGGTTGAGCAGAAATACATTCCTTCGGGGGGGGGAGGGGTTGCCCATCTTCAACCCTCAATCTTGTCTCCATTACTTTTACATTTTCATGGCTGTAATTTTGTGAGTAATGTTCATTTTCAGCTTTAAGTGTTCATTCTCTTTTATATTAAATCTCGAAAACAAGCGAATATCATAATTGTTAAGCATACTACGTTGTTCGGGGCGTTTACATGCGAATACTCAGAGATAGATCTAAAGGCTTACTCTATCTATCTTAGTAGGAGTATATCTCCAAAGTTTTGCAGCGTTTCAATATGGAGGGGGGGAAAACAATTGGGGTTCCATTGCCTCCATATGTGAAACTCGGTGCAAAGGACAGCCCTACATCTAATGATGAGAAGGCTGAAATGGCCAAGATACCATATGCTTCAGCTGTTGGCAGTTTAATGTATGCTATGGTTGCTACACGTCCTGACATTGCTTTTGCGGTGGGAGTGGCTAGCAGATACATGGCAACCCCTGGCAATAAGCATTGGGATGCAGTGAAAGGTATTATGAAATACCTCAAAGGCACAAAGAAGTTCTGCATGTGCTTTGGAAAGCAAGTGTGAGATGGAAGGATCGAGGTGTAGCTGAGATTCAGTAGACAGTGTGAGAGTGAGAGACAGAGTGAAGCACGACACCCAAGAGAATAGACTGAAAGAGTGTAACCAAAAAGTACAAAGTACAACCCTTAAACCTTAGGGTTGTAGGGGGTGTTCACACCCGACACACACTAAGTGCCCATAAGTGTGTAACATAAGCACATAAGCACATACAACAATAAGACTATAAGTCTGGGGGAAAAAACCTCTCCTACCGAGAGTAAAAAGTGCCCCAGTGTCCTACTGATCACCGACGCTCCCATATGAGCGTAGGCGTAAGTGAGGCGTGAGTCAAATACCCAACAAACCCCCCTGGAGTGAAGAGTGATCAAGAGTACAAGGATCATCCGCCATCAAAGGATATCAAATTTAAAGCATCGCGAAATGCTTCAAATTTGTCACGAGGAAGAGCTTTGGTGAAGATGTCTGCCACATTACTGGTAGTAGGATAATAGACAAGGCTGATATCACCTGCATGTAGCCTCTCTCTGACAAAGTGATAATGGATCTCAATGTGTTTCGTGCGAGCATGAAACACTGGGTTCCGTGCCACTACAATGGCACTCTGACTGTCAGTGAACAAAGGAGTAGGCTCCGTAACAGATACATCCAAATCAGCTAGCAAGCGTCTAAGCCATACGCATTCAACTGTGGTAGTGAAAGCTGCCTTGTATTCAGCTTCACATGACGATGTGGCAATAGTGGATTGTTTCTTGCTAAAGCCAAGAAATGCAAGAAGAGCCAAGAAAGAAACAATTGCCACTAGTGAAGTGACGTGTATCATAATCACCAGCCCAATCAGAATCACTGTAAGCATGTAACTGCAGTGGTCCCCCCTTGGCATAAAGCAACCCAAGAGATCGAGTACCCTGCAAGTAACGAAAAACATGCTTGACAGCTTGCCAATGTGACATACGTGGTTGATGCATATACCTGCTCAAAGCTGAAACTGCAAACTGTATGTCCGGCCTAGTGTTGCATAGATAGATAAGACATCCAGCTGTAGAAGCATATGTATGTATATCAAACAAATCACTGTCATCATGTAATGACAGTTTCAGTCCAGGTTCCATGGGAGTACAAACTGGCTTGCAATCCTGTAAGCCAAACTTTTCAAGAAGCTGCCCAATATACCTTGACTGTGATAGCCCAATACCTCGAGCATCATGTATGAACTGGATGCCCAAGTAGTAATGCAAAACTCCCAAGTCAGACATGTCAAAAGTTTGCTGCAAATTTTGTTTGAATGCTGAAATCAGATCAGCATGTGTTCCAATGAGCAAAAGGTCATTAACATAAAGACATATAATCAGCATAGATCCCCCTTCTTTACATACGTAAAGGGTAGACTCAGATGAGCTGTTTAGAAACCCCTGACCAAGCAAGAAAGCATCTATTTTTGCATACCAAGCTCTAGGAGCTTGTTTCAAACCATATAGTGCCTTTTTGAGCTTGCATACCAAATGTTCTGAGCCTTCAACTGCAAAACCAATGGGCTGCTGTACATAAACTTCCTCCTGAAGTTCCCCATGTAAAAATGCAGTCTTGATATCTAGCTGATGCACCGTCCAACCATAATGTGCAGCCAAAGCAATCATAGACCTGATGGTCGTCATACGGGAAGTAGGAGCAAATGTCTCCTCATAATCAATGCCCTTTTTCTGTGCCTAGCCTTTAGCTACAAGCCGTGCCTTGTATTTATCAATGGATCCATCTGCTTTCCTTTTCAGTTTGTAGACCCATTTCGTTCCAATGGCTTTCTTCCCAAATGGCAAGGACACCAAATCCCAAGTTTGATTCTTAGTAATAGAATCTAATTCAGATTGCATTGCTGCCATCCAATGCACACTGTGTTGTGCATCCTCATAACATTCAGGCTCTTCATTATCAAAAGTACTTGCTGCCATAATAAACTCCATGGTATGTGTTGAATCATGCAAACGAGTTTGCCTTCTAGTACGACCAGCCATGGGTGCATCCAAAGGACTATCTTGCATAGTCTGCAAATACCATCTAGGTAACTGTCTAGCTTCCTGACTGTGTGCAAGCTCTTGCTGAATTTCAGTTTCAGCATGATGCTGAATATTCCGATCAGCCAATGGCTGAATTTCTGCACTTTCCATAGGAGCAGCTGGCTGAACATTGGGTTCATTTTCTGAAGCACATCACGGGCAGCCTGATATGTGTCCAAACCAGCCAAGGATAATTCTGATTTTTCATCAAAAACAACATCCCTGCTGACAAAAACCTTCTTTGTAACGGGATCATAGAGTCTATAGCCTTTGCTCTCATTGCTATATCCCATAAAAATGCACTTAACAGCCTTGTTGTCCAACTTTTTTCTCAGTACCTATGAAATATGGGCATAGGCAAGACACCCAAAGGTACGAAAGTGACCAACAGAAGGTTTATGGCTGTTCCAAGCCTCAAAAGGTGTGATGGTCTTCAAGGCTTTGGTAGGGCATCTATTCAAAATATGGCAAGCACACATGACTGCTTCCATCCAAAAACTATGAGGCAAGCTTTTTGCCTTCAGCATACATCTGGCCATCTCCATGAGTGACCGATTCTTCCTCTCTGCTACCCCATTCTGCTATGGAGTATAGGCAATAGTATATTGATGGACTATGCCCTTCTGCTGCAAAAAGGAATTCAGCATAGAGGACATGTATTCCCCCCCTCGGTCCGAACCGAGAGTTTTAATTTTGCATCCAGATTGATTTTCAATAAGTGCACTGAAAGCCAAAAATGCATCATACACTTCTGACTTCTTTTTCAAACAGTAGACCCAGCAAAAACATGTAAAGTCATCAATGAATGTCACAAAATAATAACAACCGCCCAATGACATGGTTTGCATAGGCCCACAAACATCTGAATGCACCAACTGCAATCTGGTTGTTGCTCTGAAAGCAACATCACGAGGAAATGAGAAACGATGCATTTTTCCTAAAATGCATCTCTCGCATAAGTGCTCAGGAGGTCTCTCCAAGAGAGGTAAGCCATCCAGCATCTGAGTACGCTGCAAAAGCATCAAGCTGCCAAAGTTTACATGCCCCAAACGAGCATGCCATAACTCCACCTGTATCATAGCAGGAGTAAGAGTGGATGTCAAGTATGCTGTCTGATCTACTGAAAGAGCATCCAACTCATATAAACCATGACACAAAGATCCTGTCAAGACCAAAGTCATGCGTTCTTTATCTCTGACCATGCAACGCTCATCATCAAATGTGACCTGCAAACCACAACGTGCCAAAGAAGAAATAGAAAGCAAATTCTTTTTGATTCCAAGCACAAATAAAGCATCCTGCAGGCGGAGAATAGAGCCATCAATGGCTGTGAGCTGAATCTCCCCAATACCACGAACAGGGTATGATGCATTATTGGCACACTGTACCGATTTCCCAACGGGAGGTGCACTAACTAAAGCAAACAAATCTCTGCGAGATGTAATGTGTCTAGAAGCACCACTCTCAAAGAACCAAATGTCAGCATCCTCTATAGAGCTAAGTGCTCTATCGGCCCAAGAGATGTCATAACTGCAAGTGTAAAAACAATAGTCCCTGTCCACAACAAAGACGCGGACTCACTAGCAGTGGAAGGAGTAGTAGAAACAGACATTCCTGACTCCTTCTTCCTGCACTCAGTGATATAGTGGCCGGGCTTCTTACAATAATGAGATTTTCCTTTTTTAGCTTGCGTCCCCCCTTGTGTCTGATTCTGCGATGTGCCCGAAGTGCCAGAACTCTGTGGAGCATTTTTCACCTTGCTGTTTTTGCCTTTCTGTCTTGCCACAAAAGCTTGCTCAGAGACTACAGCATCCACACCACTATTTTTCTTTGTTTGCTCCTCCTCTAGAAGCAAACTAACCAGCTGAATAAAAGTGAGTGGGTGCTCAGCAATCCTCATGGTGAGGTTCAATGCAGTATGAAAAGACAAGTACAAAGGAGGTAAGGAATTCAAGGTGGTGGATATCAACTGTGCATCCAAAAAATACTCATCTACATTCATGAGCTACTCCCTCAAGTCCTGAATCTTATTTAAGTGATCCTGCATAGAATCACCCTCATTCATCTTCAAAGTTTCCAACTCTTTCTTCAAGAAAGAGATCCGAGTCTCATTCTTTCCTGCAAACATATGCTCCAAAGTCAACCATGCATCTCGTGAAGAAGATGCTGAACGAATGTGAGAGATGATGGACCGCTGAACTGCCGAGCAATCAGTGACAAGGCCTGTGCATCACGTGTATCCCAAGCTTTTAGAGCTGCAGTTCTTGGAGGAAGTGGCTGAGGTGGAGCGGGCTGAGGTTCCCGTTGTCCACGTGGGCCATGGGGAGGAGGAGTAACGGGAGCTACAACTCCCGGTCGAGTTTCCTCTCCACTGACATAATCCCATAAATTCTTGGCCACTAATACATTCTTCATCATGAATGACCATAGCGAATAATGGTTTCCGTCCAATCTGTCTTCCTTGGATACATACGTAAAGACATCACCTCCCTGATTTTCCATGATGACAAATTTCCAAAGACAAATGAGCAATGTCAAAGCAGTATGGACTGGAAATCTGCAAATTTTCAGAAATTGCAGCAAACACACTTCTGCAATTAATGTGCAAGGGCATACTCTGTCAAAAACTGTCTTTTAATGCACGCTTCCCAAGGTGCAAACAGTGCTTAGCAACACTGTTATATCAAAATTCCCAAAATTTTTGCCAAAATGTCTGTCAAAGCAGTCTTTCTGTGACTGTAACAGCAATTCATATGCAACTGTCCTCAAAATACACAAAAGCCCCAAAATTTCTGATGAACCAGTCCAAAAATTTGCATCAAATTTATTGCACACCTATATCCTGTGTTGTGCCTGCCGCGCATGAACCTCCTCTTCCAGAACTTTGTT